>NC_086110.1:52893089-53518089 GCF_963921235.1 Mobula hypostoma
TTTACTTTTTATTATTTGCATGGTCTGTTTTCTTTAGCACATTGATTGTCAGTCATCAGTCTTGTTATTTATAGTTTTTCTTAATTTCTATTGTACTTTATTTTCCTGTAAATGCTTGCAAGAAAATGAATCTCAGGGTATTATATGGTGACATATTTGTACTGTGATAGTAAATTTACTTTAAACATTGTAGGTGGAGGGAAGGATTTAGGGTATCAGAAGGTGAGGCATTTGCCACAGGACACTCAGCTTCTGACCGGCTCTTGATTCCATAGTATTTATGTGGCCGATCCAGTTGATGTTGGAGGCATCCGGGCATCCCAGAATGATGATGCTGAGAGCTTGATGCGATTAATGCCTCATTATTGAACACGGACAGTACCTTGCATTCTTTGTATCGTGTAATGGTTCTTCTGTTTGAAAGAAAATCTGAAGCTTATCTTGGGGATTTGGTCTGTTCTGCAGTAGTTTTTGCATGGGTCATTGGTTGGGAAACTGTCTTTGACAGTGAAATGTGGAAGAGACCTATTATTGACACATCAGCACAGAATGTCACTTACTGTTGTTCTTTAATTTTACTGCATGTTGAATTTGCTCATTACTTTCCCGCACTGCTTGTTTTCTAACTAGTTAGATATAATTAAAGAGAATTTAATGACAAATGGCCAACTTGTTCAATTTATTCTATGCAAGTCATGTAGACAAGTAGTGGAATAATTTTCTGCTGAGTGTATTTCTGGCACTGTTTAGGAGGATGTGAATTATTAGCTACGACTATGTTGCTGTATTAATACATGGTGCAGCCTGGATTTCTGTTAAGATTTGCTATTAAATGATAGGCATATTTTGATAAGTTGTTAATTATTTGGAAGGATTATCTAAACGTGGGACTTTGGTGCATTACTCATCTTTGCTTTATATTTGCTATCTGGTCGAATATTACGTAAATCCATTTTAATGCTGGACTCCCAGCAGCAAACAGTAAGTTTACTGCAGAACTGTAAGTATGAATGATCATCTGCTATCAATCTCTTCCACCATATCTCTGCTGTGAACCTGACTTGTTTTCAGAACTCTACCCTGAATGTGTTTTAACCTCCATAATAAAAATAATTTAAAGCTTTAAAGCCATTAATTTGAGCCTTGCCATAAACTTTTATTCTGACTCTTCCTGGTTAATGTCATGGGTTGAAGGCAACTGTCTGCAAACTCTACAAGATTAGGACCTTGAAGCAATTTTTCAATTCATATATTCCTGGATATAACAAACTAACTGTAGGGAGGTGATAGGTAGAGACAATCACCTCCCAGTCCCTGTTGCCTTTTCCACTCTTCCATCCTCCATCTGCCTATCACCCTTTATTGCCTGGATCCACAAAACAGCTGTTGATCCACCCCCTCTCCTCACTTCTGTCACACCAGCTATCTCCCCTCTATCTTTCAGTCCAGTTGAAAGGTCTCAATCCAAAGAGTCAACCGCCCATTTCCCTCCACAGATCCTGCTTGAGCTGTTGAGTTCCTTCAGCATTGCTCTAGATTCCAGCATCTACAGTACTCATGTATCCTGTTCTTGGATACTTGTGAGTTATAGGAATTTATGTTATCATTTTCTCTCAATCCATCTGATTTTGAGACCCTCATTCACACTTTAGTATCTCTGCCTGAAATACTGCTCCCTGCAAAGACCTGTAATCATAAGCAATTATGCATGAGGAGTAAATAGTAAGTTTGAACTAAAGAGAAACTACTGAAGATCAATATATTGGAAATTATCCACAGCTGCTTTTTAAAAAAAAACTGTCTGAAGAGTAGAAGGTGGTTGGCTCATTTGAAAAGTAGGATATTTTAATATTAAGTTGCTAAGTGAGAGTTGTTTGAATTAACAGTAATGTCACCTCATGCAGTTTTCAGACAAAATTGTTGGTATGAGGTTTTTATTTCTATTCTGGAAATGGACTTTTTATTTACTGCATAAGTGGCAAATCGTGTGTATTTTTATTAGATTACTTAAAGCCATGCTCTGGTCCCTTTGCAGCAATTTATCCCATTTGTAATTTAGCTTATTCCCAGTGATTAGTTTCTCTGAGGAACAACTGCCAGTATTGTTTATGAATTCCATGAAACATTTTGTATTAGATGACAACGGGGAGCAGTGCATTATTGGAAAATTAGACACCATTTTCTTCAGATACATAAAGTGTAAAAGTGAGGTGAGAGTGGATATCAGACCGCTGGAAAACGGTGCTGGAGAGGTAGTAATGGGAGACCATAAAATACCGGATGAACTGAATAACTATTTTGCATCTGTCTTGACTGTGAAAGACACTAGCAGGATGGTGGAAGTTCAGGATGTCGGGGGCATGAAGTGTATGAAGTTACTATAAGTAGAGAGAAGGCTCTTGGGAAACTGAAAGGTCTGAAGTTAGGTAAGACACCAGGACTAGATGATGTACAGCCCAGAGTTCTGAAAGAAGTGGTTGAAGAGATTGTGGAGGCATTAGGAATGATCTTTCAAGAATCACAGGATCCTGGAAAGGTTCCAGAAGACTGGAAAATTACAAATATCTCTCTACTCTTCAGGAAGGGAGAGAGGCAGAAGAAAGGAAGCTATAGGTCAGTTATAGTTATAGTCTGACCTCAGTGGTCGGGAAGATGTTGGAGTCCATTATTAAGGATGAGGTCTCAAGGTACTTGGAGGCACATGATAAAATAGGCCATAGTCAGGGTGGTTTCCTCGAGGGAAAATCTTGCCTGACAAATCTGTTGGAATTCTTTGGAGAAATAACAATTGGGATAGACAAAGGAGAATTGGTAGATTTTATGTACTTGGAGTTTCAGAAGGCCTTTGACAAGGTGCTCATAACAAGCTATAAGCCCGTTGTATTACAGGAAATATTCTAGCATGGATAAAGTGTGGCTGAGTGGTAGGAGGCTAAGAGTGGGAATAAAGGGAGTCTTTTCTGATTGGCTGCCAATAACCAGAGGTGTTCAACAGGGTTCTTTGTTGGGATTGATTCTTTTTACATTGTATATCAGTGATTAGGATGATGGAATTGATGGCTTTGTTGCAAAGTTTGCAGATGATATGAAGATAGGTGGAGGGGCAGGGAATTTTGAGGAAGTAGGCTGCCAAAGGGCTTAGCTAGATTAGGAGAATGGGCAAAGAAATGGCAGATGGAATACAGTGACAGGAAGTGTGTGGTCATGCACTTAGGTAGAAGAAATGAAAGGGTTGACTATTTTCTAAATGGAGAGAAAATACAAAAAAACTGAGGTGCAAAGGGACTTGGGAGTCCTTGTGTAGGATTCACTAAAGGTTAATTTGCAGGTTGAATCTGTGGTGATGAAGAGAAATGCAATGTTAGCATTTACTTTAAGAGGACTAAAATATAAAAGCACGGACATAATGTTGAAACTTCATAAAGCACAATGAGGCCTCACCCAAAGTATTTTGAGTAGTTTTGGACTGCATATTTTAGAAAGGATGTGCAGAAATTAGAGAGGGTTCAAAGGGTATTCATGAAATGATACCAGGATTGAATGGTTTGCTCCATGAAGAGTGTTTGCTGGCTCTGGACCTGTATTCACTTGAGTTCAGAAGGACGAGGGGTGACCTCATTGAAACCTATTGAATGGTGAACAGCCTTGATAGAATGGGCATGGAGAGCATGATTCCCGATGTGGAGAGGATGTTTCCTGTGGTGGGAGAGTCTAAGATCAGAGGACACAGCCTCAAAATAGAAAGGCATTCTTTTGGAATGGAGATGAGGAGGAATTTCTTTAGCCAGCGAGTGGTAAACCTGTGGAATTCTTTGCCACAGGTAGCTGTGGAGACCAAGTTTTTATGTATATTTAAGGCAGAGGTTGATAGATTCTTAATTGGTCAGGGAATGAAGGAATACGGGGAGAAGGCCGGAGATTGGAGCTGAGAGGAAGATTGTATCAGCCACTTTGAAATGGTGGAGCAGACCCGATGGACCAAATAGCCAAATCTGCTCCTATTGGATATTGGAGCACTTACCTTTTGAGTCTATTGGTTATGGATCTATGAAGTCACTCAAGATTTACTTCCCAGTAGTCTTAGTTGTTTCCTTCATCAATCAGTTAACTCTCTGGGCACTGCAGACCTTCAGCCAAGGATTTCCACAAAGGCTGATAAAGACTTTAAATACACTGAACTGAAAGTATGTGTTAACATTTAATTTTGTGATGTCGGCTCAGAAGCGTGATAATTACTGGTATAGATTAAGGTTTGTATGCTGACAAATTTTTGTAGCTAAGAAGAATTGCATATAAATGACTTAATTGGGAAAACATAAAAAAAAAGTTATGCCTATTAGCAAAGTTTGGAGAGAGAATTAAGAAAGTATTCAATTAATCCCAAGTTGAAGGGACAAATTCAAAGGCAAGTGATCAAGTAACATTTTGCACTTGAATGCTGTTGAAGGGAGTACAGTATTGCTTATGATGACTGCAATAAAAGCTGACATCTGGGGTGCACCATGCCACCATTTCATATGGATTAGCACTTCGGCTGCAAGGGGAAGGTGCCAGCTGTCAGGACACAGATGATTATTTGCTGATCCTCAATAACCCAGCCATATGTTGCATGATTGTGGCAGGTAGTTATGCAGTGGAGTCACAGTGCTACGTCTGTCCCACTGCTGACCTATTTACCTAAGAATGTGATCTATTTGAAAGGAACAAGTTGCTGATCTGGTGTACAGTGTTCCCTTTCTTATTTTCAACCAACCAAAAAACTTATTTTCCTGCATAGATCAGTTCCGAATTGCAGGTTGCCAACCTGAATGCTGTTTCAAGTTGTTCCATTTGTGATGGGGTGTACAGTACAAAAGATTTAGAAACTATTCAATAGTTTGGTAATTGTGAATGGTTTCAGTATTCGAGTACATTAACAAAATATTATAAAGACAAAAGAGACTGGCGTAACTTTCAGTTATGAAAATCAGTAAAGGAGCACGTGGCCAAGTGGTTAAGGCATTCGTCTAGTGATCTGAAGGTCGCCAGGTTGAGCCTTGGCTGAGGCAGCGTGTTGTGTCCCTGAACAAGGCACTTAACCACACATTGCTTTGTGACGACACCGGTGCCGAGTTGTATGGGTCCTAATGCCCTTCCCTTGGACAAGGTCTGTGGTGTGGAGAGGGGAGACTTGCAGCATGGGCAACTGCTGGTCTTCCATACAATCTTGCTCAGGCCTGCGCCCTGGAAACTTCCCAAGGCGCAAATCTATGGTCTCATGAGACTAACGGATGCTTAAGATATACCAAGTTGTTTTAGGGGAATTGGAAACTGGGAAAGTGGAATTGCTGTTAATAATTTGAGTGGGGGAAAAAGATAAATAAAAGTATGTATGTTACTCTTACTTCTGTAAAATTGTATCTAGAATACATATGATTTGTGAATATAAAAAATGCCACTACAGGTAACACACCACTTCAAAAACCTCCAATATAATATGCAAAATAAGATGATGCCATATTCTGTCGCATACATTATATATGGGCACAGCAAAACTGAGCTTTTAAAACTGGTGGGGGAGGGGTGTGTGCCAATAAATATTGCATTATTCCAAATAACAAAAATAGCAATAATTCTCTTCAAAAGTTAGAATGTCGCCCAAAAATAGAATCAAGTGTTCACAATGTGATAGGATTAAGAAGGGCAGGGTGAAAAGATAATTAATTAGCTAACAACAGTAACTCCGTCATGTGTTTAGAAGTACTTTAGCATGAGTGAAAATGTCAACATTCTAAAAGCTTCCACAGGAACTTTTCAAAATTGGTTAAAATGATAATAAAGGCTTTTACCAGATATCTTCACACAAGTACATTGTATCAGCATTACTTTACTAATATCTCATAGAGTCACTTAACTTATCAATAAAATTGCAACATGAGCCATATTTTAGAACCAAATCGTGCTGACTTGCACTGGAAATTCCAAAGGGAATTGCTAGCTCTTCTGTGTTTGTTCATTGATAATGTCCTGAAGGTCAGGCATAATTGAATTCGGAACCAGAATACAGTCCGTGGAGGAGAAGGATGCAGGTGTGATTTGCATTCAGTCTCCTTGAGGGCTGGTGTACAAATAATAATCATATTGAAATGAATATGGTCCATCGCCTTATGGATTAAATGCCTACTTGCTATTGTACATAATTTTAATCATTACTACTTTTTTTTTTAGTTTTAGTTATTTAAACCTGAATGCTACTCTAAAACTTCTGTCTCCACGGAGCCGCTATGTCCCCCTTGAGAGAGAGGAAGAATTGCTTTGCTCAGTCCACTACATCCAGAAAATACTTCTGGGTGAGTATTAAGTCTAGATAGTGGCCTGGATTGAATCATAGGGGTTCATACACATTCCCCTCCACCACCCTCCCTCCGCTCCCACCTTCTTGTTCCGGCTCTTCTCCCTTCCTTTCCAAGAAGGGTCTTTGAAACCTTGTTTGTTGCCTCCCGGGTGCCAGAGTCCGGGATGTCTCTGACCAGGTGCACGACATCCTGGTACGAGAAGGAAAGCAACCAGAAGTCGTAATACATGTTGGGACCAACGACGTAGGCAGGAAGAGGGATGAGGTCCTAAAGTGTGAGTTTCGGGAACTAGGCAGAAGGCTGAAGAACAGGACCTCAAGGGTGGCGTTCTCAGGATTGCTGCCAGTGCTACATGACAGTGATGGTAAGAACTGGAGGAGATGGCAGTTGAATGTGTGGCTGAGCAGTAGGTGCAGGGAGCTGGGTTTTGGATTTTTGGATCACTGGGATCTCTTCTGGGGAAGGTGGGACCTGTACAGATTGGATGGGTTGCACCTGAACTCGAGGGGGAGCAATATCCTTGCAGGTAGGTTCGCTGGCATGGTTCGGGAGGGTTTAAACTAATTTACAAGGGGATGGGACCCAGAGCGATAGAGCAGTGAAAGAAGTGCATGGAGTAAAGCCAGATCTAACATATAGAGAGGCTTTGAGGAAAGAGAAGCAGAATAAACGGTGTAAAGACAGTAAGGTAGAAGGGCTGAAATGTGTGTACCTCAATGCAAGAAGTATCAGGAACAAAGGTGATGAACTGAGAGCTTGGATACATACATGGAATTATGATGTAGTGGCCATTAAAGAGACTTGGCTGGCACCAGGTCAGGAATGGATTCTCAACATTCCTGGATTTCAGTGCTTTAAAATGGATAGAGAGGGCGGAAAAAGGGGAGGAGGGGTGGCATTACTGGTTAGGGATACTATTACAGCTATAGAAAGGATGGGTAATGTAGCAGGGTCCTCTTTTCAGTCAGTATGGGTGGAAGTCAGGAACAGGAAGGGAGCAGTTACTCTGTTGGGGGTATTCTATAGGCCCCCTGGTAGCAGCAGAGATACAGAGGAGCGGATTGGGAGGCAGATTTTGGAAAGGTGCAAAAATAACAGGGTTGTTATCATGGGTGACTTTAACTTCCCTAATATTGATTGGCACCTGATTAGTTCCAAGCGTTAGGTGGGGCAGAGTTTGTTAAGTGTGTCCAGGACGGATTCCTGTCACAATATGTGGACAGGCTGACTAGGGGGAATGCCATACTAGATCTAGTACTAGTTAATGAACCGGGTCAGGTCACAGATCTCTCAGTGGGTGAACATCTGGGGGACAGTGACCTCCGCTCCCTGGCCTTTAGCATTATCATGGGAAAGGATAGAATCAGAGAGGACAGGAAAATTTTTAATTGGGGAAGGGCAAATTATGAGGCTATAAGGTTAGAACATGCGGTTGTGAATTGGGATGATGTTTTTGCAGGGAAATGTACTATGGACATGTGGTCGATGTTTAGAGATCTCTTGCAGGATGTTAGGGATAAATTTGTCCCAGTGAGGAAGATAAAGAATGGTAGGGTGAAGGAACCATGGGTGACAAGTGAGGTGGAAAATCTAGTCAGGTGGAAGAAGGCAGCATACATGAGGTTTAGGAAGCAGGGATCAGATGGGCCTATTGAGGAATATAGGGAAGCAAGAAAGGAGCTTAAGAAGGGGCTGAGAAGAGCAAGAAAGGGGCATGAGGCCTTGGCGAGTAGGGTAAAGGAAAACCCCAAGGCATTCTTCAATTATGTGAAGAAAAAAGGATGACAGGATTGAAGGTAGGACCGATTCGAGATAAAGGTGGGAAGACGTGCCTGGAGGCTGTGGAAGTGAGCAAGGTCCTCAATGAATACTTCTCTTCGGTATTCACCAATGAGAGGGAACTTGATGATGGTGAGGACAATATGAGTGAGGTTGATGTTCTGGAGCATGTTGATATTAAGGGAGAGGAGGTGTTGGAGTTGTTAAAATACATTAGGATGGATAAGTCCCCGGGGCCTGACAGAGTATTCCCCAGGCTGCTCCACAAGGCGAGGGAAGAGATTGCTGAGCCCCTGACTAGGATCTTTATATCCTCCTTGTCCACGGGAATGGTACCGGAGGATTGGAGGGAGGCCAATGTTGTCCCCTTGTTCAAAAAAGGTAGTAGGGATAGTCCGGGTAATTATAGACCAGTGAGCCTTACGTCTGTGGTGGGAAAGCTGTTGGTAAAGATTCTTAACGATAGGATCTCTGGGCATTTAGAGAATCATGGTCTGATCAGGGACAGTCAGCATGGCTTTGTGAAGGGCAGATCATGTCTAACAAGCCTGATAGAGTTCTTTGAGGAGGTGACCAGGCACATAGATGAGGGTAGTGCAGTGGATGTGATCTATATGGATTTTAGTAAGGCATTTGACAAGGTTCCACACAGTAGGCTTATTCAGAAAGTCAGAAGGCATGGGATCCAGGGAAGTTTGGCCAGGTGGATTCAGAATTGGCTTGCCTGCAGAAGGCAGAGGGTGGTGGTGGAGGGAGTACATTCAGATTGGAGGATTGTGACTAGTGGTGTCCCACAAGGATCTGTTCTGTGACCTCTACTTTTCGTGATTCTTATTAACGACCTGGATGTGGGGATAGAAGGGTGGGTTGGCAAGTTTTCAGATGATACAAAGGTTGGTGGTGTTGTGGATAGTGTAGAGGATTGTCAAAGATTGCAGAGAAGCATTGATAGGATGCAGAAGTGGGCTGAGAAGTGGCAGTTGGAGTTCAACCCGGAGAAGTGTGAGGTGGTACACATTGGAAGGAGAAACTCCAAGGCAGAGTACAAAGTAAATGGCAGGATACTTGGTAGTGTGGAGGAGCAGAGGGATCTGGGGGTACATGTCCACAGATCCCTGAAAGTTGCCTCATAGGTGGATAGGGTAGTTAAGAAAGCTTATGTGGTGTTAGTTTTCATAAGTCGAGGGATAGAGTTTAAGAATCGCGATGTAATTATGCAGCTCTATAAAACTCTGGTTAGGCCACACTTGGAGTACTGTGTCCAGTTCTGGTCAACACACTATAGGAAGGATGTGGAAGCATCGGAAAGGGTACAGAGGAGATTTACCAGGATGCTGCCTGGTTTAGAGAGTATGCATTATGATCAGAGATTAAGGGAGCTAGGGCTTTACTCTTTGGAGAGAAGGAGGATGAGAGGAGACATGATAGAGGTGTACAAGATATTAAGAGGAATAGATAGAGTAGATAGCCAGCGCCTCTTCCCCAGGGCACCACTGCTCAATACAAGAGGACATGGCTTTAAGGTAAGGGGTGGGAAGTTCAAGGGGGATATTAGAGGAAGGTTTTTTACTCAGAGAGTGGTTGGTGCATGGACTGGACTGCCTGAGTCAGTGGTGGAGGCAGATACACTCATGAAGTTTAAGAGACTACTAGACAGGTATATAGAGGAATTTAAGGTGGGGGCTTATGTGGGAGGCAGGGTTTGAGGGTCGGCACAACATTGTGGGCCGAAGGGCTTGTACTGTGCTGTACTATTCCATGTTCTATGTTCTATTAAACGTGTTTCTCTCCATTAATGTTGCTTGCCCTGCTGAGTTCCTTCAGCATTTTGCTTGTTGCATTGGATTTCCAGCATCTGCAGAATCTCCTTAGTATATGAGATTTTGTGTGTTTCTGTCAACAGTGACATAAAATGCATATCTCTAATTACTTCTGAACCCTGTGGTTAGGAGGGACAAGCCCACGAAGCTGATAATAATAGTTTGCATGAGAATTTGAGTACCTAGTGTCATCCCTAGAGGAAGGATCACTAGGAGTGATGCACACTGTTGACATCTTCCTGTTAAGGGATTTGTGTTTCTAACTGACCTTAATGAAAGATGTGGTATCTCATCTTTCTCATTCTTTTAATTGTTTCTTGCTTAGGATTTTGAGAACAGGGTTGGAATTGGGAGGATGTGGAGTTGGACCAAGTACACCTGTGTCATTACTAAGGGTCCTGCCTGATACTTTGGATTACAGACAGTTCCCTCGCTCTTTGACCCTGAATAGCCAATTAGATTTGCTCTATACTTTTTAACTTGTGCTTTGAAAAAGGAATTAAACTGTTGCGTGCAGTAAATTTGCAAGTTGTTCCATCTCATTTTGCAATGTACACAAATGTGAACTCAGTGTCCCTTACCACAGATATTACCTGACCTACTGAGTTTTTCTAGTATTTTTCTATTGCTATTTTGTATTTCCATCCTTCGCCACAAACATTTTCTGCTCATAGGCACCCTATTTCTCTCCTGTGTGTTACTGCAATACAAATTTTGCTCATTGTCATTGAAAGCTGAACAAGTTATATAACAAGCTATATTCAGATGTGAAATACTTCAAAATCCACAGCATAGTGAAGATGCTCTTTAACATGAACTAAAGGTATCCATTAATCTTGCGAGACCATGGACCTGCGCCTGGAAAGTCTTCACTCTCCAGGGTGTAGGCCTGGGCAAGGTCGTTTGGAAGACCGGCAGTTGCCCATGCTGCAAGTCTGCCCTCTCCACGACCCGGATGTTGTCCAAGGTTAGGGCAAGGGCCGATATAGCTTGGCACCAGTGTCGTCGCAGAGCACTGTGTGGTTAAGTGCCTTGCTCAAGGACACAACATGCTGCCTCAGCTGGGGCTCGAACTCACAACTTTCAGATCGCTAGTCGAATGCCTTAACCACTTGGCCACGTGCCCACATGCTTTAACATCAGCCTGTGACAATTTCTGATATGGTTTTCTTGCCACGATGGCTGATGATAATATAGTCTCACATTATTAGAAATATAAATGTTTGATCTTGATTTATCTTTATCTTCGCTATAGTCATTCAGCTGTGGAAAAGAGATTGAATAGTTAATTCATTTTTTGGACTTTAAGTAGTAAAATAAGTGGCAACCTCATCTGTCAGCCAAAACAGATTGAAATAGAGGAGATGGTCTTGTTATTGCTCCCTATTTAAGGAGTGACAATTAGTGTCCACAAACTCATTTTTTTCACATTACTTTTTGCTTTACTAAGCTTAGAAAAACTAGCATTCATCAATGTTAGCGCCGTACATTAAAATCAAATTGATCTTTCCTGGTCTTGAATTTTCTACAGATGAGGCATTTTCTGTATCTGTGATCTGCTTGGCAAAGAGCTTGTTGGTACCAATTAGCCGTGAACTCAGCTGATATTAGTCCATCCATCCTTTAGCTACTGCAGTTAAAAACTGCAGATGCTGGAAATATGAAATAAAAACAGAAAATGCTTGAATTAGTACTGCAGGAAGTTCAGTAGAAAGATCTGTAGAAAGTTGGTAGCTTCTGATGTTCAAGTTTATTATCATTCAAGAAAACATAAATGGGGCCAAGTGGCAAAACACAGCACATACAAACAAGAGAAAAATCTGCAGATGCTGGAAATCTAAGCGACACACACAAAATACTGGAGGAACTCAGCAGGCCAGGCAGCATTGATGGAAAAGAATACAGTTGACGTTTCAGGCTGAGACCCTTCGGCAGGACTGTGTAATTAAAAAAAAGTATTAACTCAAGTCCCTGTATGGCATTGCTTGAAGGTTAACAGGTTGATATGAAATACAGGGTCCATGTTTATGTCTAAGTATCTTTAATTTATGGTTAACTGTTCCTCTTTCTAGAGATGCTGCCTGATCTGTTGAGAGTTTCAGGCATTTGATGTTTCTTTTCCAATTTCCAACATTCGTTTGGTTCTGAAACATTGATGTATTGTGGCAATAGCAAAATTATAATGCAAAAATAATTAATCAAAATTGTCGTCTTGATATAGTGATTAAAATTTGGGTTCACTCAAAATATGGAATATATATTATATAACATCACTCACAAGTCATGAAATTTGTTTTTTGTTTGGTGGCGCTGTACAGTTCAATACATAACATTACAGTACTGCACAAAAGTCTTAGGCACCCTGGCTATATATATGTGCCTACTGTGTAAAAGCTACTTTTCTCTTATATTGATTAACCATTATTGCCACAAATTAATTGGCTGTATTTCAATAATCACTGCTTTATCTACAGATATGAGACAGTCAGGTACATAAATTATGCACATATGTCTGATTTAAATTGTGTGGTCTCAGTACTGATGGGTACTAAACGATTGCCAGGTATTTTAATGCTTTTGAAAAGCAATGGTAACCCTTCAATGCATTGACCTGATTTTTTTTTTAAGAAACTGAAGGAATTAAGTTTGAAATCAGGTGAATTGAGTAAAATCAAAGTATCCTCAATGCACTGATATTGTTTGGGTCAATGAATTTTAATTTAAGTTGAATTAATCAGAAAAATGATCTGTGTACTCTTGTAAAAAATAAAATTGTCTTGTGTTGCAGAGATTGCAATGTAAAATAAATTGTGAACCTAACAATTTGTCAGAATAACTGACCTAGTTAGGAGTGAATTATGATGGTTAAATCACTGGTCCAGCAATTTAGAACACTGGTGCATGAGTTCAAAACCCACATGGCTACTTTTGAAATTGAATCCCATTTCTGAAATGAATTTGGAATTGAAAGTTATTGCTAACAACGGTGACTATGGTACTGCTGGGTTATCATGAGAGACCCAGGTGGTTTATAAATTTCCTTTTTTAAGAATGGTTATGGTAATGGAAAATAAACAGGTTTTTGAGGATTCAAATCAATGAGAGAGAAAGAACACTTCAAAGTTGCAACAGGATTTTTTGTTAAAGTATAATATGTGATATGAAAGATCAACAAAAAGTCTAAAACACAGAATAAAATTAATATAACAAGTATCACTCCCTTCTACCGTTCAAGGACTCCAACTTTATGACGACTAACTTGGAGAATCTCAGTACCTTGATACTGCTCACAATTCTGGTCCAAGTCCGACAAATGTGCCCAGTACTCACACTTATATAATCAAAAATGCCTGCACTTTCCTAAACTATATATACCAGTCAGCTATAACTCTAAAACTAGTCATTTTTCTTAATGATAGATGTTTAGTCAAGACGTAATGTTATTAACCAAACCAGGCTCACTTGTCTCCAAAAGACAAGCTATCTTACCATATCATATTCCTTTATGGTTTACATTATCATGCTTCAAGGCCTCATGGACCCCATGAATCAAAACTTTGTTTTACTTATTTCCTAACCAACATGCCTGCTCATTGAGGACTGTGAGTGGATATCTCCATTTCAAGTGGAGAAAATGTCTTTTTAACCCTGTCTTTGCAGTTAGCTGTCAATCCTTGACCTGTCTCACAACACCTGTCTTCTTGTCACCTTAATGGTGATAGCATCCTTATCTACCACCCCATCGGCCTCCACATCCAACACGTTATCCTCCGCAGCTTCCACCATCTCCAAAGGGATCCTACCACCAAACATATCTTTACCTCCCCACCACCCCCCCACAACCACCACTTTTCGCAGGGATCACTCCCTTTGTGATTCCCTTGTCCATTCTTCCCTCCTCACTAATCTCCCTCCTGGCACATATCCCGGCAAGCGGCCCAAGTGCTACACCTGCCCATACACCTCCCTCACCTCCATTCAGAGCCCCAAACAGTCCTTCCAGGTGAGGCAAGGTAGCTGCTTTCCCCTCTCCCCACCTTTTATTCTGTCATCTTCCTCCTCCTTCCCAGTCCTGAAGAAAGGTCTTGGCCTGAAATGTCGACTGTTTATTCTTTTCCGTAGATACTGCGGGACCTGTTGAGTTCTTCCAACATTTTGTGTGTGAATGGATATATGGGAATGTGGCTGATTCTTAAAGACTTACAAGCTATATAGGAAATAAATGCCCAAGAATAAATACTAAATAGAAATATAGTGTAAATATTAATAGCACATCTGGTACACACCCCCTGAGTTTTGCTGGTGGGCTTTAATTGAGAACTGATTTTGCTGTTACTGTAACAGGAGTTGTCGTCTTTGGCTAAGATGCAGGTAACGTTATATAACAAACACAACCCTGTATATTTACTGAAAAACTAGTGGAGGAACATGTCAGATCAGTCAACATCAGTGGAGGCAAAGGATGGTCAATATTTTGAGTTTCAAAGAAACTCTAACATCTCTGAAAAGCAAGTAGTCTGAATTTCTTGTTGGGAAATCCATAGATTGTGAGTTAACACTTTATCTGATTATCTAACAACATGTTACCTACGGTATTTTCCAATGGTGGGAGGGAAAGAACAGTGTGGACATATCCTGGCCAATGGTCTTAAGTCAGCTGAACAAAGATTGATTTGTTATTGAGAACTTCAGTGAAAAGTGAAACTCCAAACTTTCTTGCAGAATAAGTGGTCTTCACTAGAAATATGTGAAGTAAACATTCTCGTCATTTTATTAAGTACACCAGCTAATTAATGCAAATATCTAATCAGCCAATCATGTGGCAGCAACTTAATGCACACAAGCATGCAGACATGGTCAAGAAGATCGGTTGTTATTCAGACCAAACATGAAAATGAGGAAGAAATGTGATCTAAGTAAGTTTGACTGTGAAATGATTGTAGATGCCAGATGGGGTGGTTTGAGCATTTCAGAAACTATTTAATCTTCAGTTATTTTCATACACAACAGTCTCTATAATTTACAGAGAACGGTGCAAAACACAAACAAACAAACAAAAAAAAATCCAGTGAGCAAAAGTGCCTTGTTAATGAGAGAGATCAGAAGAGGATGGCCGGACTGGTTCAAGCTGACAGGAAGATGATAGTAACTCAAATAAGCTCAGTGGTATGTAGAAGAGAATCTGTGAACGCACAACACACTGAACCTTGAAGTGGATGGGCTATAGCAGCAGAAAGCCAACAACATACACTCAGTGGCCACCTTATTAGGTATGTTTTTGGACTGTGGAGAAAACCAAAGCACTGGTGGAAACCCACATGGTCACAGGGAGAACTGGAGGTGCCTGAAAAAGTGGCCACTGAGTTGAATTTTTAAAGTTGGTTTTCATGCATTGTACGTAAAAGCACTGCCCTTGGATGATGAGCAGTGCTGATAAATGCAAGTGTAACCACACTGGACGTTAATGAGTGTAATCTCATTGGAATTGCTAAGTGAAGGAACACCACTTGAGGTTCCATGTGATTTGAGTTAAACTCTGTGACGCTGCTGGTGCCAAATTGTATCAGTTTCTACCGTTTCTTTGGATTCATCAGCTGTGTGGAGAGCGGGAGCCTGCTACTTGGGCAACAACTTCCACCACATACCATATTGCACTGGCTTGTGTATATGTAGTCAGCTAGGACACACATCCATGGTTGGCCCTCACCAACTGAGGGTTCTGAGTTAAACCCACTGCCTGTAAGGAGTTTGAATGTTCTCTTTGTGACCATGTGGATTTCCTGCAGTGCTCTGGTTTTCTCCGTCAGTCCTAAAACGTACCGGTTGGTAGGTTAATCGGTCATTGTATATTGTCCCGTGATTAGGCCAGGATTAAATCGGGTGTTACTGGGTAGTGTGGCTTGAAGGGCCAGAAGGGCCTATTCCTCACTGTACCTCAGTAAAATAAAATCAGAGAGATGGGAAGAGAAGAAACCAAACACCAATTATGCCACGCATGTCAGTGCATTCAGAGGGAAACTGATCCCTTTAACCCAGCGAAGGGGTGATAAAGTGAAATCAGATATTACCATTTCATTTAAAAGTTCAACATGATCACCATTGGACAAGTACAGCATGCAAGCCACATTCCATTGCTGTCATTTATACAGTGTTGAACATCCTTTCTCTATAGCTAACCAGGTCTTCTATTCCACTTATTTTTACAAAACTCTAATTTCATTTGAACCAACATGCTTGTGTGGCCAAAGAGCAGAGCGATATAAAGTCATCTTGTGATAAGTATATACGTGAGTTGATTGTGAAGTGCCAAAGTGGAAAAGAATGAGAGAAATAAACTCTCTTCCAATAAATTATTGCTTTGTTCTCCTAATCATATTCAGTCTATTTCCTCCTCATTAAGCCTTCTCCTAGCGTTTATTCTCATAGCAACAGGGAGAGGGTAGAAGGTCAAGAGCAGCTAGTCTACAGCACTCAAGCTTCACAATTATCCCAATAATGGATGACTAATTGGCTTTTTTGTTTCACTGTGGGTTGCTGGACTTTTATGAGTACCCTGCTTAATGTTCTATTGTGTGGCAATTCTTCATTTGCAAGGAAACCATAAGTCATCTCTTCTGGAGGGTAAATATTACTAATAGCTTAGACGTAACCTTTTCTTACCTTGAGATATTTTGCAGGGCTGCTTTTGTGTATATGTAGTTAATATGCTTTTAAGATATTCAGTAGTACAAAATCCATTCTCCCCTGGATGTAAATTACATTTTTAAATACTCAGGTGTGGTCTCTATTTTATTTTTGAACTTGTGACAAAAGTAACAACATAGCTGGCACTGACTGGTTTAATGTGTCAGAACTAATCTCAGTTACTGAATCAATAACAGTCATGCTGAAGCTATTACGATCGCGGTTTCTTTGACATATATTTTAATGTACTCTGACTTTCATCCTGAAGATGGGGTTGCTGACCTAACTCTTTGTTTGCAAACTCTTTAGACAGCACGAGAATTAATCATTGTCTTGGGTCTTTCAGGACTGTGTGAAATCTATTGTTATTGAATGCCAGTGATGCTTTTTCATTGAGGCATGAGCAATTACAGATGTACTCCCTTGTAAAATTCCAGAAGTAGTTGATTCATTAGCCCTAAACATTCAACTTATTAGGCTATAGAACACATAACATTGCACCAACTGCTGAATCAACCTCTTTCTCAGTCAATGTTGACTTCTATTGAATATGTTAGAAAGGATGTTTATTTGACCAATTTCTCTAAAATTCAGTCTGTTTATTTCTCTGCCAAGGTTGAATGTTTGATTTGTTACATCATCATGCAAGAAGACAGTTTGGTGAATGTACATAATAATAACCCACAGTTGCAAAGGCCCTAGGTTCAGTTATGATATTAGCTACTTTCAGCTGGGTCAGTTGAGGCAATGTGTTAATACTTATAGAATTAACAGAAGAATTTTTCAGCTATTAGTTTCTTCCTGATGTTTCTACTTCTAATTAAAATCTATGGCTGAACCTACCTAGAAGGCAATGCAGTAATTGAAAATAAGGCTTCATAATGACAGGCTTTTGATATTGAATATTCAAAATCGTACATGAGTTTAGGCCAGTTTGACACAAGCATGCATCCTGCCCAATAGCAAAGGAATTGTAGCAACGGGGGCAAGGAGCCAACATCCTGAAGGTAATGAGAAAAGCATGTAAAAGATTGTAAGGGTTAGCTTTTCTTGTCACATGTACATCAAAGCATACAGTGAAATGCACTGCTTGAGTCAACAAACAAAACAGACCAAGGATGTGCTGTGGATAGCCCGCAAGTGTCACCATGCTTCTGATGTCAACGTAGCATGGTCACAAATTACTAAAGCTCCAACCTCTTTGGAATGTGGGAGGAAATTGGAGCACTGAAGCACACCACATGGTCATGGGTAGAAAAAGAAAAATTCCTGACTGATAGTGGTGAGAATTGACCCCCAGTTGCTGGCACTGTAATAGTGTTATGCCAGCCATTATGCCACCTTGCTAGGAGTCATACGCTCAGTGGCCACTGCTCATTAATGCAAATATGAAATTAGCCAGCCACATGGCAGCAACTCAATAGAGAAAAGCATGCAGACATAGCTAACAGGTTAATTTGCTCAGGCAGCTTCAAAGCAAATGACTGTTTATTCATCTTCATAGATGCTGCCTGACCTGCTGAGATCCCCCAGCATTTTGTGTGTTTGCCTTGGATTTCCAGCATCTGCAGATTTTCTTGTGTTTGAGTTTCAGTTGTTGTTCAGATTAAAGATCAGAATGGAAAAGAAACATGTTGTAAGTGACTTTGACCCTTGAATAATTGTTGGTGCCAGACAGGGTGGTTTGAGTAGCTCAGAAACTGCTAAACTCTAGAGTTTACAGAGAATGGTGTTGGGGAAACTATCCAGTGAAATGAGAGAGGTCAAAGGAGAATAACCAGACCGGTTCAAGCTGTCAGGAAGGCAATGATAACTTGAAAGAAGAACATCTGTAGCTAATCTATGAAGTGGAGCTGGAATATTTGTTTAAGAGCTTTATTAACACTTCAACCTAACCATAGTCATGTATAGGACATATCACTGCATTTTGTCGGCAGCTACAGTTGCATAACTTAAAAAGGTACATAGAATTAAAAAGCCATTGCATTTTGAACAACGGTGTAGCTGGAAATCTTGCGCATGCCAGAGGGATTTTAATTCACTTTGAATGGTGAAATAAGAGAACAAAACTGTTTAAATTTTTCTTGCAATGCTCTCCACCACCTTAATGCCAATATTCTTGAGACAAATGAGACCCCTGTCAGCCTCATGTCTTTCTTTCTACCTCACTAATAGGATGAATTAGGGCCCTGTACATAGTGTCACAGTATGGACAATAACCCGAGTAAGCTTTGTGATAGTGGTCAATAAAGGTGCATTTCTAGATTTAGTAGCTGTATTGTTTTACACAGGTGCCTGTTGTTATGAGGCAATAAAGAGACTGGCCTGGACATGGCAAGAATGGAGCTCCAAAGGCATTTTTGAGCCACAAATAGCAGACCAATGAAGTAAGCAAAAAGATGGCTCCCCATAAGGAAAATCTGTGTCCCTGCTGCCTCAGAGTTTGAGTTTCATCATCTAAAGTCTGCCAGGTCTCTGACTCAAACTTCAGCTGGCAGTTAAGGTTAACCCTGCATTTTCAGACGCATTCGGGCAAGGATGACAAGATCAGCATTCAGCATTTTCACAGGTATGGATATTTATGGAGCTAGGCAGCTTTGACAGGTGACATTGTTGCATATGAAGTGTGTGATAAATAAGTGATGCACTTGCAAAGTTTCTTTGAATACTCTGTCTTTTGTGATGAACAGATCACCATTTTCTTTTGCACTGTGCAGATACACTGTCATGTTATATATTGCCAATAGTCCAAGTTTTCTGTTTGCAAAGATATTAAACTATGATTATCCCATGTAAAAACATTTTGGCAAGATGTCTAAAAGGTACAGTGCTCTTAAAAGTATTCTATCCAATAAAGGATTTTCACTTGGTCACCTTGAACATTTTTAAATTGCATTAAGTTTGTGTTAAGTATTTCTATGGCACTTTGCAATTGTTTGATTAAAAACTACTTTCAGTGATGAGGTTCAGAACAAAAATATTGGTTTATTAATACCATTTAAATAAGAGTAAGGTGCTCTTAAGGTTTTCCCATTACTCCTGCCCCATGTACTGGAATTGCCACAAATAAAATTGAGTGGGAAGGCAGAAGTGGCTTTTTACCCTTCTTTCTCTCAGAAGCTCCAGAGTTAAGAAATGTTGGATCTTCTAAAATTCAGAGCACATGACGAAACAAAGCAGTCATTCTGCTAAGGAACTGCACGAGGCAGGAAAGCCCTATCTCATAGTTTTGTAATTGGTAATGTGACCTTCAAGGTAGCAAAATAGTGCATGACTTCATTCTATTGTGAACAGTAACACCGGTTCTATATTATTAGAAAGATATGGGCATCAATCTGCTGTATTGGTTTGTTATGGTCACATGTACCAAGGTATTGTGTAAAGTCTGTCTTGCATACTACATATCATTACAGAGTACATTGAGCTAGAATAAGGTAAAACAATGAAAATGGTGAATGAAGTGTAAAAACTACCAAGAAAGTGCGGTACAGATAAACAATAAAGTGCAAAACAATGACGAGCTGGATTATGAGGCTGAGTCTGTCTTACTGTACAAGGTTTGTTCAAGAGTCTGATAAAAGTGGAATAGAAGCTACCCCTGAGCCTGGTGCTACATGTTTTCAGGCTTTTATATTGTCAGTCTGATTATAGAGGAGAGAAGGGAGAATGTCTGGGGCATGTGGAGTCTTTGATTGTGCTGGCTCTTTTACTGAGGAAGCAAGAGGTGTAGTGAGAGTTCACAGAGGGAAAGCTGGTTCCTGTGATGTGCTGAATGATGTCCACAACTCTCTGCAGTTTCTTGTAGCCACGTGTCGAGCACTTGCCATACTAAGGCATAATGCATCCAGACAGATTGCTTTCTATGATGCATTGATAAAAGTTGACAGGGTCATGTCGAATTTCTTTAGCCTTCTGATAAGCAGAAGTGTCGGTGAGCTTTCTTGCCTGTGACAACAACATATTAACCTTTCTGTTTAGACCAAAAGAAGATGGTCTTTTCCTATCCAATTATTTATTGATTGTATCAGTGCTCTAATAAAGTAATAACAATTCCAGGAGAAGAGAATGAATTTGGATAAAGTGAGCCTAAATTTGTACAGCAGTGCCAGAGCAAGCCAAAATCTTGGTGTACGTAAGCAACAATAAATTTCTGTGAGCATGAGTTTAGAGAGGGAGGTTGAAGTGTGATTACTTAATCATGTTCTTAAAGTTACCACCTGCTACTTGTGAAACTAAATTCTGATTTGTAGATTACATTACAACTGTGCCAATCAGGATTTATTTGATATAACAGTAATACGTTACACATGTAGTTTGGCAAAACTGGTGCTTGGAATAGGCCATGCCCTTTTTTTTCCGGAGGTTGGCTGTAATGAGTGTAACCTGATTTTAAATTTTAATATTTACGTTTTTTATTCAGGAGCAAAACCATGGCTAACTCCAAAGCATCAGAGATACTGCAGAATTATGCTATTTTTCTCTCCCCGTAGAGCTACTTGTTAGAATATATTGCTCAGTGGGTGTGAGTAATAAAAATTGCTGTGATGGCAAACTCAGATCAGAGTCTAAGGAATGGCTAAACAAAGTCGTAAGGGATATGATCAAATAAATGTTAGAATAAGCTACCCTAGTCATCTTAAACACATGTAAAGACAATGAAAGGGCATTAAATCAAGACAGCCTGGCTGATGTTGGAGAGGAACGATTAATGTGGAAAAGACATGTGTCTATCAAACAGCTATCAATTTTGACATGTATCAATGAAAGCCAAGACTGATCTTTAGTATTCTTATTCTGAAAGGAATGTTGGATAATTGCTTTTGATTAATGCCATAAAATTAGATTAACTGAGTTTTTCTTTCATTTAGTCTCGTGCTGGAATGACATTTATTTATTTAATGATGCAGTGGGGAGTAGGTCCTTCGACCCCTGACACGTAGGGGGGAAATCCCAGGCAATCCATGGGGAGGAGGTACTGACTCTTTACAGATGGTGCCGGAATTGAACTCTGAACTCCAGTGTGCCCCAAGCAGTAATAGCATCGTTACGCTACTGTAGTGTCCAATTTAGTTTACTGTCTTGGCAGTTCTTCAGCAAATATTTCCCATTACCTGAAGGGGAAACCTGTTGAAATTCAGAAATTAACTTAGTTGGAGGCAAGAGGGTCAGCATCCACTAGAATTTCTACACAAATTCATGAAGAACATCCTCCAAAAACAGCAAGTCTCTTGTTTAAAAAAAAATGAAGTTGCAAACCAGATGTACTCATCTGTTACCTGGTGACATTTAATCATGTGTAACTTGTAAATATGAATTCTTGTCTTGTGCAAAATGGTAGTGATTGTGGATGTAACTAAAAGAAGTGCGTATTACCCTACTAATATTTTGTGGCAGGATACCAGTCTGTTCCAGGATCAAAGGCCAGCTTGCATGTTTGTGGAAATAGTCCAGCTTGTTGCAGTTTTCTCCAAACCTTCATTAAAGTGCAAAATACTTGTATGAAGGTGGGGGTGGGGGTAGAGGGAATTGAGTGGTGCACTGGTACACTATTTGTGGTTGCACAAATCTAATTCCTTTGTAGTAATTTTTCAAAGAGAGCTTCCTTAATAGCACAAAGTTGGAGATATTTAAAATTTGAAAACACGAGTGCTTAAGAAGTTGGCTACAAAAAATTGACACTGTTGTTGAAATGAAAACAGCTCCAAAATAGAAGAAGATAGCGGGCTGGTTCGGTTGGCACAGAGAGGCAAGAGAAAAAAATAGTCTGGAGGTATGCTGGGTAATGTATCTGGTGAGACTTGCTGGCCAAGCACGTCATGAATGTGCTCTGAACACATGCAATGGAGGGAGAGATTGTGTTCAACAGCTGAAGAAATATATTGCCTTTTGCTGCTTATGAGTGAGGAACCATTGTACAGACTAGATAGGGGGTGAGGGGAAAGATTCTGTACCCAGACCAGTGTCTATATTGTAAAATGGACTAGCAAGTCCTTGGAGGATATGGTTTTGGTCACTGTATTTAAGTAAGGGTGGTTGGGCCTTGAGTGGGTCCAGAGGAGATTCAGAAGAATAATCCCAGGAATGAAAGGCTTAATGTAGCAGGAGCATTTGATGTCTTGGGGTCTGTATACAAAATAGGATGAAAGGAGAAGATCTCATTGACGCTTAATGGATACTGAAAGGCCTAGCTAGAGTGAGTGTGGAGAGAATGGTTTCCATTAGTAGGAATGTCCAGGATTTGTAGGCGCAATCTCAGATTCAATGGATGTTCCTTTTCAGAACTGAGATGAGTAGGTATTTCTTCAGCCAGAAGGTGGAGAATCTCTGGAATTTATTGCCACAGATGGCTTTGGAGTCCAGCTCATTGGGTGTATTTAAGGCAGAGATTGATATGTTTTGGATTTGTAAGGGTGTAAAGGTTTACAGAGAGTAGGTGGAAGAACGTGGTTATATAATCTGCTATGATTAAATGGCGGAATAGATACAATTGGAAGAAATTGATAAATATTAGGAATGGAGAACACGTATGCAGAAAGGACTAAAAATAGCAGAAATAGGGAGGCCATTCTAAAATTAGGAAGGGCATAACTTATACAGATCTGACCCATTATCTTTTCAGTATGATGTGCTAGATGCAGAGGAAATTTATAAGGATACGTATAGGCAGAACAGGAAATCTTGTGGTGATTACTAATCTGTCATTGTTTTCTTTGGAACAAATGAATTGAAGGGAAAATTGAGGTCTGTCAAGGGTGATCAGGAAGGTCTAGATTTTTTTCGTAGAAGGATCAGAGGGCAGGGAGAAAATGTTTTCACTGAATGGTAAGGGTCTGGTACCCAGCTGTTGAAGACAGCTGAAGCAGAAGACCTTGCTAGTCTTAAGAGTACAGGTTTTAGTTCTTGAAGTTCCATGACCTACTAAATGGATGAAGAACTAGAAAGCAGATTAACCTAAATAATCCATTGTGGTATAGACGCAATGGACCAAATGGCCTCCGCCTGTGCCATAGTTAGTTTTTAAGATTTGTATATATTTCTTAAAATATACCCTGTTGCTACCAATACAGGTTGCTAATTATAAATGGAAATGCGAAAGACATGCCTCCTAAAACAACTGATGTAAGAAGATTATCCTAAATGAGGATAAGAAAATAGTTCAAAATGCACGTACCTTATCCAACTGTGTTAATGGTTGCTCTAACATTTGACGTGAAATACTGTGGAGTTTGGGGAATTAAAATGATGCATGTAATGAGATCAAAGTGCTTCACATTACCAAATAGCTAATTTAATGACGAATCGAAGTTGTTGGCTCATTAACTTGCCACTTTGTGGGGAGAAGTCTTAAATTAGGGATGGTTTATTTTCAACCTCTCCAGAAGGAAACTCTTTGATATCATTCCATATGATCTGCAGAAAATTTTACACAAAATAGATAGTAATGTAAATAGAAGGAGGTAAATCAGACACTACTGTGGCTGAACCATGTTCCACAGTCAGCTAATTAGCCAGAGGCAAATTATTTTCTTATTTAGTGCTGGGGGTGGGGGGGGGGGAGGAATAAAAAAAATCTTCCTGCTGCTCTGATCTTTGGAGCTTATCATAGCACTTTTGCTGTAAGTACTGATGATGCATTTTCCTTTCAGGATATAATTTCATGTGGTTGATAACCAGCTGTAAAATGTTACAGAATACCTTTTAAGCCCAGGTTAAAAATGTACTTTTTCTTGATTTGTTTATTATCAAAGCCAGATATGAATCAAAACAGCAGTTTGAAACTTTAACGAGCAGAAGGATTCAAATTTCTATGGGGAGTGGTTGCTGCCTGTCTATCTTCTGTCGAGTTAAAATAAGTAAGGAATTACTTTTATCTTAATTTAACATGAGTCAATAAGCCTTGTATACAAAAGGAAAACATGGCAAATCTTTTCCAGTCACCCTCTTTTGGGGCAGATATTGCCTTTGATGTATTCCAGGCCTGACTTTCATAGAATCTTCACTCATCGCTGGTCTGGTTCAAAGTTTGCTCCATTTGAATGGACTCATTATCTTCCATATGCTGCTGAATCCATCCTGTTCTTTGTCTGGGGGGTTATGGATCTTGCCAGCTATCTTCTTGATCACTGCGGGCCACCAGAGAGATTGTGTTAGTTATTGGTACCTTGATGACAACTATGGATCTGAACTGTTCCCTTCTTTAATCCATGTTTTCATTACAGGCAATATGGTAGAGTGTATGGTGACCATGAGCTTGCTTGTCCCTTTTATTTTTCATTAGGAGTGGTAGCTGTGTGGAACGAGCTTCCAGCAGAAGTGGTTGAGGCAGGTTCTATGTTGTCGTTTAAAGTTAAATTGGGTAGATATATGGACAGGAAAGGAATGGAGGGTTATGGGCTGAGTGCAGGTCGGTGGGAATAGGATAGGGTAAGAGTTCGGCACGGACTAGAAGGGTCGGGATGGCCTTTTTCTGTGCTGTAATTGTTATATGGTTATGGTTATTCTAGTAATGATTCTGTAAACCCTTTCTTCTCTGGATTGGTATCTCTGATTCAAAATACAATATCATCATCCTCATTATGTGCCCTGTCATATGACGTAGGTGATCGTGATCTCATGACCGTGATTGTTTTTGGCAATTCTTTTTCCTACAGAACTGATTTGCCATTATTGCTGCCTTCTGGGCAGTGACGTTACAAGGCAGGTGACCCCAGCCATTGTCAATATTTTTCAGAGACTGCTTGCGCAGAGTCAGTGGTCAGATAACCGGGACTTGGATTTGCACCAGCTGCTCATGCAACCATCCTCCACCTGGTATCCACCTTGGCTGGTATCTACTCCTAATTAATCCATTCCTTCCAAAGTTAATTTATGTACAACCATGTGAATGTGTGCCACTTAGTGCAGTACAATACTGAGAATTAAAAGTTCAATCAAAATTCGTTTATGGAGTTGTAGGAACATTAATAGTGATTTGAAAAGTGTAAAAGCCATTCAGTGCTCAGAGGAATTTATCACATGTGTCTTGGTACTGCCTTGTAAGATTGGTTGGCTTTTTGTTCTTGCTCATAACTAATTCCATCACCTACTTTTATGGAAAATTATTATTATCCTTGAGTACTCTGCTTGGCATACAGAACACCCAAGTGCTCACCTACTCTGACAATGTATGTGTCAGAAGGAAGTTTGAGATGGTGCATCGTAAATTGTTTCCACAATTACTGCAATATTTGTAAAGGGAACAAAATATTTGGCATCATGATCAAATCTAGTCTTATTTATTCCATTAACAGACATTGAAATGTTTCCAGTATGTAGATCATGTGAAATTTTTAATCACAAGCTTTTTCTTTATTGATCCCTTATTTTGAGGAATTTAAATCTTAACTCTGGGATTTACGTTTAGAAAGGCCAGCAGGAAATTTGCTTGAGACTATGGGTAAATGCCTTTCAAGCAGTGAGGTCCTGAAAAGAGAATTTAGAGAGCCAGACAGAAAACTAAGAAGCAGGACCTCTAGGGTAGTAATTTCCAGATTTCTGCCTGTGCCACAAGCCAACAAGGGTAGAAATAGGGTGATTTGGCAGATTAATGCATGGCTGAGAAGTTGGTGCAGGGGGCAGGGCTTCAGGTTCTTGGATCATTAGGATCTCTTCTGGGGGAGGTATGACCTTTACAAAAGTGATGGGTTTCTCCTGAACATGGGTGGGGAGAAACCAATATTCTCGGGGATAGGTTTGTTAGAGCTGCTGGGGAGGATTTTAAACTAATTTGGTGGGGGCGGGGTGGTGGTGGGAACCGATGTGAAGGGACTCAGAATAGAATGGATGGTAAAAAAAGCAAAGCTAGAGTACAATCAGACTGTCAGGAAAGGCAGGCAGATGATAGGACGAAATTTCAGACAGCGGGCTGAGTATCAGTGCAGTAGGGGTGCAGAAATCAAAAAGGGCAGCAAATATAGTACCCAGTGTTAAATTTCAATGCATGGAGTTTAAGAAATGAGATGGATGATCTTGTTGCGTTATTACAGATTGTCAGGTATGATATTGTGGCCATCAGTGAATCATGATTGAAGGATGGTTGAAGTTGGGAGCTAAATGTCTAAAGCTACACATTGCATCAGAGGGATGGGAAGGTAGGCAGAGGGGGTAGCATGGCTCTGCTGGTAGAGAATGGCATCAAATCAGTAGAAAGATATGACATAGGATTGGAGTCTGTTGAATCCTTATGGGTTGAGTTAAGAAACTGTAAGGGTAAAAGGACTCTGGCGGTTATATATAGGCATTCCAACAGTAGCTGGGATATGGACCACAGCTTACAATGGGAAATAGAAAAGGCGTGTCGAAAAGGCGTGTCAAAAAGGCAATGTTATGATTGTCGTGAGAGATTTCAAGGTGTAGGTCGATTGGGAAAATCAGGATGGTAATGGATCTCAAGGAGTGAGTTTGTTGAATGCCTATGAGATAGCTTTTTAGAGAAGTTTGTTGTTTAGACTACTAGGGGATCAGCTATACTGGATTGGGTGTAATGTAATGAACTGGAAGCAATTAGAGAGCTTAAGGTAAAAGAACCCTTAGGAGGCAGTGATCACAATATGATTGTTTACCTTGAAATTTGATAGGGAGAAAGGAAAGTCTGACATAGCAGTGTTTCAATGGAGTGAAGGAAATTACAGTGGTATGAGAGAGGAGTTGGCCTAAATAAGTTGGAAGGAGATGCTGGCAGGAATGACAGCAGAGCAGCAATGGGGTGAATTTCTGGGAAGAATGAGAAAAGTGCAGGATAGATGTATTTCAAAAGCAAAGAAGTACTCAAATGACAAAATAGCACAACTATGGCTGACAAGGGAAGTGAAAGCTAATGTAAAAGCAAAAGAGATGGCTTAAACCACTGCAAAAAAAAAATGGGAAGACAAGGATTTGGAAGCTTTTTAAAAGCCTACAGAGAGCAACTAAAAGAATCAATAGGAGGGAAGAGATGAAATGTGAAAGCAAGCTAGCAAACAATATCCAAGTGAATAGTAAAAGCTTTCTCAAGTATTTAAAAAAAATTAAGAGAGATGAGAGTGGATATGGGACAGCAAGAAAATGAGGCTGGACAAATAATAACGGTATAAGGAGATGACAGATGAACAAAATGAGTACCTTGCATCAGTCTTCACTGTGGAAGACACTAGCAGTGTGTCAGGTATTGAAGGGTGTGAGAGAAGAGAAGTGGATGTAGTTACTATTACAAGGGAGAAGGTGCTCAAAAAGCTGAAAGAACTGGACCAGATGAACTGCACCCTAGGGTTCTGAAAGACTTAGCATTAGAGAATGTGGAGGCACTAGTAATGATCTTTCAAAAATCATTGGACTCTGGCATGGTGCCAGAGGACTGAAAAATTGCAGTCTTTAAGAATGGAGGAAGGCAACATAAAGGACATTATAGGCCAGTTAGCCTGGCGTCCGTGGTTGGGAATATGTTGGAGTCAATTGTTAAGGATGAGGTTCTGGAGTACTTGGTGACACATGACAAGATAGTACAAAGTCAGCATAGTTTCCTTCAGGGAAAATCCTGCCTGATCAGCCTATTGGAATTCTTTGAGGAGATGACAAGTTGGATAGATAAAGGGGATGCTGTGGATATTGTATATTTGGACTTTCAGAAGGCCTTTGACAAGGTGCCACACGTGAGGCTGCTTACCAAATTAAGAGCCCATGGTTTTCCAGGAAAATTACTGGCATGGTTAGAGCATTGGCTGATTGGTAGGAGGCAGTGAGTAGGGATAAAAGGATCTTTTTCTGGTTGGCTGCCCTTGACTAGTGGTGTTCCATAGGGATCGATGTTGGGACCGCTTCTTTTTATGCTGTATATCAGTGACTCACATGATTGTATAGATGGCTTTGTTGCCAAGTTTGCAGATGTTACAAAAATTGGTGGAGGGGTAAGCAATGTTGAGGAAACAGGTAGGCTGCAAAAGGTAGTAGAATTAAATGTGCAGACTATTTTCTAAATGGGGAGAAAATCAAAAAATCTGAGATGCAAAGGGTCTTAGGAGTCCTTGTGCAGAACACCCTAGAGATTAACTTGCAGGTAGATACGGTGATGAGGTGGGCAAAAGCAATGTGTGCATTTATTTCAAGAGGTCTAGAATATAAGAGCAGGGATGTGATGCTGAGGCTTTATAAGGCACTGGTGAGGCCTCACCTTGAGTATTGTGAGCAGGTTTGTGCTCCTCATCTAAGAAAAGATGTGCTGGCATTGGAGAGGGTTCAGAGGAGGTTCACAAGGATGTTTCCAGGAATGAAAGGGTTATCATACAACAAATATTTGATGACTCTGGCTCTGTACTCGCTAGAATTTAGAAGGATGAAGGAGGATCTTGTTGAAACCTTTTGAATGTTGAAAGGCCCGGACAGAATAGATGTGGAAAGGATGTTTCCCATGGTGGGGGAATCTTAGACAAGAAGGCACAGCCTCAGGATAAAGGGGCATCCATTTAAAACAGAAATCGGAGAAATTTCTTTTACCGGAGTGCAGATGATTTGTGGGCAGCTGTGGAGGCCAGGTTTTTGGGTGTATTTAAAGCAAGGCTTGATAGGTTCTTGATTGGACAGAACATCCAAGGCTGAGGAAAGGATAAAAGGATGAGCCATGACTGAATGGCAGAGCAGACTTGAAAGGCCAAATGGCCTAATCCTGCTCCTATGTCTTATGGTCTTATGTCGGATGGGGAAGAAAACAATGAACATTTAAAATTTACATTTAAGGTCTTCATGGCACATTTTGCTGTCTTGTTTCATTAAATGAGTATTTTCATCTAAACTGACATTGCCTCTCTGATTCCATGAATATTCACTTTAATAACTAATGATCTTTCTTTTTGCAACTCTTATTTTTTTAATATACTGCCATGTACCATTGCTGCACAGAAACATATTTTGTGACATATGGTGTGCCAGTGATAATAACTCTGAGAGTGGAAAAGTCGGAAAGAAACCACTGCAGATGCTGGAAATCTGCAGCAAAATCAAAAAATACTGGAAAAGTTTAACATGCCAGGTAGCATCTGTCGGGTGGGTGGGGGGGTGGGGAACGGTTGTGTGGAATATGGTGAACTTTTCAGGCCAAAGACCTTCTGTCAGTTTAACAAAAGGATTTGTCCAAGGAAGATAATATCGGTGATTCAATCTTCAGACTTTTATTTTAATTTTTGAGTGTTTTTTTCGTAATAAATATGGGGGGGGGGGAGCGAATAATACTAGACAGTATCTGCTGAAAGGACTTGAATTATTAAATGATACCTCAAATGTTCTAGATAACCTGACTGTTGCAAGATGGTGTTTGCTGTAAATGACAAGCAGCATTTGGCATGATGAGCAATTTGAATTTAATAGGAAGAAAATAAAATGGTGCACTGTTATGAATAGAGATATTCTAATACTGAAAACTTTATATATAGGGTCGTTCAACTGGATTTAGTCAAATCTTTATTCTAATAATGTCCTGGCTTTTTAAAAAAAATGTCATTTTGTAGCACTCTTGCATCTTGAGCAGAAGATTTCACTTTTAAGTCCAACTCAAGAGACCTGAATGCCAAAATATTGAAGGATGCTTCCATGAGGTACTGTGTTTCAGATGACAGACCCTCAGTTTAACAATTCATCTCACAGTTGCCTCTCTCTTTTGCACTCTCAGGAAAATAAAAATGTAACAGCACTTTTTTTTGTCTAAGAAGTGGAAAAAATATCCCTGGTGTCCTGGCTAACACTTATCCCTCATTCATCATTTTCAAAGCAACTCCATAGACATGTTCTTGTTTCTCTGAACTTGCCACGCACAAATTAGCCCTGTGTTTCTTGTTTTAATATACCTATGAGATATAAATCATCCCAAGGCGAGTACTCAGGATGTGCGCAGCACAACTGGCAGGTGTGTTTACTGACATTTTTAAATCTCTTCCTCTCCCAGTGTAGGGTGCCCTCCTGCTTCAAATTATCCACCATTGTCCCTGTACCAAAAAAGACCAAGTTAACATGCCTGAATACCTGATATCCTGTCACACTCACCTCAATAATAAGCAAATGCTTTGAGAGACTGGTCAAGGATTACATCTGCAACTTGCTACCACCCACACTGGACCCCCTACAATTTGCCTACCGACACAACCGATGGACAGATTACACAATAGCCACTGCTCTACATACTGTCCTTACACATCTGGAGAAGGATGCTTATGTGAGATGCTGTTCTTGGACTACAGTTCAGCATTCAACACCATAGTTCCATCCAGGCTCAACAGGAAGCTCAGTGACCTCGGCCTTGACCCTACCTTGTACAGATGGATCCTGGACTTCCCATCAGATCACTGGCAGGTGGTAAGAGTGAGCTCCCTCACCTCCACCCCTCTGATTCTCAATACAGGAGCCCCCCGGAGCTGTGTACGGAATCTCCTCCTTTACTCTTTGAACACCCATGGCTGTGAAACAACTCACAGCTTTAATCTGCTAATTAAATTTGCCAATGCTACTACATTGATTGGCCATATCTCAAACAATAACAAGGTGGCCTACAGGGAAAAAGTTATCTCTCTGACACAGTGGTGTCAAGAAAACAACCTCTCCCTCAATGTCGCAAAAACAAAGGAGCTGGTTGTGGATTACAGGCGGAATGGAGATGGGCTAACCCCTATTGACATCAATCAATCTGGGGTTGAGATGGTAAACAGCTTTAAGCTCCTCGGCATCCACATCACCAAGGACTTCACATGGTCTGTACACACCAGCTGTGTTGTGAAAAAGGCACAACAGTGCCTCTTTCCTCTCGGATAGTTGAGGAAGTTTGGTATGGGCCCCCAAATCCTAAGAATTTTCTACAGGGGCACAATTGAGAGCATCCTGACTGGCTGCATCGCTGCTTGGTATGGGAATTATACCTCCCTTAATCGCAGGACTCTGCAGAGAGTGCTGAAGACAGCCCATCACATCTATAGTTGTGAACTTCCCATGCTTCAGGACATTTACAAGGCCTCAAGTGTGCAAAAAGGGCCCGTAGGATCATTGGGGACCCAAGCCAGCTCAACCACAATTTATTCCAGCTGCTACCATCCAGGAAATAGTACTGCAGCGTAAATACCAGGACCAACAGGCTCCGGGACAGCTTTTTCCACCAGGCCATCAGACTGATGAACTCACGATGATTTGCGTGTATTTTGTGCTACACTGATTGTTCTATTTATTATAAACTATTATAAATTACTATGATTGCACATTGCATATTTAGATGGCGATGTAACGTAAAGATTTATACTCCTTATGTATGTGAAGGATATAAGAAATAAAGTCAATTCAATTCAAAATACACTCTAATTTTCTGAATTGGCCAGAAAAGGTTTGTTATGCAATGTTATAGGTTAAAATAAAATCCTTTGTGGTACTTGGGCTGAACTGACATGAAGGAGCAGAATAGATATTGTAAAACAGATATATTATGGAATGCATTACTGTACACAAAACATATGGCCAAATATTTTCTACATGACATTAGCAGTTGGCTGAGTCATTCTTTTCCCTCAAAGACTGAACAAACTGTCAAAAAAACAGGAGAGAAAGTATTTGTTATAACATGACACATATGCTCCACTCCCCAATGAGGAATTTAACACAATATAGCCCACCTTCGCACTCAATCAGCTTATCAGTGAAAAGATAAACTGTATGTGCTTAGATCTATAGTGGATTCTTTTGTAACTGTGGGCTTCTGTTGGGGACTTGATACATTCACTTGAAAGCAAATAAATATAAATGAAAAACACCATTAGTTATGGGAGCAGATGAGTTGGGGTTACGTCTATCATTTATCATTCCTAAGCAAAATTTGATGGCTCTACACCATAGCCTTTTTTTAAAATCAATTTTTGAATTCTTGTCACAGTGTAACCAATTTCCAAGAGAATCCTGTGATATTTGTCATTCTACATTTTCTTATATTGATTCTGAATTGTCTTTTGACCTTCATCTTCCAAGAACTACATCACTGACTTGATGTCAGTATACTAGCCTCTTTTGTGAAGAGAATTTAATTAAAATAGTGCTCTTGATTTTTCTCCTTCCTGTTCCTTCTTGGAAATGGTGATACTTCCGTTGGAATAATGTCAGAAAATAACATGAGACTCGTGTAATATTCAAAAGAAAAAAAAAGCTAATTAATATCGCTTTCTCATAAGGTGAACCTGTAACTACCTGGTCTAGTCTACATATGACTCCAGTTACTCAATTCCTTGACTATTCATACCTTCAGAATGATTAATAAATAATACCGGAGTTTTCAGACTTAAAAAGCATGTTTTAAAGTGTCAGAACTTTTGATCTGGCCAAATTGACAAGATTTCCCTATGCTGGTTCCTCAAGTTTGGATATTTGACTTATAAAGAGTCACAAACTTATTTTCCTCCCATAGTTTCATATGCCCTGTTGTGGAGCCCCATTTTGCATGCCACAGTCCCAAGGAGACACTGGATTGTGTAGAGGATGAGAGGGTTTAAAAGAAGCAAGCAGGTGCTCTCGGTACTGCGTGCTGCAGTCCCGAGGAGATACCGGATTTCGTAGAGAGAGAGTAAATCTGAAAGTGAATTTAATTCACTTTATTACTTAATCCTTTTATATACACGAGCAAAAATCTTTATGTCACGTTTGTCTAAATGCGCAATGCGCAGTTTATAGTAATTTGTAATAAATAGTATGTACAACAGGACAGTCAATATAACATAGAAATACAGTTGTGTCAGCATGAGTTAATCACTTTGATGGCCTGGTGGAAGAAGCTGTCCCAGAACTTTTTGGTCCTGGCTTTTATGCTGCAGTACTGTTTCCTGGATGGTAGCAGCAGGAAAAGTTTGTGGTTGGGGCGACTCAGGTCCCCAGTGATGCTTCAGGCCCTTTTTATACACCTGTGTTTGTAAATGTCCTGAATAGTGGGAAGTTCACATCTACAGATGTGCTGGGCTGTCTGCACCACTCTCTGCTGAGTCCTGCGATTGAGGGAAGTACAGTTCCCATACCAGGCAGTGATGGAGCCAGTCAGGATGCTCTCAATTGTGCCCCTGTAGAAAATTCTTAGGATTTGGGGGCCCATATCAAACTTCTTCAACCATCTGAGGTGAAAGAGGCGCTGTTGTGCCTTTTTCACCACACAGATGGTGTGTACAGACCACGTGAGATTCTTGGTGATGTTTATGGTGTTCATCCTCTCAACGCCAGATCCATTGATGTCTATAGGGGTTAGCCTGTCTCCATTCCTCCTGTAGTCCAACCAGCTCCTTTGTTTTTGCGACATTGAGAGAGAGGTTGTTTTGACACCATTCTTCTAGGGTGATGACTTTTCTATAGGCTGCATCATAATTATTTGAGATTAGGCCAATCAGTATAGTGCTGTCAGCAAATTTAATTAGCAGATTGGAGCTGTGGGTGGCGACACAGTCATGGGTAAACAGAGAGTAAAGGAGGGAGCTTGGGACACAGCCCTGAGGGGCAACTGTGTTGAAGGTCAGAGGGGCAGAGGTGAGGGGGCCCACCCTTACCACCTGCCGGCAATCTGACAGGAAGTCCAGGATCCAGCTGCACAAGGCAGGGTGAAGGCTGAGGAGTGCCACAGTTTCAAGGGGACATTGCATTGCATATAATTAGGCACTTAGCAAGGGCCAATAAGGAGAAGTTGGGTCTGAGCTGAGCAGCTGTTGTGTGACTGGGTCAGTGTTGGAGTGGGGAGCTGAAGGTTTGGCCAATCGAGACTTTGGCAAGGAGAGGCATGGGCCATAGGGGGATTTATTTTTGTTTTATATTTCTTTCTTATTGTGCATTTCAGAATGGTGGGGATGCAAGACAGGGTACTGGAATGCTCCTCTTGCAGGATGTGGGAAGGCAGGGAGACCTCCAGTGTCCCTGACGACTGCATCTGCAAAAAGTGCATCCAGCTGCAGCTTCTAATAGACAGTGTTAAGGAAATGGAGTTGGAACTAGATGAACTCCAGATCATTTAGAAGCAGAAGGGACATGCAAAGAGTTAGATACACCCAAAGTACAGGACCTAAGTAACTGGGTGACTGTCAGGAGAGGGAAAGGGGATAGGCAGCTCGAGCAGAGTACCTATGTGGCCATTTCCCTAAACAAAAGGTATATCGCTTTGGATGCTGTTGGGTGGTGGGGTGTGTGGATGATCTAGCAGAGAAAAGCCACAGTGGTCAGGTTTCTGGCACTGAGTCTGGATCTGTGGTTCCAAAGGGAAGGGGGGAGTAGAAGCGATATGTAGAGATGGGGTTTCCACCGGTTAGGGGAACAGAAAGGAGTTTCTGTGGATGAGACTGAAATTATCGATGGTTTGTTGCCTCCCAGGTTCCAGAGTCAGGGACATCTCAGATTGAGTCCACAGCATTCTTAAGTGGAAGTGTGAACAGTCAGAGGTTGTGGTACATGTTGATACCGATGACCTAGGTAGGATGGGTGATGAGCTCCTGCAATGTGGGTTCAGGGAGTTAGGTGGTAAGTTGAAGGACATAACCTCCAGGATTGGGATCTGAAGATTGCTACCCACGCCAGAAAATTATAGGCCGGTGAGCCTGACATTAGTAGTGGGAAAGACATTGAAAGGTATTCTGAGGGACTGGATATACAAGTATTTGGATAGATCAGGACTGATGGGGAAAGACAACATGACTTTGTGTGGTAAGTCGTCCCTAACCAACCTTGCAGAGTCTTTTGAGAAATTACCAAAAATGTTGATGAAGGCAAGACTGTAGATGTTGTCAACATACACTTCAGCAAGGCTTTTGATGAGATCCTGCCTGGGAGGTTAGCCAAGAAGGTTCAGTCGCTTGATATTCAAGATGAGATTGTAAATTGAATTAAGTATTGGCAGCTTCTTCAAAGAAGCCAGAAGGTGATTGTAGATGGTTGCCTCTCTGATGGGAGGCCTTCGACTAGTGATGTGCCGCGGGGATCGGTACTGTGTCCGTTGTTTGTTATTGATATCAATGATCTGGATGATGATGTAAGCTAGATCAACAGACTGCCGAATGGCACCAGGATTGAGGGTGCAGTTGACAGTGAGGAAGACTATCAAAACTTGCACAGGATCCGGACCAGGGTTTACACAGTGAATGGTAGGACACTGTGGCCTGTGATAGAACAAAAGGATCTTGGCATACAGGTCCATAATTCATTGAAAGTGGTGTCACAGGTAGATAGGGTTGTAAAGAAAGCTTTTGGCACATTGGCCTTCATAAATCAAAATATTGAGTACAGGAGATGGGATGTTGTGTTGAAATTGTATGAGACGTTGGTGAGGCCTAATTTGGAGTATTGTGTCCAGTTTTTTCACCTACGTACAAGAAAGATGTAAATAAGATTGAAAGATTGCAGAGAAAATTTACAAGGATATTACCGGGACTGGAGTACCTGAGTTATAGGGAAAGATTGAATAGGTTACGACTTTATTCCCAAGAATGTAGAACACTGAAGGGAGATTTGATACAGGTATAGAGAGTTATGAGGGGTATATATATATAGGATAAATGCAAGCAAGCTTTTTCCACTGAGCTTGGGTGAGACCACACACAGGGGTCATGGGTTAAGGGTGAAAGGTGAGATGTTTAAGGGGCACATAAAGAGAACCTTCTTCACTCAAACGCTTGTGAAAGTGTGCAATGAGCTGCCAACACAAGTGGTCGATTTCAACATTTAAGAGAAATTTGTGAAAGGTATATGGATGGGAGGGGTATGGAGGGCTATGGTCCGGGTGCAGGTCAATGGGGCTAGTCAGATCAATGTTTTGGCACAGCCTAGATGGGCTGAAGGGTCTCTTTCATTGCTGGAATGTTCTATCATTCTAAGTCATTGTGCTTAGTATCATTTACTTATCTAAAATGCAGACATTTTAAAAATACATGTAAAGTACTTGGCTTGGACTTTCACCTGGACTATGATTCATTTTTGCCAAGTAGATGAGGAACAGCCAAGGTAAATACAAGCACAGCGCTGGATATCCTTGTGACTGTTCTTTTCTGATGAGAGGTCACATTCAAATCAATAATATATATCCAAACGCTGTAAAGTATAAGTCTATGTATGAATTTCAAGACTCCATGTGTGTGGAAAATTGACCTTGTAAATCATATGAAATGATGATTGATAAAGCAAATATATGTCAACGTATTGAGGCTTAAGTGGGTGTTAACCTACTATGGATTACTAACTACCAATTAAATTAAGGCTCTGGATTGCTATCCTGGTGCTGTGATGATCCTATTTTTATGACAAAACTTAAATAAGAGAGAGGTTATGAACTTGGTCTTGTGACTGCATTTTCTGAATGAGATTTTGTTCCGTCAGTAAGCTATTTTTGCTTTTTATACATGGAGGGTGAAAAAAGACTACTGTAATTAGACTTGAGGAAAAATAAAGCTTTTGTAGTTGATGCATTTCCTTGAAATCTGAAAATTGGTAAATGTCTGAAGACTCACACTCACAGATTAAGAATATCTACTTCCCTTCAACAATGCAGTTCTTCAACCAACCAGCAAAATCCTAATCACTACAGTCAAGCAACACTATGGTCACTTTGCAATAAAATGTTCCTCGTGTTTTTTTATTGTTGGGACTGTTATTTAAAATATTAATTGTTTAATTTATGTTTTTTTATCTGTAAATACTGCTTATATCTGTAAGCACTGCTTATATACTGCTTGTTTTGACTGTGGTGCTGCTACAAACAATTTTTTCATTACACTTTTGCATACATACACTTGTATTTGACTTTCAGCTTTGATTTTGTTAGTACTGTAGTGCTCTACAGGTTAATGGGGATCAGTGGGAAGAGAAATAATTGGCTAACATATTGGTGCATGGCATTTTGTTGATAAGAATCTTGCAGATTTACCTCCCAACCATTAGGGACACTAGCATTTTAAAATGTGTCCTTGGAGTGTGAAAACCTATGGATATTCATTTTGGTTTTTACCCAGAGAGATGTGGGAATTGGGGGTCCGCAACTGAGAGTTTGATTTTTCAAGTGCAGTGGGGAATTCAGCAGAGTAGCACACTGGGGTACGGTGCTGATCCAGAATATCTAAGGGTTTCACTGATCATCTGGCTTGACTTTGGCAGCACTCTCTGGAAAATAGTGTTTCCCTGCAGTGTGGTGTCTCTATCAAGTTGAGGCATTTTTTTTTTGCTCCTACCTTTTGTGAAGGAGATGGATCCTATATTCCCCCATCCTTTCAAAACAACTCACCATAGCACTCACAGACACAAGGAAGTCTGCAGATGCTGGAAATCCAAAGCAGAACACTAGAGGAACACAGAGGGCCAGGCAGCATCTATGGATAATAATAGACAGTCAATGTTTTGGGCTGAGCCTGAAAAATTGACTGTTTATTCTTTTCCATAGATGCTGCCTGACCTGCTGAGTTCCTCCTGCGTTTTGTCTGTTGCTCAACGTAGAAGTCCCTTGTGTTTAGGTCGTTTGAGATAGAAAAAGTGCATGTCACGATGCACAGACAACTCATGGTTGTGAGATTGTTGTCAAGGCACTGTTTACTGTCTCGGTGCATGCCCATTGGGTCTACATCTATGAATGGGTGAATTCAGCTAGCATTAATTGGCGGACAAGTCCTCATTGCCAGTAAATGCAGGTGGAGCTTGCTTCACAGGTTCTGAAAGGTTAATAAAAGACTCTCAGTGCATGGAAAAGGATGAGAATCCCATTTCATTTTTAGACCTGGCTTTAATAGAAAAGTGGAAGGAAAGTGAAAGACTTCTATGTAGAGAGCCAGGAGGCACTTCATTTCAAATGTTCAATGCCAGGAGTGATGTCCCAAGGACATGGATGCAATTACAGAAACAAATTATTTATTGACATATCATTTGGAATCATTATCAGTTCACACAATGTTAACTTTTATCTTCCATGAACTATGTCACTAGCTTCCCATACCCATCCATGCTGTACAACCTCATCAATCACCTAACAACAATCAATATCAATATAATCTTGTATCCAATATTCATATGCTCCATAACTTCCTCACATAGTGATAATCAAGTCTCACGTCTGTATCACCTTACCCGACTGATGTTGCATGTCTTACACTAAGTGAACATTCTCTCATGGAGTCATAGTCTTAGAAAAGTACAGCACAGAAACAGGCCATTTGGCCCATCTAGTCCATACCAAAACAATTTAAAATGCCCATCTCATCAACCTGCACTGGGACCATAACCCTCCATACACCTATCATCTATGTACCTATCCAAACTTCTCATAAACATTGAAATCGAGCTCACATGCACCAATTGTGCTGGCAGCTCATTCCACAGTCATGACCCTCTGAGTGAAGAAATTTCCCCTCATGTTCCCCGTAAACTTCTCACCTTTCACCCTTAATCCATGACTTTTGGTTGTAGTCCCACCCAATCTCAGTGGAAAAAGCCCTATCTATACCCCTCATAATTTTGTATATCTCTTTCAAATCTCTGTCTTCTATTTCCTTTTTGATTAAAGTCTGAACCTTTTCAATCTTTCCTTATAACTCAGGTCCTCCATACCAGACAACATCCTTGTAAATTTTCCTTGTACTATTTTAACCTTGTTTACATTTTCCCTGTAAGTGGTGACCAAAACCTCACACAGTAGTACAAATAAGGCCTCACAAGCGTCTTATACAATTTCAACATAACATCTCATCTGTGGCACCTTTACTCAAGACGGGAGCCAGATATAAAGGGTTAACCAGAAACATTGTTCAATATTAATCGAGTAATTTGGATGCAGTTGTTCTCCCAATGCAACACCTGGCAGTCCATCACTCTGCCAGAATCCCCTCACACTCTGCAGCCACATCAGCAAAGGGATGGAGTTGAATATTGGCTCAGCTTAAGTACAGAGGCTGCACCACTGCCTAATGACCTTGTCCTTGCAACATCAGCAATGTGTCCCAGTAACCTGTACAGCAACTGAGAACATTACAACATGAGCAAAGACAGACTTTCTGGTTGACCCCGGGGTGAAAAGGCTACTTCCATTATCACAGAGAAACCCATACACAGTGCTGCAACATGGTTATGTCTTTAGTCTCGAGTGGATCTTGGACAATCAGAACCCCTAATGTGACCATTTGTTTGGTCAGGCATATATATAGAACAATTTATATGTGAATATCTTTTTTGGATATGCATTCCTGTCTAGAACATTTCTCCCTCCCATGTTTCAGCCTCTTCAGGTAGGTGCTCTGATTTACAGCCCTCTGCTGTAATGTTTGGGTGACCAGAAGAATGGAGCTCATTGCTTGCAAATTTCCTAGAAAATCAGTATGGTTAAAAGTTAAACTTGAGATTGTATACCCAGTCCTACTCAGCATTCTGCAGAGATGACAGTGTCTCCTTCGTACTCCTGTACTGCAGTTTTCCATGAATCCATCTGAAATTTGGGCAGCACCGTGGTTAACACAACGCTATACAGTTACAGGAGACCGGGGCTCAATTCCCACCGCTGCCTTTAAGAAGTTTGTGCATTCTCCCCGTGACCGCATGGGTTTCCTCTGGGTGCTCCAGTTTCCTCCCACATCCAAAGACGAACCAGTTGGTAGGTTAATTGGTTATTGTAAGTTGTCCCATGGTTAAGCTATGATTAAACCAGGGAATTGCTGGGCCATGTGCCTCGAGGGGGCGGAAGGGCCTATTCTGCGCTGTAGCTCAATAAATAAGTAAATGTGATTACCTAAAAACCACTGTGAGATGTGAAGTGCCAAGATGGGATGGTCCGCCATGTCTTCATGCAAGAAACTATAGTGTTTAAAGAGTGCCCAGCTCAAAGGTTCATTCTGTTGTCTAAGTATGCATGCACAATACAACTCTGATATTTGTCTTCTCCAGATAGTCGCGAAATACAGAAAGACCCTGAATGTTGATGAAAGAAAAGACATCAACTCTCCATCCCCCAGCATGAAAAAGGAAAGAAGCAAAACTTGCAGACCCCAAATTCCACCTCCCCTTCCTACAGCAAGTTTTATTGAAATGTATCTCTACCCATTGATGTGATGGCAGGCAAATATTGATAGGTGTTTGGAATGCTTATGTACGAACTTGTGTGTTCACAGGCTGAACAGACTTCAAGTCTACCCATATCTCCTGCAAACTCTGAGATTAGCATCTGAGCAAATGGTGCTGGGTGAAGTTCATTGCCTGTTAAACAAATGTATTCAACTAGACACAGTCAGGTTTGATAATGATATTCATTTATTATTGACTAAGCAATCTAATCAACACAGAGAACAACATGCATCAGCTCAGTGCCCAGAGCTTAATGTTGGATGGATATAATGAGGACTGTGAAGGCAGCTAGAAAGTGAAATAGCCTCACAGTATCTTAAAGGAGAAAGTGTTTTTCTTTCCTTTCAGCTGATTAATTGTGGTACATTTTTTTAGGCCAATGGTCTTTCCATTGGATGCCTCATCCATATGCTCTGAATACAAAGCAGATGAGTGGCCCTGTGCCTTTCCACGTGATACTATAATTCTGTTTTTCCCAAGTTGTTCAAAGTTAATTTTGTTGTGGAAGTACATATGTCACCAAATACTACCCTGAGATTTATTTTCTTGCAGGCGTTCACAGTAGAACAAAGAAGTACAATAGAATCAATAAAAATCAATATAATCAAGTTGTGGCTTTTTGTAAAATAACCCTTCAATGCATCCAGTCATATATAGCCTCTTGCATATTAATACGCTACCCTTGTTGTGATGGGAAAAGAAACATGAATTTCAAGAATGTTATCAGATTTCTGAGGAGAAAATCTCCTAAAGAACTTTCTTTTGAAGTACACTCACTTTATGTGTATTGAAAACAAATGTAGTATAAAGTCATATCAATGTTCCAGCAATGTCAAAACAAGCACAATACCTGCAGTTCTTCAGAGCCATGGGAACAGCAGTATTTTACTGACCAGCCAAGCCAAGTTTGCAGCCAATTCCACATGGCTATTTTAACATTTTTGAACAGCTGAGCCTACATTATCTCCTAAGGTGTTTTGGGTGCCAAGTTGGTGGTATAGCAGTACAGCGCCAATACGTAAGCATCGGTAACAGTACATTGCTTGTTAATGGTTATAGTACTGCAGCGTGAAACACTCAGTACTTTGCATATAGGTAATTTGGAGTGTTTTGTGATCCCCTCCTTCAGCGTTTCCCCTCCACCATTTCCTTGAGTCAATGAGCCAGTTACTCATAAATGTGAGTTAATTAAACCTAATGAAGGGATGCAGATGCTGTGGGATCTGGAACAGACACAATAATTCCTTAACACCATTTGATATGAGGACAGACTCAATAACATGAATCCCAAAGGATACTTTAAGCCTCATTTGATATCCTCATTCTAGACACTATTTTCTGACTCCCAGAAAAAAAGCACACTTGTCTCGTCAAGAGTCGTGATTGTGGAGCTTCCATGTTCCCGATGAAATGGAGAAAGGAAAATGCTATTAAGTGGAGTCTAGATGATATTTATAATTGAGGAAATATATATTTAATGGCTTCTGCCATCTTATTGTGTCTCAAACACCACTGGCTCATGTAAACACTATTTGCAATCCTATCCGTAATAACATTTCACTGAAATTGCATTTAACTTTATCAGCATTAACACAAATAACACAAAATGCTTATTAGGATCACTATTGTCAGCATTGACTCAGTGTAGCATTTAAATCCTGAGGCCAATCGGAGATTAGGAATCCAAACAAAATAACATTGCAGGACTGAGAGCCAAAATAGTCCAGCAAAGCGGTTAAAACTACGGCAGAGGAAATGAATTATGAATGAATTAAAATTCATTGGAGGGTGTCTAATGTGAGCTCATTATGAGAGTTCTTGGGGTAGATTTCAAATTGTACGTTTGGGTAAATCAGATGGTAACAATTTCAAAACTGACTTTTTTGCAAGGCACACGTAAGTGGAGAAAGAAAATTAAGTCCAGTTTTGGTCATTAGTCTTCATCTGGTATGCATTTAAACGAGATGGATTAAAGGATTTACTAGATTGTCAACAAACTTGGAAATATTACAAAGGCAGATGAGGGAAGTAGCTTATAAGAAGTCCCGAAACTCGGGTAGTTTAAGTGAGTCATAGAATCATAGAATTGCTCGGACATAGTTTGGCCCATGAACTGTAGGCTGGCTCCTATACATGGTTTTGATTTTTCACTGTAGTCCTACAAACTAATGTTTTCTAGTGTCAATCCATTCCCCATCTGAAGGCATTGCTTCTATTTCCATAACCCCTATGGACAGTGCACTCTAAATCTTAACTGCTCGTGGAATTTAAAACAAAATATTCTTCCAGCCATATTCCTCTTTTGTATATTTGTGCTTCCTGATCTTTGAACCATATGCCACAGGGAACAGTTTCCTTCTTTCTTCCCCATCTTAACCATAAATAATCTTGTACAATTCCATCAAATCTCCTTAAACTTCTTCTGACTCCAAAGAAAACTACCTTAGCTTCACGAGGAATTCTGCAGGTGCTGGAAATTCAAGCAACACACATCAAAGATGCTGGTGAACGCAGCAGGCCAGGCAGCATCTCTAGGAAGAGGTACAGTCGACGTTTCACCTTAGCTTCACCAGGTGTTATAAAAGGGACAGGTTAGATTGATCTTAAAATAGGTTAAAAGGTTGTCACAAAATCATGGGCTGAAGGGCCTGTACTGTGTGATAATTTTCTATGTTTGCTACCCTGATTTTGCAGCTGACATCCATCCTCTTCTGAACCATTTTGTAAATCATTTTCTGCACCTTTTTCAGGATGTCCAAATTTGCCTTAAAGTGTCTGACCATAATTTGATGCTGTCTTTCATTTGAGAAATGGGTACATTGTCCATTCAGAAATCTGATGGTATTGGGGAAGAAAATGTTTCTGAAACGTTGAGTGTGTGTCTTCAGGCTCCCGTACTTCCAGCTTGATGATAGCAATGTGAAGAGGGTGATTGGGGTCCTTAATGGTGGGTGTCACCTTTTGGAAGCACTGCCTTTTGAATGTGTCCTCAAACCTGGGGAAGCTAGTGCCCATGATGGAGCTTTTCTCAATCGTGTGCAGTGGCCCCTCCATACCAGGCAGTGATGCAACCAGTTCCAATGGTCTCCATGGTTACATCTGTAGAAATTCATGAGTGTCTTTGGTGACATGCCAATTCTTTTTAACTTCTATTGAAATATCTGCTGTCATGCCTTCTTTGTAACTGTATCAATGCATTGAACCCAGGATAGATCCTCAGAGACATTGACACTCAGGAACTTGAAACTGCTCACCCTCTCCACTTCTGATCCCTCGATGAAGGTTCGTATGTGTTACTTTAACTGGGCCTTTCTGAAGTCCACAATCAAATTCTTGGTCTTACTGATGTTGTGTGCAAGATTGTTGCTGTGGTACCACCCAACCAGTTGATCCACCTTGCTCCTGTATGCCTCCTCATTACCTTCTGAAATTCTGCAAACAATAGCTGTGTCATCGGCAAATTCATAGATGGCATTTGAGGTGTGCCTAGGCACACAGAGAGTAGAGCAGTGGGCTAAGTACACATCCTTGAGGTGTTCTAGTGTACATGATAACATTACTCTTGTATTCTATTTAATATCTTCACCTACAATTTACAGGATCCACTTGGTTTACTAATTACTCTCACAACATGCCCTTCCGTTTTCAATATATACTCCCAAGTTACTCTCTTCCTGCATTCCTTATGAGCTGTGTTCCTCCTTATTCTTATTGCTGAAGCGTAACACCACTTCACATTTCTGTGCATCAAATGTTTTCTGTTCAAGTTCCTCCCCAGAAAATTACAACATTGCATGAAATCCCCATTACCAGTTACTGTGGACAAGATGTATTTGATTCTTTCTTTCCCTTGATTTTTTTTGATTAAGTCATGCACAGTTTTCTCACTTCCATATAACTATATAACAATTACAGCACGGAAACAGGCCACCTCGGCCCTTCTAGTCCGTGCCGAACTCTTACCCTACCCTATTCCCACCGACCTGCACTCAGCCCATAACCCTCCATTCCTTTCCTGTCCATATATCTATCCAATTTAACTTTAAACGACAATATAGAACCTGCCTCAACCACTTCTGCTGGAAGCTCGTTCCACACAGCTACCACTCCTAATGAAAAATAAAAGGGACAAGCAAGCTCATGGTCACCATACACTCTACCATATTGCCTGTAATGAAAACATGGATTAAAGAAGGGAACAGTTCAGATCCATAGTTATCATCAAGGTACCAATAACTAACACAATCTCTCTGGTGGCCCGCAGTGATCAAGAAGATAGCTGGCAAAAAAAAGTAAGGAAAGCTGTTTTCTTGAAAGTAATCTGCCCAATGAAGTAGTGGAGAATACCTGTTGCTGTGTACATACGTCTACTGATGCTTCTGGACACATCTTCAGTGATGTTCCTGGAATCGTCCGGTGTTTCGGGTCTTTCAACATCATACAACCTCCTCCAGGTGACCCAGCCACGGCTGATCAGACCCCAGCTTGTGTCCAGATGACTAGCTGCTTATGACTCCATGGCTCCCCTCTTTTGAGCCACAGCCATCTTGAGGCCCTCTCTGCCGCATCGGTGGTACTGCGGACAGTTGCTGACCAGTCCTGTGTACTTGGAGAGCTTCCTTTCAAAGGCCTCTTCCAGGCTATCTTCCCATGGGACTGTCAGCTCCAGCAGCACCACTTGCTTAGTAGACTCAGACACTAGGACAATGTCTGGTTGCAGGGTGGTGGCTGCGATATGGTTGGGGAACTTCAGCTGCCCTTCGAGGTCCACCAACAGCTGTCAGTCCCTCGCAGAGGTCAGAATGCCTGCAGATGATCTTTTGGCAGGTATTGGCTGCTCCCCAGCTCTGACAAAGGCAATTCTTTCCCTTGATTTTTTTTTGATAAGTCATGAACAGTTTTCTCAATTCCATCTGACTGAAGCCAAAGGTATAAACTGCCCACAAGATTTAGCTTTTATCTAGTCACCAGAAAAAAAAAGTGAGGAAAGCTGTTTTCTTGAAAGTAATCTGCCCAATGAAGTAGTGGAGAATACCTCAGTAAATATATTTAAGACAAGGTTGGATAGATTTTTACACAGTAGGGGAATTAAGGGTTATGGGGAAAAGGCAGGTAGGTGGAGATGAGTCCATGGTCAGATCAACCATGATCTTAGCGAATGGCAGGGCAGGCTCAATGGGCCAGATGTCCTACTCCTGCTCCTATTTCTTATGTTCTTATGTTATGTCTGTAATGGCAAATTGATGTGGTTTGGGATGGTGTGACAGTATCTTATTCATAGCCAAAACTCCATCCAGAAAAATAGAGAAGAATTTTGCTGGAGACACCAGTTATCTTTACATATACTATGTTCCAAGAGCACCATTTACACCATGGTTCATACTTAAACAATTTTAATTCATTAAGCTCTATTTGAATGCAAAACAATATGGTGAACAATTGCAACTCAATGCGAAGCATGAGTTATCTAATTTGCATAAAGGAGACATAACCAACAAGCCACAGGTTTTGTGTTTTCAACATTTGGTGTCTTAATAGCAAGGCTGTGAATCTATTTTGTCTTGGGACCAAAAGGATGGAGACATTTTTCTTTGAGTTTTGGCTGCCTTTATGATGCCATGTGGTCAAGTAACCTGGAGTAAAAAAAATCTGCAATCGTCATCTGTTACCTTCTGAGGAAATGATAATTCTGCTGACATGTTAGAACTAATTGTGAATTAGGTGAAATAGGTTTGTGTCCTTTTTTTTTACCTAGAAGCATTTTTTTTAAACAAAGGAAACTGTAATCACTGGAGATTCTAAAATAATAGCAATAAGACATAATATTGGTGAGTGACCATTTTATGTGAGTATAACCAGAAATTAAATAATATGAATTCTGGAAATCCAAACCAAAACAACATTAAGTAGCTTGTATAGCAGCTGTGGAATTTCTCATAAATCAGCCTGAAGCATTAAATCTGCCTCTCTTTCACAGATGTTGCCTGATTAGCTGAGCATTTTCCAGCATTTTCTATTTTTAGTTCTTCTCCAAGGTTGTAATTGCTTCAGGTACACCTCCAGGGGACCGTATTTTTGATTGTGTGATGCCTGATTTATAATGGCATTTTTTTGTGAGTGGTCTTCTAAAGTGTTCAGGTGAGTTCTACCCAGTCCTTGGAGGACAAGGTTCACATCTAAAGGTGAAATCAAGATTATACAAATTGTCTGGGATTTCAGATTGTTAACAGCAAATGCTGCAGAAAGAATATGCTCATCTGAGTTAAAATGAGTTTTTATTTTTTTTTCAGGAATTTGCCTTACCTGTCTGCACTTATTTCCCTTAAGAAAGTGGTAGTAAGCTACATTCTTGAACAGTCACAGTTCTGTAAAAATTCTGCTATAATCCTCTTGTACAGAAGGGTTCTACAATTGATCTTCTTTCCTTATGAAGGAAAAAAACTGTATATTTCTAAGTTTAAGCTGTTTTGCAACTTGGAGAAGAGCATACAAGTGTATTGGAAGCCTGGGCCACCTCAAAGGCAATTCTAGCTGATTTGAAAGAAACTTGGAAAAGCCTGAGTGAGAACTGTTGATCTCACATACTGCGGCTACTCTGTGTTCGTGGTCAAAGAAATGAATGCTTAGGATGGTCGATGGGATAGCAGTCACGTGGGAGTTTTGCCCTGGATGTCCAGTTTCTTGAGTAAATGGAGTATTCAGTTGTACTCCCAATCTGTCCCAATGTGTGGGTAATGGAAGGACTGTGGGGTGTTAGGAGGTGAGGTGCTCACTACAGGATACTCAGGCTCTGACGTACTGGATCAACAGCAAGTGATTGGGCTCATAGCATCTGCAGTGAATGGTGCCCCCTCCCCCCACCCAACCCCAGGACAATGTATGATAGAGACTTGGTGTTGGTTAGACTTTTGTTTCTGATGGTCAGTGCTTAGAACTTCTGTGGTGAATGGAACTTGCCAGTTATCAGCTTATGCTTGAAAATTGTTTTAAGTCATGCTGCATCCAGGCATGGTCTGCATCACTTATTGAGGAGTTGTGAACGCTCTGAACTACTGGATTTCACAATTTTCTGTTTTATTCTCTACTTCTATATTTTCGTTAATGATTATATACCAAAGGGAGTGAATTTCTTGGGGCAAGTGGTAAGCAGATAGTCTGCCATGTAATGTGTGAGACAAGGTGCACACATGGAGTGCCTCATATCTTTGGACACATGGTTGACTTACTAAAGGACCCCTGTGATACATATTGATTAGCCTCAGTATTCTTGCATTACTTAATAGGAAATTCTGAAGAAATGGTAAGCCAGGTCTCACCATGTTATTGTAATTGCTTCCTTGGGCTTCAATGTCCACTGTGATTGCAAATCTGAGACTGCTAATTCAAATGAACTTTTGTTCACGTTAAGCTATTAAATAGGTGACCTGTTTTCAGGGACAGGATGAAAGTTTACCATGTAACATAACCCATGCCAATTATCTTTTTTTTTGCCCATCAACTCTATTGATCTAACATTTGTATAACTCAGCGCTCACTCCCAACATGTCCTTAATGTCTTCTTAAGCTCTACATCAGGGCTGGCAATCTTTACCGAACCATGTAATACAGATTTCAGTCAAAGCGAAAATATTGAAAGACAGTATTTCTTGGCCTTTCTTACACAAGCAGACATAATCATTCAAAATCTCACAGAATCCTGGAAATTGAATCCATTACTGCCTATTTTATGAACAAATTGGCGATTTAAAAAAAAAGACTTAATTCATTTTGGATCACAATAGTGAAAATTCTGGTGAAGTTGTGGCCATTGGGAAATTCACCAAGACACCTTGCTGAGCAACTCTGATGTTTTTCTTGCATCAATCACACACTTAATCGCACCACAGGTCAGACTCCACACGTATTCTGTCTCACTGGTATAAACTGCTGTAAACCATACCTTTCATTAAGCACTCTCAAAAACGTACGAGCATATCATGCTGAGGTTGGCCACAGGCAGCTATTAAAAGGACCTACTGTGACATAGGTGTCTTCCAGACGATGTCTGCCAACCTCTGTTTTCAGTGCTCGAGATATTTGAAATCCCACCACTGATTACAGGCTCCTCATACAATCTATGTCGAAGACATGCTGCAAGCTCTGACTCACTGATCACCTTGCCCCTTGTAGGCATTCACGGCAAGGGACTGGATCTGGATAGGCGAAAGCATATGAAGTTCCAACCATCATGAAAAAAATCAGCTGTTGAGTGATGGAGGTTTGGGGATGATTTTGTTTCCTATCTGATTCCCCTTCTAGTGATGAGCTTAGCAGAGGTGCAGCAGATAGGTGCTTTATGTATAGCTCCCATTGGGACCAACAGATCTTTAATGTATGGTTTTTGGGTGTAAGCTATCATAGCATTCATTGTTTTTTGTTCAATTTTACAACTTTTTGTGGGATTGGTTTTGGATTACTGCCACGAACAACCCTTGTTTCATACACCAAAAAAGGAGAGATCCATTTCTAGGTGATAAAGTTTGAGAATATGACAAGATTATCTTTGAAATATCCTCAGCATGACATAAATGCATGTATTAAAGGCTTACGGTCTCATTTTTATCAGACTCAGTGTTCAGGAGATGATGTGTGTCCTGTCGTCAATCGAACACAGGACAAAATAACTTAGCAGCAGAATGTCTTTGCAAAGATCAGAACTTAATGAGGCATTTACATGAATGCAGGTTCCCATTATGTTTTGACATCCCAAAGGTTGCTAAAGTACACAACAAAAATAAATCCATATCACATTTGCAATGAGACCCTACCATTGGATTTTGAATGTAGGCCATCCTCACAACTGAATTAGTGGAGAGACTCAACTGAGTTCTTATTCCATCTTTGTTTGTTGATTTAGCAGATTGCTAATATAAATGCGAATAAAATCTGTTTAACTAGCACTTTCTGGAAGCAGGTGATATATTTGTGTGCTAAAAGAAGCTGTAGGTTCATTTTTAACAGATTGGAATCAACTTTAAACTAAATTTTACCTCAAAGCAAACTAATTCAAAACAAAATACATATGATGGCCTTGTCAAAACAACTTTATAGCAGTTAGATTATGCATATTTTGTCTCTAGTAAGCTGTAACGTTCTTGATAGACAATAGAGCACTTCTCAGATTATTAGTTTTTGCTTATAGTGTCAGTACTATGCACTCCTGGGTCAGGGATGGAGCAGGAAGGATGCACACTTAAGGCCATGTTACATTGTTCAAAACTAAGTTCATTAGCACTAACATTCTGAACAATACTTGTTACTTATTTTCCAAATTATAACAACCAGAAAGCTTCACTGCATAAGATGGAGAATTGAAGGTATACATAGTTTAGTTATTTTTGTGCTCTTGCTTCTATTGCTGGAGCCTTCCCAGATTATAATTATTTTCTGTTATTATAGCTATCCATTATCTGGAGTGCATTGAATTCCAGCTAATGTAACTGAAAGAATAATACAGTACTAAAGACCACAGTAATACAGCTTTTCTTTTACTAATTATCCTTATGCAGAAATGTGAATATCACCAGAGTACAAGCTTTATGTTACTTTTTGTGGAACACATTTTGTACCATTTTCGCTTCCACTGTAATTAAGAAACTGCTTTAGAACAATTTATGTCTTAGAGTCATAGAGCAATACAGCATGAAAGCTGGCCACTTGGCCCATCATGTTTATACTGCCCAATATACCTATCTAAACTGGTCCCGTTTGCCTGCTTTTGGTCCATATTCCTCTTGACCTATCAACGTACATGACCAAGTGGATTGTATATGTTGTTAATAAACATTTGCCTTGCTTGAAAATGTACTATTAGACCCTTTGAACAAAGTGCACAGCTATAGTGCATAGTGCTTTGACACACCTTGAACTTCTGCCACTTAGAAGGGCAAGGGTACCTGCACTTGGGTCTCTATGTTGCACATGCTCCCTTGAGGTACACACTTTGCTGGATTGGAAATTCATAGCCATTCTTGTATTATTGCTGGATGAAAGTCCAGCATTCATTTCCCATCATAAGTCGGGGCAGCCTTCACCAGATGGACCATGATGATTCAAGAAGACCACCCACTGGAACCTTTTCATGGGCATAAGCGGGCTACACAGTAGATGTTGATCCTGCCAGCCATACCCACCACTCGCAAGAGGGAAACAATATAAAACTAATGAATCTTGTAACCTAATAGTAAGAGTTTTGGCAAAGTTGATAGAAAGAACCAATTTCCCTCAGAGGTTTCAAGTTATCAGTAAAATAATTGCAGGAGAGTAGGAAGATTTCAGAGTCGAAGTAGTGCATTGGGAACAGGAAACCATAGCCCAAAAGGAAGGTTAATGTAGAAATGTAGAAATCCACTGTTCCGGTGCTCCCGATGTGGCCTTTTATATATTGGCGAGACCCGACGCAGACTGGGAGATCGCTTTGCTGAACATCTATGCTCTGTCCGCCAGAGAAAGCAGGATCTCCCAGCGGCCACACATTTTAATTCCACATCCCATTCCCATTCTGACATGTCTATCCACGGCCTCCTCTACTGTAAAGATGAAGCCACACTCAGGTTGGAGGAACAACACCTTATATTCCGTCTGGGTAGCCTCCAACCTGATGGCATGAACATCAACTTCTCTAACTTCCGCTAAGGCTCCACCTCCCCCTCGTACCCCATCTGTTACTTATTTTTATGCACACATTCTTTCTCTCACTCTCCTTTTTCTCCCTCTCCTTTTTCTCCCTTTGTCCCTCTGAATATACCTCTTGCCCATCCTCTGGGTCCCCCCCCCCCGCTTGTCTTTCTTCCCAGACCTCCTGTCCCATGATCCTCTCGTATCCCCTTTTGCCTATCACCTGTCCAGCTCTTGGCTCTATCCTTCCCCCTCCTGTCTTCTCCTATCATTTTGGATCTCCCCCTCCCCCTCCAACTTTCAAATCCCTTACTCACTCTTCCTTCAGTTAGTCCTGACGAAGGGTCTCGGCCTGAAACGTCGACTGCACCCCTTCCTAGAGATGCTGCCTGGCCTGCTGCGTTCACCAGCAACTTTGATGTGTGTTGCTTGAATTTCCAGCATCTGCAGAATTCCTGTTGTTGTAGTTGTATATTTATCCTCCTCAAATAATATCTAAATCACATTGCAAGCAGGGTTTGGGATATGATATCACTATATATGAGTAGGAAGAAGAATTTTATTTTGAAGTCAGGTATATTTTATTGTAAATCATTTTTTCATGATTTATTCATTTAAAACATTGAAGTTTGCAGTAAATGGAAGCACGACAACTCAGAACAATTTGACAAATATTTAGAATGAATTAACTTTTGGATTTGTTGATTAATTGCATTTGATTTCAAATGTCTTTCACGGCTCAACATGCAAAGAATGTTCAATCCAGGAATAGGCTGTTCGTTGGAACAGTGTCTGCTGCTTCTTGCCCTCTGTACCAGCAATAAACACTAAACATGTAAGTTCACCTGACTCCCAATGTCCTTCGTACACCTCCTCATTTAAGTCTTGTGTGTGTATATTCCTGCTAACTCTGAATGTGAGCTAACATCTTGAGAACTTCTTTATATTATCCTTTTCTTTGGACTATTATTCATTCTTCCTTAGATATTGGAAATAAATTGATACAAAATGAATGGACAAATGGGAAAATTAAGCCAGGTCTATCATGGCCATCTAGACAGTTTGTGTATCAGTGAATAAATGTGACCTCCGTCATTTTTCCATGCATCAGCTGTATGTAGTCTTCTTTACTTACAGTCTATTACGTCGCTGGCATTTAGGGCTGCAATGAAGGTCCTAGATCTCTGTCTGTCCATGCCGTCACACACAGATTTAGAAAGACTCTTCATTGTTGTTTCCATTATAATTTTTTTAGACCAGTCAAGGTTGCTAGCCCTGAGCTGAACCCTTGAACCTGGAGAACCTGGTAGACCATTTTTAGTCTGGCCTCTACACATTAACATGTTTGGCATAGGTGACCCTACCAAGAGCCAAAGCACAAGGCCCTGACTCCAGCTAGTATGGCTCTTCAGGTCATTGAAGCATGCAAGCATCCGAAAGCCTATGACAAGGTTTTGGTCCTTTTAGAGGATGCCGTCTTCTCGGGAAGGGAAATAGATTACCGATTCCTGTTTATTTGAAGTACAAGTTTAATTATTGCAAGACACAAAACTGAACAAATGCAGCGTGATTTAGTGTGTGAGGGGGTGAGGAAGATTGGAGACGGGGTGGTGAGGTGGCTGCAATTACAATATGACATATTCACAGAACCTAATTTGTTCAATTGTTCTCTCAGGTAGAGCAAAGCTATCTTACTGCAGTACTTTTGGTGAGGACTGGAGCAATTCCTCAGGTGTTCTTGCCCATATTCATTACTGAATCAATAAATTAAATGATCAGCTCGTTACCACATTGTTGTTAATGATAGCTCACCGCATGTAAGTTGGATGCTACATTTTTGTACAATGACTGCACGTAATTAGTACAACATTGGCTGTGTACGAGCTTGGAATAAAACTGACAAACACAAAAGTGAATTCCATATCAACGACATTACTAGAGTTGTTAGATGATTCCTTCTTTGTTTTTGAAATGAAAAACAGAAATTTTAGATGCCATTGTTGATGCTAGCAGTGCAGGCAGCCTTTGTGAAAAGAGAAATTTAATTTTGAGGCTCAGGATCTCTTCTTAGAACTGTTGAGTATTCCTGAAGCACAAACTGTTTCACTTTCCACAGATGCTGCCTGACTGGTATTTCCAAAATCTGTGGATTTTTTAAAAGTCTTCAGTTAGAACATAGAATATTACAGCATTGTATAGGCTTTTAACCTACTTCAAGATCAATCTAACACTCCCCTCCCACATAGTCCTCCATTTTACTTTTATCCATGTGCTTAAGAGTCTCTTAAATATCCTAAATGTATTTGTCCCCACAACCATCTCTAGCGGCTTGTTCCATGCAGCCACCACTCAGTGTTTTTTTTTTAATGCCTCTTGCATCTCTCTATGCTTTCCTCCCAACACCTTAAAATTTATGCCCCCTTGCATTAACTATTTTTACCTTGGGAAAATATCTCTGCTTGTCCATTTGATCTATGCCTCTTCTTATCTTGTACCTCTCTACTAAATCATCCCTCACTTCTCCTTCTTTGCAAAGAGAAAAGCCCTAACTTGCTCAAGCTATCCTCATAAGACTTGCTTTCTAATCCAGGCAACATTCTGGTAATTTTCCTTTGCGCCCTTTCTGAAGCTTCAACATCCTTCGCATAATGAGGTGACTAGAAGAGAACACAATGATCCAAGTGTGGCTAATCAGAGTTTGGTAGAGCTACAACATTACTTAATGACTCTAGAACTCAATCTCCTGACTAATGAAGTCAAACACACCATATGCCTTCTTAAACACCTTACATCTTGCGTGGCAACTTTGAGGGATTTATGGACGTGGACCCCAAGGTTCATCTGTTCTTCACGCTGCTAAGAATCCTGCCATTGATTCTGTCATCTGCCTTCAAGTTTGATCTTCCAAAGTGTATCATTTCACACTTGGCCAGCTTGAATTCCATCCACCACTTCTCATCTCAGCTATGCATTGTACCAAGCTCTCTTTGTAACCTACATTAATCTTCCACGCTGCCCACACCACCACCAACCTTTGTCATATCTGCAAACTTTCTAATGCACTATTCCACATCCAAGTCATTTATATATTAAAAAAAAATCACAAAGAGCAGGGGTCCCAGAAAAGATCCCTGTGGAGCACCACCTCCACTGATCTCCAGGCAGAATATGCTGCATCTATCACTATTCTCTTCCTACTGTGGGCAAGCCAATTCAGAATCCATGCAGAGAAGTTTCCCAGGATCCATGTCTACTGACCTTCTGAACGAGCCTACCATGGGGAATCTTGTCAAACACCTGACTAAAATCTGTATATACAACATCTACTGCTCTACCTTCAGCAATTTGTTATGTTACTTCCTCGAAGAATTCATTCAGGGTCATGCAATATGACTTGCCCCTCACAAAACCATGCTGACTAACCCTAATGTGAATGTACATAAATTGTGTCCCGGAGAATCGTCTCCTATAGCTTGTCTGCCACTGAAGTGTGACTTACTGATCTGTAATTCCAGGATTATCCCCATTACCTTTTTCAAGCAAAAGAATAACATATACCACTGTTCAGTCTTCTGTTACTACTCCTGTGGTCAGTGTTTATTGTTTATTGTTTATTGCCACAGGTGTAGAACATTCCTCCCTTGCTTCCCATATGCAGTAATTTGGGGTTTATCCAGTCTGACCTCAGTGACTTATCCTAATATTTTTCAGAAGTTCCAGCGTAACCTCTTTTTTTAAAAACTGTTGACATATTCCAACATATTAGCCTGCTCTACGCCTTCCTTACCTTTGTCAAGGTCCCTGTCACTAGTACGAGATGCAGTATGCGTTCTCTGGTCATCAGCCTACATATTATGTCAGAAATCCTTTCTGGACACATCAAACAAATTCTGCCCCATTTAAATCTCTTATGTTAAGGAGGTTCCAATCAATAGTAGAGAAGTTGAAGTTGCCCATAACAACAACTCTTGTTATTATCGTACTTTTCCGAAATCTGCCTTCCCATCTGCTCCTCAGTGTGTCTGTTGCTATTGGTGGTCTGTAAAATACTCCAAAATAGAGTGGCTGCTCCCTTCCTCTTTCCAACTTCAACCCCCAATGACTCAGTCCTCCTTTTTTGCAGCTTCGGTACTATCCCTGATTAGCAGTGCCTCTCCCCCACCTCTTTTACCTTCCTCCCTGTCCATTTTGAAACATCTAACCTATGGAAAATCTAGCAGCCATTCCTGCTCTTGTGACAGCCAACTCTCTGTAATAGCGACAATGTCGTAGCTCCATGCACTCATCACTGCTCTAAGTTTATCACCCTTTATCACCTTTGTTCGAAATACTTCCTGTAGTAAAATAGGCAATTTCTAACCTGCCGTAATTATGCCCTATCCACTGCCTATCCTTCCTCACAGACCTTTGCCACCATCAGGCTGGTCCTCATCCCCATGCCAAGCTCGATTAAACCCTCCCCAACAGCTCTAGCATGCCTGCCCACAAGGATATTGGCTCCCCCTCATAGTCAGCTGTAACTTGTCCCTTTTGCACAGCTCGTAACTTCCCCAGAGGAGATTCCCCTGCACCAATTCTTCAGCTACACATTCACCTGCCATATCAGCCAATTTTTACCCTCACTGGCATGTGGCACAGGCAGTCCAGAGATTACTCCCCCTGAGGTCCTGCTTAACAGCTTCCTACCTAGGTCCTTGTATTGACTCTATTTTCAATGTCAGAGAATGTTCACATTTTAATGTTTAAGCACTTTTGGAATTAACTTGGTTGGTTGTAGGGTGCTAGATGACTGGTGCTTGGAGGGAAACCATAGCCAATAAATTCCTTTAAGGACCAAGGAAAGAATAACTGCTTTTCAGGATGATTCAAAGCAATTTAAAGCCATGTGTTCATTGTAGGAATCTCAGTCGCCAAAATGCAGAGACATCTACCAAAGACAACAATGGGTAATGGCTAAAAGTGGTGCATAGTTAATGCTGCTGTCTTGCAGTGCCAGGACCCAGATTTCATCCTGACCCAGTCTGCGGGTTTTGCATGTCCTCTCCACAACCTTGAGTTCTTATGTGTACCCATTTCCTCCCACAACACAACAACTTATGCAAGGTAGGAATGTTGGACGGAAGGTGTCCTTGAATGTAAGTTAGTGGCAAACAGAATCCAAGGACAGTTAATGGGCAGGGCATGTGTGCGAAAGACTAAATTATAGGGGTTACGGGAAATAAAGAGGGAGGAAAGAGTCTAATGGGATTGTTCCTCTGGGAGTTGGTGGTACCTGATAGGTTGAATGCCCCACTTCTGTGTTTTTACCAGTGTTTAAATTCATTCTGATGGAAGGAAAAATATTGTCAAGGAAACCAGGAGTAATTCCCATTCCCACTTTTGAAACTGTCAAGGATCATTTGCATTCTACTGACTGAAAAGATTAGCCCTTGGTTTAATGTGTCATCTGAAAGACAGCCGCTCCTGACAGTCCAGGACTGTCCTCGAGCATCAAGCCAGATTGTTGTTTCAAACCTCATGGAACTGGATCTGATCCCAGAATCTTCTGACTCTGGAGATGCGAATGGTACTAATAAAGGTACAGCTAATACTATTAGGAGGAAACAAAATGTAAATGCATTCCAGAATTTTTCTATAAATCAACATTTGTGAACTCTAATATAATCTAGCTGGTAGTATCTCATGTTGTTTCCAAGATGGGTATTAATTAGTTCTCTGGTCTTTGTTATTTAGAAAAAGTGTTCAAACCCATTAAATCAAAGAATGGCAGACTTCCAGTTATACTGAACCATATTTATACACAGGGAACATTCTTTGCGCATATATGGTCAGACTATGTCTGACAGTTACAGACGTGGGTGTCGTTGGTGTATCCTTTTGAATTTTGCAAGCAACAGCTGCCTTAGGTATCAATTGAACATTCAAATCATCAACATCTGTGCAAGAAGAGGTTGTTCATTGAATTGCACTTTAACAGAATAAAACGTGAGAAAATGAAATAGAAAAACTCTAAATAAGTTACTCAAATTCCAACTGTAAGCCATGAAGCAAGGCCCCCTGGAACCTGTCCGCCTCTCTGAACAATAGGGTGTGAGTGCGATGAAGATGTCTAAGAATGAAAATGAAGAAGATGAAGAAGTCTAAGACAGAAATCCTGAACCTGGGTTTGAGATATATGATGTTGTTGCTGTTGATGTTGGAAGTGATTAAAGTTAGTGATGTATAATGGACTAGAAATGCAGGAGTGCAGAGCTCCTTTTGTATTGTAGGGCTGGAAGAGATTGTAGATGTAGGGAGGAATGTAGACATTTAACAATTGAAAATAGGATGAGAATAGGATGAAAATAGGATGCCTCTAGAAGACACGGTCCATCATTTAAAGACCCCTCACACCCTCTCCATGAACTGTTTGTTTTTCTGCCATCAGGCAAACGTTACAGGAGCATCAAAACTAAAATCACAAGGCTACTAAACAGCTTTCTCCCACAGGCAGTCAGACTGCTAAATAGCTGCTCTACCTGACTCTGCTTTGGACACTTTTAACTTGCACTGGTCACTTACAACTTGATTTTAACTGACATGTGGCTGTTGTGTTTTACTATTTATTGTTATGTTTATTATTTAGTGTTGTGTTTGTTATGTTATGATTGCAATGCTCCTGAGAAACACTGTCTCATTCTACTCTGCAGAGCTGATGTACGGTTAGAAAGACAATAAAGTTTTTTGAATCTTGAATCTTGAATCTTGAATTTTTAAACTGAGAGATGGATGGGCTGGTAATACAGGTGAGCATACAATGATAAGGGGTGAATGGAATAGTATGGCTTAGATAGTTGGAAACAGAAGCCTAGATGAGTTCAGGTAGGATAAGCAAGGAAATTAGCTGGCATTGAATTGAGCAAAAATTGACATTGCCTCTGAAATAAGATAGCCAAGAACACATTGGGAAAGGTATGTCTAATGGTACCAACAAAAGCATAGATTAATATATTCAGACCAAGATTTTTTATAAATGCCTTGGATTTTGTCTAAAGAATATAGGCAGTGGAAAAAGCCCAGTGAACCTGCACAGCCATCCAAGGTAGAAATTGCCAAGGGTTTGGTACCATGTGCGTAAAGAACTTCCTACATACTTCGGGGCAAAATGTCCATTTCTTTCTGAGATGCTGCACACTGCTTCTAGACTCTCACCCTGATGAGATATCCACTCTGTTAAGCCCTGAATGTATTCTGTGTGTAACAATAAGATCTCTCCTCAGTCTTCAAAACTTTAGGCATTCAGGTCTGGTATACCCAGCCTCTTGTTTTCCAGCAATCCCAACCCCCACACCTCATCATTTGAATCAGTGCAGAGAATCTCCATGGCACTTCATCTGGGGTAAAAAAAAATCCTTCTTTGTATGATAAAACCTTTCATCTGAAATGTTAATTCTGTTTCTCTTTCCCTGATCTCTTCCTTATCTGCTGAGTGTTACCAGTGTTCTTTTTAAATTCAGATTTCCTGTATTTGCAGATTTTTGATTTTCATTTACAGTATTCAGCACTCCAGCTGCAGACTCACCAAGGCCCAGTATAACTGCAATTAAACATCTCTACTCCTGTACTCAAATTCACTCGCAATAAAAATGAACATGCCATTTGTCTTCCTAATTGCTTGCTGCACCTGTACATTAGCTTTCAGTGATTTGTGTACAAGGATGCTTGGGTCGCTTTAAACATCAGCTTTTCTCAATCTGTCACCATTTAAAAAAATACTACTCTACATTCCTTTTTTTGTGCACTGAAGTTAATGACCTCATATTATTCAACATTATATTCCATCTTCGTTCTCATCCACTGACTTGAACTTCCTTTATGTCTCCATGCTACTCACAAGTAGCTTTGTACCATCAGCAAATTTGAAAATGACACTTGGTCCTGTCAGCTAAATCGTTCATATAGATCGTGCATAATGGAGGTTTATGCATTGTTCTTTGTGGTACTCACTAGCCAGAGCTTGCTAACCTGAGAAAGACCTATTCATTCCTACTCTGTTTTCTGCCTGTTAACCTATTACTCATTCCTGCCAGTATGTCACCTCCACATTTGGATTATCGAACCTTATTGACCAATTTCTGCTGTGTAGCCTTTTCAAACACATTCTGAAAAGGTAAAAATGCGGCTGGTTCCTGCTCATCCATTCTACTTGCTACATCTTCAAAGATCTCCAGCAGCTTAGTCAAATGTGAATTTCCTTTTATAAATCCACACAGATGCTGCCGAGTCCTATTATGTTTTTAGATGTTTTGTCATTGCATCATCATAGATTAGAGCATTTTCCCTTCTACATAGGCATTCTTCCTAGGAACCCTCCTGATTTGCTTCCCCTTTGGTTTTATCGGTTCTGACACGGATAATGCTGCAGATCTGAGAAACAGACTCTTACCCAGATGAGTCAAGCAGGTGGGTTGCTTGTGAGGTGCAGTGTTCATTTTGCTGTTAACACAAGGTTTCCATGTGCTCCTGATGCTTGGCCTCAAAGTTCCCGATACCATCTCAAATACTCCTCTATAATGGGAGGTCACGAGCCACAGATTCCAAGGGTGTAATGGCAATGTCACTTATTCAAGAAAGATTTGAATACATCCTTGAATCTTTTTCTCTGCAGGTTAATAATCTCTTCCCATGACAAAGCAATGTGTTTGTTGAGTCTATAGTCGGACATCTGAACACATAGCACAGATGACTGAGAGTAACTTGGGCTTCAATACAGGAGCTTGTTGGATCTGGGAGAGGAAACACATTTATTCAGTAAATGTTGATACTTTTTCAGAGTTGGCATTGTGGCATTTTACCAATATCTTGAGATACATGTTTCTAACAGTCCAAGTGTTTTGTGTACTGACATTAGACTAATTGCTCTGTCACTACCTATTTTCTTTCTACCATTTTTCTTAAATATTAGTATCATGTTTGCATGCTTCCAGTCTGTGGCAGCTATTCAAGTGTCTTGGGAGAATTTTTAAAAGTGTTGACCAACACATCCACTATCTATCCTTTTTGAAATATCTTGGATGTGAATCCTTTGGATCCTAGAGAAGTTTCAGTCTTAATAATTGCTCATTTTTGACGCACTAATTTTCTCAATTTCTCATTATCACTAGACCTTTGAGTCTCTAATATTATCGGCAGAATTTTTTTGTCTTTCATGAAGGCCAATTTAATGCATTTGTTTAATTCTTCTGCCATGTCCCCTTTCACCATTATACGTTTCCATGTTCCCTTCTGCAGTGGATCCACAGTTATCAAAATGCCTTTTAAGCATTATAATTTCATCTGCCTCTACCACTCCCAGTGGCAGCTCATTCTAGGTCATGAACATAAATAGTTTTAGACCATAAGACATAAGATCAGAATTAGGCCATTCAGCCCATCGAGTCTGCTCTGTCATTCCATCATAGCTGATTCAGTGCTTATTTTGTGGAAGGATTAACCCAAAGATCTCCTGTACATTTCTCTCCTCTCCTAAACCAGGAGGTATGGTTTGACCAGCTGTCAGCCTTTTCTCTGTTCCTGTCTTGTTTTGAGGCTTCAGGAGATGACAATGACCTTGAACCATGAAGGTTCCTATCGCTAAAGATCCCAACAGCTCCAAAGGATTTCCTGACATCAGGATCTGCCAAAAGTAAGTTTGGGACTTACGGTCAGCATGAGTGGCTTACTACTGGTGATTGACAAATAGTGGCCTTAAAAACCACAGAAGCAAAGTATTTTGTGTAAATTCAATTGTTCTTTATTAATTAGAGGTAAAGTATTTTCACATGTGATACATGGCTGCTTTATTTACTTTTACTTCGCTCATTCGCAAACTTCTGAATTCTGATTTACTGTCATCTTGTACTAATAGAACAAATTCAAAAGTCACAAGATCACAAGACAAAGGAGCAGAAGTAGGCCACTCGGCCCATCGAGTCTGCTCCGCAGCTCCCCCATGAGCTAAACTATTCACCCATCTATTTCCAATTTCCAGCTTTATCCCCATATCCCTTGACACCCTGACTAATTAGACACCTGCCAATCTCCTCCTTAAACACCCTCAATGATCGGACCTCCACAGCTCTGTGTGGCAACGAATTCCACAAATCCACGACCCTCTGGCTAAAAAAAAATTCTCCTCATCTCTGTTTTAACTGGGTACCCTCTAATTCTAAGACTATGGCCTCTTGTCCTGGACTCACCCACCAAGGGAAACAACCTTTCCACATCTACTCTGTCTAACTCTTTCAACATTCTAAATGTTTCTATGAGATCCCCTCTCATTCTTCTATACTCCAATGAATACAATCCAAGAGCCGACAAACGCTCCTCATATATTAGTCCCTGCATTCCAGGAATCATCCTCGTAAATCTTCTCTGAACTCTCTCCAACATCAGTACATCCTTTCTAAGATAGGGGGCCCAAAACTGCACATAGTATTCCAAATGAGGTCTCACTAATGCCCCATAGAGCCTCATCAACACCTCCTTACTCTTAAACACTATTCCTCTTGAAATGAATGCCAACATAGCATTTGCTTTCCTTACCGCTGATCCAACTTGGTGGTTAACCCTTAGGGTATCCTGCAGGAGGACCCCCAAGTCCCTTCGCACTTCCAATTTTTGAATTTTCTCCCCATCTAAATAATAATCTGCCCGATTATTTCTTCTTCCGAAATGTACAACCGTACATTTGTCAATATTGTATCTCATCTGCCATTTCTTTGCCCACTCTCCTAAACTGACTGAGTCTCTCTGCAACCTTTCCGTTTCTTCAACATTTCCTGCTCCTCCACCTATCTTGGTGTCATCCACAAACTTAGCCACAAAACCATTTAATCCATAATCCAAATCATCGATATACATCGTAAAAAGAAGCGGCCCCAACACCGACCCCTGCGGAACACCACTAGTAACCGGCGACCAATCAGAATAGGATCCCTTTATTCCCACCCTTTGCTTTCTGCCTATCAGCCAATGCACCACCCATTCCAATATCTTTCCTGTAATTCCATGGGCTCTCATCTTTATTAAGCAGCCTCATATGCGGCACCTTATCGAAGGCCTTTTGAAAATCCAAATACACAACATCCACAGGCTCTCCCTTGTCAATCTTATTCGAGATTACCTCAAAAAATTCCAATCGGTTGGTGAGACAGGATCTTCCCTTCATGAAACCATGCTGGCTTTGGCCTATCTTGTCATGCACCTCGAGGTATTTCATAACTTCATCCTTGAGGATTGACTCCAATATCTTTCCAACTACCGATGTCAGACTAATAGGTCTGTAATTTTCTTTTTGCTGCCTCCTTCCTTTCTTAAATAACGGAACTACATTTGCAACCTTCCAGTCCTCCGGAACCATACCAGAGTCTATTGATTCCTGGAAGATCATTTCCAATGCTTCCACAATCTCGAAAGCCACCTCCTTCAGAACCCTTGGGTACACCTCATCCGGACCGGGAGACTTATCTATTCTTAGTCCACTTAGTTTCCCAAGCACTTTCTCTCTAGTAATCTTGACTGTACCTAATTCTATTCCCTGATACCTCTGGCTATCAGGTATATTGCTCATGTCTTCCACTGTGAAGTACTCTTTCAGCTCCTCCGCCATCTCTTTGTTATCCATTATAATTTCTCCAGCATCATTTTCAATCGGTCCCTTATCTACCCTTGTCACTCTTTTACTCTTCATATATTTAAAAAAACTCTTAGTATCCTTTTTTATGTTAATCGTCAACTTCCTTTCATAATTCATCTTTTCTTTCCTAATGACTTTCTTAGTTTCCTTCTGTAAGTTTTTAAAAGTCTTCCAGTCCTCATTTTTCCCACTAATTTTTGCTCCCTTGTACGCCGTTTCTTTTGCTTTTATTTTTGCCTTAACCTCTCTTGTTAGCCACATTTGTGCCATTTTTCCATTCATGATTTACTTTTCTTTTGGAATATATTTTTCCTGCATTTTCTTTATTTCTTGTAGGAATTTCATCCAATTCTGCTCTGCCATTCCTCCATTTAGCTTACTTTTCCAATCGACTTGGGCCAGTTCCTCTTTCATACCACTGTATATTTCCCCTGTTCCACTGAAATATCAATACACCTGATACTAGCTTCTCCTTTTCAAATTTGAAACTGAACTCAATTATATTATGATCACTACTTCCAAGGGTTTCCTTTACCTCCAGCTCCCTAATTGCCTCTGGTTCGTTACACAGCACCCAATCCAAAACAGCCAGTGCCCTGGTGGGCTTCTGGACAAGCTGCTCCAAAAAGCCATCCTGTAGGCATTCTACAAATTCCCTCTCCTGAGATCCATTACCTTCCTGACTTTGCCAATCCACTTTCATATTAAAATCCCCCATAATTATCTTGACATTGTCCTTCTGACAAGCTTTTTCTATTTCCAGCTGTAGCTCCCAATCACATCCATCATTTAGCCATGACTCGGTGATGGCCACAATGTCATATCTTTTAACCTGCAGCTGTGTAGCAAGGTCATCCACTTTATTTCTAATGCTTCGTGCATTTAAGTACAGTACATTTAGATCAGTATCTGTTGCCGTTTTTGCTATATTTCTATTTTGCAGCAAATTATCCTGTATATTCACCGGCCTGTCCTTCTTGCCATCTTTGCTGCACAGTATTTTTGACTTATTTCTATTTTCCTCTTCCTCGACCCTAACACCTTGGTTTCCTTCCCCTTGCCAACTTAGTTTAAACCCTCTCTAACAGCTATATTAAACACTCTCCAGGATATTAGTACCAGGTGTGATCCATCTTTTTTGTATAAGTCGTACCTTCCCCAAAATAGATCCCAATGATTTGAGAATTTGAAGCCCTGCCCCCTGCACCAGTTACTTAGCCACACATTCATCTGCTTAATTCTGCTATTCTTACCTTCATTAGCGCATGGCTCAGGCAGTAATCCTGAGATTATTACTCTGGAGGTCCGGCTTTTCAATTTTCTTCCTGGCTCCCAGTAATCTTTCTTCAGGACCTCCTCTCTTTTTCTGTCTATGTCAGTGGTACCAACATTTACCAAGACTTCCGGCTGCTTGCCCTCTCTCCTCAGAATACTCTGGACTCAATCTGAGACATCCCGTACCTGGGCACCAGGGAGGCAACATACCATCCGGGTATCCTTGTCCAGCTCGAAGAATCTCTTGTCCGTCCCCCTTACGATGGAATCCCCTGTAACTACCGCGTTTCTTCTTGCTCTCTTGATTTCGGCACTGGGCAAAATGCCCGAGTCTCGTACACTGTGGTCCTCGTCTGTCTGGTCTGCCTCTTCAACAATATCCAAAACGATATATCGATTTCTGAGGGGGACTGTCACAAGGGTGCTATCCACTACCTCTCTATAGGTAGTATCTATCAACTCCTCACTTTCTCTAATTAGCCGAAGGCCATCAATTTCCATTTCCATCTCCTTAACACGGTCCTTCAGAAGCCTCATCTCAGTGCACCTGGTGCAGATGTAATCCTTGGGGAGGCTGGGAGTCTCCCAGGGTCCCCACATCTGGCACTCCAAGCACAACACTAAACCTAGATGCATACTTCTAATGCTACTGTTTGTACTAAATACCAAAACACTGTGACTTACTCCATTACTATGAGACTCAACGGTCGCAGGAAGCCTCTTCCCATCTCCGCTGAAGCCCGTTGAGCCAAAGCCCTTTTGCTCTGCACTCTCTCACTCCGCAGCCCGCTCCGACGCTGCCCGCTGGATATGGCGGTTTTCTTTTTAAACTGTTCGCGCTCAACTGGTTAACGTCACGCGCCTGCGCAGTCTGGCCTCTCTCCTACTCCGAGAAATAAAATGTCTTCTCGCTGGAAATCCTTGGCCTCTTACCGCTGTCTTCTTGATCCGAAGAGAAAAAGTCCAGACATAAGCATCTCTAAAATCACTGCAGGTATAGGTTAGATTTTTCCACCTTTCTTCCCACTCCCTTCCCCACTACAATGCTGGTTTATATCACGCAGCACTACAAAGCATTGAAACTTCACATGCTTTCCAACCATCTTGCTTGCCGTTTCTCCTTAATAATTCCATTAACCTGTTTTTTTCACCTTTTGGCTTAAAATTCACCAATTGTATATTACTGTCTGTGTAGAATTATGGCAATGTAAAATGGAAAACAAAATTGATAAGTTAAGACATTCAGGAGAAAGGTGTATGATTCTTTGTGCAGCTCTAGTGGCCTCAGTATAAGAAGGATGTGGAGGTTCTGGTGAGCGTGCAGAAGAGACTTAACAGAGTTATAGAGTATGAAATATTAAGATAAGTTGGATAAACGGGGTTTTCTCTGGAGCAGTGGAGGCGGAGAGGAGGCACAATGGAAGTTCACAAAATAATGAGAGACAGAATCTGTTTCCCAGGATAGAAATGTTAAGAACTAGAAGTCATGCCTTTATGGTAAGAGGGGGACAGTTTAAAAAAGATGTGTGAGGCAGGTTTTGGTTTTACACAGAGCATAGTTTCTTGGAATGGGTTGTTAGCAGTGCTAGAAGCAGATATGATTATTAGGTAGACATATGAAAAGGCATGGAACGAAAGTATATTGATCATGCACAGGCAGAGAGACTTGGTTTAATCTGGCATTGTGTTCAGTGCAGACATAGTGGTCTGAAGAGCCTGCACATGTACTGTGCTGTTCGATGTTCTATGTAGGTGATTAAATACGACTCGTTCATAGTCCGCCTGAAAGCTTCTGAGAAGCTAAATGGGCTACTCTTAGTCCTATGTTAAATATAGGCAGAAAGCACCTCTTGACCAGATTGATTATGGTTGTGAACTGATGTTCTGTGTCAGTCATGCTGAATACCTTGTCAAAAATGCAGATTATTTTACAGGCATTTAGCTTCACGGTGTATCTAAACCTTATTATGCTTGCTAGCCGGACATCAAGGATTCTGGCTTGAAGGTGATTATTTTGATATTTGCCCTTTCACATGCAGTAATACAAAGATTTAGAAATCCATTTTCAATTTGTCTCTCTGTATTGGTGCTTATCTGTAAAGGAAATCGCCAACCAATTAAACATAACCAGTGAAACTTTGTAAACTTCACTGTGTTGAGTCCATGATCCTATCACTCAGAACATATCGATTTTTCCCAATCCATACATCTGGTGATAGAACAGGAAGCAATGTGGACCTCAAAGGCCATGCCAGTAGTGATGTACTGTGTAGTAATTTAAACTGAAGAATGTCATTTAGGAACGGCAGGGAAAGCTTTTCTATTCAGTCTTAGGACAATATATTTATCAAAGGAATGGCTTTGTGTCTTATACTTCATAATGCTGCAACATGAACAGAAAGTATTTCTTCTATATTTCACAGTTTTGTAATGTATTAATTATCTGGCAAACCTAGAAGAAAGCCGAGGGGAGAAGAGCAGATTCACATAGAGTATAAATTAGGATAGACCTTTCAAAGGATCAAGATTGCTCCATTATTTAAGATTATGGTTAGGAGCTACGTGGCTTCATTATATCTTTGAGCCAAGACCACAGGTGGGTGGGGGGGGGGGGAGGAGGAGACTGATTTTCATCTGCACTGCTTGAGCAGTAAACTAGCAGAGCAATCACCCTGCTTACTTCCTTGGAAGTTGGTGGGACGCAGATTAGTTCTATAACTGGTGGGTGTTCTGCAAGATTATTGTACTGGATATAGAAGGAAAAATGATTCTCTACCCTCTATAACCTGTTGAGTCAATAGTCTGTTCATTCTTGAATATTTAGTGTCTATTTGTATTCATATGGATTTCACAGTGAGGACTTGGGAAGACTATTTCTCTCATTGTTCCTTTACTTCTTGGTGGAGCTGTTTAACTAATTTCAATTGCCTGTTTCTCTTGCATGTTTTTTGAAAGATGATATTGAATCATTTTCCATGCCTTCCACAGACATTGTATTCTAAATTTCAACAACTTATGTTTTTTTTAAATTATGCGTGTATTTCTACATGGCTTAATTGACAATCACCGTAAATTTATATTAGAACTGTTGTTGACTTTGAACACCTTTATCAAATCTTCTCTACCTTGCTCTAAGGAGAATGTACAATGCTGGATGCTGATCTGTACCACAAGCCAGCTGTCCCAAAGAGTCCCGGAAAAAGCCCTTCATCCATGCGTTCAGGACGACCCCCTGCTCCATAACCTTCTGTGCCCTGATAATTTGCGTACTCGTCTTAATACCCTGTTGTGGGGAAAAGTATCTTGCTATTAACCCTATGTCCTTCATAATTTTACATATCTCTTGTCACATCCTACCCTCAGCCTCCTTTTCCACCAAGGAAAACAAGCACAGACCATACTGTCTTTCCTCATAACTGAGTGCTCCAACCCAGACTATGTACTGCTGAATCATTTTTGTGCCCTCACCAATGTGGCCATACCCTCCTTGAAGTGTTATCAACAGAGATATACACAGCTATGCACAGTATTCCAGCTGTGATTCTGTGTTCATGATATGTTCTTCAGTGCTCCAAGGGCCCTTTCATTCATTAAGTATGTCCTACTCTCATTAGTCCTCCTAAAGAGCATTACCTTACTCTTATCAGGATTAACTCCTATCTGCCTTTGCTCCATTCATGTTGTCAAATGATCAAAATCATCCTGTAGCCTATGACTATCCTCCAGACAATCAATTACATTAATGTTCAAATAGATAATGCACGCAAAAAAACAGTAAGACATTCAGCACTCATCTCTGTTGTACACAACTGGTCACAGTCTTTGCCTCACAAAATTAACCCTCTGCTACCACCTTTCAGCCTTCAATTACCAAGCCAACTTTGGATTCAATTTGCCTGATTTCTTAAACCAATCTCCCAAGTGGGACCCTGTCAAAAGCTGCAAGGCCGTAATTACTAATTACCTCTGATTATTAATAGAATTTTGTTATCTCTTTTAAAAATTGATTTAAAGTGTTAGACAGGATATCCCCTAAAACTATTGCAGTTGGACACCTGCCTTTCCAAGTGCTGATCAATCTTGTTTCCTATAATTTCCCTAAAAATATCATCAGACAGCAGCTAACCGTCGAGATTTAGGATTGGATTCTTTAGCTCCTTGATTTCATTCTGTTATCCAGTGAGATCATTGGTGACCCAACTCTTTCTTTGAATCTCCAATGCTTCACCTAACACTTTGGATTTTCATCATAAAGATAGTATGGTTAAGTGGATTTTGAGCTATCTTGAGTTCTATGTGCTGAAATTTGTCCATTTATCCAAACCATGAACATCTTTATATAAGCTTGTGCCTTCCTCTCTATTGGTTACAATAAATGCCATCTCTTTTTGAATCATCTGTAAAGATTGAGGCGTGCGTTTATTCCATCATCTCAATCAATTTAACGCCAAGACATCCATCTGTGACACCACCAATCAATCTAGACATTACCCCCACAACGTCACCGATCAAATTCAGCAGTATTGTTGATTTTGAGGAAGATGGTTACAGGCTTCTGGATCAGGTGGCAAAATGAGTAGAGCAGTGGCAGATGGAATTTGATTTTGAAAGGTATGATGTGATGCACTTTGAGAGATGTGTAAGAGTAAGGCAGACACAATGAAAGACAGATTTGCCTCTTGTGGGGAACCTAGAAGTGGGTGGAGAAAGCTATTTAAGATGGAGATGAGGATTTAACTCTTCGAGGGTTGTGAATCTCTGGAAATCTTTGAAGAACAAGGAGGTTAGGTTATTGACAGTATAGAAGGCTGATTAGGACTGATTTTTACTCTACAGGGGAATTGTGAGTTTTAGGGACAGATAGGATGGTGGAGTTGAGGTCAAGATCAAAGCACCCATGAGCTTATAGAATGGCAGAACAGACTTGAAGGGCCAAGTAATCTAACTCAATTTTTATATGATGTGTTTTTATCCTGACCATACTGATCAGAACAGTTATGTATTCTAATCACTTATTTTGCTTTAAAATGTGTATTTGAAAGTTTTGAATATCTGGTGACCCTGATTTATAAGGCCCATGTTTTGCCCACAGTGACTGCATTTCAAAAGAGGTTGTGAAGTGTCTGGATGTCCTAAGATGGGAAAAGATGCACTTTCATTACACTGGACAACAATTTTTTTTCAAGAGTTGTTTCCTCAGAATTTTTTTTTTGTTTATGATAGACTGCTTGAAGATGAACACAAATATAATTTCAGACTAATTGTATCATGTAGGAATTTGGGGAAACAACAAATTAACTTTTATTGAATATAATGTGTTTAATTGCATAATGGTGCTGATGCTTTGCAATAGTTCAACTAAGTTAAAAGTATTTTGTTAATGATTTTCATTTGTACTCGGTGTCTGAGGCTTCTTGCTTAAGTGTCCAACAATAATTCGCCAGCATTGATGGTTTCCAGTTGCTCTGGTATCTTTTCTCCATGACTGCAATATCCTGGTGAAAGCTTACACTTTGCTCGTCACTAACAGCACCAAGGTTTGCAGGGAAGAAGTCTAAATGGGAATGCAGAAAATGAATCTTTAGTGACATGTTGCATTTCATGGTTTTATATGCTCGAAGCATGCTTTCAACTAGCTGCATGTAATTTGGTGCTCTGCAGATGCCGAGAAAAATTTCAGCAACGTCCTTGAATGCCTTCCATGTGATTTTCTCCGGTCCCACTAGAGATTCTTCAAATTGCCTGCTTGATTTGTGGACCAACAAAAGTACTTTCCTTAATCTTGGCATCAGTTATTCTGGGAAGCATCTGTCTTAAATATCAAATTCCTTCATAGAAATTTTTGTGCCTGGTGATAGCAAATTCCATCCTTACAGTCCTGAACCCAATAATTCTTAGTAAAACCTGTCCTGCCATGCAGCAGCCATGCCACCTAAGTGTGCCCAAGCATGCCTGGACAAGATAGGAAACGTTCCAGCTTACATTGTAGGCAACATTTTAATTGACTTGAATTATGATTTGAAATAATAAACATATGTTTATTAAAAAAATGGTGCCTGATAGGGAAATTTCATGGTGATTTTCATGATCAGTAGCCCAAAATTCGTAAGATACACCTAAAGGTATTCAGGAAGCAAAATTCTTGTCCAGTGGTGCACATGGTGATGTTATAGATATTTACTAACACGCAGGAATGGATATGTCCCACAGTATTTCAATCATTAAAATGATTGGATGTGAAAATGACTGATTTCCTGATGCACATTTTTATCAGGGAATGCACTCTAATGCTGAAATCGGTATACTGTAATTGGATTCCAGCTGCTTTTTCAGATCAAAAGACCATAAAACCTGGCAGAATGAGGCCTTTTGGTCCATCGAGCCTGCTCCACCATGACTGATTTATTTTCCCTGTCTACCCCATCGTTCTGTCTTCTCCCCCATAACCTTTGACATCCTTACTAATTAAGTACATACCACCCTCCACTTTATATACACCCAATGTCTTGGCCTTCATAGCTGTGAATTCCATAGATTTGCAATGATCAGTCTGGCTGAATAAATTCCTCCTTATCTTTGTTCTAAATGTCATTCTTCTATTTTGAGGCTGTGCCCTGTGGTTCTGATCTCTCCCACTATTGGAAACATCCTCTGTACATCCATTTGTTGCATGTATCTTTAAATTTCTGTAGTTTGTAATCTAATTATCAAGGTTTTAGTTGGAAACACTGTAAATCCAATCCTTCAGTTATCATCATAACTTTGAAACATTAGATTGCTTTGTTTCTCATGGCATATTGATTTAACACCAAATACAATACCTCCAAGCTCTTGCTCATATCCTTCTTGTAAGATGATTAGTGGCTATCGTCAGGCCTGTCCTCCGCATCTTTCACTACTGATTCATAGTCATGTTGATTTCTACAGCTGAGGGTCTCTGCTGTGTATTTGCTTGCCTAGCCTGCAATTTTCCCTGCCCATTAAAATGAATGATGGGAGTTTGGGATGTAGGAGGCCTCATGATCTGATGAGTGTGCAGTGGAGGACTCTGGTCTACATTTCACATTGTTTTGATAAATTTTAAAAGAGGATAAATCAATATCTGGAAGAGTAAAATAAAGCTGCTATTTATTTGCCTGTATCATCTGCTTAGAACAACACATTTACACATCTAGTAAATGGCAGATATTTGGAACTCTGGAAAGGAGGGAGAAATTTTGAAAATCTGCAAACTGATCTCTGGATGGTTGTGCCCCACTATTGAGCAATGGGGAGCACAAAGAAAGATTTTCCAGCTCTTAGACCAATGAATCTGCAGGCTAGTCAAGTTCAGTGGGTCCATTGATTTCCATTGCAAGTAACGACTGTGACAGAGCACAAATATCAATGTAAGGTACCTTCTTTAAGAAAATGATAATTGAGTTGATGTAAACAAGAGCAAATCTGCGGGTGGTGGAAATCCAAGGAACACACACAAACTGCTGGAGGAACTCAGCAGGCCAGGCAGCATCTATGGAAAGGAGTACAGTCGACATTTTGGGATGAGACTCTTCCTCAGGATTTTCTGTCGTGAGGAAGGGTCTCGGCCTGAAACTTCGACTGCAAGTGAGTAGGGGGCTTCGGTAGCAGGTGACTGATGAGGCTGAGCAGCTTGGCCAGCCAGTGGAAGGTCTGAGCATTTCCGAAATTGAGAGCAAATGAATATTTATTTGAAACTTTAGGAATGGGGACAGAGAATGCTGAGATTTTGTTTTATTTATGCCACGCTTGGGATGAAAGGAAACTATTGGAGAAACTTGGCTTAATCACAATGCACTTTCCATTGAAATTTTAGCTCCTGTCAGAATTACCCAAGTGATTTCGTGAAATGGTTGGCATCTTTTAAAATTTATATTTATAACATTAAATTGGATTGTATTTCACACCTTCAACAGCGAAGCAGATTTGACTGATTGCCCCTTCATAAACTTCAGTGCACCATAGACCAATTATAATCTTTCCTTTGTTTTGCTTTCATGATGTTTCTGGTGGTGTTAATGCTGTGATTTCTGATTCACTTGACAGATACTTTACATTTCACTGGAAAATATAAGATTTTCACTCAGTGGAGGTTTAAACCTTTGGTCTCCATACTACCCATTATACAGAATATGACAAGAAACAGTGTATTGTGTCCCTCAATATTTAACCTAAGGCACTCAAGTTCCTCTGATAACATGTCAAACCAATAGATTTCCTGTGTAGCATGGAGACATGGTAGGTTTCAAGTTTAATAAGCAGACTTTAAATGCTATATTTGATCCTAGTCTGTCCTGATTCATGACGGCTGGAAGGTACCCAAGTGTAAACATTTGATAAAGACAGGGGACTAGAAATCTGTTTATGTCCAACTCTGACCCCAAGCATACAGGCAAGTGTGAGCCATAACCCAAAAACTAATGAGCAGGTGACCTATGCTATATCACTTCCGCATCAATGTGGATATGTCTGGTGTCATCAGTAAGAACAGTTCATCATACAAAAGAGTTGAAGACCAGAGTGGTTGTAGTAGGTAGTCAAGAGGGAAAATGCTTCTCCCACCTTCCAATCTGCTGAGCAAAATATTTAATTACCCTGTAGAGGTTCTTGCCTTTTGTGAACCTGAGAAAGTCATGCTTATTGCAATCAGGGTCACTCAAGTACTGAAATAGCTTCTGTTCAGTATAGGCAGAAGGGCCCACAGGATTTCACCTTCGTGTTGTGGTTTGCTACAGGTGCTTTAGTGAGTAGTCTCAATCTGATGATAAATAAACACTTGATTGTCATCCTTCAGTGTCTGAAAAAAACTGATGTTGTACAATCAAATTTCCAGCATATGACTGGGTTTCCAACTAAACATAAACCAAACCTTGCTGCCACCTTTGCACATTAAAAACGGCTGCTTGGCTCTGGTGGTTTATAACTCAGCAGGAACCCTATGACCACAAGTGTCAGAGCCCAAACCAATTTATAATAGAGGTCAAACTCAATGCAACATATCTAAAGCAATAAATTCTGTTTATTACTTTAATAGGGTTTGGTTGTTTGATTGTGTTGTTGGTCTGTAACATGACTCTAAGGCAGCGGTCCCCAACCACCAGGTCGTGGACCAGTACCGGGCCGCAAAGCATGTGCTACTGGGCCGCAAGGAAAGGATATGATTTGGCGATATGAGTCAGTTGCACCTTTCCTCATTTCCTGTCATGCACTGTTGATCTTGAACGCATGCGAGGTCATTACCCGCGCGTCATCCATGTCAGCGCGGGAAGGAGATCAACTCCTCGAGCTTGCAAATGATGGCGGGCTGAAAAGTATGTTTGACATATCTCTGCCGGCATTCTGGATCAAAGTCAAGGCTAAATATCCTGAGGTGGCCACAAAAGCACTGAAAGCGCTGCTTCCGTTTCCAACATATCTCTGCAATGAATGCAACGAAAACTAAATTGCGGAATAGACTGGACATAAGGAACCCCCTTTGAGTATCGCTGTATCCCATCACCCCTCGATAGGACCATCTTGTTGCAGGAAAACAAGTAGAGCCCAGGGCTCCCACTGATTTAGCGATATTGGTGTGTTGCAATGATTTTATATGTTCATACGTGGAAAATATGTACTGTGTGTTTAATATCCAAACGTTACTTAAAATGTGATGATGCCATTGACTTATAAGTGACTTACATAACCATATAATAATTACAGCACGGAAACAGGTGATCTCTGCCCTTCTAGTCCATGCCGAACGCTACTCTCACTTCGTCCCACCGACCTGCCCTCAGCCCATAAACCTCCATTCCTTTCCTGTCCATATATCTATCCAATTTTTCTTTAAATGATAATATTGAACCTGCCTCTACCACTTCTACTGGCAGTTCGTTCAACACTTACTTCAAGATCTCCTGTCCTCCCCTGATAACTGACTTATCACTATATTCATGCGAGGAAAATATGCGCTGTGTGTTTAATATTAAGTTCGTTAGATAAACCCTTTTAGAAACGAAATTGAGTGTATTAGCCACTTACCACTTATATTCCGGTCGTGATTAACCCCCCTTCCCCCACCGAACAGAGTCGCCAAGAACGATTTGTAGAAAAAAAAATTGGCAGGTACACGCATGCGCACTGGTGCCCGCGCAAGGCTTCATGGTCATTGTAGTCTTTCTCGGGGTAAACACAACATATTTGATTGCTACTCTCTTCCGTTGGCAACCCTAACCCCCCTACCCCCCTCAGGGTCAGCCGGTCTGCAAGAATATTGTCAATATGAAACCGGTCCGCAGTGCAAAAAAGGTTGGGGACCCCTGCTCTAAGGACTCCAACTGTACTTACTGTGCTTGAAGATAGAAATTTTGATCGTGTTGATACCTTAATAATGCAGGTTAGAATTGGTTGATGTTTCGGGCTGAGACTCTTCAGCAGGACTGGAGAAAAAAAGATAAGTCAGGATTAGATGGTAGAGGGAGGGGAGGAAGAAACACAAGGTGATAGGTGAAACTGGGAGGGGGGAGTGGTGAAGAAGAGAGCTGGGAAGATGATTGGTGAAAAAAATACGGGGCTTGAGAAGGGGGAATCTGATAGGAGAGGACAGAGGGCCCTAGAAGAAAGAAAAAGGGGGAAGAACACCAGAGGGAGGTGATGGGCAGGCAAAGAGATGAGGTTTGAGAGGGAAAAGGGGATGGGGAATAGAGAAGTGGGGAGGCATTACCAGAAGTTCTTGAAATCAATAGTCATGCCATCAGATTGGAGGCTACCGAGACGGAATATATAGAGTTGCTCCTCCAAACTGAATGTGGCCCAATGATGACACCGGAGAAGGCCATGGATGGACATGTCGGAATAGGAATGGGAGGCGGAATTTAAATAGGTGGCCACTAGGAGATCCCATTTTTTTTCTGGCTGATGGAGCATAGGTGCTCGGAGAAGTGCTCTCCCAATCTATGTCGGGTCTCACAGATGTACAGGAGACTACGCCAGGAGCTCCCAGTTTCACCTGTCACCTTCTGTTTCTTCCTCCCCTCCCCCTACCTTCCAACTCTGACTCCTTATCTTTTTTTTTTCCCGTCCTGCTGACGCATCTTGGCCCAAAACGTCAACTGTTCTCGTTTCCATGGATGCTGCCTGGCCTGCTGAGTTCCTGCAGCATTTTGTGTGAGTTGCTTGGATTTCCAGCATCTGCAGATTTTCTCTTGTATGGTATTACAGCAAAAGCCATGTGATATGGGAATGTGGAAAGAGTCATGGTGAGTACTCGGGAAAGTTCCAGAATGCTTCAGGAGTTTAAATTCTGTGCAAGGAACCTAGGCTCTTGATTCAGATATGAGCTTGAATCTCACAGGGGCAACTAGGGAATTTAAATTAATCTTTCTTTATCAATCTTTTTTATTGAGTTTCAAATTGATAAACATAACAATGATAATAATACAAAGAGATCGGGATTACATTAATAACGGTTAACGTATACAGACACAGACTCCGAGTAACATATTTAATTTAAACCTCCCAATCTCTTAATAACGGAACATGTAAAAGATTCAAAAAAATTTTTTACCCCCTATACTAAAAAAAACAAAACAAAGACTAGGCTGCCATATTTCATTGGTTAAGATCATTATTTGACATTAACTCCGCTCCTCTATACACAAACAAAAAGGTATTGAAAGGGATTCGGAAAAGGTCAGCTTACATCATATGAAAATGTTAAATAAATGGCCTCCAAGTTTCTTCAAATTTAACCGAAGGATCGATAGTACCACTCCTAATTTTTTCTAAGTTTAAACATGTTATAGTTTGGGAAAAGCATTAAAATGTAGTAGGGGGATTAGAATCTTTCCATTTAAATAAAATGGATTGTCTGGCTATTAATGTAACAAATGCAATCAAACGACAAGCTGAAGGGGATAAATGACTAGAGTCTATCATTGGTAGTCCAAAAATTGTGGTAATAGGATGAGGTTGTAAATCAATATGCAAAACTAGTGAAATAATATCAAAAATGTCTTTCCAATATTTTTCCAAAAGAGGGAAAGACCAGAACATATGTGTCAAGGAAGCTCACTCAGAATTACATCTGTCACAGACAGGATTTATATGACCATAAAAACGAGCTAACTTACCCTTAGGCGTACGGGCCCTATGAACCACCTTAAATTGTATCAAAGCATGTCTAGCACACATTGAAGAAGTGTTAACTAGTTGGAGAATTTTCTCCCATTTCTCTATGGGTAGAATTTAAATTAATCTAATTTAATAAATTTGGAATTAAAATAAAAACTAATCTCTACATCAGCTAATAAAAATTTCCGGAACTAAAACCCTATCTAATTTGCTAATATCCTTTATTAGCATACATACATTGCATCACTCCCTGTAGAGTTGTCCAATGTAAATGCAATGGAAAGCACTAGTTGTAGAATTTCAAAAACAGCTAGAAAACAATCATAAATAAATGTGATCAAAGAGTGTGCATTGGGGAGATCTTTATTGTAGCTGAAGTTCATCTTCAGTAGGGTTCAGTTAGGAACTAGCTGAGTCTTTGCATCATAGAGAAGTACAGCACAAAAACAGGCCCTTTTGCCCATCTCTTCCATGTGGAAAACCATTTAAACTGTCTACTCCCAACAACCTACACTGGGACCATAGCCCTCCATATCCCTACTATCCATGTACCTATCCAGACTTCTCTCAAACGTTGAACTCGAGCTCGCATGGACCACTTGTGCCGGCAGCTCATTACACATGCTCACGACCTTCTCAGTGAAGAAGTTTCCCCTCCTGTTCCCCTTAAACTTCTCACCTTTCAACCTTCACCCATGATCTGTGTTTGTAGTCCCTCCATACCTCAGTGGAAAAATCCTGTTTGAATTTACTCTATCTTACCCTTTGAGTTTGAAAATGTCCATACAGTTATGAGATCTGTGTATTGATGAGTAATAATGCATGGAGTATTAATGATATGTTAATGCCCTTACTTATTTGCTGCCTCATGCCATTAGCTTCATTGTGGAAGTCTGAAAGCTTCTAGCATCCAACAATTGGTCTTCATAATTCAAGTTTTTCATTTTCTATCTATTTTCCATTCTGAAATTATTGTGTAATTTTACCACACAAGATATAAATGAGAAGTAACTTTTTGATCTATTAAATTGGAGTTGTATGTTGTGGCTGTGTGTTAAAAATGTGGCAAAGGATCATATTAAAAGTGTGAGATGTGTTCTGTACATTTTCTGTTGTGTGTAATGGTTTCTCTGCAGACTCTTAATAAATACATCTCTAAACCTAACAAGAACTGAAGAGCTACAAGACCACTTGATTTATGTATACACCCCCAAAAAATATTTCCTTCAAAGGCTGGAGTAATGTTCTATCATTGAAAGACATGGGATGACATTCCTGTTGACAGTTATTAGGTCAGTCCTTCATTTTCATCTTATTGCAAAATTAGATGATTAATTCCAAGAAGATGTTTTATTGGCTGAGCAAGGACTAACTAATTCCTTTCATTAATTGATCAAAATATAAAATTTGCATTTTATATGCCTGCAATGAATTCAAAATGAAGTCACATTTGTAATGTGACAATCAATATTCATGCAGCAGGCTCCCTGCACTTGAACAAAGTACCAGATAATCTGTTTCAAGTTGAGGTTTAAATTCGGCTACGCAAATAGAAGGAATCCCGAATGTTTCTTCAAACTTTTTTTTCATGAGTTCTGGAGAGGACTAAAGGGACCTTGATCTAAGGTTTGTTTAAGTGATGGTACCTCCAGCAAGGCAGCATTATCTGAGCACAGCATGGAAGCATCAGCCCAGACTCTGCGTTCAGATGTCTGGAAGTCACAATCTGCTGCTTCTGTGCTACCACTGAAGCAAAACTGGTTTCATTTGCAATTTAATCACCTTCAAATTTAGCAGTTTGTTGTAGTTCATGGTTTGACTACTGTATTTCTAAGGAAAAAAGCAATGAATGTGATTGAGGTACCTTGTTAATACTTTGATCAGTAGGGTGCATTTCCATGCAGGCTGAAGAGATACTTGAAATCCTATGACATTCCTGGTAAAATTTTATTGAAATTGTTATAACCATTGGGGCTAAATCAATGCATGCTGAACAGGTTAAAAGTGAGAAGGAGGTTTCAGTCTGAGTGACAAATTCCACCACAGGAAGTACCAATGCTTCAGTCAGTCCTAAAGGAAACAATGATCATTTTAAAAGTACAATGTCGTGTCAAAATGTGTTAAAATACCAATTTTGATCATGGTACATATGTTTTTTTTTAAATTCCGAGAGAGCCACAATATATTTTCACAAGCATAAATCCTAAATAACATGGTCACCCACATGAGGACTATGCATAATCTGGCTGATGGGCAACTATATATGTGGAAAGATGCTGTATGATCAACTGAATGACTGAAAAAATACTGAGCTTTTAAGACATTAATATGTAAGAGCAGAATTAGGCTATTCAGACCATTGAGTCTGCTCTGCCATTCAATTATGGCTGATGTCTTTTCAACCCCATTCTCCAACCTTCTCTCCACTTAACCCCTTTACAATCAAGAACCTATGATCTAATATTCTGATTGTTGTTCACCTCTCTCTTCTCTCCTGTAATGGTCCCTGTTCTCATCTATCCAGCTCTGGTATTGCTTTGTATTCCTGTTCATCTCCCTCCAGCAGTTGTCTTCCATCTTTACCCTCCTCTTTCCCCACCTTGCTCCATTTTTTTTTCTTTTTTCCTTTGTGTTTCCATCTCTCATCTACTTGCAACGGTCTTCTAACTCCACTCCACTCATCTCCCCAACTTGCCTGTCAACTTGCACCCCTCTTCAATTTGCCAATCACCTCAGAATCCTTTCTTGCTACTCCAGTTTTTGCCCTCTCTGCTGGCCATCTTGCCTCCACTCTCAGTCCTGATGCAGGGTTTCTACCGCAAGCATCAATTTCTTTCTAAACAGACCATGTATTTTTAACATGCTTGCTTTGGTACAAATGCGAGGAATTGCCAACCACCTTGCAGCTTCGACAGTGCCAATGCGTCAGGACACTGTGGGTCCCAGCTGCCAGGGTCATCTACTGTTCGTTATGGACACCCTTTCAGGGCAAAGTTTCCTTGTGTGACATGGGTGCTGAAGTGAGTGTACTGTCAGCATTGCCTATTGATGAGAAGACAGAGCAACGAAACCTCGCTGGAAGCCGCCAGTGGCAGCAGAACCCAGATCTATGGGACACGACGGGTGATGTTTTGCTTCAGTGGCAGAGTCTCAATGGGACTTCGTCCTGGCTGAAGTGGCTAGACCTCTGCTGTCTGCAGCTTTCCTGTGTGCCCAAGAACTATTAGTCGATCTAAGTTCTGCTGGTTTGTAGATGTCAAGAACTTTGGGTCATTACCCTACTGCTCCAGTAAGTTCCTCGCAATGGCTCTGTCGAGCGCATGCACCACCCTACGTGAGTTTACTCAAACGCTGGATGAATTCCTAAACCTCACCAAGCCCACATTCTCCACAAGAGTCACGGAACATGGCGTCAAGCACCACACTTCTACAACTGGCCTGCCAACCCTTGCCTGCATGCATAAAATGGATGGAGAAAAGCTGCAAACCCAAAGGCTGAGTTTGTCAACGTGGAAAGACTTGGTATTGTAAGCTGGTTGAATGCCCTCTGGACTTCAGCCCTCCATGTGGTCCCCAAGTCTGATAGTGGTTGCTGCCCGTGTGGTGGTTGCTGGTGCCTTAAAGAGGCCACCACCCCAGATCATTACCTGGTCCTGCTCATCCAATTTTTAGTGAATTCTGTGGCGGGGGGGGGGCGGGGGGTGATGGTGATGTAATTGATGTAAACATCCAGAATTCATAACCACTGACATTTGGTTGGGGTTCACAAGTGATAAGGAGATTGCATAAAGGATTTTTATTGTACTTTTATTGGTGCTGAATAAGTGAGTTGTTATATTTTTTCTTAAACATAAAATGCCACCACTGTTTTAGTTGTGAAAACCTACATTCCATTCAGTATCTCAGCAGTATTGCTGGTAATTTGCATGCTGTACCTGTGCTAAACTTGATCTGCCACATAATGATTGGCTCCCTCATTTTGAAGGACAGGGATAGCTGAAATGTACAAGAGTAAATCATGGATAATTTAATTTGTATTTATTAAATGTTGTTGATACTTTAATTAAAGCAGAAATATTAATATATTTTTGAATGTGCTTGAATGCTTTGTAATGCCAGTGATATTCAGAACCTTTGATAGGATTTGACAAGCTGCTGAGGTGTTTTCTTAAAAGTCTGAGAATTTTTTCAGCCTTCTCTGTGAGCAGCTTGAGCATGTTGTGTGATGGGTCCTATCTTGTACCATGTGGCTGAAGATTGGGATTACTTCTACTAGTAATTTTTCAACAAGGGATCTGCACAGGCTAACTGCAAACAAAAGTATTGTTCTGTCAGGAAATTCTTGACCAATCTGTTAAAGCATAAGGTGTTGTTCCTCCAACCTGTAGCCACACTCAGGTTGGAGGAAAAACACCTTATATTCCATCTTGGTAGCCTCCAACCTGATGGCATGAACATTGACTTCTCCAACTTTCATTAATACCTCTCCTCCTCCTCATACCCCGTCCGTTATTTATTTATATATAATTTTTCTCTCTCTCCTTTTTCTCCCTTTGTCCCTCTCACTATACTCCTATACTCCTTGCCATCCTCTGGGCTTCCCCCCTCCCCCTTTCATTCTCCCTAGGCCTCCCGTCCCATGACCCTCTCATATTCCTTTTGCCAATCATCTTTCCAGCTCTTGGCTCCATCCCTCCCCCTCCTGTCTTCTCCTATCATTTTGGATCTCCCCCTCCCCCTCCCACTTTCAAATCTCTTACTAGCTCTTCTTTCAGTTAGTCCTGACGAAGGGTCTTGGCCCTACTGTACCTCTTCCTAGAGATGCTGCCTGGCCCACTGCATTCACCAGCAACTTTTACAGGTGTCCCCTGCTTTTCGAACGTTCGCTTTACAAAACCTTACTGTTACAAAAGACCTACATTAGTACTCTGTTTTCGCTAACAGAAGGTGTTTTCACTGTTATGAAAAAAACAGCGCGCGATAAAAGGCAGTGTACACCCCGAGCAGCTGCTCTCCCCCAGATTCGCAACTGCATTCTCGCCGGCATTGCTTAAACACGTGCCTGTGAGCAGCCGTTTGCAAGATGAGTTCTATGGTATCAGAAAAGCCTGAAAGAGCTTGTAAGGGTGTTACACTTTGCGTAAAACTAGACATAATTAAGCGTTTTGATCATGGTGAACGAAGTAAGGACTAAGTGAGTTTGGCTGACGAAGATGATGTTGAAGAGGTTTTGGCATCCTATGACCAAGAACTGATAGATGAAGAGCTGATGCAATTGGAAGAAGAAAGGATAACAATCGAAACCGAATGAGTAATGATAAAGTGCAACTTTAATTTTGAAAGGTTATGTCGGTTTGGGGGATATTTGCAGGATGGTTTGAGTGCTTACAAAGAACTGTATGATAGAAAAATGCGTAAGGCTCAGCAGTCAAGCAAGCCTTCCACAGCAGATGATGAACCTCGACCTTCGACATCGAGGCGGGCAGTCATAGGAGAAGATGAGCTGCTTGCTCTAATGGAAACAGACGACGATGAGATGACACCCCAGTGTCCCACCACCCCAACACCCAGGCCGCGGACAGATTCCGATTCGCGGAGAATGCAGCAGTAGCCGGGAGGCACACAGCACATCTTTAAGAAAAAAGCCGAAATAAACATGCTAATTAATTAGGTACCACCTGGCACGTAATCGTCAGCCCAGATCAGAGGCGATGCAATTAATTAGCTTGTTTATTTCGGCTTTTTTCTTAAAGACGTGCTGTGTGCCTCCCGGCTACCGCTGCATGCTTTGCGGATCGGTATCAGTTCGCTGCCCGGAGGGTGTGGGCCACTGCACCACCCAAACTCCGACGACTCAGTCTAACACACCACCATCAGTGTGCTCCGCGCTTTCCCAATTCCCATAAGTGATACTACACTGTACATACATTATTTCTACTTTATATCGACTGTGTATTCTTATGTGTTATTTGGTATGATTTGGCAGCTTCATAGCTTAAAGGTTACTGCAGAGCGCTTGCGCCATGTTTTTGCCGACGGTGCTTGCATGAGATTTTCGCTACGGAGAACAGTTCAGGCAATGATTGTGGAAAAGTATTTCTACTTTATATAAGCTGTGTATTTATCATATCATTCCTGCTTTTACTATATGTTGCTGTTATTTTATGTTTTATGTGTTATTTGGCATGATTTGGTAGGTTATTTTTGGGTCTGCGAACGCTCACAAAATTTTACCATATAAATAAATGGTAATTGCTCCTTTGCTTTACGACGTTTTGGCTTACGAACCATTTCATAGGAATGCTCTACCTTCGGATGGCAGGGGAAACCTGTATGTGTGTTGCTGTTAAAGCATGTTTGGATGAGAAACAAGTATTGGCCAGGACAATGGGAGAAAATCCTGGGAGAGGCTTTTGTGGTATTCCAGTACTTTTTATATATTTACTCAAGAAACCAATCAGTTTACCGTCTCATCTAATAGGTGGACCGTGAATATGTGCTGCAATCTTAATAATCACTTTGAGGATCAGCACAGAAATTGTTGGGAGTGGAAATGGAACCCACTATTTGTGCTCGAGAAGGAGCGATACTACTCGGGCTCACCTGTGTCTTTGACCCATGAATGCTACTTCATTATTCCTTTAGTTTTGCACTACTTACAGTATTTAGTTTGCAATTTATAGTAATTTTATGTCCTTGCATGGTACTGCTCAAACAAAACAATAATCTTCACGTCACATGACAGTGACAGTAAACCTGATTCTGATACATCGTCCTACCAGAGTAAGTGTTCATTGTTTTTTGTTGTCAGACACTTGCATGTTAATAATCTGTAAACCATTTATTATGACTTGTTTGTTTTAACCTGCTTTGGAAATAAGAAGCTCCACATAAACCAAAAAGTGATTAACCAGTTGCATGTTGCAAGTATTTGACAATATACTTAAATACTTAAAATTTTGTTTCAAGTCTCTGTTTTTATATTTGGATATGCAATTGAAAGCAGCAATGTCCCGATGTCATTCTATGTGACATAATCTGCATATCCTCTAACTCATTAAATAATGTCACACAAAATTTTTTAATACAAACCACTTGTGCTACATAAAACACATAATCCTTAGGGGTTTAGGATGAAAAATAGTGGATGTAACATCACAAGGCTCATCTCTAAAACTGCATTTGTGTAAAAGTGAGATTGTGATTGACCTAACACATGAAGTCATCCAGTCTTCAATACTTTGATGATCTGGTATGGCTTTAATTTATTACAGTCATGATCAACATGCAGTTACAAACTCGATCATTGTCAGAATTTACCCCTGCGCAGATCTTCCTGGAAATTTCACCTGGGGTGCTTTGGGATTGTGAAGTTTAAATTAATAACATGAAGAACGTCATGAAAGCTGGTGTTATTGCAAAGCTTCTGTGAAATGGTAAGAGTAGCAATCCATGCTGGACGTCTGATGGATGATATTTCACAAAAGATATCTGTATGAGAAAAGTAATTTCAAGGATCAAGGATTTACTTTATTCACCATATACAGTACTGTGTAAAAGTCTTGGGCACCCTAGCTATACAGATGTACCTAAGACTTCTGCACAGCACTGTATTTGTCAACATGGAGCAGAAAACGGACTTGTAAATCTGGCAGGAGTAAAAAGTATTGGGGATGGTTAGAGTGGAGTGCTGTGGGAGGGGTGTGGGCCAGGTGGCAGAGAAGAGGTGTCTGGGGCAGTGAGGGTGGCCCAGGTGCAGTCACACTTAGCCCCAAGACACCAGACAAGGTCATTTGATTCAAAACAATTGGTTTCTTGAACTTTACAGAATGTCTGTCTGGTGCTTCCCTCCCCTCTTCCTTCCCCTTTTGCCAGCCATGACTCTCCCCTCTGTTCCCTTCCCACTCTCAGTCCACAATAGAGACCCATATCAGAATCGGGTTTATCATCACTCACATATGTCATGAAATTTGTTTCTTTTTGTGTGGCAGCAGTACACTGCAGTACATAAAATTACTACAGCACTGTGCAAAAGTCTCAGGCATCCTAGCTATATGTACTGTTTGTGCCTAATACTTTTGCAAATTGTATATTTGCATATATTAGGACTTTGTATATTTGCACATGTTAGGACTTTGTTGTGGTGCGTTGGTCAGGGTGCAACAGGTAATATAAACCAACAACATACAACAGTTGTAAGACCATAAGATACAGGAGCAGAATTAGGCCATCAGGCCTATTGAGTCTGCTCTGCATAAGCTGTGGCTTTGTAAGGCTTTGGTCAGACTGCACTTGGAATATGTGAGGAGTTTGGGCCCCTTATCTAACAAAGAATGTGCTGGCATTGGAGAGGGTCCAGAAGAAGTTCCTGAGACTGATCCTGGAAATGAAAGGGTTAATGTATGAGGAGTGGTTGATGGCTCTGGGTCTGTACTCACTAGAGTTTAGAAGAATCTTGAAAGGCCTAGATAGAGTGGATGTGGAGAGGATGCTTCCTATAGTAGGGGCATCTAGGCCCAAGTTCAAGATTATTGTCATCAGACTATAAATATAAACAACAAAATGTAACAACATTCCTCTAGACAACGGTGCACCCACAAAACATTCACACGGCACACAAAGCAAAATATTACCACAAGTAAGGTAATAAAATATAATTTAAAGTGCACGTAGTATGCAGCACAGGTAAAGAGTAAACATTTTGTTGTCCCAGTGAAGAGATTTTGGTGATATTCATTAGTCTCACAGCCCGAGGGATGAAGCTGTTACCCAGATTGGTAATCCTCATCCTGATTTTCCTGTACCTCCTTCCTGATGGTAGTGGGATGGGTGGTAGGGATCCTCTGCAATGCTTTTCGCCCTTTGTCAATAATGCTCCAGGTGACTGTCACAAATTGAAGGGAGGGAGACCCGGAGATCCTCTCACTGGTTTCACTGTCCTCTCTAGGGACTAGAGGGCACAGCCTCAGAACAGAAGGACATCCCTTTAGAAAAGAGGTGAGGAAGAATTTCTTTAGCTGGAGGGTGGATGAATCTGTGGACTTCACTGCCACAGACAGCTGTGGAGGTCAAGCCACTGGGTGCATTTAAAGCAGAGGGTGATAAATTCTTGGTTAGTAAGGACATCAAAGGTTATGGGGAAAAGACAGGGGAATAGGGCTGAGAGCAATTAGAAGTCAGTTTATGGTTTTATGTTATTATAAAGAATTACATGAAGAAGTTCAAGGTTAAAGTACAGACAAGGAATAAAATGCACATAATTACATAAATACCAGCTTGTATTTAAAATGCAAACTGCATTATAAAAGTGATTTAAGGTATTTACATTGCATTGATGGGAAGCAATAGATAGAGGGGGTGGTGGAGGCTAACCAAAATGGTTGATCAGATTAACTGCCCGGGGAAGAAACTTTTAAGATGGTGTGAAGTTTTTGTTTTAATTGCCCTATAGTGCTCTCCAGAAGAGGGCTTTTTTAAAAGACAGTTTTCAGTGTGGATAGTGTCAGCAAAGCTATTTTCCTGCCTGCTTCTTTGTCCTGGATACATGCAAGTACTACAGTGATGGTACTACCATTATGTATCAAGTAGTGGTCTTGGAAACTGAAATAAAACTAACATCTATTGGTATCAAAATTAAAATATGGCCACATATAATAAGGATTGAAAAATGCAGCAACATCTGGTCATATAATTTTTGGTACTGCTTTGAGAATAGTGAAATGTTCCAAAGCATTCTGCAGGCTTGTTACCAAAAAAGAAGTTACACAAGCACATATTAGTGTAGTTGACCAAAAGCTTGGCAAAAGAAGATTTTTAACCAACATCTTAAAGCAGGTGGAAGTCCAGACAGACGGGTATCACTTTTACTTGAATGTGCAGAAATATGAAGCAATACAATTTTGAACTGGAAAAGAAAACTCATCTTGGGCGATAACATCTTAAATGGCAGAAGAGTAAAGTTAAACAGATAAGTTGGAGAACAAAAAATAGCAATGTCATAGATAAAGTTATAAAATGGACAAATGGAATTTTATTTTTGGTTCCGGACTATTGAATGCAAATAACAGACAGCAATGTTGAACATGTAAGGAATCTTATTTGACTTGCAGGTAGAGCATTGGGACCAATTTTGTTCTGAAGGAAGCTTTGTTTTTCAAATATGTGTGTTTTATAGAATTGACTGATTCATCAGTTTACCCTGAGAGTCTGCTTCACCTCATGAAATTACTCCATTATGAACAGTTCTGATGCTCTTATTGTTTGGATGATGTATAACTATAGTGGATGTGTGATACCACTTCATGACAAGGATGCTAGATAACATTGTATTGTGGCAGTCACAAATATAACAGATGGCTTGATAGGAGATCAAGAAGATAAACAATGAAATATTGTTTCCACCAACAGCAAAAAGGAATAAGAGTTGCAAATTCATGATAGTTGACTAAAAAGAATTGCTGGTGAATTTGAAAAGAAGCCTTACATCGAGGATGATTAAAACACAAAATTTGTGCCATTAATTACAGCAGCCGTATCCATAATGTATGAAAAGAGAAAAGAACAGTGAAGCAAATGAAAAAGTGAGATTAATTAGCTGTCTCACTGCACTCTCTGTAATGCCTGTCAGAATCATAAGCACTCTGAGTTTCTATGAAGGCCAGGGAAGTTTTTTTTTGAAAGTGAGGACATTAATTATTTTGTTTTTGGGGTTGAGATTCAGCTGCCTTGTGATTAGAGTGGGACAGCCCAGTGTGTAAGATACAAATGCACCTTTAAAAATGTTGGTCATTGATAGTGGGGAAAAAAAACACATAACAGCATTTTACGAACAAAATAATTTCATTGTCGGATCTGAAGGGACAATGGTACCTTCAATTAATTACCATAAGAATTTCGCAAGCATTGTCCTAGAGAGAGAAAATTAAAACAAATGATAACTAAATGATAACAAATGATAACTAAAGAAAATGCTACAAATCTTGGAGGCAGTTTATAGAACTCCAATATAAGGGTATCAGCAGAGAAACACAGTTATTGTTATTTGTATCTAAAACAATCAATTCAGACTGGGAGGTATAGTATACATTGCCATTAAAAATGTCATATGTACTGCAGCGTGTAGGGCATTCTATGAAGAATGGTTGAATACACGATTTTAAACAGCACATTGTGGTGATTAAAACAAAATAATCGCTATTTCAAAGTTAGATCATAAGACATAGGAACAGAATTAGGCCATTTGGCCCTTCATGTCTGTTCGCCAATCAGTCATGGCTGATCATTATTTCCCCTCCTCAGCTCCACTCCCCAGTCTTCTCCCTCTAATCTGGGATGCCATGTCTGATCAAGCTTTACCTTAAAAGCACCCAATGACCTGGCCTCCACAAATTCACCACCCTCTGGCAAAAGAAATTTCTCCACATCTCTGATTTAAATGGATGCCCCTCTGACCTCAGGCTGTGCCCTCTTGTTCTAGAGTCCCCCACCATGGGAAACATCTTTTCCACACTCTGTCTAGGCCTTTCAACATTCAAAAGGTTTCAATGAGATTCTACCCTCATCCTTCTAAATTGCAGTGAGTAACAAACCCAGAGCCATTTAAACGATAATGCATTTATTCCCGGAATCATCCTTGTAAGCCTCCTCTGAACCCTCTCCAATGCCAACACATCTTTTCTTAGTTGAGGAGCCCAAAACTGTCCACAATACTCAAGGTGAGTCCTTGCCAGTGCGTTATGAAGCCTCAGCATCACATCCCTGCTTTTGCGTTCTAGGCCTCCTGAAATGAATGCTAACATTTGCTTTCCTCACCACCAACTGTTCCTGCAAGTTAATCTTTAGGATGCTCTGCACAAGGACTAGTGCTTTCCTCAGCACTGCCTGTCCCTCCACCAATCTTCGTATCATCTGCAAACTTGGCAACAAATCCAACTATTCCATCATCTAAATCATTGATATACAGCATAATAAGAATTGGTCCCAACACTGACCCCTGTGGAACACCACTAGTCACTGGCAACCAACCAGAAAAGGATCCTTTTATTCCCACTTGCTGCCTCCTGCCAATCAGTCAATGCTCTAACCATGTTAGTAACTTTCCTGTAATGCCACGGGCTCTTAAATTGGTAAGCAGCCTTGTGTGGTACCTTGTCAAAGGCCTTCTGAAAGTCCAAATATACGACATCCACTGCATCGCCTTTATCTATCCTACATGTAATCTCCTCAGAGAATTCCAACAGGTTTGTCGGGCAAGATTTTTCCTGAAGGGAACCATGCTGACTTTGTCCTGCCTGGTCCTGTGTCACCAAGTACTCCCTCATCTCATCCTTAACAATTGACTCCCACATCTTCCCAACCACTGAGATCAGGCTAACTGGTCTATAATTTCCTTTCTGCTAACTTCCTCCTTTCTTAGAGAGTAGATTGACATTTGCAATTTTCCAGTCCTCTGGCACCATCCCAGAGTCCAATGATTTTTGAAACATCATTACTAATGCCTCCACAATCTCTGCCGCTACCTCTTTCAGGATCCTAGGGTGCAGTTCATCTGGCCCTGGTGACTTGTGTGCCCTTAGGTCTTTCAGTTTTTTTGAGCACCTTCTCCCTTGTAATAATAACTGCACTCACTTCTCTTCCCTTACATCCTTAAACATTTGGCAACTGCTAGTGTCTTCCACAATGAAGAGTGATGCAAATTACTCCTTTAGTTCATCTGCTATTTCCTTGGGCCCCGTTATTAATTCTCCGGCCTCATTTTCTAGCAGTCCTATATCCTGTCTCATCTCCCTTTTATTTATTACATAGTTGAAAAATCCTTTACTATCCACTTTGATATTGTTTGCTAGCTTGCTTTCATATTTCATATTTTCCCTCCTAATGATTCTTTTAGTTGCTCTCCGGAGGGTTTTAAAAGCTTCCCAATCCTCTGCCTTCCCACTAATTTTTGCTTTGTTGTATGTCCTCTCTTTTGCTTTTACATTAGCTTTGACTTCTCTTGTCAGCCACAGTTTACTTTTTTGCCATTTGAGTATTTCTTCGTTTTTGGAATACATCTATCCTGCATCCTCCTTACTTTTCCTAGAGTCTCATGTCATGCTGATCTATTGTCATCCCTGCCATCATCTCCTTCCAATTTACTTGGCCAATTCCTCTCTCATACCACTGTAATTCCCTTTACTCCACTGAAATACTGCTATATCAGAATTTACTTTCCCCCTATCAAATTTCAAGTTGAACTGAATTATACTATAATCACTGCATCTTAAGGGTTATTTTACCTTAAGCTCCCTAATCACCTCCAATTTATTATACCTGATCCCCTAGTAAGCCCAATGAGAAACTGCTCTAAAAAGCCATCTCGTAGGCATTCACAAACTTACTCTCTTGGGATCCAATTCCAATCTGATTTTCCCAGTTAACCCGCATGTTGAAATCTCCCATGACCATCATAACATTGTCCTTTTGACTCACCTTATGTACTTTCAGTTGTAATCTGTGGTCCACATCCCAGCTACTCTTAGGAGGCCTGTATATAACTGCCATCAAGGTCCTTTTATCCTGGCATTTTCTTACCTCAACCCACAAGGATTCAACATCTTTCAATCCTATGCCACATCTTTCTACTGATTTGATGAAGTTAACTTTAATAATTAAGTTTTGAAGATTGATGCAGGTGCTGATTGCTTCTTCAAGGAAGGGAAATGTAGAACTGGATGTTTAGCAAGGTGCAATTAGCATAAAGCAGATTGATGCTGAGGATCTATCTGGCATGACCTTATATACACATTTGGATAAACTCAATGTATAGTTCTTCCTAATGGCTAAAAACAAGTCTACAAATCATAATGTCAACTGATCAACTCAGCTAGAAGAAAATGGCAGAAAGAACTGAGATTGTACTGGACGGAAATATTTACCATGAATAATCAAGACTATATTTCAGGAAACTCCTGGAGGACTATGAAGATATGTTTTTCTTCCTTCCTCCTCCTTTTCCAGAGCTGATGAAGGGTCTTGGCCTGAAACTTTGATTCTGTATTCATTTCAATAGATGCTGCCTGATGTGCTGAGACTCTCCAGCATTAATCTAGATTTCCAGCATCTGCAGAATGTCTTGTGTTCATAAAGATGTGCTTTCAAGATTCATTTGTAAACATTAAAGCCTACCAGGCTCACTTAAATATCAAACTGAATGCGAAACTCATTTATCGCATACCATTACTGGTATCAAATGTGCTCTTGTAAAAGAGATAACCAAATTGAGAGAATGGTATAGAATGCTTGGTTGATGCCCACTGTGGTGGTACCCCAGGCTGATATGTCCATACTGACCTTTAGAGGTTGCATTATAATTCTTAATAGACTGGGGCTGATGAAAGGTACCTATTTGTTTGCTTGTCAAGATGTGCATACTCAATTGGCAGGGATAATTGTTTTACTGTTTTGCTTTGTTCATGCCAATACTTGCATGTGGAAATCCAATATGATTTGATAATTAGGATCCACAGAGCTTGTGTTTGTACGCCAATTTTTTTGTGTGGGTAGCCGAATCACAGCAATGTTTTGATAACTTGAAAGATATTTTTATCTTTTCCATAAAAGCTGAAACAAATAATTTATTTAGATCTGCCAATAGATGAAAAGGGCTGCAGGACTGCTTGCTCTCTGACCTGACTGTATTGTTAATTTCCCCTTCGACTACTAAAGAAAGAGAAACCATTTTAGAGGGAAAAAGATCAGCAAAAGGTGCAACATCTGTGCAAGGAAACCTTTAGTAAGTAGTCCTTTATGCTTCCTTACCAAACGTATACTAAACCTTGAGCAACACGCACAAAGTACTTGAGGAACTCAACCAAACCAGGCAGCATGTATGGAGGGACATAATTAGTCAATGCTTCAGTCCATCATTTTAGCTTGGACATTTTCATGAAGAGTTTTACAATGAAGCACAGTTTCACTTCCTTTTACCACCAGCATCAAAAGAGGAAGTGGACAGCTGCATTCAGACAATAAAGGAGACATTACAGAAACTGACAATGGACAGTTGATCAAACATCATCATGAAATGTCAGCAGTTCTTCTATGCTAGGGAAGAACACTACTCTCCACATCAGGATGCACTCTTACTGAAGTATTGATGAACAAGGAGATTTGGAGATGGCTAAATTTTGTTGACAAAGTTTTGGGAGAAAAATAGGAAAAAGACAATTGAAATAGAGTAGCATTACAACCCAACCTATAAAGAGAAATGGGTCATATGCCTGTGTACTGCCCCCTCCCCCTCCTACTGTACTGGCTGGTTGCAGATGAGATGGAATATCAAGGGAGCAATGGAACTATAGGGAGAGAGAATCAGATATGTTAACATAGAATAATATTTTTGAGGAATATTAAACTGCAATAATGCTATAGTGGCAAATCTGCAAGTTCACTGTAACACAAGGACCAGAGCAAAAAAATTGCAGAGGATATTGACTCAGTTAAAATTGTAAAATATTAAAATCATGAATTAATTTATTTTGTTGAAATAAAACAGGAAACAATGTGGTATAGATAAACTAAATAGTAGTTAATGCATTATGTCAGGTGTATATCATGTACACAAGATATTATGTAGATGCTGGAAATCAAATGCAGCACCCACATAAAATGCTGGAGGAACTCAGCAGGTCAGGCAGTATCATAGAAATGAACAAACAGTCAACGTTTCAGGCAGAGACCCTTCTTCAGCACTGGAAAGGAAGGGGGAAGATGCCAGAATTAAGGGGGAGGGAGGGAGAATAATTAGATGAAGCCAGGTGGGTGAGAAAGGTAAAGGGTAGGAGATGAGGAATTTAGTTGGGGAGGTGAGTGGATTATTGGAGAAAAGGAAAGAGTAGGGGACCCAGGGGGATTTGATAGGCAGGTGAGAAGATGTAAGAGGCCAGAGTGGGGAATACAAGGGGGGGGAGGGGAAACATTTACCAGGAGAAGGAATCGATATGAATGCCATCATGTTGAGTCTACCCAAACGGAATATAAGGTGTTGTGCTCCACCCTGTGGGTGGCCTCATTGAGGCACAAGAAAAGGCCATTGACTGACATGTTGGAATGGGAATTGGAATTAAAATGGCCATTGAGAAGTTCTGCTTTGGCAGAGGTATTCGACGAAGCAGTCCCCCAATTTATGATGGGTCTCATCAATGTAGAGGAGTCTGCATTGGGTGCACCAGACACAATGGACGACCCAGGCAGATTTGCAGGTGAAGTGCTGCCTCACCTGGGCGGACTGTTTGGGAGCCTGAATAGAAGTGAGGGAGAAGGTAAATGGGCAGGTGTAGCATTTCTATTGCTTGCAGGGGTAAGTGCCATGTGGGAGATTAGTGGGGAGGGGTGATGGACAAGCAAATGATGAAAGGCATGATCCCTGCAGAATGCAGAGAGTTGGAGGAAGGTTTGGTGTGTTTGATATACATCATAGTGCCTACAGCCAGCTAGCTTAAGTGGAAGACTTGAATAAACTATACAAGCTTTGAGTTCCATATTTTACATATCAGGCAGTACACGCTCCAATAATTATTATTGGAGGGCACTCATACAAATGTATCTGAATTGCTTAAAACATTCAGCACCCATGTAAAATATTTAAATTTAGTCCACTTCATGATGTGTAGTTCTGTACTTTGGGTGATGGATTTGGATGAACTAAAGTTACATTTAGGCAGTGTCCTGATAAACAGTAGCAACTATGCTTAGTTAGATCGCTCATTCTTTTATATTGCTGTTGATAGACTGGAGAATGTAATTTGTAAACCTCAGTAATTTTCACCCTGAGTGTAGTAGATGTTGCATTGAAAATATTCCAGCTCACAGTCATCTAGAATGGTGCACAAATCCAAGCAATCATAGTCTCAAATGTCAGATTTGTTCAAGTTAGTGATTTGGAGAGAATATGAAAGTCTGCTATGAATAGAAGGAAATGTGGTTACATTACATACAGCCTTTTTTCTGAATAAATTATTTGCTGTTTTGAAGCTATAGAATTAGGAAGCCCTATACAGTAATATACTTGACACCCACAAATCCTCTGCAAAATTTCAGCATGAAGGATCATTGGATAAAATCAAAGGAATGATAATTTCATAAAATTACCAACTGCTCATTAATAGATTTTTACTGGTTATGAAGAGCAATGTATTGAAGATTTTAATGATGCGGTATTGTAATGGAGTTTGATGTTAGATAGTTCGATTACAGATTTGCAAAGGGCAAAGGCAGGAAGAACAAAGAAAACTCATGAATGAACAGATTCCATCATTGTGGGTGGAATTAAGTATGGCTAAAAGTAAGGTTTTGTGCATCAGTAGGAAAGTTGGTTAGATAAATGTCCATGTATTACTGGATAAATAAATGTTACCAATTTGTTGAGAAGGTATTACACACAGGAACTGTTAGGTATAAGTAATTTTGGTCAAATATCATGCATGTTACAATGACAATGTGATATTAAAACATTTACAACTTGAGTTGTTTTTTTCGTAAACTAAGAGATGATTTAAATGATTATTGCAGCCTTTATAGAATTGTCTGCTTTACCTTTACTTCAGTTGGAATATTCACAGGAAAGGTTTGTTTCATAATGGCAATTTCATACAATTTCATTATTGGATCATCAATTTTAATTTGAAGTGGGATCTGCTCTGCCTTCTCCAATAGAAAGAAAATTGAATGATACTTGTTTCAGTAATGGATTACTTATTACATAGCTAACAAAGTAATGGCACTTTCCTAGGGATTTGAGGTTATTGATTCCAAATGTTTAGCATGTTTTCACTACTAATGGTTCCAATTTCAAAAGAAAAACCTGGCCACTTCTGCAGTGTGTGAGTGAAGCACAATAGAAGCTCATGGTCTGTCAGCATGAGAAATATTTGGTGTTATCTTGTTTTTTCAGCAATCGTTTCTGCCACATCATGTCTGATCAGAATGGCTCATTTTCATTTTCAGCATTGTTGAATGAAAGGCTAGGTTCCAAATAAAATCTGCCATTTATTTACCAGGTTGCTGTATAGACATCTAGTTTGATGCTCTCAATCTCACAATGTTTTGTCGCTGGTCTAAACTCCTTTCTTACACAGCTCTTTTGTTCATTTCTTCCTCTGAAATCAATCAATGCTCAAGCACAATGTAAATGCTTCATTTTTGTGAATGATTTGGCAATGCAGTAAATACCCGAGAGTCCAGCTAGTCAAGTATGAATTCCTTTACTTCTTTCAAAGTCTAACTTATTGTCCCATCTTATTTTCAAGACAATTTAATCCAACACTTATTTTAATTTAGAGATACAGCATGGCAACAGACCCTTCTGGCCCAGTGAACCCATGCCATCTAATGACAGCCATATGGCCAAATAACTACCAACCTGAATGCCTTAGGAATGTGGGATGAACCCAGAGCATGACATGGTCACGGGGAGAATGTATGAACTCCTTACAGACAGTGATGGAATAAAATCCAGGTTGCTGGTGCTGTAACAGTACCCACTCAGCCCTGAAATACCAGGCATGGTTATTTAATTCCAGACAATTGGTTTATTGATCATTACAGAATGTCCTTCTTATGCTTCCTGCCTCCTTGGCTCTCCCTGCCAACTTCCCACTCTCAGTCCACAACAGACAGCCTAATCAAAATCAGGTTTATCATCACTCACATATGTCATGAAATTTGTTTTTGTGGCAGCAATACAGCATAAGACATAAAATTATCACTAACATGTGTCGTGAAATTTGTTAATTTAACAGCAGCAGTTCAATGCAATACATAATATAGAAGAAGAAAAAAATAAGTAAATCAATTACAGTATACATATATTGACAAGATTAAAAATTGTGCAAAAAACAGAAAAAATATATATTAAAAAAGTGAGGTAGTGTTCACAGGTTCAATGACCATTTAGGGATCGGATGGTAGAGGGGAAGAAGCTGTTCCTGAATCACTGAGTGTGTGCTTTCAGGCTTCTGTACCTCCTACCTGATGGTAACAGTGAGAAAAAGGCATGTCCTGGGTGTTGGAGGTCCTTAATAATGGACGCTGCCTTTCTGAGACACTGCTCTTTGAAGATGTCCTGGGTACTTTGTAGGCTAGTACCCAAGATGGAGCTGACTAAATTTACAGCCCTCTGCAGCTTCTTTCGGTCCTGTGCAGTAGCCACCCCCCCCCCCAACCAGACAATGATGCAGACTTTCTTGCATTTGTTATTATCACTTCATAAGATGTACAGTATTATAAAAATTGTTTCTATTGCAGATTGGTTAAAAAGGCAAATACCAGCTTGCTATATTTTTTACAGGAGAGTTGGCGTTTAAAACTGAAGAACTTCTATAATTGTACAGTACTAGTGAGGCCACAGCTGGTGTACTGTGCATAGTTCGGTCCAACTTTTCCAGAGAATGGTATGAATGAGGAGGTCCACAAGAGATGAACCGGGCTCATTCCTGGGAGTTTTTGGAGTCATTTAGTGTTTTGAAGAATGTAGAAGTGATCTTACTGACATGTGCAGGTTTCTTAGTGAGCATGACATTAGACTTCAAGAAATTTCCCCTAACGGGAGAATCTTTAATGAAGGGATGACTTTAAAAGATTAGGGGACAGTTATGAAAAGGTGAGGTGCACAAATTCTTATTTAGCTCAGTCTTTTAAAGGCAGAGGAGGTGATGAATACTTTTATGATTTATTCATCGTGGTGCACAAACATGGCGATTCTGTCTCAGTCCTGCTCACCTGACCTAGAACCTCTAGCGGTCATACGTTGTCCATTTTATCTTCCCAGGGAGTTCTCTACCATCGCCCCGGTAGTAGTGTAGATTCTAGCATACGCCAATGTTAGGCAGACACGGGAGAAGCAAAACTGCGCACTGCAATGCCTTCTCGATAATTGCAGGGGATTTCAATCAGACTAACTTGAAGAAGCCTCTGAGCAACTGCCATCAACATATCACCTGTGGAACAAGAGGAGCCAACACACATGACCACTGTTAAACCACCGTGAAGAATACTTACTGTGCTATCTCACACCTACACTTTGGAAAGTCCGATCACCTGGCTGTACTTTTATTCCCAGGCAGAGACTAAAGAATGCAGCACCAGTATTGAGGACCAAGGACATATGGTCAAGGGAGGCAGAGGAGCACTTCCATGACAGTTTTCAATCAGTGGACTGGATAATATTCAGGGATTCATCTTAAAGTCTGAATGAATACAGCACAGTTCTCTCCAACTTCATCAGGACTTGTACGAATCAGTGCATGCCTTCTCAAACATGGTACCCAAAGCACAAGCCATGGATGAACTAGCAGACTGCTGAAGGCTACATCTGTGACATTCAAGATCAGTGATCCAGAACTATGCCAGAGATCCAGATGTGACCGATGGAAGGCAATCTTAAGAGCCATAAAACAAGTCTGATTGAGGTTAAAGATAGAGTTGGATGCACATCAGCTCTGGCAGGATCTGCAGGCTATTGTTTCCTGAAAAGCAAAACCTACCATCATGAATGACAGTGATGCGTCACTCCCAGGATGAGCTCAATGCTTTTTAAGCATGGCTTGAAAAGGAGAGTAAAGCTACATCTATGTGAATCCCTGTAGCAACTGGTGACCCTGTGATCTCTGTCTTTCAGGCTGATGTCAGAACAGCAAGGCGTCAGGCCCTGATGGTGTACCTGGTAGGGCACTGAAACCTGTGCCAACCAACTGGCAGGAGTGTTCAAGGACATCTTCAATTTCTCGCTGCTACCGCTGGAGGTTCCCAACTGCTTCAAAAGGGTGATAATCGTGCCAGTGCCCAAGAAGAGCAGGATGGGCTACCTTAACAACTATCGCCCAATGGCACTCGCACGTACTGTGTTGAAGTGCTTTGCGAGATTGGGCATGGTTAAATCAAATCCTGCTTAAGTAAGGACCTGGAACTTTGTTATCTCCACAATAGTCTATAGTGGATGCAATCTTACTAAATCTCCACAGCCATAGATCACCTGGACAATAGTAATACTTGCATCAGTTTTCTGTTTATTGACTACAGCACAACCTTCACATCGTCATACCCTCAGTTCTAATCAAAAAGCTCCAAAACCTGGATCTCTATACCTCCCTCTGCAATTGGATCCTTGACTTCCTCACAGAGAGGCCACAGTCTGTGCTGATTAGAAATAACATCTCCTCCTTGCTGACAGTCAACACTGGTGCACCTCGAGGATGTGTGTTTAGTCACCTGCTCTACTCTCTCTACACCCATGACTGTGTGGCTAGGCACAGCGCGAACACCATCTATCAATATGCTGATAACACAACTATAGTTGGCAGTATTTCAGTTGATGATGAGGAGGTGTACAGGAATGAGAGAGATCAGATGGTTGAGTAGTGTTGTAACAACAACCCTGCACTCAACATCAGTAAGACCGAGGAATTGATTGTGGACTTCAGTATGGATAAGTTGAGGAAACATACACCAGTCCTCATCAAGGGATCTGAAGTGGAAAGGATGAGCAATTTCAAGTTCCTGGCTGTCAACATCTGAGCATTTATCTCAGGCTCAGCATATTGATGCAGTTACAAAGAAGGTATGACAGTGGCTATATTTCATTAGGAGTTTGAAGAGACTTAGTATGTCACTAAAGAAACTCACAAATTTCTACAGATGTACCATGGAGAGCACACTAACTGTTTGCATCACATCTGGTATGAAATGGCCACTGCACAGAATCAGAAAAGCTACAGAAAGTTGAAAATTTAGCCAATTCCATCATGGACACTGGCCTCCCTAGTGCCTATGACATCTTCAAAAAGTGGTGCCACAGAAAGGCAGCATCCTTTAACAACCTCCATCACCCAGGACATGCTGCCTTCTTATCCTTACCATCAAGGGGAAGGTACAGGAGCCTGAAGACACACACTCAATGTTTCAGAAACAGGTTCTTCTCCTCTGCCTTCAGATTTCTGAATGGTCAATGAACCCATGAATACTTGCTCAGAACTTTTTCCCTCTCTTTTTGTACTACTTAATTAATTTTTTTATCTATACTTTTTATCATAATTTATAGTTTTTCTTACTATGTATTGCAATGTACTGCTATTTTAAAAAAAAACAAATTCATAACATATGCCAGTGATATTAATTCCAATTTTGATTCTGATTGTTCAAGACGGTAGTGAATCTTTGGCGTTCTCTATCATTGGATAGATCATTTGAGAAATTTAAAGACAAAGTAGATAATTCAATGATCTTTAAAGAAAATTATAACATATAGTGAAACTGGCACAGAAAAGGAAATGAGGCCTGTAGCAAATCAGCTGGGGTCCAGTTGAATGCTGGGGCAGGATTTATGGGTTGAGTGGTCGATTCCTCCCTCTTCCATTGTTCTTCTCTTGTTTATTTATGGGCCAAGCAACCACTCTCCTTAATCACAGCTGTCAGCCTAGTGCAGGAAAAGTTCACTTCTTCAATGAAATCACATCTTTTCTTACAGATTTTGGGAAAAACTGTATTTGATGCTCCAAGTGCAGCCTTACCAGCATCTTTTAAAAATTGAATCATAACTCCTGACTACCGCACCTGCATGCTAACATTTTGCGATTCATACTATGACTAACACAACACCCTTTTGTATTTTCTGTATTGTATTATTTTATAGTCTTACTTAATTTAAATAATGTTTACTTTCCTTCTTCCCAAAGTATATTCTTTCATTTTCTTTTATACTCGAACTGTCAACTTTTCCCACTTACACCTTTATACTTCTGGCTGTGTCCTCTTTGCAGCTTGACACCATATCTCACCAAATCTGCTGATAATACACCATATAGTATACTTGATCCACAGAGATGAACGGGAACACACTGCAGAAAGTCACGGATATAATTTCACAGATGTAGATAGTCATACATTTGCAGTCTCCCCCTCCCACAGCATAGCATAAAGTATGCACATGCATGTACAGATGTACATGAAGCCTATTGTCACCTACTGCTTACCGTTGCTTGAAGTGACAGCATCTTAATCAGAGCAATAAATACAATTTTGTTCTGGCAATATAAATGGAAATCCCACTGAGATTAAAGAATTCAGCTTGAAAGCCATACTTAAGTTAGGATTTTTAATTTACCTTGAATATCAAGGGAAAAATACAATGAATTTTAAAGTAGTGGCTGCAACCTCTGCCAACAAAGCTGTACCAATAAATATGCCTGAAACTGCATGACCATTCTAGTGCAATTTTATAGAAAAGATTTGATAAATGGCTCACTGAAGGTGTTAGTTAAGAATTGTCAAATTAAGGCAAATTACTATGCCTGTAGAAATATTTGAGCATGAACGGGCTATAAATGCTGTACCGTCAATCTGTTTATAACTACTAATTCAGAGGCCTGGACTAATGAGCTGGAAATAAGTTCAAATCCGTCTGTGACAGCTAGGAAATTCAAAATTTATTCAATTAAGTAAATTGGAAATAAAAAGAAATTGGTAGTAAATGAAATTACCAGACTTGAAACCCCACGTGGTTCTCAGTGTCCTTTACAGAAGGACATCCATCCAACCAATATGCAACTTCTGATTTGCAGTAATGAATTGAATGCCTTTTGAAATAATGTAGAAGTCCCAACAAAGGTTTGTGAACTTTGTCGGTTCTTCTGATCAACACAAAATGTTGGAGAAATTCAGCAAGTCAGGCAGCATCTATGGAAATGAATATATAGTTGACATTTTTGGGCTGAATCCCTACTTCAGGACTGGAAAGGAAGGGGGACAAAGACAGCATGAGAAGGTGGTTGGGGGAGGGGAAGGAGTGCAAGCTAGTAGTTGATAGCTGAAGCCACGTGGGTGGGGAAGGGTGATGAAGTAAGAAGCTAGGAGGTGATCAGTGGAAAAGGTAAAGGGCTGGAGAAGAAGGAATCTGATAGGAGTGGAGAGTGGACCATGGGAGAAAAGAAAGGAGAAGGAGCTCTAGGGGGAGGTGATGGGGAGGAGAGGAAAAGAGAAGGTAAAGGGGGTGGCAGGGTGAGGAAATGAAGAGGGAAAAGGGAGGGGGAAAAATTACCGGAAGTTTGAGAAATCAATATTCATGCCCTTCCGGTTGGAGGCTACTCAGACGGAATACAAGATACTGCTCCTCCATCCTGACAGTGGCCTTATCATGGAGGACGTGGACTAATATGTTGGAAAAGGAATGGAAATAGGAATTAAAATTAGAAAATGCTGCTTTTTGCGGATGGAGCAAAGGTAATCAACAAAACGATCTTCAATCTAAGTCAGGTCTCACCAATGTAGAGGAGGCCACATCAGGAGCATTGGATACGGTAGACATCCCCTTCGGATTCACGGATGAAGTGTTGCCTTATCTGAAAGGACTGTTTTGGACCTAGAATAGATGTGAGGAAGGAGGTGTAACACTTCTACTTGCAGCGGTAAGTACCAGAAAGGTGATTAGTGGGGAGAGATGAATGGACAAGGGAACCATGGAGCAAGCGATCCCCGGAGAGAGTGGATGGGAAGTGAAGATGCTTTTGCTGTTAGGGTGCCATTGAAGATGGTGGAAGTTGTGGAGAATGATGTGCTGGATGTGGAGGCTCATGCATGGTAGGTGAGGTCAAGAGGAACTCAAAAGTTCAAAGTAAAATTACACAGATGTCACTACATACAACCCTGAGATTTCTTTTTCCTGTGGGTACACTTGGCAAATCTATAGAACAGTAACTGTAAACAGGATCAATGAACAACAAACTGTGCAAATGCAAATATAAATAAATAGCAATAAATAATGACAGCATGAAATAACAATATAAGAGTCAAAAAATGAGTGTAATCAGAATCAGGTTTATTTTCACCGGTGTGTGACATGAAATTTGTTAATTTAGCAGCGGCAGTTCAATGCAATACATAATATAGAAGAGAGAAAATGTAATAATAAATAAAATAAAAATAATAAATAAACAAGTAAATCAATTACAATATACGTATATTGAATTGATTTTAAAACGTGCAAAAACAGAAATACTGTATATTAAAAAAGTGAGGTAGTGTCCAAGGATTCAATGTCCATTTAGGAATTGGATGGCAGAGGGGAAGAATCTGTTCCTGAATCACTGAGTGTGTGCCTTCAGGCTTCTGTACCTCCTACCTGATGGTAACAGTGAGAAAAGGGCATGCCCTGGGTGCTGGAGGTCCTTAATAATGGACGCTGCCTTTCTGAGATACCGCTCCCTGAAATTGACCTAGGTACTTTGTACCCAAGATGGAGCTGACTAGATTTTCAACCCTCTGCAGCTTCTTTCGGTCCTGTGCAGTAGCCCCCCCCCCCACCACCCATACCAGACAGTGATACAGCCTGTCCGAATGCTCTCCATGGTACAACTATAAAAATTTTTGAGTGTACTTGATGACATGCCAAATCTCTTCAAACTCCTAATGAAGTAGAGCCTCTGATGTTATCCTCTTTTGTTCAAGAGCCTGATGGTTGAGGGATAGTTCTTGATCCTGGTGGTGTAAATCCTAAGGCCTTTGTACCTTCTACCTGTCAGCAGCAATGAAAAAATGGCATGGTCTGGGTGGTGAGGATCTTTGGATGCTGCTTTTCTATGGCAACGCTTCATGTAGATGTGCTCGATGGCTGGGTGGGCTTTACCTGTTATGTACTGGGCTGAATTCACTACCTTTTGTAAGACTTTCTGGTCAAGGGTACTGGTGTTCCTATACCAGGCTATAACGCAGCCAGTCAGCACACTTTCCACCACACATCTATAAAAGTTTGCCAAGGATTTTGATGAAATACAGAATCTCTTCAGACTCCTGAGGAAGTCGTGCTTTCTTTGCAATTATATTTATATGATGGGTCCAGGACGGGTCCTTTGAGATATTGACAAAAAGGAATTTAAAGTTACTGACCCTAACCACCTCTGATGCTCCGATAAATGGACCTCTGGTTTCCCTCTCCTGAAGTCTGCAATCAGTTCCTTGCTCTTATTGACATTAAATAAGAGGTTGTTGTTATTACACCACTCAGCCAAATTTTCAATCTCCCTCCTGTATGCTGATTCATCGCCACCTTTGATATAGCACACAACACTGGTGTCATCAGCAAACTTGTAAATGGCGTTGGAACTGTAGTTAACTCTTCCCCGTTAAGGTATGGGGAAAATGGGGTGAGGGTGGATGTCTGTGCAATGGAGGAGATACAGGTGAGGGCAGATGTACTATCTAGTGACTTGTGCCAACAATTAGCGGAGTCAGTCAGGCAAATATGTGCAGAGAATTGTACTTAACTGCTAATATCCTGGACTTTTACCATCATGAGCCCTGACTCTGTCCTCTCCTTCTGGTAGAATGGATTCTCTAGAGATATGTGTACAGTATTATATAGTCAGGAATGAATGGCCCGAGGAAGTATACCCAGATAATCATAGAGAAATACAGTATGGATACAGGCCCTTTGGCCCATCAAGTCCATGCTGACCAGAATAGTATCCCAAAATAAACCAATATTTTATCCCAGCATGTTCCCTCCTCTAGCAGTGTCATAAAACCAAAGACCAATGTTAGTTCATTTGTTATTCATTTTCGTTTCTCACTAGATGAAGAAACATTTTATGCCCCTCAAGCAGTCAAATCTCAGCAATACATGACTGGGTTTGAAGAGTGATAAGAAATATTTATGACATACCTTCCAGACAATGATCTTTTTCAGTAACTAAATTACAAATCACAAGCCACTTGCCATAGAGTGGCATTGATACTGCTGACTGGACCAAAAACACCATTGCTGGATGGTGTGAGAGGGCTTAACAATAACCAGGTACGTTGGAGTTGAGTGTCCTGAGATTTGATTCACCCCTTGATTTCCCAATGCCTTTCCACCATTTACTGGATGCAAGTAACAGAATACTGTCCACTTATCTGGATGAGTACAGCTCTTGCAACACTCAAGGAACTCAACACCATCCAGAGCAAAGCAGCAAATTAATGCCACAAGCCATCCACCATTCAACACCACCACCCCCACAGTGCATCATGGGAGTATTGTGTACTATCTTGAAGTGGTAAGATTTCTGGAATATTAAGAAGTAAACGTATGGTGATCAGCCAAGAAAGTAGAGATGAGGCCAAGATTAGTTCTGCCATAATAACCAAATAATAGGACAGGTTCAAGGGATGGCCCACTCCTAGTTCACATGTTTCTCTGCACTTAGTTAAAATTCCGTTGGAGAACTTTATCGAGGCTTCTTGGGCAACACACACCAAATCTCCAGGACTCAAGGACAATAGCATTGGAACATTCTATATCTGCAGCCTCCCTTCCAAGTCACCATTCTCTTATCTTGGAACCATACTGCCATCTATTCATCTTCGTTGGGTCAAATTGCTGAAAATTCCTATCCAGCAACAGCCTGGGACTCACCAAATGGTCTGAAGTTATTTCATGATGTGATTAACCACCACCTTTTCAAAAGAACTGGGGTTGGGAAATCAGTGTTGGTCTTGCTGGTGAAAAATGAATCTCAGGGTTGTATATGGTGGCAGATATGTACCATGATATTAAATTTACTTTGAACTTTGAGTGATCATTACGATTTGAATACCATACTTTATCTCAAACAAAATGAGCGAGTGAAAATGCAATCAAATGGACCTCAAACCTGTCCATATCCTTTTACAAAGACTGCATTCTCTGGAAAAGAAAATGTGTAATAAGTTATGCTTCGACCTGTCTTGTGTTGTCAGTTAACATGGTTACCATTTGCTTTCTATGTTCATTTTACAACATTAATACAGATTGTAAGTGGTCTAGTGGTATTTCTCCACCAATAGCCTGCCAAATTGAAATGACCCATTTATTTCTACTCTTAAACCAATCTGCTATCCTTGCTGTTATACTGCACAAAATTGCATGAACTCTTAATTTGTTTGCAACAACCTTTTGTATGTTGCCTTATCAAATGCCTTCTAAAATGTGAGATATACTACTTCCATTAGTTCCTCCTTGTATAACCTGCTAGTTGCACCTTACAAAAAAAACTCTTCAGAATGTTAAATAGAGTTTCCTTTTCATAAAACTATATTAACTTTATAATCCTCACCTGTTGCAATGTCCTTAATAGTGGACTTCTAAGGTTGAAATTAGACTTCTCTGTTTTCTCTATTTTCTTCTCCGCCCCCTTGCTCTTTCACCCTTCCTCTCTTTTTTTCGAATAGTGTTATTACATATCCTATATTTTCTTTTGGACATGTTACACATTTAGAGTACTTTAGAAGATCTCCACTAATACATTCAATATCACGGCTATTTCCTCTTTACATATACCATGATGCAGACCATCATGCCTGAGAAGTCTGTTGTCCCTTGCTGTTAATACCTCTGAAATGTTTCATATGATAATAGCACTGATCTTCTCACTCTTGTAAAGCCCTTGGTTCCTCACTATCTCTGGTATTTTTCTCGTGCCTTCTACCATGACAACAGAAGTTTCCTTTTAAATGCCCGGCCACAACCTTGTAATTTTTTCTATTCTGCTTTTAAGGGATAAAATTTACTTTACTATCCCCTTGCTTATTATGAAGTTATTCTCATAATTTTCTTTTGTTTCTTGCTAGTTTATCCTCGTATTCTCCCAATGCTTTGGTTTCCAGTACCATTTCCTAAAACCTTCCCATTCTGCAGACTTCCTGAACTTCTTGGCAAAATTCTAATGTTCTTCTTTTATTTATTACCATCCGTTTATTCATCATAGACTTTTCAAAGAGAATTTTAAATTCCTTTCTAATAATATACTTACTGAGGATTTTGAAATATCTTTTTCTTTGTCGGGGAACTTATTGATTCAATTTGCCAACCTTCCTTCATCAATTTGTTCTTCATGTAATAGGGCTGATTTAAGTTCAGAATGTAAGTTTATGAGAGAATTGTGATATCTTTGAACTCAAATCTCCACTGCAGGTAACCCAATATCCTGCTCAGCTGGTGCAATGAAGATCCAGGACAATTAATTGCGCCTCTGAAGAGACACATCATGAAATCTAAAATATTATGAACACAAGAGATTCTGCAAATGCTGAAAATCTAGAGTGACGCGTACAAAGTGTTGGATGAACTCAGCAAGTCAGGCAGCCTATATGAAAAGGAATAAAAATATCACATTTCTAAGCATCGATCTCTTCTTATACGATTAATATATCTTGTTTCTCTACATAATGCAAAGTATAAAATAGCTAATATTGGCATTCATTATAAACTCTATCAGGTTTTAGCACAGAAATTAAATTAAACATATCATAATCAATGCATTGTGCCGATCAGCCTAATTATGGAAACGTGCAGGTACTTCACAAAAGTGGTAATTGTAAAATAAGTGTTGACTGCTAATTGGACACATAAACGACATTGTGGACTTGATTAATTGCCAACAGATACTCTTGGCAGCCATTCCAGTGATTGGTTATTTTAAGGCATTCAAGGTTGCTCTATTTCAGCTGACCACTCACACCCCTCTTTACATCAGCGGCATAGCTGTGGAAACGGCGAACAGTTTCAAACTCCTGGGAGTGTGCATCTCGCACAGCCTCTCATGGTCCCCAGGCACATTATCTAAAATCAGGAAAGCTCACCAATGCCTCTACTTTCTGAAGAGGCTGACGAGAGCTGAATTATGCACATCTATGCTCGTGTCATTCCCACAGATGTGCATCAGAGAGTATCTAACAAGCTGTGATACTGAATGGTACAGAAACTGCCCATCGCATCACTAGCGCCAGCTCACTCAACATCAAAGTTATGTATAGAGAAAGGGTTGGTAATATCATGAAGGATCCCACCCAGTCTGCTCATGAACAGTTTGTCCTACTCCCATCAGGTAGCAGGTTACAGAACATCTTCAGGACCATCAGCCTCAAACACAGTTACTTTTCCCAAGCAGTAAAGCTGATCAACACCTCCACTCATTAACCAACCTTTCCACACTCTAACCACCACTACTTTGTTATTTCTTGTCAGACACCTTATGGACCGACACTCCTACTCCTGTGCCAAGTATCTCTTTATGGATATATAATGAATCTATGTAAATAAGCAATCTTATGTATTTATTTTATTATGCATTATTTTAATTATTCTTGTGTTCTTATTGCATTTTTTGTGTTGCATAGGATTCCGAATAACAATTATTTTATTCTCCTTACACTTTTGTTGGAAATAATATTAAATAATCTTGAATCTTCATTTTGAACCTTTACCATCCGAATGAGGAGTGGAATAGCTGTCAACATTTCTGGATGATATAATCATGTGATATAATTTTAAGATGTATTTGGTTAGAAACTTCACTTGGAAAGGTGTTCTTAAATGAAATAATTTTGCAGCCATGGCATAAGTTATTTAAATTTATAGTTTACTTGCAAGAATGCTTAACACTCAATTCCATTGAAGTCAATGTTCTGAGTGTATGTGGCATCAGAAATGTTCTCTCTAATTTTGCATTAAAGCTTAAGGCAAATATTTATTCTGCAGAATATTAGCATGTTGCATACTGGAACTGAAATTATAGTCCTTTTGTTTTTTTTAATCAATAATTTAGACCAAACCTCCATGATCTTGACTGTCTTCAAATCGGATGCATTATTGTTGTACAATCTAGCACCAACTCGCTAATTACATTTATCAGGTTCTATGTTTCTTTTCTCTTATACCATTATCAATTTCTATTGCCTTAGAGACTTTTCCCTCTTCCTAGCTTTGATTGAGCACACAGTTGATACTCATCTATGGGTACCATCAATCCTGTCATCAGTTCGTATCAATAGCTCTTTGCCTCTGAATCCTGAAGACCCAAGTGAAATTGGAAACTTTTCCAGTCAAGAACATTTGTATGAATGATTTCCAAAGACAGGCATGTTCTACTAGAGCTGCTATTTAGGGGCCTTTAGTATTGATATTAAAATAGCTGTTGCTGTTAAGATTTTATTAATATTCCATGGATAAAATTAAATGTAGATGTTGTCAATGCAAAGTTTCTGTAATCTCAAGATTTTTTTTTGTAAAAAATGGCACATTTAATAAACACAGCTTCTAAAAATATATAGATAAGTGTGAATGAAAGAAGCTCGGGGGTGTTATTGAACCTGATCAGTCAAATTCAAGGCTGGAGAATTTTTGGTAACTTTGATATCAGTTCAGTTTAACTGAGACGTTATCTGATGTAGATGATATGATTAATTTTGTCAATTCAATATTTCCTTTGAATCTTCTTCCTAGGTGTTGCTACAAACATTCACAGTTAGTTCTGACTGCACACCTGGATTCCAGCAGAAGAAATATCAAGTCTTACAGTCCTCGGAATATAAAAAGGACCAGTTCATTTTGAAAGGTAGGCTTTTGTTGGTCATCAGGTGAAAAGATAATATTGATATCTCAAATTTGCCCTTGTCTAGGTTTCATCATCATTATCTTAAATTTCTTCTTACACGATGAGATCTATTTTATTGGACCTGTGTGATACGTGTTGTTCAACTTGGTGCCCTTCCAAACGATTAAATTCCATATCACAACTTGAAGCTATTTCTGTTAATATCTGTCAGACTTTGCTTCTCGGACTCTAAGTAAGCTTATGGGTACAGTATGAAAGCAAAGGTGAAATCAGTCTATTTCTTGAATGTGGAAATGTATCACTTCTGATGAGATCTGATCCTAACTATTAATTTTGTCTCTCTGCTTAATCCAAATACCCATCATGGACAAAGATTTCCGAAAACAGGGATGGATTTTTTGGTTTGGCTATAGAGGCATTCTGAATGGAAGATGGGTTGGTTTTCCAAGCTGATTTTAAAGTTCAACTTTCCATTTAGCCTAATTGAATAATTACATTCCATGTTATTGTGCAATTATAATCTAAAGTACAATTTTCTGTCAAGTGTTGTTTTAATTTGGGTTTAAAAGCATTGCTGGGAGTTTTGAACAGCATTGCACATTAACCAACCACAGTATAATGGTAAGTGAATAGCACTGTATATTTTTTAAATTGTAATGTAAAATCAAGTCACTTCAAGATCTGGAAAAGTACTGAAAATACATTTTTGTGATAGATCTTTTTACAGCTATAATGACTGTAGGTTCTTAAAGTTTCCATAGTTGCGGGTGGGGCGTAGTGGGGATAAGCTCCCACTACTTATTTAATTCTCCCAATGATGAGTGTCTCAAATAGTTTCTGACAACCAAGTCTCCTGGTCTTCACGTGTGGCTTAGCTACTAAGCCCTGTGGAACCATTTCTACTGACAGGAAAAGGGGCAAAGGTGGGTTTAGATTAAAGTCTGTCACGAGCCTTGTGGCCCATCAGGCCGGTGCTTATGCTGGTTTCTGTGGCATGAAACGACTGAGAGTATGAGACTCCCCCCACCCCTCACCTCCAGATAGGACGCCAGTCTATCACGAGGTTAACCCCCAGCATTGTAAAGATGGGTTACTGGTGCCTTAAAAACAGTTGCTTTAGACAGATGGAGCTTGTCAGTCATGGTTGACAGCTCATCTAGGAGAAGGAAAACTCTGATCTCAAACCTCTGCTGCCTTGTGGTTATACCCACTCATGGGGAAGGCTTCAGGAGTAAACCCAGAAGAAAAATCTGGAGTTGGAGTCTCTTAGGCAGTCCTACATTGAGTTCAATGCTGACTGACAACTCCTGTGACAGCCCTGGTCCTTTTTGGTCTCTCACTTTCCTTTGGATCCATTTGCTTCATGGAAAGGTGGGGGCTGCTGCATATACAACAGCTTGCTCTCCATATTGTACTGTCCTGGTTTGCGTACTGGCTTGTGTATCCTGTAGACAGCTACAATGCAGTCTCCATGGTTGACCCCGACTCATACAAGGACACCTAGGTCTTTTGGAACATCATCGTTTCACCAGTTGATAACCACTTAAATGCCTTACTTTTCTGTATTGCGCTATAAAGTAAATAACTTTTTTCCCTATGTTATATTGAATTTAGAACTTTCTTAATCATTTGTCTACATGCTTCGAAGCCTGTCTGCAGCCTCCACACAATACTCTTGATCTTTTGTGCTGGTTCTTGATTCTGAGTGATTTTTTTTTTTGCTGCTTGTCCACGTAAATGGAGGAATTTAAGCTGGGGGTTTATATGGGAGGCAGGGTTTGAGGGTCAGCTGCACACAGATATGGAGGGATTCTTCATTGCTGTTTCTGTAACACATTTTTTTAACAGTTAGGATTGTTAGCCCTGAATTGAACCTGGAGAACCAGTGCCCCACTCTTAGTCTTGCCTCTACACTTTGACCCATTTGGCATGGTTCACCCTACCAAGAGCCAAAGCACAAGGCCCTGACTCCAGCCAACATAGCTCTCTGGGTCTTTGAGGCACACAAGCCTCCAAACCCAGCAACAAGGTTGTGGTCCTCTTGGAGGTTATCTCCCTCAAGGAGAGCTTTATTTTGTATGGCAATTTCATTCATTGAACACTTCATCTTGCATTAGCCTTACTCCCCATTGATGATGCAAGACAAAATATTTATCTTAAGCTTATGTTCTTAGAAATTCATCCTTGGTTAATGGAGCTAAATGTGCTGTATAGTAATGTAAACATCTTGCATCTGCTCCTGAAATTCAATCCACTGAATTCAATGAAATGAATTGAAAAGGTGGACTACAAAGCCCCGATGTTACCATGTAGTGTAGCACTCCTGAAACGGGTGATTTAGGAAGTTTCTGAGTTATCTTCATAACACATTTAAAACTGAGGTTTGAGCATGTTGCCCCAATCTAGAGGATTGACAATACATGCGAGATCTGAGTTTTGTATCCCAGAGAATCGACATTAATATTTAAACTTTATGCTTTTTAACTGAAAATAGAAATGTTCCATCTAATATATTTGATAGAGAATGGAAATGAAGACTTCAGTTAAATTGGGGTGAATTATTTTTTAAAAAGCAATATTACTGGAGCATTTTCAAAGATATTCTTAATATATTTCACCTGTGAATGTGTTGGGTTTGTCTTCTGTGTCCGGTGCTCCCAGTGCAGCCTCCTCTACATTGGTGAGACCCATCATGAATTATGGAACCACTTTGTCGAGCACTTCTGCTCCATCTGCCAAAAGCAGAACTTCCCGGTTGGCAAACATTTTCATTCCAATTTCCATTACCGTTCTGACATGTCGGACCATGGCCTCCCCTTGTGCCAAGATGAGGCCATGCTCAGGGCGGAGGAGCATCACCCCATATTACGTCAGGGTAGCCTCTAACCTGATGGCATGAATATTGATTTCTCCTTCCGATTTAAAAAAAGATCCCTGAACCTACCCTCTTCTTCTATTCTCCACTCTGGCTTCTTGTCTCCTCTCCCCTGCCTATCACCTGTTCCTGGGTCCCCTCCTCCTTTCCTTTCAGTTACGATCCACTCTCCTGTCAGATTCCTTCCTCACCAGCCCTTTACCTTTCCCAGCCACCTGGCTTCACCTATTACCTTCTAGCTATCTTCTTTCCCCTCCTCCCCACCTTTTTATTCTGGTGTCTTCCCCTTTCCTTTTCAGTCCTGAAGAAGGGCCTCCGGCCAAAATGTCGACTATTCATTTCCATGGATGCTGCCTGACCTACAGAGTTCCTCCAGTATTTTGTGTGTGTTGCTCAATATACACCAATTCTCATACAATCATTGAAGATTCAGACTTCAGTAAATATCCTCAATAGAATCATAAAGTGACACAATATAGAAAAAGGCCCTTTGGCCCAACTCATCCACGCTGACTGAGCTGCAAATCTGGCATAGTCCCATTTGCCTGATTTTAACCCCTATTCCTCTAAGCATCGCCAAAACATTTACCTGTCCAAATATCTTGTAATTGTACCTGTCTATAACATACGAGTAGAAATTAGAAGTCTTACATTTATGAAAGTATTTTCCTTCAATCCTTTAAAATCTTGCAGATACTGTAAATCTGATACATTGTCTCTCTGGTAATGTTGTGGCATTCTGGACTCAATACTGAATTCTGTCTCTTCCAGTGGTGGGCATTTTCTGTGTTCTTTTGTCAATATTCTGACCCCCTCACTGTTCCCCTTCACTCATTGACCAACTTACCCTGTGTGCAATTTGTCCCCATGGTCACCTCAGTTTTGCCTAACAGGATAGCTCACTTGCCCATCATTTCTGCAGCTTTGCAGCCAGGTAAACATCTTTTTTCTCCTGCCCACTTCTGAGGAAGTGTTTTTGATATTAAATATTAATTTTGTTTCTCTTCCCACTGATGTATTTCCAAAATTTTCAGATTTTATTCCTTCAATTCTTACTGCTTATTGCAACATGGTAGAACAGTGAAGAATATCTGTCGGGTAACAGGATAGCATGGGACTAGTACATTACTCCCCACCACCAAAATGATCCAGCATTATTCAGATGCCAAAGATAACTCTTACCGGCATTTCTTCAAAGCCAACTATTTCCTCTCATCTTTCAGTTCAGACATTACCTCTGTCATCTCCAATGATGACAGTTTAAGAGTTCTCCTGGGTGGCTGTAAACAGGCAAGACTGCAGCTTGAGGCCTAGTCCTTGCTACGATCAAAGCCTCACAGCTCCCCCGCCATCTACCAATAAACCAGTGACTTGCAACATTCCACATTAACAATGTCCAACATGGACTCGCTATCACAAGAAAAGCAACTAAGACAATTACTTGCTGTTAGATTGCACACTACCTTTGCACGCAGACTCCTCCAATGCCTCTCCAATGCAGGCAGCAACGCAATCCACACGAAGCCCAGTTCTTTCAGTTCCTCCACCAATGAGCAAGTGGCTGATGGGGTTCTCAATGTCCAGCAGGGTCTTGAAATCTTTAAAAAAATACATTTAAAAAAGATAATACATCTTTGGTGGGCCCAGTAGGCACTGCATTCAAGTGCGCCACCATCTTACTGGAATTTGGACCCATTTTATGTGCTCTTGCTTGTAGTTAATATTTGGCTTTCAACATAAGTGTGGGCACGTGGCCAAGTGGTTAAGGCATTGGACTAGTGACCTGAAGGTCGTGAATTCGAAACCCAACCGAGGCAACGTGTTGTGTCCTTGAGCAAGGCACTTAATCACACATTGCTTAGCAGCGACACTTGTGCCAAGCTGTATAGGTCCTAATGCCCTTCCCTTGGACAACATTGGTGTCATGGAGAGGGGAGACTTGCAGCATGGGCAACTGCTGGTCTTCCACACAACCTTGCCCAGGCCTGCGTCCTGGAGAGTGAAGACTTTCCAGGCGCAGATCCATGGTCTTGCAAGACTAACGGATGCCTTTATTCAACATAACAATTTAAAATTAGTAAATCCAATTTTATTCCTTCACAAAAGCAACAAAAGACTTTGATCTATGAGCCTGAAATTTCCAAGCATAACATCTTGTTCATTGAGGAAAAACCACAGTACCTATAGTAAGTGAAATCTAAGGGCAATGTTATACAAAAAAAACCAGCTACTTCACAGTCTTTGAACAACTGAAGCAATGATTCAGAAAATAAGCTACAGGAGTACAATGTCCACAAGCTTAAATCCTTATTTCTTTAAGATAAGCAAAATTTATGAATAAACTTTATTCAGGCCAGGTACGTCTTTGTCTTAATAGTTGAATGAGAATTGTTGTTTAGGATTTTGTGTTATTTCTACATTAATTAAAAAAGGCTTGCGCACTGAACCATTTATCCGAGCCAGCAGGGGATTTATAATAATTTTCAATGCTTAACTCATGTAGCATGACTGAAAGTTGAAAAGAATGAATCATCTTTTATGATTGAAAATCACATCTTGTGCTCTCATGATGTGATTTCAATTACAGGAAGAGCAGAAATAACCTCCCCAACCAAGAATTATTCAGAACAGAATTTATACAGAAATCACATCTTCAATTTTCAGTGATTTTTTTTCAATGTTCTTTCCCTTTTCCTTTCCTCTCTGCCCTCCGGATGCATGCTACTGATATACAGTAATAGGATTTCTACATTGTTGATAAGATGGAACTAGATTTATCCTTCAAATATGAGACAAGAGAGCAAGGTGTACAGTTTAGATGAATTAGGACTATTGTGGATGTGTGCAACAGTCAGCTTCTGTGATAGCCCTCTATATCCATGGTGACTTTCCACAGATTTACTGGAAAGTGCACTGAAAGGGAGAATTCCATTTCCTTTCCTGCCATTACACCAGGGTTCAGAGGCATATTTTGCTTTCTTTGAATTCAACTAATTGACCTTAAATGGGAGTCAGACTTGAAGCTGGTTGTAGTTTTAACTCCGAGAGATCCCCATTAAGTTTGAATGCATATTTTCTTTAAGGACACTTGAAAGACATACATTTATTTGTATGATGTTTTGCAATATCTCTAACTTTCCTTTTTAATAAAGACTAAAAAATTAAATTATCTTCAAAGAAATACAAAGAATCCCAAAACGTATGTGACAGTACTGAAAGAAAAGATCAAGTGGTCGAAATTCATCTTGGGTAGTGACTCAAAATGGGTGATACTCAATTGGACACATTATACGTAGCACCTGACATTAACTTTAATTGACATTAATTCATTTGAACACAACGTGCTGTGCTTGTTAGGTTGAAGATCCAAAGTCATTTTTTTTGTGCCACAGCTTGAAAATAATTTATAAAGTCTTCAAATTCTGAATTTTTATTAGTGCAGTCTTGCCCTTCACATTAACTGCTTAACTGTTATGCCTTTTTGATGACTTTAATATCCCACACAAGGCCTTTTTGATCACTGCTCTGTATTCCTGCTTTCAGATTTTTCATTTGGTTTGTCAGTCAGTTAAAGAGATTTTTGGAAGAAAGGGTTAAACTTCTTGCCGTGTTGTCATTAGAAGGAAAATTTAGCTTCTGATAAACTTTGGAAAAGGTAAATATGCACACCACACATCTGTCTGCTTCAAGCAGTGACATTTATGATCACTATGATATGAAGCTGCTGTAAAATATGTCCTATTTTGCAAAGAAGTTAGACTGATTTAATTAAAATAACATGTAATTTAATCCACTTCAAACCCATGCAAAAAATGGTCTGAAGTTTCTACAGTAAATATTTCACACAATATAAATCTGGGAGATTTTAGCTTAATTCCTGGTTAATTTGAAACTTCAGGGCAAAAGAAAATATGCTATAAGCTAACATAGTAAACATCTTCCTCAATTTTGTCTATTATAATCTGAATATTACAAACAATAAAATAGATCACTTAGCAATGTTAAAGCTCTTGGGATTCATGAAAACTGCAATGACATAAACTAAGCTGTAGGAAAGCAAAAATTAGCAGTGATTGCCTGTTTTTCAAAAAGGAAGAAAGTATCTAGTAAAAACAGTTAAGGGTGGAAATTATCAACAGCCCAAGGAACACCTGTAGAGAGAGAAATAGAGGTGACTTTTTGGTTGTTGTCTTTTCATGAGAATTGTAACTGACAACTGAACATCAGGTTGAAGTTACTGAGGACTTCTAGCTCTTTGTTTTATTACAGATTACCATCACCTGTAGAACATTGGTTGGAAAGTACAGAGAATTCTGGCTAATTGGGACCAGCACATTTTGAGCCAATTAAATGGCTGCCCTAATTAGACCAAAATTTCATGGAAATAGTTTTTTAAAAAAATGAAAAAAGACGAACTGCCATTTAACACTGGAAGTAGTCACTCCTAAGTTGTTAGAGCAGTTGGGGAGGGTTTAAATTAATCTGGCTGGGAGGTAGGAACTGGAGTGAAAGGACTCAGGATGGGATTGATGGTAAAATAGACTGTCAGGAAGGGCAGGCAGATGATAGGATAAAATTGCAGTCAGCAGGGTGAGTATCAGTGTATTAGGGACGTAGAATCAAAAAGGGTAGCAAATATAGTACTCAGAGATATATCTCAATGCATGGTGTATAAGAAATAAGGTGTGTGATCTTGTTACACTATTACAGGTTGTCAGGTATGATGTTGTGGCCATCACTGAATCATGGCTGAAGGATGGTTGTAATTAGGAGCTGAATGTCCAAGGTTACATGTGGATTAGAGGGATAGGAAGGTAGGTAGAGTGGGTGGTGTGGCTCTGCTCATAAAGAATGGCATCAAATCAGTAGAAAGATGTGACATAGGATTGGAAGATGTTGTATCCTTGTGGGTTGCATTAAGAAACTGCAAGAGTAAAAGGATCCTGATGGCAGTTATATACAGGCCTCCCAGTAGCTGGGATATGGATCACAGATTACAACGGGAAATAGAAAAGGCATGTCAAAAGGCCAATATTATGATGATCATGGGAGATTTTAACATGCAGGTCAATTGGTAAAATCAGGTTGGTAATGAATCACAATAGAGTGAGTTTGTTGAATGCCAGTGAGATGGCTTTTGAGAGCAGTTTGTTGTTGAGACTACTAGGGATCAGCTATACTGGATTGGGTGTTATGTAATGAACGGGAGTCAAATTAGGGATCTTAAGGTAAAAGAACCCTTAGGAGGCAGTGATCACAATATGACTGAGTTCAATTTGAATTTCGATAGGGAGAAAGTAAAGTTGGACATAGGAGTATTTCAGTGGAGTAAAGGAAATTACAGTGGTATGAGTGAGGAGTTGACCAAAGTAAATTGCAAGGAGATGCTGGCAGGGATCTCAGAGCAGCAGTGCTGTGAGTTCCTGGGAAAATTGAGGAAGGTGCAGGATAGATATATTCCAAAAGCAAAGAAATACTCAAATGGCAAAATAGTCCAGGTTGACAAGGGAAGTCAAAGCAAATGTAAAACAAAAGAGAGGGCATGCAACAAAGCAAAAGTTAGCAGGAAGATAGAGGATTGGGAAGCTTTTAAGAGCCTATGGAGAGCAACTAAAATCATCATTAGGGAAAAGATGAAAGCTAGCAAATAATATCAATGTGGATAGGAAAAGCTTAGTAAGTTAAAAAAAGAGGGGAGTAGATATAGGACCGATAGAAAATGAGGCTGGAGAAATAATAACTGGGGATAAGGAGATGGGAGATGAACTAAGTGAGTATTTTGCATCAGTCTTCCTGTGGAATAACTAGGAGTATGCAGATGTTGAAGAGTAAGATGAAAGAGAAGTGAGTGAAGTTACTATTACAAGGGAGAAGGTGCTCAAAAAGCTGGAAGACCTAGGGGTACATTAGTCACCTGGACCAGATGAACTACATTCTACAGTTCTGAAAGAGGTAGCAGTAGATTGTGGAAGAATCAGTAATGATCTTTCAAATATCATTGGACTCTGGCAGAGTGCCAGAGGACTAGAAAATTGCAAATGTCACTTCACTCTTTAAGAAAGAAGGAAGGCAGAAGAAATAAAATCCTCCAGAACCCCTCCTGTCCCCATTGATGATGCAAAGATCATCCCAGAGGCTCAGCAATCTCCTCCCTCACCTCCCACAGTAGCCTTGGTTATATGTCTTCCGGTCCCAGTGACTTATCCAACTTGATGCCTTCCAATAGCTCCAGCGCACCCTCTTTCTTAATGTCTATATGCTCAAGCATTTCAGTCATCCCTACAATCGCCTTTTCCATAGTGAATACTGATACAAAATATTTATTAAGTACCTCCACTATCTCCTCTGGTTCCTTACACACTTTTCCATTGTCATACTTGATTGCTCCTATTCTCTCACATCTTATCTGCTTGCACTTCACATACTTGTAGAATGCCTTGGCGTTTTCCTTAATCCTACTTGCCAAGGCCTTCACATGGCCCCTTCTGGCTCTCCTAATTTCATTCTTAAGCTCTTTCCTGCAAGCCTTATAATTTTCTAGATCTCTATCATTACGTAGTTTCTTCAACCTTTCGTAAGCTTTTCTTTTTTTCTTGAGGAGACTTACAACAACCTTTGTACACCACGGTTTCTGTACCCTACCATCCTTTCCCTGTCTCATTGGAAGGTACCTATGCAGAACACCATGCAAGTATCCCCTGAACATTTGCTACATTTCTGCTGTACATTTCCCTGAGACTATCTGTTCCCAATTTATGCTTCAAAATTCCTGCCTGATAGCTTCATATTTCCCCTTATTCCAATTAAATGCTTTCCTAGCTTGTCTGTTTCTATCCCCGTCCAATGCTATGGTAGAGGAGATAGAATTGTGATCACTTTCTCCAAAATGCTCTCCCACTGAGAGACCAGGTTAATTTCCCAATACCAAATCAAGGACAGTCTCTTCACTTGTAGGGTTATCTACATATTGTGTCAGGAAACCTTCCTGAACACCCAACAAACTCCACCTTATCTAAACCCCTTGCTCTAGGGCGATGCCAATCAATATTGGGGAAACTAATATCTCCCACCACGACATAGAAACATAGAAAATAGGTGCAGGAGTAGGCCATTCGGCCCTTCAAGCCTGCACCGCCATTCAGTATGATCATGGCTGATCATCCAACTCAGGACCCTGTACCTACCTTCTCTCCATACCCCCTGATCCCTTTAGGCACAAGGGCCATATCTAACTCCCTCTTAAATATAGCCAATGAACTGGCCTCAACTGTTTCCTGTGGCAGATAATTCCACAGATTTACCACTCTCTGTGTGAAGAAGTTTTTCCTAATCTCAGTTCTAAAAGGCTTCCGCTTTATCCTCAAACTGTGACCCCTCGTTCTGGACTTCCCCAACATCGGGAACAATCTTCCTGCATCTAGCCTGTCCAATCCCTTTAGGATTTTATACGTTTCAATAAGATCTCCCCTCAATCTTCTCAATTCCAATGAGTATAAGCCTAGTCGATCCAGTCTTTCATCATATGAAAGTCCTGCCATCCCAGGAATCAATCTGGTGAGCCTTCTTTGTACTCCCTGTATGGCAAGAATGTCTTTCCTCAGATTAGGGGACCAAAACTGCAGACAATACTCCATGTGGTCTCACCAAGGCCTTGTACAACTGCAGTAGTACCTCCCTGCTCCTGTAGTTGAATCCTCTTGCTATGAATGCCAGCATACCATTCGCCTTTTTCACCACCTGCTGTACCTGCATGCCCACTTTCAATGACTGGTGTATAATGACACCCAGGTCTCGTTGCACCTCCCCTTTTCCTAATCGGCCACCATTCAGATAATAATCTGTTTTCCTGTTTTTGCCACCAAAGTGGAGAACCTCACATTTATCCACATTAAATTGCATCTGCCATGAACTTGCCCACTCACCTAACCTATCCAAGTCACCCTGCATCCTCTTAGCATCCTCCTCACAGCTAACACTGCCACCCAGCTTCGTGTCATCCGCAAACATGGAGATGCTGCATTTAATTCCCTCATCTAAGTCATTAATATATATTGTAAACAACTGGGGTCCCAGCACTGAGCCTTGCGGTACCCCACCAGTCACTGCCTGCCATTCTGAAAAGGTCCCGTTTATTCCCACTCTTTGCTTCCTGTCTGCTAACCAATTCTCTATCCACATCAATACCATACCCCCAATACTGTGTGCTTTAAGTTTGCACACTAATCTCCTGTGTGGGACCTTGTCAAAAGCCTTTTGAAAATCCAAATATACCACATCCACTGATTCTCCCCTATCCACTCTACTAGTTACATCCTCAAAAAATTCTATGAGATTCGTCAGATATGATTTTTCTTTCACAAATCCATGCTGACTTTGTCCGATGATTTCACCGCTTTCCAAATGTGCTGTTATCACATCTTTGATAACTGACTCTAGCATTTTCCCCACCACCGATGTCAGGCTAACCGGTCTATAATTCCCCGTTTCTCTCTCCCTCCTTTTTTTAAAAAGCGGGGTTACATTAGCCACCCTCCAATCCTCAGGAACTAGTCCAGAATCTAAAGAGTTTTGAAAAATTATCACTGAATGCATCCACTATTTCTTGGGCTACTTCCTTAAGCACTCTGGGATGCAGACCATCTGGCCCTGGGGATTTAACTGCCTTTAATCCCTTCAATTTACCTAACACCACTTCCCTACTAACATGTATTTCCCTCAGTTCCTCCACTAGACCCTCGGTCCCCTACTATTTCCGGAAGATTATTTATGTCCTCTTTAGTGAAGACAGAACCAAAGTAGTTATTCAATTGGTCTGCCATGTCCTTGTTCCCCATTATCAATTCACCTGTTTCTGTCTGTAAGGGACCTACATTTGTCTTAACCAATCTTTTTCTTTTCACATATCTATAAAAGTTTTTACAGTCAGTTTTTATGTTCCCTGCCAGTTTTCTCTCATAATCTTTTTTCCCTTTCCTAATTAAACCCTTTGTCCTCCTCTGCTGGACTCTGAATTTCTCCCAGTCCTCAGGTGAGCCGCTTTTTCTGGCTAATTTGTATGTTTCTTCTTTGGAATTGATACTAGCCCTAATTCCCCTTGTCAGCCACGGGTGCACTACCTTCCCTGATTTATTCTTTTGCCAAACTGGGTTGAACAATTGTTGTAGTTCATCCATGGGATCTTTAAATGCATATCCACCGTCATCCCTGATATTATTGCATCTTTCCAGAATCTATCTCTCTATCTGCTCTTGAATGTCCCTGTTACTATTGGGTGATCTATAAATAACACCCAGTAGAGTTATTGACTCCTTCCTGTTCCCAACTTCTACCCACAGAGACTCAGTAGACAATTCCTCCATGACTTCCTCCATTTCTGCAGCCGTGATACTATCTCTGATCAACAGTGACACGCCCCGACCTATTTTGCATCCCTCCCTGTCCTTTCTGAAACATCTAAAGCCTAGCATTCTAAGTAGGCATTCCTGCCCCTGAGCCATCCAAGTCTCTGTAATGGCCACAACATCATAGCTCCAAATACTAATCCACGCTTTGAACTAATCGGCTTTGTTCCTGATACTCTATTGCATTAAAATAGACACATCTCAAACCATCAGTCTGAGCATATCCCTTCTTCATCACCTGCCTATCCTCCCTCTCACAGTCTACAGGCTTTCTCGATTTGTGAGCCAACCACCCCTACTTCCATCTCTTCAGTTTGGTTCCTGCCCCCCAGTGATTCTAGTTTAAACTCTCACCAATAGTCTTAGCAAACCTCCCTGCCAGGATATTAGTCCCCCTCGGATTCAAGTCCAACCTGTCATTTTGGACAAGTCACTCCTGCCCTAAAAGAGGTCCCAATGATCCAGAACTCTGAATGCCTGCCTCCTGCTCCAATCCCTCAGCCACGCATTTATCCTCCCCCTCACTCTATTCCTATACTCAACTGTTTTAAGGTTTGTTTTAAAATATTAGTAACAGCAATCAATATAAGTAAAGGACTCTTCTTGAGTGTTTATAATTTGTTTTAAAGAGGAAAATAACTATGAAGCACATCTCCTATTCCCTTGCCTACGCTTCCCTGCACTTCTTGGCCAATGTCCCACAGTCAAACACAAGCACAAACTTAAGCAGGCAGGGGTGTCTTGCATTATATGACCCCGAGCTGTTGTTTACCCAACACTGTAATGGAAGCTAGAGGGGCAACATAAACTAGCAGATTCCAGCATTCCTTGCAGCTCTCAGGACCTGCTGAAACTTGGTACAGGTTAAACCTAATACAGAGATTGTTTAAAATCAAATGGAAGAAATCAGCTGCTGGCAAGTAAAAAATGTCATCTGATTTAACCCCTTTCAAAGTTACAGGAAAATTTTTATTAGCCTGGTAGGTGGGCCAAGGATTGAGAAAACATTTTCAGTGTTTCAAGTACATTTTGGGAAGTCAAACTAGGGTGGAACTTGTACAGTGAATGGTTGGGCACTGTAGAGTGTTGCAGAACAGTAGGATCTAGGAGGACACATGTATAGCTTGTCGAATGAAGCATCATGGGTACACCAGGTGGCTAATCTGGGCAATGAGTCATCATCAAGAGCATTGAGTACAGGAGCTAGGACATCATTCCACAGTTAAACAAGAAATTGGTTAGATTAGAGTTGGAGTATTGTGTTCACTTTCGGTCATCCTGTTATAGGAAAGACATCGTTAAACTGGAGAGAGTGCAGAGGAGATCCATGAAGATGTGACAGTACTTGAAGGCCTGAATTATGGGCAGACGTTGAGCAGGTTATGAGTTCATTCTTTGGAATGTTGCAGACTGAGGAGTGACCTTTTATTGGTGTATAAAATCATGACGGACATGGATAGGGTCTTTTTCCCAGGGATAGTTACCCAAGAATGAGAGTAAATAGGGTTTTTGGTGAGAAAGGAAGGATTTAAAAGAGACCTGAGGGACTTCTTAATGCAGAGGGTGGTATGCATATGGAATAAGCTGTCATAAAGAGTAATTGAGGCAGGTACAATAATAACAATCGAGACATTTGGATAGGAAGGGCTTGGAGGGAGATACGTCAAATGTGGACAAACGGGAGGCAGCATGTTTGATAAAGATGAGTTGTACCAAAGAGACTGTTTCCATGTTGTATTATTCTCTCTCAGATACTATTTAAAAGCTCTCAGCTATTTATTTGTATATATGTGGTTTCAAAAGAATTTATTGTGAGAAGTTTATTTCTTTTTTACTCTTTTATACATTAGCAGATCCAAGTGAGTAACTTAGGGTGAGAGGCTTGAGAGGAATGAGCCAGGACGGAGGCTCACAGTTGTCAAAGTTCCAAGTAAACCTGTTATCAAAATACATATATGTCACTGGTCCTAGGAGTCATCCTAAGATCCATTTTCTCGCGAGCATTCACAGTAGATGGAAAGATCAAGGAAAAACACAATGGAGTCAACGCCTTTCAGTGACCATAGTTGGGTGCCTGCGATGAGATGGCTTCCTTGTGGCCGTCTCTACATCAATATTCTGAGAACTCGGCTGTCAGCAGAGCACTCTGCTTGAAGCTGTGCGGAGGGAAATGATGTAGCCAGCAATATCAGGGCCACACATATTATATTCATGTCATATTCAGTCAAAGATACTGGGCACTGTAGACTGATCAAGCATTTAATTGCCCATCCCTTGTTCCTTTCAGAACGTGGAGTTGGGTTGTCATCTTGAATTGCTGTTGTCATTGAGGTATGGGTCTATCCAACTATGCCATCAGAGTGAGATTCCCGGGATTTTGACCCAGTCGGTAATGGTGAAGTTACAAATAGTGATGCATTTCCAAGTCAGAATGGTGCGTGCCTTGGAGGCGGTAGTGTTCCTTTGCTTTTCTGCCGAAGGATTTTGGCCCGAAATGTCGTCTAGGCTTTGTTTTTCTACAGGTGCTGCCTGGCCTGCTGAGTTCCTCCCACATTTTGTGTATGTTCCTTGCTTTTGTTGCTTTTTCCTTCTAGCTGGTAAAGACTGTCAGTTCAAAAGATGTTTTCAAAAGAGTTGCTCTATTACATCCTGCAGACATTACAAACTGCTGTTGTTGTGGGTCATTGGGGGAATAAGTGGATGGATGTGGATGGGATATCCATCAAGCATACTGCTCTGTTTTTATGGTGTCTAAAGTCTTCAGTATTATTGAAACTGCATTCATCCAAGCAACAGGAAAGTATGCTGTCATACCCACGGCTTGAGCTTTATAGATAGTGGACAGGAGATGAATTACTTGTTACAAGATTTCTAGCCTCTGACCTGCTGCCAGATTGTGTATATGGCTATTCTAGTTCAGATTCTGTTTATTGATAAACCCCCAAGAGACTGATAGCGAGCAAATACCATGGGCCTTCCTGGTCACTTCTCTCCATTGGAATGAATGGAGTTGCCCTGATGCAACCTGATGCGTGGTCAATGGACAGGCACAATAGTGCAATTTCTGCAGCAGGTTTGTGATTTGGCACTCTACCACACAAAGAGTTGAATGTCAGAATGTAGTCGAGGTTTGCTAATGAAGAGTGGCGAGTAACTTCAGGACATCCTTAGCAGCAGAAAAAGCTGACAGTTAACATGAAACATTCAGAAGCACGTCAAAATATTGAAACTGCAGTAACTCATTAGAATAAAAAATTACCTTGTGGAATATGCAAGATTTTTCCGGGTCCTCCAGTTTCCTCCCACAGTCTGAAGCCGTACCAGGTAGGTTAATTGGTCATTTACAAATTGTGTCACGATTAGATTAGAGTTAAATCAAGATTGCCAGGAGTTGTTGAGTGCTGTGCTTGAAGGACTAGAGGGACCTATTCTGCATTGTATCTCTAAATAATTTTTTTAAAAATATATAATTTTTATTATACTTAGTAAATTGACTCTCCATCTGCCCTTGTTTCTTAATCTTTGTTGTACAATCTTTGAAATTAATGGGGTCTTGAATCCTGAGAGTTATCTTTTCTTTCCTTTCCTCACCCCCCACAATGCCAACCGCACAGAAAGCAGTGGGGGGGGGGGGCGGGAATCTTAGTAAAGATTACCTATGCTGCCAGGCAGTACCTAGAGTCTAGCGGTAGAACAAGATGACAGATTAGCTGTTTTAAATCTCAATCCTGCATTTATACATTGGAGAGGGCATGCATGGTTCTATAGAAAACTGGCGGTGCTAGCTGCTGCAATGTCTTATGGGATCAAGCATCAATCCCTGGTTCATCAATGTATAATTGAAATAGGAAGTTGAACTGTGGGAACTGTTTGCAGAACCTACATGCAGGCACAAGACTCTTTATAAAAAATAGTTATTTGTCAAGTAATTGCCTGGTGTGTAACATCCTGACAGTGTAACATTTTCCCTCTCAAAATTGTTATACAAAGGGCAAGAACGAGTTCCCTTTTATCGGTGATAACCAGACCTTTTCATTTTCAGTAGCATCTAAATTCTCCTCACTAGTGAATAGCTATCTATAGTTGGATGTACTCTGCCATACTTTTAACAATGAGTCCTACAGTATTCTTAATGCCTTACTAGGCCGACATGAGATTAAGCATTATATCTCCCTGATTCCTTTGATGTACTTGATCACTTGAACCAAGCTAAGGGATGAGAGCTGTCTTTGAAGATGCTTTTAAAATGCAGAGTATACAAAGGGAAATTTTTCCTGCATCTGATGTACCATTTTTGACCTTAGTGTGACTTGCAATGACAAGTATGATTAAAATGAGAAAATCTGAGCTTTTGTGATACAAAGGAAACCTGACCAGGAGCTACAATTAATATGAAATGAATAGAAAATGGCATTGCTGTTCAAAGGAGTAGTAAAGGTTATGCCCTTGGACTTTGGAATCTGAGCTGAACAATATAGGAGCCCTCTGCAGAGGTTTAATGAGGCTGACTCTGGACCTTCACCAGGTGGCAAGCCAGCCTGTTTATGATAGTATTAATGATCATCTTTCAAGTCTCCAGAGGCATAAGGCAGCTTGATACTATTGGGGATATGGAATGCTGCTGTTCTGCTGAGTGTGGATGGGGGAGATCGTCATGTACAGGGTGTATTGTGATGGGATCTTAATTTCCATTTGTTATGGACTATGCCTTTAAGGAGAGAGAGAGAGAGAGATTGAACACAGCGTTATGAAAAGCAGCTGTCATCTGCTGACTGCAGAATTGCTCTGTTACTGTGGTGAGAAAGGTGGAGTTATTTGATGGACAATCGATTGTTTATACAAGTTTGCGGCTTGTTTTGAATAAGGAAGGTCAGATGATTTTCTCACAGACACACAGTTCAGAGTCGAGATGGTTTCGATCATGGAAAGACACCAATGACTTTCAGTAGCCCAAAGGGTTGAGTTGAGATCGATCCTGAGTACTGATAAACAACTCTCACAAGTTGCTGCAACTATAAGAAGTTTGCAGAGAGGAGGGGAGAGAAAGGTTTGAAACAGAAGAAACCTAGTGACAAAGGGGTCCGTGTTTGGACTCTCTCCTAGTAGCCCGTAAGAGTGAGTTTGATTCCATTTGAATACGAAAGTGTGATTTTCACATAGTTAATCCACAGGAGTGGGTTCTCTGGTGAGGGGAGACCTTTGTGAATACCACTTGTGTGTTTACCCTTGTCTGGGTGTGGTAATTCACTGAAGAATGTACCCCTGTGGCAAGACACTGTTGGAGTTATTTCGTATGTCGTGGAACTAGATAAGTGGCTATCACGTTGCGTGATTGGGGTAACCGTGTGGAATCTACCGGTGTGTCTACCCTTGCCTGGGTGGTAGTTTTCCCTTGAAGATGGTCCCCTTTGTGATAAGCTACTGTTGGTGATAATCCATACGTGGATTCTGTTTGAGTACTTTAGGATGACCCGCAGCTGAATTCAGGCGTGGTATTGTGGTAACCACTTGTGAGAAAGGATGTTCTGTGAAGATCACTGTCGGTGATACTTCGTGTGTGGATTCAGAGCTGATGATGGAAGACCAACGCTACCTGTTCACTTGTTTTTCTCCTATCGTGGATTTTGCCTCCGATTACAAATATCTCTCTCATAACAATAACAATTCCATGGATTGAACTGAACTTTCTTACATTACCATTGTAAGACTGTAACTCTTGCCACTCGAGCTTGAATGAGTTTGGGAATTATATTTACACACATTTACATGCATAACACTGCTAACTCTTGATTTACCTGGTTTAACTTACCATATTACATAGTTACTAATAAAATAGTGATTGTTAACAGCAAAACCAGACTCCAGGTGTGTTCTATTGTTGCTGATACTTTTACAGGGTTGCGTGTATGTAACAGTATTCATGAATAAAATACACAGTAACCAGTACAGCATGTGGCTGGAGAGGGCAGGTGCAGTAGTGGTGGGATGGTAACCACAAGGTACTCACTGAGTCATCCGATATGGTTCTCATAAACCTTTAAATACTCCCTCTCTTAACTTGTGAATACCTGGTCTCTAAGCAGAATAGCAGCCCCATTTAATGTTCATCTCCAAACAACAGGAATTCTGCAGATGCTGGAAATTCAAGCAACACACATCAAAGTTGCTGGTGAACGCAGCAGGCCAGGCAGCATCTATAGGAAGAGGCGCAGTCGACGTTTCAGGCCGAGACCCTTCGTCAGGACTGTTAGTCCTGACGAAGGGTCTCGGCCTGAAACGTCGACTGCGCCTCTTCCTATAGATGCTGCCTGGCCTGCTGCGTTCACCAGCAACTTTGATGTGTGTTGCTTAATGTTCATCTCCTGTATTTTCTGATAATCTGCAGAATGAAGATGAGAGATTCTGTAAGAATGTTTCCAGGATATTAAAAAAAAACTCATGAGTAACACACACAAAATGATGGAGGAATTCAGCAGGTCAGGCTGTTTCTATGGATAGAACTAAAGAGTCAATATAATGGACCAAGACTTTTCACCAAGACTGTCCAGAGGAAGGGCCATGATCTGTAACATCAACTCCATATCCTTCTCTATAGATGCTGCCCGTCCTGCTGAGTTACTTCAGCATCTTGTGTGTGTTACTCTAGGTTTCCAGCATCTGCAAAATCTCTTGTGTTCATGAGCTATTGATCTGTACCACACCAACTTTAATTAATAAGGGCATGTTTTTCCAAATGTGAGTAAATCCTATCTTGAAGGAAGGAAGGAAGGAAATTGCCTTTTAAACTCATGAGAGAGCAGAGGCCATCAACTTTTTGGTGTTGATGTTTCTGTAGCAGGCAATTCCTTTTTTACGAGGTCGAGTTGCTAGCTTGACGCTCAACCCAGCACGGATGGGAAGCGTGTCAGGGGAGTCGGCTGGATTTGAACTCGAGAGCCTTCGCTCTGAATTCCAGCACTGATGCCACTACGCCATAAGAATCTTCCATAATTTCCCTACCACTGATGTAAGTCTGCAAGTTGTAAGTTCTAAGTGATGTAAGTCTGAACTATTTGCCAAGTATTAATGGTAAGGCTCTTGGCAGTGTGGAGGATCAAAGAGATCTTGGGGTCCGAGTCCATAGGATGCTCAAAGCAGCTGCGCAGGTTGACTCTGTGGTTAAGAAGGCGTACAGTGTATTGGCCTTCATCAATCGTGGAATTGAATTTAGGAGCCAAGAGTTAATGTTGCAGCTCTATAGCTTCCTGACTGACAGGGTGCAGCAAGTGAGGCTGGGGAGCATCATTTCTAGCACCCAGACAATCAGTACTGGTGCCCCCCAGGGATGTGTGCTCTCCCCACTGCTCTTCTCCCTTTAGACTAATGACTGTACCTCACAGGATCCATCTGTTAAACTCCTGAAGTTTGCAGACGACACAACTGTCATTGGCCTTATCCGAGACGGTGATGAGTCTGCATACAGACGGGTGGTGGAACGGCTGGCCCTCTGGTGTGGTCAGAACAATCTGGAGCTAAATACTCTCAGGACTGTGGAGATGACAGTGGACTTCAGGAGGAGTCCCCCAATACTCCCCCCACTCACTATACTCAACAGTATTGTGTCTGCTGTGGAGACCTTCAGGTTTCTGGGTGTCACAATCTCCCAGGACCTGAAGTCGACACCCAACACGGACACTCTTATCAAAAAGGCTCAGCAGAGGCTGTATTTCCTATGTCAACTCAAGAAGTACAACCTGCCTCAGGAGCTGCTGATTCAATTCTATTCAGGAATAATCCAGTCTGTTCTCTGTTCGTCCATCACTGTCTGGTTTGGATCAGCTACCAAACAAGACAAGAATAGACTCCAAAGAACCGTCAGGGCTGCGGAAAGGATTATTGGTGTGAAGCTGCCCTTGATCCAGGACTTATATGCATCTAGAGTCAGGAAGCGAGCAAGCAGCATCATTGTAGACCCATCACACCCTGGACATCACCTGTGCCAACTCCTTCCTTCTGGTAGGCGATTTAGATCACTGTATGCCTGGACAAATAGGTACAAGAACAGTTTCTTTCCATATGCCATCAGTCTTATGAACACTTGAATTTTAGTCTATTATGAACCAAGTTCACTTGTACATACACAGGTATACCTCATTGTATCTAGTTCACTATTATTTGCACTATTGTTTTGTTTGCTTTTTGATTCTGTACAGCGAGACCTCAGGAAACCGGCATCAAATTCCCTGTATGTGTCCACATACTTGGCGATAATAAAGGATTTTCATTCTGATTCTGATGTAGGACCCTGGTCAGACCCACTTGGAATACTGTGCTCAGTTCTGGTTGCCTCACTACAGGAAGGATGTGGAAGCCAAGGGAAGGGTGCAGAGGAGATTTACAAGGATGTTGCCTGGATTGGGGAGCATGCCTTATGAGAATAGGTTGAGTGAACTCTGCCTTTTCTCCTTGGAGCGACGGAGGATGAGAGGTGACCTGATAGAGGTGTATAAGATGATGAGAAGCATTGATCATGTAGATAGTCAGAGGCTTTTTCCCAGGGCTGAAATTGTTGCCACAAGAGGACACAGGTTTAAGGTGTCGGGGAGTAGGTACAGAGGAGATGTCAGGGGTAAGTTTTTTACTCAGAGAGTGGTGAGTGCGTGGAATGGGCTGCCGGCAACGGTGGTGGAGGTGGATACGATAGGGTCTTTTAAGAGACATTTAAGGTACATGGAGCTTGGTAAAATAGAGGGATATAGGTAAGCCTAGTAATTTCTAAGGTAAGGACATGTTCGGCACAACCTTGTGGGCCGAAGGGCCTATATTGTGCTGTAGGTTTTCTATGTTTCTATGTTTCTAAATTAGGTTAAGAAAAAGAAATAAAGAAAGGGAAAATGCATATCCAAGAAGGAGATGAAGAAGGTGGGACAGAAAATATAAAAAAGTTAGAAATATCCTAAGCAGGTCCTCAACCTGAAGTACTGAGACTGTCCTTGATGTCCAATAGATTTATTTGCAGTCATTAACAACTAGTAGACTGAAAAATCAGCTGACCGCAGAGGTGCAGTAAGTAGTCACTGAGCAATGTACTAACAAATTCTAGTTGTGGGCCCACTGCAGCTCAGCTCAGTAGTGTTTAAGATTCAGGCCATTGAATACTGCTGAAAGACCCTGTGCAAGTAACACTGTGAAAAAAGAAATCAGAAAATAAATTCAGGAGTGAGGCCAAGATCGGGGAGGAGTGAGTCAGAATTGTAAGTCTTATCAGTGAGAGGAGAAGAGTTGGTTGATTGAGATCTAGAGGTGAGATGGGATCACCAGTTAGGATCTGGTGACAAGGAAGGTGGCAGGCACAAAATGTTGGAGGAACTCAGCAAGTCAGGCAGCATCTATGGAGTGTTCAAAATTTTTAGCATCTGTAGAAAGTCTGGTGTTGTGGAGAATGACGTGTCAGATGATTAGTGGATGTGAAGATTGGCTAAGCAATGGAGAAATTGGAGAGATTCAATTTCAAATTCAGGTTTAATTATCATTCAGTCATACATGAATACAGTTAACCAGTGTTCCTCTGGGGCCAAGGTGCAAAATATACACAGCACAATACAATTTCACTATGTTTTGATGCATATCTGACTTGATCATGTTCAATCATAATTTTTGTGTGGAATCTAGTAATGCTGCATGCAACAAATAATCAAGAATTATTATGGAAAATCTTGCTGGCTTTGCATTCCATTGAACCAGCTCTTTAGATATTCAGCTTTTCTCCTGTGTACTTGCAGTGTTAATTCTGATCAGCCATTGTGAGAATGAATGTGTGTGGGTGGGAGGGATGAATGGGGCTTGTTTTTGCTCTTGTTGTCTTGTTGCTTGTTGTGTTCTGTGTTGTTCAGCTGATCATTGAGGGCATGCTATGTTAGCACTGGAATGTGTGGTGACACTTGCGGGCTTCTCCCAGCACACCCTCGGGTGTGTTGGTTTCTAATGCAAACAACACATTTCACTGTATGAGATAAATAAATCCAAATATGAAATCTCTTTCTTCTTGTAACACTATGCATTTAGTCACTTTGACACTGATTAAATATTACATTCATTTAGTTTTGTTTGTATGTATTTTGAATTAAATAACCAATTTAAACTACAGGATTGTATTTAATTATAGAATAATAATAGGAAGAGATGTGGCAATTCTTGTTCATCACTGAATCTTTCTCAATTACCTCTGATTAAATCTTTACTAAATATTGCACTGGAGTGTAATTTATTTGTTTATAACAAGTACTTCTGAGCTCAATGCTAAATGCCACTGATTTCAAAAATCAATCTATTGTACCAGCCCAAAAATCCAATAGGTGCTAAGATTTTCACTCTGTTATCACTTATGGCCTTTGGTTAATTGGCCAGCTCTTTCATTGTTGATATTATGGGCTAGGTGATATAATGAGAAGTATATAGTTGGGAAGATATTGGCAAAAGTAACCATTTTAAAGATTGTCAAATGTTCATGCCAGAAATCCAATGTAAATCCGGTTAAGTGAACCATGAAAATCAAAAAAAGTTATCAAATGCTGAGAATTTGTAATAAAAACAGAAAATACTGGAAATAATCAGCAGGTCACATTGTATTTGTGAAAAGCCGAACAGAGATATTTCAGGTTGAAAACACCTCAGCTTGAAATGCTAACTGTTTCCCTTTCCACAGATGTGGCCTGACCAGCTGATAGTTTCCATCCATTTCTGTAAATGAACCATGACCTACAAGGTATTTCAAGGCAGGTTGAATCTTTGACACAAATATTTCTGTAAGGAGATACCTTTTGTTCTGGAGGACATGGGTTGTTTAATGTGAAATGCAGAGCAAGCTGAAGAGGGCCATTCGGTTGTGGACCCATTCACAAGGCAGTGGAAGAAGGCCTGGGTGGGTCAGGATAGTTAAACTATTGAGACATTGGGTTTCATAAGAACATTAGACCAGGTGTGATCTTGCAGTTGGCTGCTGAACAGAGAGATTATGATTATGATCAAATTAGGAGGTACATGGTTGTGTTGGGTTGGGATTGGTTTCTGGTATATACATAGTCACAGTGAATGAATAAGTTGAAAAGGTGCCCACTTTGGGGTGGCACAGTAGTGTAGTAATTAGCATGACACTTTACAGTAAAAGGCGACCCAGGATCAATTCTCACAGTTTGTACACTCTCCCTGTGACCATGTGGGTTCCTTTAGGTGGTCCGATTTTCTCCCACAGTCCAAAGATGTATCAGTTGGTTGGTCATTGTAAATTGTCCAGTGATGAGGCTATGATTAAATCGGGGTATTACTGGTTGGTGTCGCTCGAAGGGCCAGAAGGGCCTATTCCAAGCTGTATCTCAATAAATAAATAAAATAAAAGTATATGAGCAACAGCGGGCACATTCGTAGCAAATGCCTGCCTTAGTGTGAGTGGCTTGCACTGTCTGATGACCACATATGCGAGAGCACTTTCTCCGAAGTGGTGTGTATACATGTGATGCATGGCTTTACAAGCAATGGTGGATGTCCTGGTTCCTCGGTGCATTTAACACATGATAGTCTCAGAAGGAAATTCTTGAACATTTTGAAAATCATGCATGAAACACAATTGATTTTCTCATGAAATTGTAGCCGTTGAATTTTCAAATCTTCAAACAAAATAATAAATATAACAGATAAGCCAGGAATATATTTACACAATTAACCTACTTATGCCACCGGACCTTCATTTCTGTCTGTATACAGGGATTCTTCATTGCAGTTTTTTAACCAGTCAGTGGCTTTGAGCTGAACCTACGAATCTGGAGGACCAGTGGACCACTTTTGGTCTGGCCTCTACCCTTTGATCTGTTTGGCGTGGGTGTCTCTACCAAGGGCCAAAGCACAAAGACCTGACTCCAGCTTTCTGGGTCGTTGAGGCACACAACTCTCCAAACCTTACGATAAGATTGTGGTCCTCTTGGAGGTTACATAATTAAGCCATTGGAAAGTTATCTTAGAAATATATTTAGTAGGGTGACTGAGAAATTTACAAAAATAAATTGTAAACTATCTTCAGTTGTTTATACCCCAGTTATTAAATAACACAGATTTTCACACCTGTTTAGAGTAGATGTACATCTACTGAGTCTCTGGGAGGAACTTTGCATCTTCATTTTCAAAAGTAAATTTCACTCTCCATTGTCTGCCCCATTTGCAGCAACAAAAGCAGATAAGTTCACTAATATTGAAGCATAGAGAAAGACCGAAGTATATTCCTTAGAGTTTAAGGGGCTTGTTTTGAAAATCTATCAGTTAAACCATCAAGTTTGAGCCACTAATCTGAAAAATCTGACTCATGAATCTGAAATGCTCCAGAAGTTAAGCACATAAGCTAAATCGACTCTTCAGTGAAATAACAAAGAAGTAATAGGTTGTCAGATGCTAATGAACTAAGACCTTGTCTAGATGTTTAGGTGGATGTAAATATTCCCTGAGCTCTATTCAAAAAAGACATGGGATAGTTCCTGATTTCTTGGACGATATTTACCACTTCGGCTAACACTTGATGACCTGGACATCTTTTGCTTGGTTGGTTATCAGATCGTACTACTGGATGTACAGATTGGCTGCTATATTTGCCTTCATAAGAAACAGTGGAAATAGTTCACTATCAGTGAAATTTGTGATACATGTAAAATGGAAGTACTTTGTTTTATCACAAACTAACATAAAAATGCACATTGAATCAATAGATAGCTGATGAAATTTTAACAGCACGTTTAAGAGCTTCCACAACTGCTCAAGGAGCCATCAATGCTTTGCTTAATAATTACTCACTGCTTCATGTTCCAATCTGTATACTATTGTGTCGCTTTTAAAATTTATCATTGTGATAATGTCCCATCATAACTATGGAACTACATTTCCTGGTCAGATACCATTTGTGGCATAATAACTGGACTGCATTAATCATATTTAGATTTTGTTTATGTATAATGGGGTTTGGATATTTTTAATATGGCTATAAATCACATAACCTACTTGAAAAATGAATGCAATTACTTGAAAGTGCTATGTGACGCAGCATGAAAAATTAATTGGAGAAGTTGCTTTAAATGTCAAAACCAACAAAACTTGAGGACCCTAAAATAAATCGATGCCCTGAAAACATAATGGCTGCTGAACATGGGTAATTGGAAATATAGAGCTCCTGGAAGGAAAAGGAATGGGTTAAAATTTGAGGTAGATGCCTTGCACCTGCACAAATAAAAAAAAAAGCAGATGCAGATGCTGGAATTTATTTACTTATTTTATAAATATAAGTTCTTCATCTTGGGCCCCTAGCTCCCAGTGACACATAGGCCATTGATGACGTCCATTCTCCATCATCCTCTGTTCTGAGCCAGTCTCATGAGGGTAAATCAGGAGTGTCCTCATTGTCTAATTTCAGCCTCAACATCTCTCCTCCGTGTGTTCGTTTTCCTCTTTCCTAGGGGATGGCATTTTAATACCTGCCTGGTGATTTTGTTGGTTCACTTCTACAAGGTGTGGCCAATCCACCTCCATTTCCATTTGCGTGTTTGTATCTCTATGGGTTCCTGATCTGTGTTTTCCCCAGATTGTCTGGTTGGTTACCTTGTCAGTCCATCAATGATTAGGATCCTTTTCAGGCACTGGTTGATGAAAGCCTGCAGATCTAGTAATGTCTAAAATATGAGTTACTCATGAGAAAACGGTGAAAATGCTGAACAAACCAGATCTGAGGGCAAATCTTTTAAGTACTTTGCAGAGGTTAATGTTTGGTATTTGCTATTCAAGTATGACCATAGCCATGCTTTTGAAAAAACATTAGCAAGACAAAGGTTGAGGGAAGCTGCTCCAAAATGAGGAGAATAGAATAAATCTAAATGAGTAATAAGTAGTTAATCAACTCTGATGTGAATATCAGGGAGGGAGTTGCTTGCCTCCAAAAAAAACCTGTTCCTTTTCAATATGTGTATATTAAATACAGGAGCCTTTTAATCATATCTTTCCCATGAGCTCTGTGTGTTTTTGCATTGATTTAAATTGTGTTGTACCATAGGCTTAAAAATAGATCTACAACCAAAATAATTGTTATGTCGTTCTGTATCTGAATACTACAAGCTCCCTCCTATAATTGGATGATAGTGAGGAAAAAGTTAATGGATTTTTAATGAAGTTAGTAATTGTGGTGGGGACTGACCCCTGTATTTGAGTGAACAACTTCAGCAAAGAAAATGTGTAAAGTGGCCCTTGTCAAAAAGATCTGTGATGATCCCTTTCTGTAAATAGTTTTCTGTGTTGGACTGAAGTGTATATTAATTAAAAGACCACGTTGTTCTGTTTATAACTGCAAGAACAGTTTTAATCAAACACAACATGTAATATATTACATACGCTAATTAATTCCTCCCTTGGTAGGTGTTACTCAGACTGAGTTGGCACCTCAAACATCTTTTATGGAGTCAAGTTTCCAGTAGGAACTTTTTCCAGAATAAAGGTATGAGAAGATTGTCAATTTTGAGTTAGAGAACTTGTAGTGAGCATAAAGAGGTTTTTTTTTGTGGAAAATATATTATGTGGAGAAGTAAAAAATTAATGCGAACTGAAGGAATTCTCCCCGAGCTGATAACTTTCCTCTTGCTTAGTTGGTTGAGGGAATGGTACCATAGGTTCTGCCCTTCAAAATGCATAGAAAACCTATCAAAAGGGTGAACAATAGGATGGAATTCCTACCTTTTTGAAAAAAAATTACATCAGTGATTTATTGGATTTTTAAAAAATTCTGTTGTCATTGAATCATAAAGAAGAGGCCATTCAGTTTGTTGAGTATACAACAGCTCTTTAAGAGAATAGCATGCTACTCCTTGTCACTACGTCTTTTCCTATAAATTCATACAGTCTTTTCTCCTCCAAATATTTATTTCAAGTGCCATTTATACCATCTCTGTCACTACCTTATCAGGCAATATATTCCAAACCTTAAACACTGAATACAAATTTTAATTGTTGACTTTAGTTCATTTGTCACTCACCTTAAATCAATGCCATATTGTTTCTGTTAATCCATCCTAAACCTTTCATGATTTTAGATATATATAAATCTTCTTACATCCAAGAAGAACAGCCCTATCTTATAAGGTGTATTCATGTAACTATACACTAAATGCTGGAGGAACTCAGCAGATCTGGCAGCATCGATGGAACTTCTGCCATCTCCAACAGGATCCCAACCATCAAGCACATCTTTCCCTTCCCTACCCCCAAATTTTTGCCTTCTGCAGGGTTCGCTCCCTACACGACTCCCTTGTCCATTCATCCCTCCCCACTCATCTTCATCCTGGCACTTATCCTTGCAAACGGAACAAGTGCCACACCTTCCCCCTCACTGCCATTCAGAGCCCCAAACAGTCTTTCCAGGTAAGGTGATACTTCACCTGTGAGCCTGTTGCGGTCGTCTACTGCATCTGGTGCTCCAGTGTGGCCTCCTGTATATCGGCAAGACCTGGTGTACATTGGGAGACTGCTTCGCTCATTACCTATGTTCTGTCCACCAGAAAAGCAGGATCTCCTGGTGGCCACCCATTTCAATTCTACTTCCCATTTCCATTCCAACTTGTCAGTCCGTGACCTCCTCTACTGTCATGATGATGAGGCCACACTCAGGTTGGAGGAGCAACACCTTTACATTCCATCTGGATAGCCTCCAACTTGATGGCATGAATATTGATTTCTTGAACTTCTGGTAATTGCCGCCCCTCACCATTCCCCATTCCGATTTCCCTCTCTCACCTTACCTCCTTTTGGTGCTTCTCCCTCTTCCCGTTTTTCCTTAGCCTTCTGTTCTCTCCCATTAGCTACCCCCTTTCATCAGCGCTTTATCTCTTTCACCAACTGACTTCCCAGCTCTTTTCTTCACTCTTCCCCTCTCCTGGTTTCACCTATCACATACTACCTTATACTTCTTTCTCCCCTCCCCACACTTTCTTACTCTGACTATGGCCATCTTTCTCACTTTTATACCACATTTCCCAAGCTTCATGTGACCTGTAGATTTTGAAATATTTTTTCTGTACAGCCTAGTCATTGATTTTCAACATAATCCCCAATGATCCTAGTAGTAAATCTGCGAGTACCACCATTTTAATACCATCCCCACACCCTCCAGTCTATGGAAGAGCCAATTATCATGACTTTCCATCTCTTTTCCTTTAACTAATTTTGTACCTATGCTGCCACCGCCTCCTTTAACTCACTGCACCATAATTATAGTACATATCAAATCACTGTCCTCATCTACCCTACCACTTCCAAGATTCAAGTCTATTTGTCATGTGTACATCGAAATGTACAGTCAAATGTATTGTTCGTGTTAACAGCCAACAAAACCTGAGGGGCAGCTCGCAAGTGTCACCACACCTTCTGGTGCCAACGTTGCACGCCCACAGTGCTCAGCTGAGCAATATAGAACACAGCAAGAAACAAGCAACACAAGCCCGGTTCCTCCCTCCCACCAACACACATACATAGTCCTTTAACCCTTGGACGGGCCTCCAGAAGATATAGATTTGGGCCTGCAGACACTGGGGTTCTCTTTTTCTTCTTTTTTCACTTTCTCTTTCTCAAACTTGTGTTTTTTTTAATCCATTCTGAATTTCTTTTCATCCATGTATGTCTAAGTGCCTATTTTCCTAGATATTGCTTCCCAAAGCTTCTGATGATTGAAATTAACCTGACTTGTTACCTTTACAATGGTTTGAGCATTTACTTAATAAGACTCTTTAATTTTTATCTTATCTTCTTTTAGTATGAGATGTTAGATCCAAGGATTTCTACGTGTTGTGAGACTTCTTTGATTCCACCAAAGGCCATTGAATCTTTGCGGGTAGAATTAAGAAACCGCAAGGGTAAAAACATCCTGATAGAATTTCCATACAGAACTTCTGATCAGTATCCAGGATGTGGGATACAAATTACACCAGGAGATAAAGAAGGGATATTAAAAGGGCAATGTTACGATAGTCTTGGGGGATTTCAATATGCAGGTTTATTACAAAAACACAAGATGGGATTTGTAGAATGTCAATGAGATGGATTTTCAGGGCAGCTTGTAGCTGAGCCCCCTAAGGGAAAAGCAATTTTGGATTGGCTGTTGTATAATGAACCTAATTGGATAAGGGAACTGAAGGTGGAGGAACCCTTGGGAGGCCGTGATCATTTCCACCCTGCAGTTTGAGAGGAAGGAGCTAAAGACAGGTGTATCAGTATTGCAGTGGGGTAAAGGGAATTACAAAGGCATGAGAGAGGAGCTGGCCAAAGTTGATTGCAAGGGGACACCAGCAGGGATGATGGCAGAACAGCAGTGGTTGGAGTTTCTAAAAAAAATTTTGAAGGCACGGGATAGATTCATCCTGAACAAGAACTATTCTAAAGTGAAGATGGTGCAATTGTGGCTGACAAGGGAAGTCAAAGACAGCATAAAAGCAAAAGAGAAGACATATAATATCGCAAAATTAAAAGGAAATTTGAGGATTGGGAAGCTTTTAAAAAAACAGTAGAAGATAACTAAAATAGCCATAAGGAGAGAAAAGTTAAAATATGAAGGTAAACTAGTCAATAATGTAAAATATGATATAATTTTTTTATCAGATATATAAAGAGAAATAGAGAAGCAAGAGTGGATATTGCACCACTGGAAAAATGACACTGGACAGGTAATATGGGGGACAAAGAACTGGCAGACAAACTTAGTAAGTATTTAGTATTAGTGTTCACTGTGGAAGACACTAATAGTATGCCAGAAATTTGAGAGTATCAGGGGACAGAAGTGAGTGTGTGGTATTACTCAGGAGAAGATGCTTGGGAAGCTGAAAGGTCTGAAAGTAGATAAGTCACCTGAAACAGATGGACTATAAGATTCTGAAAGAGGTAACTGAATAGATTAATGATCTTTCAAGAATTACTAGATGCCTCCAGAGGACTGGAAAATTGCAAATGGCACTCCATTCTTTAAGAAGGGAGGGAGACAGAAGAAAGGAAATTATAGGCCAGTTATCCTAAATTCAGTAGATGAGAAGATGTTGGAGTCCATTATTAAGGATGAGGTTTCGGGGTACTTGGAGGCACTTAATAAAATAGGACAAAGTCAGCATGGTTTCCTTAAGGAGAAATCCTGCCTGACAAATCTGTTGGAATTCTTTGAGAAAATAATAAGCAAGACAGACAAAGGAGAGTTGGTGGATGTTATCTACTTGGCTTTTCAGAAGGCCTTTAACAATGTGCTGCACAAGAGACTGCTGAACAAGATATATAAGAGTCCACAGTCTTTATTAGGAAATATACTAACATGGATAGAAGACTGGGTAACTGGCAGGAGGCAAAGAGTGGGAATAAAAGAGGCCTTTTCTGGCGGGTTGCTGTTGACTGGTGGTTTTCTGCAGAGGTCGGTGTTAGGACTGCTTCGTTTCACACTCTCTGTCAATGATTTGGATGAGGAAGAATGGACAAAGCAGTCACAGATAAAATGTAGTGCAGGGAAGTGTATGGTCATGCACTCTGGTAGAAGGAATAACAGCATAGACTGTTTTCTAAATGGGCGGTAGAATTAAAAAATTAGAGGTTCAAAGCAATTTGGGAGTAATCACTTAGGATTCCCTGAAGGTTATCTTGCTGGATCAGTTAGTGGTAAGGCAGGCAAATGTAATGGTACTATTCATTTTGAAAGGACCAGAGTCTAAAAGCAAGGATGTAAAGCTGAGGCTTTATAAGGCATTGATCAGGATTCCAGAATGAAAGGGTTACTGTATGAGGAACGTTTGAGGGGCTGCACTCACTGGAGTTTAGAAGAATGGGGGGGGGTGGAATCTCATTAAAACCTGTTATTGGGTATATTTAAAGCAGTTTTATAGGTTTTTTGAATAGTTAGGGTGGCAAAAGTTACAGAATGAAGCTTGGAGAATGGGGTTGAGAAGGATAATAAATCAGCCATGATAGAATGGCAGAGCAGACTTGATGGGCCAAATGGCCTATTTCTGCTCCTATTTCTTGTGCTCTAAGATTTCTTGAGATAGTTTTTGAATGTGTGTGGGATATTCATTTTCTAGGGCTGGAGAGATTTATTGCTAAACTCCGTTTTCTGGCAAAGTAGCCAAGACCCCTTCAAAGAGTTAGAGATGTTAGTGATAAAGTTGATCTTTTTAAAAAATATATATTCTTTGCTCAGCCTTTTGTTCTAATTAATAACAGGTCTCCAGTTCTTGATGTGAATTGCAAGCAGCAATCAGTTTGAAGCTGCAGGGAAAGCTTTGCAAACAGAATTGTAGAATACAAGCTGCTAGACTAAGACAAAGAGGTCTGCTTTGCAAAGTCAAGTGACCAATTACTCTTGTTTGCATTAGCTAAATGCAACACATTAGGTTCTTGTCACTTTGCACATCAAACATAGTTAGTAGTTGGGATGTTTGTGCCATGAGAGGGTCGGCCCTCATAGCATTAACAGTACATATTTGAAATCCCTGTTGCCAGAAGCTTTTAAGACCATCTGTGTTATTTACTTTATCACAGCAAAGGTATCGATAAAGCATCACATGCAGATAACGTTGTCCAGCAGAAAATATTAGAAGGAGTGAGGCGCGGTGATTGTTCAGAACAACATGGTGAACAGCAGAAGGAAGAACTAGAATTTATTCCTCAATCTGCAGTTTCTGTGATAGATGATTTATTCATTTGTAACTTGTTGGTATGTTCTTCTAGTTTGTAAGAGTTGTACCTCTACAAATCCTTTGTAGTTTGTAAATGTTTTGTAATTTGGACATCTTCTATAAATTAGAAATTCTCTGCGAGTGTTGATGTGTATTAAGAACTATTTTAAATGCGTATCATTTAAAAATAAAATAGCTGTGATTAAACTACTTCGTTAGCTGGAAGTATCGCCTCTTTGGTATGGAGGGAGACCCACTACTTAAGCAGTGGGTATCAGCAGCTAAGCCTCACCACAGAGGCTAGACAGGATTGGTCCTTGAAGTGTAAGCAGACACAGAATAACCTCCCTCTAGTAATATCTACAATGGATAGGGCTTAAAATCTTCTTGAAGGTTTTGTGCTTTGAGGATAGCATACCCAATATCATCACAACCGTTCATCACTCAGGGAGAAAGGTTATCAAGTGAAGCAGAAGTGAGGAATAATATGAACACTGTAGCTAATCTGTGTTTCAGCTCTCCCAGAACATATCTGAGTCTAGCAGCGACACAAAGGTAGCACAATCAAGTCAGGAACTCTGACATCTTTTACGTTGAATGTTGAAGAGTTAAAACAAAACTTGAAAGTTTACTGGTGGCATGTCACTTTCTGACGCATTTTAACCTGGGTGAACTGTGGATTAAAGTTGTCGAGGAGAACATGCTTTCAGTATGTTTAATTACTGCTTTACCATGATTGGTCTGTAATCATACAACAGATGTTTCTTGATGCATGGTAATCAGTGAAAGATTGTGATGTCAATTGGCATTCCGGAAGTGTAGCATTAGCTTTCTGAAGGCATTGGCATTCTCACATTTTGATACTGAGTGACCTCACCGAAGGATTTACTGCTGTTCAGAATTTCACTCCTTGCAGTTATGAAAGCCTTTGTTTTGGGTCTGGGGGATGGAGAGTTGTAAAATGAGGTACGGCTACAACCACTGAAAATGCAAATACAGATCACTTATAGTATTGAATAATTTAGCAGCTTTTGTAAAAATAACATCAAATTTCTTTGACTAGTTAAATGTTACCTTGCATAGTAAGAAACATCACAAAATTAGTATTTAAATCACTTTAATGTTTGCTAATGACTGGTTGCGTAATCTTATTTATATTTCCAGATTTTAACACTTCATTTGGAATGCAGGAATATCAATTTTCATTAAAATTGGTGTTAGATTGTTCACAGAGTCAGTTCAGCCAAGCTTATTAATTGGGTATCTTGCAGATATTTCCAATTCTGACTCTTCTCAGTTGCTATAGATCGATCACCTGGCACTGACCTTGCATAAAGCAGACTTTCTCCAGATGTAGAGAAGCATGTATACTTGTCTTCACAAATATCAGTAGTAAGCTGACATTGTCATTCTCACAGAACCATTCCTTGCAGACAGCTTGCCAGACCTCTCCCATTTCCAGAAAGAGATCCAACAGGACAGGGAAGTAAAGGTGTACAATCAGGAGGGAGAGTATCTGGGAATCCAAACCCCTTGCAAGCTAATGAGATTACCTAATATATTTGTATGAAAACATCTTCCTGATTACCACCTACTGTCCTCCCTCAGCCAATGGACTGGTGCCTCTATTTGTTTATCAATACTTGGGGAAGAAACACTGAAAGTAACAGGAGACAGGAGATATGAATGGCCACCACCAAGAGCGGTATGGCACTATTGTCACAGACCAAGTTGGCTTTGTCCTGCAGCTGCTGTGTAAACCAACATGAGGAAGCTTTCTGGTGTTACCATTATATGAGAGTGAAATAGTAGTCTTTAGTTCTAACCCAACCCAGCTTGGAAAATTCATGCTTAACCGATGTTTAACTTCAAGACTTTTATCCTTAATCATTTGCAATGGTCTTGAGACTCCTGCTTTGAAATCCTCTACTCATTAGCGTTAGCAATTCTAGCCATATGCAAACAGTGAGATTCTGCCATTTCTTTCATGGGTATCCTCTGAATGAATGTTCGCGCCGTTGCTTTTTGATAACTGAATGAGCACTTCCTAATGTGTTTATTCAGTTACTTTAGTCTCTATACACACACACTTCTTCTTTCTTCTTTCTTCAGTTGTCCATTGAAATCCGATGATGATGATGTCCACTCCTTTAACGGTGAGATCTTTGATGACTATATACTCCTATCCTGGACCCACAAGTTCTATTGCAGGTGGGACATGTATATGTGGTTGTGGTGGCAACCATGGCTGCATTTCTCCTGGCTCTCATCTGCTGTCTTCTGGTTGTTCTTTCCATCTCCAGAGTACGAACCCTGTCCCTACACAGCTGTCGCCAAGTGGTACGGTCAGCAGCAACATCCTCCAGGTCCTCGGGTCTGATCTTGCACTTCCCTAAAGCATTCTTCATCTGATTCTTATAGCACTTCTTCGGCACTGCTGTTGAGCGTCAACCATGATGTAGCTGGCCGTATAACACTCTGTGGGGTAGCCGACATGGAGGCATCCTTATCACGTGCCCCAGCCACTGCAGCTGACGCTGGGTGATCATGGCCTCAATACTTCTGCGGTCGGTCTTTACAAGTATTTCAGTATGAGGCAACCGCTCACGCCAGGTAATGCGCTGGAGGCAGCTTATGTGGAAGCGCTCCAAGGACTTGATGTGATGGCTATAGGTTACCCAAGCTTCACAGCTATAAAGGAGGGTGGTGACACAGACTGCTTGGTATACGGTGACCTTTGTGGAGGGACGAAGGCTCCTGTTCTGAAAGACTCTACACTGAAGTCTCCCAAAGGCAGCTGATGCCTGTTTAATGAGGCTCTGGATGTCGTTGTCAATGCCACTATCCTCAGAGAGAATGTTCCCCAGATATTTGAAAGATGGCACTACTGACAGCTTTTCATCACCAACAGTGAAGGCAGGTAGAGTGGGTGGGACACTGGTACTCCACTGGCAAACCACTTCTGTCTTGGTGGTACTGACAGTCAGCCCCATCCTGCTGTACACTCTCACCGCCACAGCAAGGACAGTCTGAAGATCCTCCGGAGTATGGGCCACAAGAGCACAGTCGTCTGCATACTGCAGCTCCAGGACCCGCTCTCTGTGGAGTCTGGTGGTTGTGTGGAGCCTCCTGATGTCAAAGAGGTTGCCATCTAATCTGACGTCCACTTCCACATCGCTGCTGTCTTCAATCTCGTTGTGGAGAAGCTTGGTATCACACAAGAGGAGGATGTTAAAGAGCACTGGCGCTAGCACATACCCTTGCCTCACCCCCGTGCATACAAGGAAGGGCTCGGACTCTTGTCCTCCTATGGTCACCCGAGCAGTCATCCCATTGTGGAACTGGCAGAGCATGTTAACAAATTTATTGGGACAGCCAAACCTGAGGAGGACATCACATAAGAGCTCTCTTTGCACAGTGTTGAATGGTTTGGAGAGGTCTACAAAGGCCATAAGCAGGTCCTGATGTTGCTCCCGTCACTTTTCCTGAAGCTGCTGGGCTGTGAAGATCATGTCGATCGTGCTCCTGTTCTTCCTAAATCCACACTGCGGTTCAGGCAGCATTGACTCAGTGATATTGCTGATGAGTCTCTGAAGCATCACCTTAGCCAGGACCTTTCCAGCAACAGAAAGGTGTGATATGCCCCTACTGTTGCCACAGATGGCCTTGTCACCCTTGTTCTTATAAATGACAACAATGTACAATGTTTGCATCTCTCCGTTGCTGTAGGATGTTCTCATCAGTCCAGGCCTTGGTGATCTCTCTCACACACACACACACACACACACACACACACACACACACACACACACACTTTTGAAGTTATCGAGTTTAGTTATTAAATTTGAATCTAAATTTTATTAAGTTGATGCCACAAAGTGGATGGATTAACAATCAGCATATTGAAAGGAATATTATTGATAGTTTTAATCAATTTTTCTGGTCCGGCTAAGCACAATGATTATCATTTACATGCACTCACTCTTGTGCTTTTGCTTGCAGCATTCTGCGATGTGTTTTGCCTTGTATTTTTTTTCTCTTCCAGGGGCAATAACAGCTGCTGTTGCTGGTAGCAAACCTCTTTAGGAGTTTTTGGAGATTAATTGTTTGTGATGAGCTTTTATCCGGAGTTGCAAGAGTGGGAGTGCTGGTGGAGAGAGAGCTGACAGAGTGACATTGGGAAGGTGACCAAGATGGGAGGTCATTGTCAGGACGGCAGCGATGGAAGGAGAGAGTTGGAAGTGCAGAAGTAATGACAATGAGACGGCTGACAGAGGATATCAGTGTGGACCTTTAAAGTGTCACTCTCACACTGCAGCTGGCTTATCCATAGACCTCTTTCTGATCTCTATAAGAAGAAAGCTTTAGGCATTTGTTTACAGCCTGGCCTCCTTTTAGCACAGGAGTTCCCAACCTTTTAGCACAGGAGTTCCCAACCTTTTTTCATGCCATGGATCCCTACCATTAATCAAGGGGTCCATAGACCCCAGGTGGTGAGCCTGATTTAGTAGAAAGTTGCCATATTTTTATTTTTCTCCTTACCTCCTCTTTCTCATGAAATCCAGCTTGAAAGAAGCATGTACCATTTGCAAATTGCTATAATCTGAACTCGCATTTTCTGTACCAATGGTTGTGATTGAATTGGTGAAAGATTTATCGTTTTTTTTTAAATCCTAGGTTGGAATTTGCTGCAAATGTAATATCATGGATAATTTTCAATGTCTGTTTGGTACAGGAACATCAATTGAGATACAACCAAATGGCAAAGTGGTATAAGATGATGAGAGGCATTGATCATGTGGATAGTCAGAGGCTTTTTCCCAGGGCTGAAATGGTTGCCACAAGAGGACACGGGTTTAAGGTGCTGGGGAGTAGGTACAGATGAGATGTCAGGGGTAAATTTTTTGCTCAAAGAGTGGTGACTGTGTGGAATGGGCTGCCAGCAATGGTGATGGAGGCAGATACGATAGGATCTTTTAAGAGACTTTTGGATAGGTACATGGAGCTTAGAAAAATAGAGGGCTATAGTAAATAGGTAAGCCTAGTAATTTCTAAGGTAGGGACATGTTCGGCACAACTTTGTGGGCTGAAGAGCCTGTATTGTACTGTAGGTTTTCTATGTTTTCTATGTTTCAATGTTTCTAAATTATCCCCACATGGGTGTCTGAATTGTATTCCACCTCTGTGATTTCAATGAAAAATTCATCTTATTGTTGGACTTTTGATTACCGATCATTGGACATCCAAAAGTTGATGCTATTTCTATACCCCAAAAAGCAATAAAGTGTAAAATAAAACTTTCGTGTATTTCTAATCCTAGAATCGTGCACAGGCATTTTTGTGCGGTGATTTGCCGGAAGAGATGACCAAGATCCCAGCAGCATTTAAGGGTGTGGGATTCAGGAGACAGACCATCCAGGGGGAAGATCTACTGATGGTGCTATTTGGAGGGATTGAGGAGTGATTGAAATAAAATTCTATGGGATATTGGAGAAAATCATGTTCTGAGGTTGCTCAGAATTGGGCAATTGTCATTTGGAATCTGTAGTGTAGTTTTCTACTCAGCAGGGCCGAGCTGTGTCACCCTGTTGGTGTCTATAGAGTTTAGTTCAGCTCCACAAACTTCCATAGATGTTTTAAGCTAAGGGAAGTACAGTACAACTGCATGAGAGCAAGGCAAGTAAAGCTTTTTGTTTGACTGAATTTAGTCAGTTTCAATTTGCATATATGCTTTTCACTCTTTCATTTTTATCTACATTTTTAGCTTCTAGAAGGTCCTAAGAGTAATAAATTGTCAGGGAGAAGCCATTCACACCCCTAGGCCATATTGATGACTTGGGAGCAAAGCTTCCTGTGGGATTACTTTGGCTGAGACCTGTGGTCCAGCCCAGAGGTGATTCAGGGTAGACGACCTGCCCTATTACGGGCCAAGGAGAGACAGGGATTATATAAGGATTACATGTAGTTTGTATTGTTAAACTTACTTATTTGGGGTAGTATAGGCTTTATAGAGAGCAGTGTAAGGCAGTGAACATATTACACAGTAACCTCGAGGAAATCTGCAGATGCTGGAATTTCAAGCAATACACATAAAAAATGCTGTTGATTGCAGCAGGCCAGACAGCATCTATAGGAAGAGGTACAGTCGACATTTCGGGCCGAGACCCTTTGTCAGGACTAACTGAAAGAAGAGATAGTAAGATGTTTGAAAGTGGGAGGGGGAGGGGGAGATCCGAAATGATAGGAGAAGACAGGAGGGGGAGGGATCTAGCTAAGAGCTGGGAAGTTGATTGGCAAAAAGGGATATGAGAGGATCATGGGACAGGAGGCCTAGGGAGAAAGAAAGGGGGAGGGGGGAAGCCCAGAGGATGGGAAAGGAGTTATAGTGAGAGGGACAGAGGGAGAAAAAGGAGAGAGAGAGAAAAAGAAAGGGTGTATATAAATAAATAAATAATGGATGGGGTACGAAGGGGAGGTGGGGCATGAGCGGAAGTTAGAGAAGTCAATGTTCATGCCATCAGGTTGGAGACTACCCAGATGGAATATAAGGTGTTGTTCCTCCAACCTGAGTGTGGCTTCATCTTAACAGTAGAGGAGGCCGTGGATAGACATATCAGAATGGGAATGGGACGTGGAATTAAAATGTGTGGCCACTGGGAGATCCTGATTTCTCTGGAGGACACAGTAACCTATCCAGATTGATCAATATTTCTGAATTTCAATTTCACTGCTAAGTCAATAGAACTATTTTCAAAACTGAGGTCATTGTCAAGGGTTACAGAGAAAAGATGACTTTCACCCCCAAAAAATACATAAATGAGGATTGGGAAAAAGAGTTGGAGGAACATCAGGTTTTAAACAGCCACAGAGGCAGAGAAATGTAACCTCTGATGATTATAGAAAGCAACAGAAGGATTAACAAGGAATATAAAAGCTTGGGGTCCTGAGACAGAATGAATTTGCATTATTTCAGCCTTTAGCCACTCAAGAAGATGTTAAAGCATCATAGTGAAAATGCTTGCTCCACCAACCATCTGCTGTCTGCTTTTCTGTGGAGTTTTATTGTTATGAGAAATTAAGAATGCAGACAATTGCTTTCTGGTGCACAATCTTTGCATTATCTGATGCTTCTGTTTTTCAAGAAGCAGGATAAAACGTCTTCAGTATATTTTTCAATTGCTAAGGCCATCGAGCAAGAACAGCCATCATTTTAATTGCTTCCTTTTAAATAATTAATATTTGATTCTAAGATTACTGTAGACTATAATTAATAAATAGGGAATTGCATGCAATTTTGCTTCTGCCAAGTTTTTTTTTGGTTAGAACTAGCTGTTAAGCAAGGTCTGGTAAGGATATAGTGATCCTAGAAAATGAATCAGTGTAAGAAAAATATTCAGAATAGTTCAGTGAATATGGTAAGGGATTATATTCCTTTAAGAGAAAGGAGACAGTTAACAAGTCAGAGACAGTACATTAAAATATTAGAAATTTTTTGACAAGATCAGGCCATTCAGCCCAACAAAGTTTGCCAAATTCCTATTCACATAATGTGTTAAAATAACCATCGAGTTCAGATTTGAAAATCTCTATGGTGCTACTCCCAACTACACAACTCGATAGTTTGTTCCATGTGTTCTCAACTCACTGTGTAAAGCAATGCTTCCTGAAGTTAGTCTGAAATCTCCCTTTAACCAGTCTCCACTTATGGCCCTGTGGCCTTGATGATGGATTAATTTTGAAGTCGCAGCTGGCATCCACCTTGTCTTACACCCTTAATGATTTTGAACAATCCTGTCATGTCTCCTCACATTCTATGTCTATTAAGGCTAAAAAGATTTAATTCTTTCAATCTTCATAGTTCATAGCCTGCAGACCTGGAATGAGTCTAGTCATCCTTCTCTGAATTCTGTCCAGTGTCTTCACATCCCTCACACAATATGGAGACCAAAACTGTACACAATACTCAACATGTGGCCTCACAAGTGTATTATACAGCTTAAGGAAAATATCGCTAGACTTGAAATTCACTGAGTGCATTATATAGCCCAACATTCTATTAGCCTTCCTATTCACTTCTGTGCATTATCTTGATGTTGAGTGATGAATCTACCAGGGTGCCCAAATTCTTCTCAAAAAGTGCACTTTCTAACTCAGCACCCCCCATTGTGTATAGATATCCAATATTTCTACTTTGTATATGTAATACTTTACATTTACTTGCATTAAATTTCACCTGCCAATTATCTGCCCACATCTGGATTTTGTTTAGATCTATCTGTATTGATTCTGCTGCCTGAATGTTATCAGCCTGTCCTCCTAGTTTTGTGTCATCAGCAAACTTTACTAGTTTATTTGTTATGGGCTTATTCAAATCATTAATGTAAATTAAAAACAGTAACGGCCAAAAACTGATCCCTGCGGAACCCCACTTTTAACATTTTCTAGGTGTGCTGGATTCAATGCTGCCTGAATCGCAGTGTGGATTTAGGAAGAACAGGAGCATGATCAACATGATGTTTACAGCCCGGCAGCTTCAGGAAAAGTGCCGGGAGCAACATCAGGACCTGTTTATGGCCTTTGTCGACCTCTCCAAAGCATTTGACACTGTGCAAAGAGAGCTGTTATGGGATGTCCTCCTTCGGTTTGGCTGTCCCAATAAATTTGTTAACATCTTCCGCCAGTCCCATGATGGGATGACTGTTCAGGTGACCATAGGAGGACAAGAGTCTGAGCCCTTCCTTGTATGCACAGGGGTGAGTCAGGGGTGTGTGCTAGCACCAGTGCTCTTTAACATCTTCCTCTTGTGTGATACCAAGCTTCTCCGCAACAGGATTGAAGACAGCAGTGGTGTGGCTGTGGACGTCAGATTAGATAGCAACCTCTTTGACATCAGGAGGCTCCACAAAACCACCAAACTCCATAGAGAGCGGGTCCTGGAGCTGCAGTATGCAGACGACTGTGCTCTTGCGGCCCATACTCCGGAGGATCTTCAGACTGTCCTTGCTGTGGCGGTGAGAGCGTACAGCAAGATGGGGATGACTGTCAGTACCACCAAGACAGAAGTGGTTTGCCAATGGAGTACCAGTGTTCCACCCACTCTACCTGCCTTCACTGTTGGTGGTGAAAAGCTGTCAGTAGTGCCATCTTTCAAATATCTGGGGAACATTCTCTCTGAGGATAGCGGCATTAACAACAACATTCAGAGCTGCATTCAACATGCATCAGCTGCCTTTGGGAGACTTCAGCGTAGAGTCTTTCAGAACAGGAACCTTTGTCCCTCCACAAAGGTCGCTGTTTACCAAGCAGTCTGTGTCACCACCCTCCTTTATAGCTGTGAAGCTTGGGTAACCTACAGCCGTCACATCAAGTCCTTGGAGCACTTCCACATGAGCTGCCGCCAGCGCATCCTGGAAATTACCTGGCGTGAGTGGGTGCCTCACACTGAAATACTTGTAAAGACCAACTGCGGAAGTATTGAGGTCATGATCACCCAGCGTCAGCTGCAGTGGCTGGGGCACGTGATAAGGATGCCCCCATGTTGGCTACCCCGCAGAATGTTATACAGCCAGCTACACCATGGTTGAAGCTCAGATAGGACTGTATAGTCATCAAAGATCTCACCCTTGAAGGAATGGACGTCATCATCGGATTTTGATGGACAGCCGAAGAAGAAGGTGTGAAAATGATCCTCACACAATAACCAGTTGTTTTCTATTTTTGAGCCAATGCTGTACCCATTCACATACTTTACCCTGAATCCCTACCTCCTGTAATTTAGTTATGAACCTCTTGGGGCGGGGGGTACCTTTTCAAAAGCCTTCTAAAAGTCCAAGTAAATGATATCAACCACCCTATTGTTGTAGTAAATTTTAGTTGCCTCTGCATAGAACTCCAGCATATTAATAAAACATGATTTTCCCTTTCTGAACCCATGCTTGCTTTCTGCTAACATGCCCATTCTTATCATCTGTTTTTCCATCTCATTCTTTATTATTGTTTCCATTATCTAACCTGTAATGTATGTTAAACTCAATGGCCTGTAGTTATCATGGTCACTGCAGTCACACTTCTTCGACGTTAGCTCATTTTCAGTCCTTGGGGATTTCTTCAGATTTCAATGAATTTTGTAAAAACACGTTAGAGATTTGTATAGATAATCACAGACATCTTTAAGTACCCTATTATAACATTCCACAATTATTCCTAACATACTTAACTTCCTCATTGACTTTTCTTTTATGAGTAAAGAATTGCTAAAATATCTTGTGGTCAACATTGGCCTTATGCGCAGTATCCTTCTCAATCTGACGTTTGGCAATTTAAATTTTTCTCTTGACTATAGCTCTCATATTTTCATATGCTCTACAGGTAATGTCATCACTATTTTTTTCTGTATTCCTTATATAGCTGCCTTTTCTTCAATAATTTTTATGTATATCTTTATTCATCCATGTAGTTAATCTATTGTTTTTATTGCTTCTCCTGACCTTGGGTAAGAACATTTCCTGCACTGTGTGTATTACCTCTTTAAATTGACTCCATTGTTCCTCAACTGACTCAACGTCAAGCAGTTCCTTCCAGTTTACCTTCTGGAGTCTTTGCCGCATCTGCGTAAACTTGGACTTTCTGAAATTCAATTTAGTGGTTTTAATTTTTATTGAATAACTGTCCCAAGAATTTTGAGACTCACAATGTTATGATCACACACACGAAAACCTGGAGGAACTCAGCAGGTCAGGCAGCATCTATGGAAATGAGCCGAGTCTCTTTAGGACTGAGAAGTAGAGGGGAAGATGCCAGAATAAAAAGGTGGCGGGAGGGAAAGGAGGCTAGCTGGAAGGTGATAGATAAAACCAAGCAGATGGAAAAGGTCAAGCACTGGAGAAGGCGGAATCTGATAGGAGAAGAAAATGGACCATGGGAGAAAGAGAAGGAGGAAGGGACCCGGGGAAAGTAATAGGCAGGTGAGAAGAGGTAAAAGGTCAGAGTGGGGAATAGAGGAAAGGGAGGGGGGAATTTGGTTACCAGATAGAGAAATTGATATACATGCTATTAGGCTGGAGGCTACCCTGAAAGAATATAAGCTTGAGAGGACGTAATTCACTCAGGTCCACTAAGTGACTATAAAAGGCAATGACTTGCAGCAGCTTTTTGGAGATATGACCAGTGAGCAATTGGTTTTTGGGATTGATTAGCAAGAATAAATGAAAGGAAACAAGGGTCAAATGCGATGGCTATTGTAGGAGTGGACAGAGTTAGAGTGGGGAATTTGAGGCTTTAGCTTTTCGAGGTTTCAGTGATGAGAGGCTCCAGCCAGGGAAGGCAAAAAAAGCTGTATGTAAAGTTCTTTAAATCCACCCCCCCCCCCCACCATCCTTCCATCCTTTGCATTTGCTCAGTTAGGACAATGAAATGCCAGGCAGGATAGTGGAATACTCCTCTTGAGGGATGTGGGAGGGCAGGGAGACCTCTGACTATAACTACAAGAAGAGCATCCAGCTGCAGCTTCTAAAAATCTGTTTTAAGGTGTTGGAGTTCGAACTGGATGAATTCTGGATCATTCAGGAGTCTAAAAGGGTGATAGATAGGACATATTGAGATGTAGTTACACCCAGGGTGCAGGACACAAGAAACTGGATGACAAGGGAAGGAAAAAGGGGTAAAACAGTCCTGTGTCCATCCCCTTCAACAACCTTAGATACTGTTGGGAGGAATGACCTAACAGAGGAGAATCAGGTCTCTGGTGTTGCCTGCTTCTGTGACTCAGAAGGGGAGGGGGGAGAAGACGCTGGCTATGGTGACAGGGATTTGTTAGTTAGGGGAACAGAAAGGAGGTTCTGAGGGTGAGAATGAGATTCCTGGATGGTATGTTGCCTCTCGGTGCCAGGGTCTAGGACATCTCAGATCGAGTCCTCAGCACTCTTCATTGAGAGGGTGATCCATGTAGGTACCAGAGACACAGGTAGGATGAGTGACGAGGAACTTCAGGGAGTTGGATGCTTATTTAAAGGGCAGGACCTCCACGGTTGTGATCTCAGGATTGCTACCCATGCCATCTGATAGTGAGGCCAGAAATAGGAAAATTATACAGTTTAATTCATGGCTAAGGAGTTGGTTTATAAGGGAGGGCATAAGATTTTTTTGATCATTTGTCTCCCTTTCAGGGAAAGTGGGACCTGTACCAAAGAGATAGTTTGCACCTGAACTTGAGAGGGACTAATATCCTATCGGGAAGGTTTGTTAATGCTGCACAGTTTAAATTCGAGTTGCAGGGACTTGGGAACCAGAGTATCAGAACAGTTAGCAGAGGAGTTGTGGAGATAATGTTGGTAAGATCTCAGACAAAGTCCGGAATCAAAAGGTTGAGCATGGTGTGACTAGTGTCCCGTGCTACATTAATTACAATGCAAGAAGTATTGTAGGAAAGGGCATGGATCAGTATCTGGAATTATGAAGTTGTAGCCATTAGTGAGACTTGATTGCAGGAGGGGCAGGACTGGCAGCTCATTATTCCAGAGTTCTATTGTTTTAGAGGTGACAGAGTGGGAGGGATTAAAGGAGGAGGGGTGATACTAGTCAGGGAAAATGTCACGGCAGTGCTCCGTCAGGATAAACTGGAGAACTTGTCTACGTGTTATGGGTGGAACTGAGAAATAAGAAATGTATGACCAGGTTAATGGGGCTAAGTTGCAGTCCACCCAACAACACGAGAGATTTAGAATGACAAATTTGTCAGCAGGTTGCAGGCTGTAGCAAGTGTTACGTAATCAGCAACAATGAATATATAGTTGAGTCAGGTTTTATAAACAAACAAACATTTATTAAACTCTGCTCAACAGTAGCGGAAAAATATTTAAACGACTAACTTAACCAGAAGTTAACTGCTATATGGCAGCTCTGGAACAGTTCTTAAAGTGGTAAATTCGAACACAGTTCTTAAAGGGGTAAATTCGAAAGTTCAAGTGATTTACACGATCAATAAGGAGAGACTTCTCTGGAAATGGATTTCTTCGAAGACGTGACGTTACTGCTGGTTCTCCAAAGGATTCACGTCAAAGGAAATAAAACGGCTTAAAGGAACTGACTTTTTTCTGGCAAGCGAACACTGCACAAATATCCCTGCTCCTGCAGGAGTTATCTCAGATGCGTGTCACTATTTCTGAACGAAGACTCAGTAAGGTTGATCCTTTATAAAACCGTCGAAAGACTCCAACGTTATTCGATCCTTCAGGTTCCCGTACTTTGGTAAGGTCTTCACTCTCCAATACTACTGTAAAGGAAAAATTACAGATGCAACACACAAACCTGGCAGCAATTGGCGAAACTGCCAGCACCAATCTTTGCACCTTAAAATAGAAAGGAAAACTCCATCTTAAAATGAAATTGCGTCATGAGACAAGTACGCAGCATAACGGAGTAACTGATGAACCAACACAACTAAACGGAAAACTAACTGCGTCACAACAGGGTTTCCCTTTATATACCTGTTGAGAACAGGTCATCATGTGACCTCACACTGGCAGGAAAATTAGATCATGTGACCTCCACACCACTGCATCATGCTCATAAGACAATCACAAGATACCCACGAGGTATGTAATACAAGAAACATAAGGTTGTTATAGAAGGTGATGTTAACTTTCTAAATATTGACTGAGAATCCCATAGTGTAAAAGGATGAGAAGGGATAGAATTTGTCAAACATGTTCAGCAAAGTTTCCTTCATCATCAGTACGTAGAAGTCCCAACGAGAGAGCATGTGACACTGGATCTGCTTTTAGGGAATGAGACAGCGTAGGTGACAGAAGTTTGTGAACGGGAACACTTTGCGTGTAGTGACCACAATGCCATTAGTTTCAAAAACACATATGCAAAAAGTTAGGTCTGGCCCACAGGTTAATATTCTAAATTGGAGAAAGATCAATTCTGAGGGTATCAGAAATGAACCGGCAAGTGTGGGCTGGGACAGGCTGTTTTCTGGTAAAGCTGTACTTGGTAAGTGGGAGGCCTTCAAAAGTGAAATTCTGTCAGAATAAAAGGTAAATATAACAAGTGTAGGGAACGTAAACACGAACCCTCGTTTTCAAGAGAGATTGAACCCCTGGTTAGGAGAAAAAAGGAAGTGCATAGCAGGAGAAGAACAAGTGAGCTGCTTATGGAGCATTAGAAATGCAAGAGAACCCTCATAATAGAAATCAGAAGGGCTAAAAGAAGGCACGAGGTTGCTCTAGAAGACAAGGTGATGGAGAATCCCATGTTTCTACAGATATGTTAAGGGCAAAAAGATTGCACGTGACAAAATTGGTCCTCTGGAGGATTAGAATGGCAATCCTTGCGTGGAACCAAAAGAGGTGGGGGGAGATCTTAAATGCATTTTTTGTATCTGTATTTACTCAGGACATGGCCATAGAGGTGAGGCAAGCGGCATCAACTTTATGGACACTGTACAATTTACAGAGGAGAAGGTGTTTACTGAAATGAGGCAAGTCCCCAGGGCCTTGGACCCTACAGGAGGCAAGAGCAGAAATTACCAGGGGCCTAGCAGAAATATTTAAATCATTCTTAGCAACAAGAGGGGAACCAGTTAATTGAAGCCAATGTTGTTCTGTATGTCTTAAAAAGGATCTAAATATAAACCAGGAAATTATAGTCTAATGAATCTGACTTTGGTAATGGGTAAGCTGTTGGAAGGTATTCTGAAGTACTAGATATGTAAGTATTTGGATAGACGGACTGATTTAGGATAGTCAGCATGACTTTGTGCATGGTAGTTCATGTCTAATCAATCTTATAGAGTTTTTTTTTGAGGAAGTTACCAGGAAAGTGCATAAGGGCAAGGCAGTGACTGCTGTCTACATAGACTTTAGCAAGACATCTGACAAGCTCCCGTATGGGAGGTTAGTCAAGAAGGTTCAGTCGCTTGGCTTTCAAGATGAGGTAGTAAATTCAATTCGACATTGGCTTTGTGGAAGAAGCCAAAGTGTGGTAGTAGATTGTTGCCTTTCTGAGTGGAGACCTGTGACTAGTTGTGTGCTGCAGGGACTGGTGCTGAGTCTATAGCTGTTTGTCATCTGTATCAATGATCTTGATGATAATGTGTTTAATTGGATCAGCATATTTGCGGATGACACTAAGATTGGGGATGTGGTGGACAGCTATCATGGCTTGCAGAGGATTTGCATCAGCTGGACAAATAGATAGAATTTACAGTCAAGTGCGAGGTTTTGCACTTTGCCAGGACCAACTAGGATAGGTTTACACAGTGAAGAGAATGACACTGAGGAGTGTGGTCGAACAAAGGGATCTGGGAATACAGGTCCATAATTCATTGAAAGTGGCGTCACAGGTAGATAATGCCTTAAAGGAAGCTTTTGACACATTGGTCTTCATAAATCCATGTATTGAGTACAGGAGATGAGATGTCATGTTGAAGTTTTATAATACGATGAGGCCTAATTTGGAGTATTGTGTGCAGTTTTGGTCACCTACCTACAGGAAAGATATAAAGAAGGTTGAAAGAATACAGAGAAAATTTACATGGATGATGCCGGTTTTAGAGGCCCTGAATTATAGGGAAAGATTGAATAAGTTAGGACTGTATTCCTTTAAATGTAGAAGACTGAGAGGAGATTTGTTAGAGGTACTGTATACAAAATCATAAGGGATATAGATAGGGTAAAAGCAAGCAGGCTTTTACCACTGAGGTTGGGTGGGACTACAACCAGAAGTCAAGGGTTAAGAGAGAAAGGTGGCATGTTTAAGGGAAACACGGGGGGGGGGGGCAATTTCTTTACTCAAAAGGCCAGAAGAGTGTGGAATGAGCTTCCAGCACAAGTGGTGCTTGTGAGCTCAATTTCAAAGTTTAAGAGAGGCTTTCGATAGGTACATGGATGAAAAAGGTATGGTGCAGGTCGATGGGAGTAGGTAGTTTAAATGGTTCTGGCATGGACTAGATGGCCAAAGGGCCTGTTTGTGTATTGTACTTCTCTATGACTCTATAAGCTGTTGTCCCTCCACCGTGAATGTGGCCTCATCTTGGCACAAGGAGGCTCTGACTGACATGCCGGAGTTGAAATGGGAATTAGAATTAAAATATTTAGCCACTGAGAAGTCCCACTTGCGGCGGATGGTGCGGAGTGGTGAATAAGAATAACTTGAATGAAACATGACCTCAATTAAAAATACAATGAGTAAATTTTACTTTTTGACTCAACAAATGACATATCAATCATATATGTAATAAACGAATTATATAATTTCAAGCAACATGCACAAAATGCTGGAGGAACTCTGCAAGCCAGGCAGCATCAATGCAAAAGAGAAATGGTCAATGTTATGGGCTGAGACCTGTCATCAGGAATCATATGTAATTTCAATTGGTTCTGTAGAACTAGAGGAAGTAAACAAAATATTGGAAAGGAAAGATAGAAGCTATGGATTAGGTTTTCTTTCCCCATAGAATTAAGTACACTGCTACTATCTGACATTATCTAGCAACATTTGAATAAAAGCTATTTGAAGTTCATGTGAGAAGGTATGGATATAATCTATATCTGTACTTGGGTAACGCAAACTGTATGATTGCATTAATATAAGTGTGTTTCACTTGATTAACTTTGTTGATTAGGGTTCAAATGCTTTATTTGTTAAGTACTAGCTGATTTTGCAAAGCAGCCTTGCTCAGGTGCCATCTTTTTGTATAAATCTGTATCTCATTAGGAGATTGCATGAAGCAAGCAACATGTTAATGGAATTATTTCTGCTAAAGATGTTAGCATTTATTTCAACTTGTCAGAGCTAGCATATTAGGCTCAGTATCAGCTGTGATTCAGTGGTTGCAGTTATGCCTTTCTCCAGAAACTTGAGCACATAGTCTAGGCTCTAATAAAGAAGAGAAGATGTGCTGTATTTCCAGAATTACTATGCTTTAGATGAGGGGGAGAAGACTACATAGCACATATTTGAAAAGAGCAAGCAGGTTATCCTAGTGGCCAATATATGCTCCCCAATCAACATCGAAAATTGAGGCGAGAAGACTGCAACTAGCGGGGCACTGTCTATGTCACCCCAAGCTACCTGCCAGCCTAGTCATCATATGGGAGCCCAAGCATGGGAGGATGAACCCTGGGCGCCCTCCCAAGACTATGGTCAGCATGCTCCTAGAAGACAGCGGTACGGCTAATGTAGATGAACTGATCACACTGATGAGGGAGAGGGAGAAGTGGACAGTCCGTCATCGTGCCCGACACCGGCCCCCTAGGCCTGAGTCGATGTAGTAGTAACCAACATCTAAAACAGTAAAATCTAGTTCAAAGGTTCAAAGGTTGATTTTTAATGTCAGAGAATGTATACCTGAAATTCTTACTCTTCACAAGAACCCCATAGAATGAATGACAGAAATATTGAAGGCCCCCCTCTCTTCACACAAGCAGCAGCAAAAGTATTAACTCCCCCCCCCACTTGCATCAGTAGAAGCATGAACACCCCCACACCCCCACCATGCATGCAACAGCAGTAGGCCCCACATTGAGACCTTGATCCAGAGTCCATCGAACCTACAGTCCGTAACCAGCACTTTGGTATCTCAGACAGGCTCTCTCTCTCCATCACTGGAGAGAGAGGTCATTCCTGCGACAACGAGAGTGGAGACCAGCAACTCACTGTCCAATGTTACAACCTTCTGTGTCGTAATTGTTTGTATAATCAGTGTTTGTGGGATTTTGCTTGGCTTCAGAGCTATCTGATCATGACTGACCTGCATCTAATCGGAAGTGATGCTTCTGTTTAATGTGGTTCTAGCCATAAAAAGTTTGTAGCCTGACTGCTCACAGTGCAATGTCTAAAAGTTAAAATAAACCCTTTCAGAAGGATAAGGAGAAAGACGTGGAGATGAGTGAGGTAAATGGTGGGGTGTGAAGCGGTAGAGGATGTGTAGGGGTCAGTGTGGTGGTGGATGGAATTAGTGGAAGCGGTGGTCAATGCAGGATGGAAAATAGGGATGGAGAAAGGAGAGAATGGAAAATCCAATGTTATTCAGAATATTGGATTTGTTGAGAGTGTCCCAAAATGTTGACTGGTGTTGATGGGTTTGGTCCCTTGTTAATATGCTTAGTAAATGAATGTAAGTTTGGATTGGCTGGAATAATTCAAAGAGCTGGCAGCTTAACATATATGAATGGCCTGCAATGCAATCAGTGGGTGAGGGTTGCTTGCGTTTTGCAAAGCATGGGGGAATTTTTATGTTTTATGGGATTTAACCTCCCATTTTTGGTTAAGGGGGTTACTCAATAATGATTTTGATGCCTATGGGTTAATCCGTTTGGGTACATGTTCTCAATATAACCTGGGCCAAGTTATTTGTCACATCAACACCAATGATCCAAATAGGTGGTTAATGCTAGTAAGTATTAAATATATAATTATATCTTGACTCATTTGATTAACTACGCGCCAACATTGGCTTTACCTGTGGACAGATGGACTCTAACATATGAAATATGGTGAAAAAAAAAAGAAACCAGCAGCCAAAGTATATTTATTTTCAGACTGATTCAGTAGCATTTCAACAATCTTCATTAAAGAAACTATGATGTGGTTGATAGCCAATTTGAGTTAGATTGGAAACCTGTCATCAAATATATTTTCCCTGTACATCAAAACCTTGCTATAATATTCATGATAAAGCAAATTTTGTTAAATCAAAAGAGCAACATCATAGGAACCTTTTGTTATGTTTATTCACTTACTCAAATATCAGACTGGACTTCGAGTCTTGTACTCATCGAGTGTCATTTACTCTGTATTGAATTTCTGTTACAAATGAATGCAGGCTGTCTTTTATTGAATGGACTGTGTCATTCTGGCCAATTTTCTTTTTAGTAGACTAGCAGTTTTGTGCCAGTGAGCTGTATGAGATGATTGTACTTCTAACACACATACATAGTTGATGTAAAATTTATTAGGTTGCCTTGAAATTGAAAAGGGATACTGTTAACGAGTAATATTGAATTGGCATCTAGACTGGAAGTGATAAAATTGGAGCATTTTAGTTCTGACTGAGTAAAAGTTGCTCATTTTTGATTTCCAACTTGTATTGTGTATTAAGTAGCTAGCAGTATATATGTAAATAATGGCTACATCTCTCTTCCTACTTGCGTCATATACTTTAACAACTGAAGTCACTGCCACTTGCACATGCAAACCAATGTTCTCACTCACTGCATGTACGTAGACATTGTCTGGATCCTCTTTCATGGAATGTTTTGACAGATATGTGGTTATGGAGCTGCAAAGCAGTTTGTGGCCCAAAAATATTTTAATTTGGTTATTTGTTCAGTGATTGAAAACGATTCTAATCTATAAGTTGGTAAAGGAATTTTTTTTAAAAAGGTGGGATTTATGGAAAAGATATTTGTTTATTTGTCATGTGAATAAATTATCAGGATGTAGCTATTTTTGAAACATGTAATTGATGAACAAGTGGGCCTGTAGAAGGGGTGTGAATTTGACCTTTTAAGCATCAATTTGTATTCTTGAACTGGATCTTTGCCTTTGACAATGGTTGTAGAGGGATTGTCATGTTACTACACTATAACTGCTGGATGAATACTGTGTATGAATAGCTTTATGTTAACAGACAGAAAAATAATGGACTAAAGTCTGGTTATTGATCTTACTTTCATAAAAGCTCTGTCTCGTTCCAAATAAGACAATTGGCAAATGTTTAGCCAGAGGGACAAAAATCAGAAGAATTAATTGGCTTTCATCACAATTCACAGGAGTGACCTGAGTGTTTTCTTTGCAAAGGAACAAGATTATGGAATTTTCATAGTTTGTGTGAAGAACCTAGGCAGAAAGTTGAGAAGATTATATTTTCCCTGATCTCTTTAATCTTTTAAGAATCATGCACAGTAATTTTTCAAAAATTTCCAATGCATTTTGCATATAGGAATCGATATCCAGTCTTGAAAGATCTGCAAGACTTTGAAGAGTATTATTCAGTAGAGCAAGTTAAAGAACATACAGTTAACTGAAGAACTATGCTGATTTTGCAACATGCACAGTGCCATCAAGGAACCTGTATTCAGAATTGTGAGTCGAGTTGTTTCATAGCAACATGCAATTTCTGCCATACCATCTGTGAAGAATTAGATATTGTCTCTCCAGTGTGGTCCCATCATTGAAATTAATGGTGAGAGTTGAGGCTGAACGTGAAACAGAGAGCATGTAGCTCTGAATGCTGTAGCTAAAACCATCTGTTGAAAGATGCATTAGAGAGCAATCATTAGTAAGCATAGAATTCTTCCATTTTTGATAAGGAAGTACAACATTTTTGTTAATGTTATCTGTTACTAAATTACATTTTTACTGCAAATTTCTTCGTGCTAAAGCAAAAGATGACACAGTTCATGATTCTTGCTTTATGTGCTATGAAGTCACACACTCTTGGTGAGTTTTAGTAATTCTCCAATGCCTATCTTGACTGGAAAAGAGATGACATTCGGGATCAGTTATTTCCTTCAGTGGATAGATAATGAAACAGCAATTTGCTTACTTGTACAACTGATGATCATGGCCTCATGCGAACCTGGAATATTATATTTAATTTTTCCTCAGGTTGAATGCAACCATATTAATTGACATTACTAACTTCAAAGTCAATCACATATTATGGGATTGAAGTTTCATGAATTCCAGCATATCCCTGAATGACAACAAATTTTCAGTTCTTTGGCGTTTTTGAAGCTGAACATGGTAATTTATTCAGCTTTCGGTCCACAAATCATAAATAAATTATTATATATTTGATTACTAAATTCAGGTTTATGACCTACAATGGCATGATTTCAGCTCAGAACCTCAAGCTTATTACCTAATGAGAGCCAAACAATATAATGGCCTACCCAGTGTCTATAAATCTATTTTAAATAAAATAAGCAAAGAATTAAGAAATCACTTCCCCTTAAGTGTTCCCTTCTACAAAGTACAGTGAATTCTAGTTATTTTGGACATGACCTGGAGGAGGAGAAGATGGCGGCGCAACGGCAGCACGCGGGGCCTCTCCGGTGATGAATATCTGTTATCTGTCAAGTAGGGGACCGTGCACAATTCTGATTTGATGGAGATGGATGTGAGAGTACGAAAGAACACCTGGAAAACTTATGAAATGCTCGCTTCGCTGCCGCTGCTACTGTGTGGTAACCGGAATCTCCGGAGCAGAAGGCCCCGAAATCCTCGGCTTTGCTTGTTTCAGTGGCTGGGGCTAGGTCGAAGGCACTCGGCAGAGGATGGCGCTCGGGAGGCTGTATTGGAGGGGCTGGTCGGAGGCTCGAAGTTTTTGGATGGATGGACTCAGTGTCGGCTGTGGTCGGCTGCTTCCAAGGCATCAGTAAGTTGACGGTGCCTGGAGGTTTATGGCAAGGAGTTTCTCCTTTGCCGCCTGCTATCGGGGACTTGGGTATCGATCGACTCAGGGACTTCTGAGATTTTTTTCACCGTGCCCTTGGTTTGATCTTCATCAAATTATGGTATTGCTTTGCACTGCTGTAACTATATGTTATAATTATGTGGTTCTGTCAGTGTTAGTCTTTGGTTTGTGCTGTTTTCTGTGACATCACTCCGGAGAAACATTGTATCATTTCTTAATGCATGTATGCATTTCTAAATGACAATAAAAAAGGACTGAGTGTTCTCATTATCTAATCTAATGTCGGGATCAATATATTTTGGCCAATTAAGTGGTTAGCTCAATTTGCCGAAGTTTCGTGGAAATAGTTATAAAGGTGTTAAAAAAAAGTCAAACTCAATAACAAGATATGTATTTAAATTAAATACAAAACAAATTAGAATGCTACCAATAATACTACAGTACTATAAAACAGTGTGTAAGTTTCTGACAATAATCAGCGGAGAAATTCATCTGGTGTACACAATGAGGAAAATCAATGCAGACAATGGACTGCCTTTATACAATGCTATCGATGATTGCGTCCTCCAAATCTTCATTTTCATTACAATATTCAAAAAGATTGTCAATACCTTCAAATTCTTTGTAGTTCCTAACTTTTTGAAGTAGTAAAATTGTTTCATTATCACTCAACCGTTTCTGGCCTCTGTAAGTCTGCATGCTTGAAACCTCAGTGAGCAAAGCAGTTCTGAATTTTCTTACTGCTTATTCCTCACCAAACATCAGTGACAAAAGTCACTGCATTTTGAATACAAACACGCAAGCAACTGACGCTATTTATAAACTGATCGTTCTAAGCGTAGTGTAGTGTCCAACAGTTACACAAGTGCGCGTGACTGATTGGAGTAAGAGCCTGTTTGGCGACAGTCTCCTGTCCCAATTAAGCAACATTGTGTCCCAAATAAATGAACAGAATTCTGTCAATTTTCTAGATTAGTTTTTGTCCTTTAAGGGTTGTCCCAGATAAGCAACTGCCCTGATTAACTGATAGCCCAATTAATGGGATTCCATTCTATTTAGAATTTCATCCTTTGTGCATTCTATCCAATTTATTTAATTTCCTTTTGTAAATTACTAAAATCTTCTGCAGTCCCTCAAATTCTTATATAGAACACTGAACATTTCTTCCTCACTGCATTCCAAAATTCAATCCAACTTGCAAAAGCAAGTTGTGAAAGTCTTAAGAATCATTGCATTCCATTCTTAATTATCCAAGTAATCTTAAATGCCATTGCTACAATTATTTAATCCAGTCCTGATGCGGTGTTTCAACCCGAAATGCTGACAGTTCTTCTCCCTCCTCAGAAGCTGCTCAACCTACTGGGCTCTTCAAGCAGTTTGTTCATTGTCCCAGATTCCAGACCTGAATCCCTTGGGTCTCTGCAATTATTTGTATCATTTGTTTCTTCTTCTCAGTAAATTAATCAACTCAGTGCAAGTTGTTTTGGTAAAAATATTAATCCCAATCTTTAGTTCCAATTTTAAAATTTTTTTGTGCTTAGATCTCTGCGTTTGGTTGCATCATTTAGGTATCTCTATATTAGTTATGACAGTTAATAATTGAAAGATTCTGTTGTATTTTCACTCAAATCTTTTCAGTTCAATAAAATGAGCTTAAATTATTTTTCTCATCATATATTTTTGCTCTCTAATATTTATGTTCATCTTTGTATAATTCTTAACAACGTCTCTGCAGTGTTGTTCTGGAACAATTGTATCAAAATTTGTGCATAGTATTTTTGGTGTTGCTACACTGCTTGCCTTTGCGGGTTTCCAGATTTTGAAGTATTGCTATTTGATTTAGGTCTGATAACAGCTTTACAGTGAGTGGTGACTTTCAATCGCACACTTGTCTTCATCCACTGAGGCATAGAATACAGGAAGATCATTTTACAACTGTACAACATGTTGGTTAGGCCGCATGTGTGGAGTACTCTGCCACACTACAGAAGATGTGACCAAACAAGAAATGGTGCAGGGAAGATTCATAAGGATATTGCCTTGATTGTAGGGCTTGAGTTATGAGGAGAGATTGGAAAGTCTTGAGCAAAGGAGACTGAGTGTGACATGATGGAACGATATAAAATTATGAGAGGCACAGATGGTCACAGTCTGTTTCCCAATGGTTGGGACGTCTTAAAAATAGAGGCCAAAGGTGTAAGGTAAGTGAGGAGAAAGTTTAAAGGGGTTTGAAGGCTATATTTTATATTTTATAGTTTAAAGGGGGTCTGAAGTCTATATTTTTCATGCAGAGTAGTTGGTAGCTGGATTGCACTGCAGAAGAGGTGGAGGCAGGAACAGTAGTAGAACTTAAGAGGCATCAGAACAGCTACTTGAATGAGCAAGGCATGAAAGAATACAAACTTAACCCAGCCAACTGGGATCAGCGTAGTTAGGTACATTGGTTGCTTTAGAAGCGATTGACCAAAGGATCCATTTCTAAGCTGTTCAACCCAAGACTTCCTCAGTGTTTCTATAGTATACTTCTACAGGAATTCTTTGAGGAAATATCAAGCCGGATAGATAAAGGAGAATTGGTGGATGCTGGATACATGGATTTTCAGAAGGCCTTTGGCAAGGTGCCACACATGACATAGCTAAACAAGGTAAGAACTGCTGGCTAGCAGGAGTCAAACAGTGGGAATAAAGGGAATTTTTTCTGGTTGGCTGCCAGTGACTACTGGTACTAGTGCCTTGGGACAGCTTCTTTTTACACCATATGTTAATGATTTAGATAACAGAATTGAAGGTTTTGTGTCCAAGTCTTCAGACAATACAAAGATGAGAGGAGGGGCAGCTGTGTTGAGGAAGCAGGGAGGCTGCAGAAGGACTTAGATTAGGAAGATGGCCAAAGACGTGGCAGGTGGAATACAGTGTCGGGAAGTGTATAGCCATGCACTTTGGTTGAAGAAATAAAAGCATAGATGATTTTCTAGATGGAGAGAAAATTCAAAAATCTGAAGTGCCAAGGGACTTAGGAGTTCTCATGTAGGATTTCCTAAAGGTTAATAAATTTGCAGGATGAGTCAGTGTTGAAGAAGGCAAATGCAATGTTCATATTCATTTAGAGAGGATTAGAATATAAAAGCAAGGATGTAATGTTAAGGCTTTATAAGGCACTGATAAGGCCTCACTTGGAGTATTGTGAACAGTTTTGGGCCCCTTATCTAAGAAAGGATGTGCTGATATTGGAGAGGGTTCAGAGGAGGTGCACAAAAATGATTCCAGCAATAAAAGAGTTACCATATTGAATGAAAGACTGATTGATGGCACTGGGCATGTACTCTCTGGAATTCAGAAGGGTGAAGAAGAATCTCATTGAAGCCTATGGAATGTTGAAAGGCCTCTGTAGAGTGCATGTGGAGAAGATGTTTCTTATGGTGGGGTTGTCTAGGACCAGAGGCCACAAGCATAGAATAGAGGGACGTCCATTTAAAACAGAGATGAGGAGAATTTCTTTAGCTAGAGAGTGGAATATCTATGGATTAGTCAAGGCATGAAGGATTATGGAGAGAAGGTAGGAGATTGCAACTGAGAGGGGAATGGATCAGCCATAATGAAATGACAGAGCAGACTCGATGGGACAAATGGCCTAATTCTGTTCCTATACTTTATAGATTTATGGTCTTATATTGTTTAAATAGACTGATTTACATATGTGTTGTGGTTTCCATGTGTACTTGAAATAAATTAACAAGATTAAAAAATACAGTAGTTAACGTGTAAATTGTATCTGCCAGGAAATCATTGAATCACATCTAGCTTCAGTGTTTACAGTCAGTTCAATCTAAAGCTATTAGCTTCAAGAATACAAAGGTTTTCACTGTGGATAAATGGAATAAATTTATATAGATTTTCTGTATAACTAGAAACGTTACTTTTTTTTGCAGCTCATTTCAGCTCAGTCTCGATAGTTGCTTTTCTTCTAAATGATGATCAACATTAGAGAGTCTTTGGAAGTAAAATTAGATGAGTGCCGACATGTGCCGGATTTGATATTCAAAACATGAAAAGGCATGGCTCTCCCTATCCTCCCACCAATTATTCAGAATATTAAGAATGGGTGCATAAGCATGTATGCACCCAGAGGTAGAGAGGTGACTTGTTAGAAGTGTACAAGATGCTAAGAGGTTGTATTGAGTGGATAGCCAGAGACATTTTCCAAGGGTGGAAATGGCTAATACCAGTGGGCATGATTTTAAAGGTGGAGGAGCGACACCTTATAGTCTGTTTAGTTAGCCTCCAACCTGATGGGATGAATATCGATTTCTCCTTCTGTTTTCTTTACCCCTCCCCTTCCCTCTTCTTCTATTCCCCACTCTGGCCTGTTAGATCCTCTTCTCACCTGCCTATTACTTCTCCCTGGTGCTCCTCCTTTTTCCATTTCTTCCATGGTCCACTCTCCTCCTCTGTCAGATTCCTTCTTCTTCAGCCCTTTACCTTTCCCATTCACCTGGCTTCACCTATCACCTTCTAGCTTGTCTTCCTTCTCAACCACCCCCACTCCCACCTTTTATTCTGGCATCTTCCCCCTTCCTTTCCAGTCATGCTGAAGGGTCTTGGCCCAAAACATTGACTGCTTATTCATTTCCACAGATGCTGTCTGACCTGCTGAGTTCCTTCAGCTTTTTCTGTGGGTTCTTTGGATTTCCAGTATCTGCATAATCTCTTAAGGGATTGATCTGAGAGTAGTTTAGAAGGTTGTCACATTATGGGCTGAATGGTCTGTACTGTGCCGAAATGCTCTATATTTTCTATAACTTGCAGAGCACTTTTTGCCACTCTTCTACTTGCTTTCTGAGAAAGCCTATTTCTTAAAATTTTTGCATATGAGTTACTTATTTCCTACTATTTACCTGCTATGTGTGCATAACTACAAATCAATTAAATAAAAGCACACGAGGGAGAAGGCTTTAACTGGTGTTTTCACATTGAAGCGAGAGAGAGAGAGAGAGAGAGAAAACAACGTGCATGAGTAGACAACAGATCAAGGCGCATGCACAAGGAACAGATCAATACATAGTGCTGAGGGGAGTCAGTGCTCTAAAAGGAATAGATTCATACATTACACTTTCTCCCCCTTTAGATTAATGTAATATAAAACTGTATATGTACAAAACATTCGGTGCCCCTTTCACAAACCATATTCAAATATACATGCTTTCACAATAACTTCACTGTTCTAAAGATCAATCTTTTGGATGGTGCTCTGTTTCTTTCAGGATAGTGCCTCTGGACCTGTGGAGTGACATTGGGTTTGGTAGGTGTCTTGTCAATGACAACATTCTTGTAGCACCTCTGGACCTGTAAAGTGGCATCAGGTTTGGCAGGTGTCTTGTCGACAAAAATATTCTTTAAGCACCTCTGGATCTGTGGAGTGGCATCAGGTTTGGTAAGTGTCTTGCCTAAGAAAATGTTCTCAGTCGCCGGCGTAATGTTGCTGTCAGTGATATAATCATCACTGAGAGGTAAGTCTGGTGGCTGTATTGTGCCAACTTGTTGGATGCAATAGACTTGGATGTGTTCTTCGGTTGTGCATTCAGTATCTGCTCCACATAACATCTCCATGTCTCCAACATCCACTGTGTACATCAGTGGTTCAGTCTTATAGCTATCCTACCAGGTGTCCACTTGACTTCTCAGTAATCACAAACTAGGACTTCCTGTCTAACTTCAAGCTCCTTGCTGCTTCACTTGGCAACTGGCTGAATTATTTATTCTGTATTTCCCTCCATAGATCAGTTTTCAGGTCTATGTGAGATCTCAGATTCTTTTTCATAAACATCATTACAGGTGTTTGATTTGTCACCACAATGACAGAGTTCTGATACAAAGAAATGAAGTTGTTTACCTTGTGCTGTAGAGAAATGCCCTCCTTTTCAATCACTTTAATAGACTTTCTTGAAGGTTTGAATAAACCTTTCAGCTAACCCATCTGTTGATGGGTGGTGAGAAGCTGGCTTGTGATGTCTGATGTCATTTTTCTTCATGAATAGTCTGAGTTCTTCTGATGTGTATTATGGTCTGTTGTCACTCACAAGTTGTTCTGGTGAGCCATTTCTAGTGAAGATAGTCCTTAAGGCAGAGACAGTCCTTGCTGAGATGGTTGACTTCATCGGTATAACCTCCGGCCACTTTGAATGATCATCCACTGCAATCAGGAACATGGAGTCCATGAATGGCCCAGAAAAGTCAATATGTACTCTTTACTACGGTGAAGGCAGCCAGTCTTATTGGAGTTACGTTGCCTGTCAGAGTGCATTTTGAACGTTTTGGCATCTTGAGTAGCTTTTGGCCAGTCTTCAGTCTGTTTATCTATTCCCTTCTCAAGCATCTTCTGATTACCATTAAGCAGCTGTGCCAGTCTCTGGTTAGTACTACCATTTGGGCTGCAGTTGTCAAGTCACTTGCAACATGGGAGGACTTACCACATTGATAACATTTGTTTTTTTGCACCATTCAGGGACATTTTGTCCATTTCACATTTTAAACTTTTTTTTTGTAGTTCTACTGCATCCTTTGCTGCAGTCTCTAATAATATTGCAATGGTCATTGCCCTTTCTAAGGTTAGATCTCTCTGTGACATAAGCCTCATTTGAGTGCTTTGACTATGCATGCCACATACAAGCCTGTCTCTTAGTGCATCAGAAAGCCTGTCTCTGAAGTCACAGTACTGGAAAAGTCTGCGCAATTCTGCAGTGTATTCAGAAATGCTTTCATCCTTTGACTAGTTCCTTTTGTAAAATCTAAATTCCTCAGGTACTACCAGTGGTTCAGGGCTCAAGTGGTTTTGTAAAATTGTACCAGTTTTGTTGAACATTTTGCTTGCTGGCTTTTCACGGGTTTCTAGGTTGTGTAAGAGACTGTACGTCCTAGGACCCACTGAGCTAAGAAGTGTGGGGGCTTTCTTTAGTTCCTCCTTATTGTTCAATTTACAATACAGTTACACCCTCTTGATATATGACTCCCAACCTTCATTAATGCTATCGAATTTGTCAGCTTTCTTGACTGAAGCCATCGCCATGTTATTTTCACTTTAACTTTGCTAGTTACGCTTTTCACTGTGTACAATGCAGTGTACTCACGCATCCCTTTGTTAGTGTCCATGGCAGCCTTCTCAGTCAGTTTACCTCTTTCTTCTCGCTGTCTCATCCCATAACTGTTGGTGCAGTTCATGATATTTTCTGATATTCAGGTTCGTACTCATTGTCAATTTATTCTGCCTGTGCACAACTAGCTATCAATTAAAATAAAAGCACGCATGCAGGAGATGCATTAATTAGTGTATTCACATTACAGTGAGAGAGAACGAGCAGTGCAAGTATGTAGATGGCAGATAAATGTGCATGCGCAGGAAATAGATCATACATAGAGCTATGGGGAGTCATTGCTCTAAAAGAAATAGATCCATATATTACACCTATTATTGTAGTGAACTCAGAGCCTCGAGCCTCTTGAACCTTTAGTAAGATTATAAACGATCGGAATGTGTCTTAAACTCTGCATTCCAGTCTATCCATGGTAAACTTTCACGTCCTTGGCCAACATCGAGCTCATCCTGCCGTAAGGATATTTCAGAATTCTGCTTCCACCATTCAAAGGATGAGATGACTAAAACTAGTAATCCTTAAAGAGAAAGTATTTTGCCTCAACTTTGTCTTAAGTGGGCAGTCTTTTATGTTGAATACTCAGTAGGATGTAAGTGCAAGAAATTGTTATTATTTTGCATGATAATTGTTAATGTAATGTTAATCAATTTCCTAGGCTCAGAGGTGAGATAACTAAGTTGTATATTCTCATTGCCACGCGTTAGAGTATTTGGTTGCTTGAGACTGTTGTGCTCATCACTCACAAATGACCCAGATGAGTGTTGTCCTTGTAATGTCATTATTAGTTCATGCTTCAAGCAAGCTATGACATAAAAAAACATTGAGCAGGGAATAATGTAATGAGGTATGTTCCACTCCAGCAACATCTTCCCCAATGGGTTATATAATTGTAAGCTGCTCAAACAATTTGCAAAATAAATTCAACCCAAACTAATTGAACTGTAGTTCTGGTATGTGTTTGACTAAATCAATCAGACTTGCATATATTGAAGAAAAATTATACTCAGTATGGCACGTGGTCAAAATGAAGTGAAACACACGTCTTAAAAAATGATGAGTCCTTCAGCTGATGCCATTTGGGAGACCCTGGCCTATCAAAATACAGATGGCGCAGTAAAACTGAAGTACCAGATCTCTCCCACATCAGATTGTGTTCTTACCACAGGTCCCCATGCTCTTCCCATTTCATAGCAATACAGACAACCAAGCAAAAAAATATGTTCACTCTCTGTCAATGCAAGCTGTCTTTGAAAGAGTGTCGAGGGAGCTAATGATTTGATTTATTCCTGTTTTCTAATTAGGCTGCTGATGGCCCAGTTCATAGTAGAGGCATACCTAGAAATTCAATTGCCTCACATTTTTGACCTGCCATTATGCAGTTGATGGTCAATTCTTTACCAAAACTAGAACAATCACTTTCTGATTGTTTAACTTAACCAGACTCAACTCATCCTTGTGTCCCAGACACTATTTCTGTAATAGAAGTATCCATGATATTATCGTTCCCTGTGTAGTGTTCCTTTTGCAACATTGTAGGGAATCTCGACAATGATAACTTGAGAACTTCTGTCTTTGTCCCAGGACAATAAATCCTCCTGGGTACAGCAAAAGATTACAATGCCCACTTGTCAACCACCTGACTACACACTGACCCAAAATAGACAATTCCAGCATTCTTTTTTATTTCAGATTTCTAGAGACTGCAGTATTCTCCATCTCACAATTCTTTTGCAAATACAAGTATTGATCTCCCTTTGTTAGATTGTGGCAATCACATGGGTAATCTTGGTCTCCTTTGTATTTCCCAGTTTGCCAGCTCTCTGTGATCGAAAACATGCTTATTTGTTATTTTGTTCCATTCTGATGAAATTTCATATATCCGCAAAAAGCAAGGAAGAGGAGGCATTGGTATCAAGAAAGTAACACTCTAAACAGAGAGGCTCCATTCACCTGTAAGTCGGCTGGAGTGATATACTGTGTCCAGTGCCCCCAGTGTGGCCTTCTATATATTGGCGAGACCTGACACAGACTGGGAGATCGTTTCGCTGAACACCTACGCTCTGTCTGCCAGAGAAAGCAGGATCTCCCAGTGGCCACACATTTTAATTCCACGTCCCATTCCCATTCTTTTATGTCTATCCATGGCCTCCTCTACTGTAAAGATGAAGCCACACTCAGGTTGGAGGAACAACACCTTATATTCCATCTGGGTAGCCTCCAACCTGATGGCATGAACATTGACTTCTCTAACTTCTGCTAATGCCCCACCTCCCCTTCGTACCCCATCCGTTATTTATTTATATATATATATATATATATATATATACATCCTTTTTCTCTCTCTCCTTTTTCTCCCTCTGTCCCCCTCACTATACCTCTTGCCTATCCTCTGAGCTTTTCCCCTCCTCCCCATTCTCTTTCTCCCTAGGCCTCCTGTCCCATGATCCTCTCATATCCCTTTTGCCAATCAACTGTCTAGCTCTTGGCTCCATTCCTCCCCCTCCTGTCTTCTCCTATCTTTTCGGATCTCCCCCTCCCCCTCCCACTTTCAAATCTCTTACTAGGTCTTCTTTCAGTTAGTCCTGGTCTCGGCCCAAAACATCGACTGTACCTCTTCCTAGAGATGCTGCCTGGCCTGCTGTGTTCACCAGCAACTTTTATGTGTGTTGCTTGAAATTCCAGCATCTGCAGATTTCCTCGTGTATGTGTGAGGCTCCATTCACAATGCTTTTGCTGTTGAGAGCACTGCCGTTGGGGAAAGATTCCAAGTTGGGTCCTTCAGGTGACTGATGACTGAATTATTAAGTATATGTCACCTCTGGTCTGGCTGAATCCTTTGGCAAAAATATTTATAAATTAAGCACTAAATTATTCAGATTTCCCACTTGGAGTTGGCATCATTATGGTTCCAAAATGCAAGTACCAAACACCAAGCTGCATTGCAGTGTGTGGCAGGATTGCATTACAAAATGCATTTGTGCTTAAGGTGAATATATAAGTAGCAAAGCTACAGATACAACTTTATTTTGTCTTGTCTCTTGAAGTCAGTTGGGTCCTCCACTCTCAAATGAAATTGATTGTTTTAATGAACAAATCTGATTTTTAAAAAAAGCTATCTGTAGAAGTATTTCTTGCACACATTCAACTTCTCCAAGATATAGTTTTCCAAAGTAAAAGAGATCAGTATCTGCTTCTTTTTATTATGGGTTTGATGCGTTATTCTCTGTGTTGCTTTCTAACAATCAGAATAATCTTGAGTAACTACTAGCACTGCTATTTGAAGGATTACTGGAAGATTGATTCAAATTGCTGCTCTGTGCCCACTTTTCAAATACACAATGGCGTGTTTAATTATAACACATCAGAGCCACGTGAATCCTTTGACTCAATCCACTTCATCCTTACTTAGGGAGAGAGGATATAATGGGAGTTGTCAAATGAAGTCTCAAATAGTAATTGCACCATGAGCTAACAAGTAAATTAAAAGGTGACAGAGGTTTGCAAGGAGTTTACCTATAACTGTGGGTGATGCTAATTTCTACATAGATCAAACTGACTAAATAATCTTGAGGATAAATTCATAGAATGTAATTGGGATAGCTTCTTGGATTAGTATATTGTGGAATTAGCTAAGGAGCAGGGCATATGCTTTATGAGATAAGATCAATTGATCTATAATGATGAAAAATTATCATAATTAGATAGAACTTCATTTTCAACTGAAGTTAGACCTGAAACTAATGTCTTAAACATATACAGATCCCGTTACAAAGCTATGAAATCAGAGTTAGCTAAAACAGCAAGTGACACAAGTTAGAATATGGGGACTATATGCGATTCCCTGTGCAATGTTGTTTTGGGGCAAACTGAGATCACGTTGCCCTGGGAATATCTGGTAAGCAAGCAATGTCAGGTATTTAAGGAAATTGAAACATAATAACATAGAAAACCTACAGCACAATACAAGCCCTTCGACCCACAATGCTGTACCGAACACGTACTTACTTTAGAAATTACCTAGGGTTACCCATAGCCCTCTATTTTTCTAATTTCTAATGTTATCTAATTCTCAACAATTACATTTGTGAAATAAAAATTTCATGAGAAGGATGGTCCATCTGTAGTTAAGAGAATTGCAGTTAAAAAAGATACACATGATATTGAAAATCATAGTTGTAGACCAGAAGGTGGGGATTTTTTTCTGCAAGTCTGCCAAAGCTTGCTGAATAAAAGAGAAAATGGATTATCAGAGTAACTTAAAACATATAAGAATATAAAAAGGAAAAGAGCATTTAAATTACACATGGTGGTTCCATTATTAGGTATACCTCGTTAATGCAAATATCTAATCAGCCAATCATGTGGCAGAAACTCATGCAGACATGGTCAAGAGGTTCAGCTGTTATTCAAAACAAACACCAAAATGGGGAAAAATGTCACCTAAGTAGCTTTGACTGTGGAGTGATTGTTGGTGCCAGATAGGGTGGTTTGATTATCTCAGAAACTGCTGATCTCCTGGGGTTTTCACACACAACAGTCTCTAGAGTTTACAGAGAGTGGTGCAAAAAAAAAACAAAGAAAAATCCAGTGAGTGGCAGTTCTGTGGGTAATAATGCCTTATTAATGAGAGGGGTGAGAAGAGAATGGCCAGTCTAGAAGGTGACTGTGACTCAACTAACCACGCATCCTAACAGTGGTGTGCAAAAGAATCTCTGAATGCACAACACATTGAACCGTGAAGTGGATGGGCTACAGCAGCAGAAGACCGTGAGTATACATTCAGTGGTCACTTTATTAGGTACAGGAGGTACCCAATATAGAGGGCACTGAGTGTAAATGCTGTCATCGTCTGGGAGGGGCAAAATGTAGTAGTGCAAGCTAATGGGAGTAAAGGCTGAAGATTCTCTGATAGCCTGAATCCCAGGATCTAAAAATGTAGCTGCAGGTATAATTGAAGCATTGGTTGTAATCTCTGAAAGTTCACTTTTTTTTTCTGGAAATGTGTTTGAAGATCAGTAAAGCTCAAAGGCTGATCAAGAAAGGAGGAAGTCAGCCTGTTAGCCAGACACATGTCAATGGAAAAGCAGGATACCATTTTGGAAAATCATAATATAATCAATCACAATGATTTCATTAGATTTATATGATGGTGTTATAAATGAATTGACTAAAGGGTACCAATAGATGTAGTGTATTTGGATTTCCTAAATGCTTTAAAAAACAGACCAGATTAAATGTTTCTGTACCTTGAGTTATGACTTTGGGTGTGAAATATTGGATAGAAGATTGACTGCTAGAAAGGTGAAAATAAAGGGTCATTTTTTTTAATGCTAACAAGGTAGAACCAATGATCAGCCATAGGGATGCGTGTGTAGCTTCAGCTAGTTTAAGCTATTTGAATGATTTAATTGAAGGGAGTTTGAGTAATGTCACCAAATTTGCCGGTGATGTAAAGTGGATGGGAAAGCAATCTGCAAGAATGGAGAATCTACAAAGGGATGTAGATAAGTCAAATGAATGGGCAAAAACTTGGCAGTTCAATGTGGGAAATATAAGTTAGCCATCCCTTTGCATGAAGGCTCTTGACATGAAATACCATAATGTCCTTTTCCCTTTATAACTAACTATATTTCAATCCAGTAATTTGTTTTATTTTTGATCCAAATTCAAGTATCTGCAGTCACGTGTCTTTATGGAAGGCATACTTGGTTAACAATGATATGGTGGTAAACTGTTCATCCCTGATTCTACCCTCAAATGATCCCCAGCCTTCAATACACTTTACCATATTGTTCACCTCCATTGCCATTGTCTTGAGAGTTTATGTTGAACTGTAACCAAAAAATTGCCAGCAATTTCTCTTCCTATACCAGTGCCTCTAGCATTTCCCGTGGATCGATTCTACCCACCAACTTTCTCTCCACTTTCTGCTCCCCTTAGATGACATGTTTTGAAACATGCCATCACTTTCTACATGCATAGAGACAACACTCAGAAATATCACACCAGTATGCCTTTTGCCCATTAGACGATCACTAACTTATTGTATCTCATGTCTAGTATGTATCACTGGAGAAGCAGAACTTTGTCCAAGGAAATATTGTCAGGATTAAAGCCTTTGCTCAGCTATCTGCCATAATTGTTATCCCTGAGCACATTTTCCTTTTTCCTGGCAAGTGCTTAAACTTGAGCCAAAGAATTCTGTGATGAAGTTTTCCAATTAGATGGGCTTTTGATTATATAGCATCAACAAGACTTCCACCTCTATAACAACTGGGAAACGTAATCCTTTTTCCACTCCCCACCTCACTTTTTAATGTGACCTATCTTGACCAAGATTTTGGTGAATGATGGGATAACTCCTTCTGAGGCTTGTTTTTTTAATGTCAATGACTTTTACCATGTGCACCGTGGTAAGATTGTGCTGCTACAGATGTTTATAAATGCAAGTTTTTTTTTGTGTTGTTATCATTTAGAAATTCAAAACAGAAAGACCTTTCTTCAGGTTTGGTATTTAAGGATAGAGATATGAATTACAATCATATGGTGTTAAGCAGTTGATTCTTTCTCAGATTTTAGGGAATGATTTTAGGTTTAAAAGCAACAAAACCTTTTTTAAAAAAATCTAATTACATCAACACCAAAAGGACTGTTGTGGTAGGCCCATTGTTTCTGCCTGCTCTTACCTCACTGAACTTATCTCCATATTTTGATTTTAATCTTGACTCCCCAGTCCCCTCCCTCCTATTACAGACTAATTATATCATCTCATCAGTGTTCCTGGGTGTCTTAATGTGATTAGGTTAGTGTAATCTGGACAAAATCTAATGTAGGCCAATAGATTGATGAGTCAGAGAGTTGTTTGATCAGCAATCTTTGGTCATCAAATGAAAGCAAACCCAACTTATACAATATTTATGAAAGATTCAAATGTGATCATAAGACCATAAGACAAAGGAGCAGAAGTAGGCCCATCGAGTCTGCTCCGCCATTTTATCATGAGCTGAACAACAGGAATTCTGCAGATGCTGGAAATTCAAGCAACACACATCAAAGTTGCTGGTGAACGCAGCAGGCCAGGCAGCATCTATAGGAAGAGGCGCAGTCGACGTTTCAGGCCGAGACCCTTCGTCAGCACTAACTGAAGGAAGAGTGAGTAAGGGACTAATCCCTTACTCACTCTTCCTTCAGTTAGTCCTGACGAAGGGTCTCGGCCTGAAACGTCGACTGCGCCTCTTCCTATAGATGCTGCCTGGCCTGCTGCGTTCACCAGCAACTTTGATGTGTGTTGCTTATCATGAGCTGATCTATTTTTTCCTATTCAGTCCCACTGCCCCGCCTTCTCACCCTAACCTTTGATGCCCTGGCTACTCAGATACCTATCAATCTCTGCCTTAAATACACCCAATGACTTGGCCTCCACTGCTGCCCGTGGCAACAAATTCCATAGATTCACCACCCTCTGACTAAAAAAATTTCTTCGCATTTCTGTTCTGAAAGGGTGCCCTTCAATCCTGAAGTCATTCCCTCTTGTACTAGACTCCCCCATCATGGGAAACAACTTTGCCACATCCACGCTGTCCATGCCTTTTAACATTCGAAATGTTTCTATGAGGTCTCCCCTCATTCTTCTAAATTCCAAGGAATACAGTCCAAGAGCGGACAAACGTTCCTCATATGTTAACCCTCTCATTCCCAGAATCATTCTAGTGAATCTTCTCTGTACCCTCTCCAACGTCAGCACATCCTTTCTTAAATAAGGAGACCAAAACTGCCCACAATACTCCAAGTGAGGTCTCACCAGCGCCTTATAGAGCCTCAACATCACATCCCTGCTCCTATACTCTATTCCTCTAGAAATGAATGCCAACATTGCATTCCCCTTCTTCACTACTGACTCAACCTGGAGGTTAACTTTAAGGGAATCCTGTACGAGGACTCCCAAGTCCCGTTGCATCTCAGAACTTTGAGTTCTTTCCCCATATAAATAATAGTCTGCCCGTTTATTTTTTCTGCCAAAGTGCATAACCATACACTTTCCAACATTGTACTTCATTTGCCACTTCTCTGCCCATTCTTCCAATCTATCCAAGTCTCTCTGCAGACTCTCCGTTTCCTCAGCACTACCGGCCCCTCCACCTATCTTCGTATCGTCAGCAAACTTAGTCACATAGCCCTCTATTCCATAATCCAAATCGTTGATGTACAATGTAAAAAGAAGCGGCCCCAACACTGATCCCTGTAGAACACCACTGGTAACCGGCAGCCAACCAGAATAGGATCCCTTTATTCCCACTCTCTGTTTCCTGCCAATCAGCCAACGCTCTATCCACGTATGTAACTTTCCTGTAATTCCATGGGCTCTTATCTTGTTAAGCAGCCTCATGTGTGGCACCTTGTCAAAGGCCTTCTGAAAATCCAAATATACAACATCCACTGCATCTCCCTTGTCTACCCTACTGGTAATTTCCTCAAAAAATTGTAATAGGTTTGTCAGGCAGGATTTTCCTTTAAGGAATGCATGCTGAGTTCTGCCTATCTTGTCATATGCCTCCAGGTACTCTGTAACCTCATCCTTGACAATCGACTCCAACAACTTCCCAACCACCGACGTCAAGCTAACAGGTCTATAATTTCCTTTTTGCTTCCTTGCCCCCTTTTTAAATAGCGGAGTGACATTTGCAATCTTCCAGTCCTCCGGAACCATGCCAGAATCTATCGACTTTTGAAAGATCATCGCTAGTGCCTCCGCAATCTCCACAGCTACTTCCTTCAGAACACAAATAGTGAATTCCTCTGAGATTAGTTGTTGAATTCCACCAACCAATCAACATTCTATCATCCAAGATCACTTATTTATTGCTTGTCCAGGCCTTTTTGCATGTTTTCATGGTCATGCTGATTTTGGGGAATTGTATCTTTCATATTTTGACACCTGCCTGTCCCTGAAGTAAAAACATCTTTTCACTCATGCTGCTTCTTAATTTGCTCTTTCAGTATTAGTGTTCCTTTCCAAACAGCCTCATTATTGTTAACCTCATAATTACAGCTCTCATTCATTCCAACAGATGGTTTAACAGTGGAAACTACAGAATTTTTCATGCCTATCCAAAACATATCACTGGGCCTTAATCTTAAAAGCCTGTGTTTTGCAATCAGTGATTAATGTGTCATATCACATGCTTATCACACTTTGATTTGACCACGGTAATTGTAGTTGGTCTACAGAGTTTAAATCAAGAGGCTAAGTTGTGAATTCAAAGAAAAATTTATGCAAAATATGCAGGATGAAAAAGATGTGGTCGGGGGAGCCTGGAATTGGAAATTGTTAAAATGGTGGAAGGTAAGCAAGGTGTCTGTATGCGTGAGAGAATGGACTGGATAGTGGGGGCAAGAGAAGGCAGAAACATTGGGCCTACCAGGACTGTTGTTTTTTTTTGTGGAGCGAGAGCAAGAGATAGAAGAGAAGTTCAGGGTTGCAACACCATCATGTTAGAGGCTGTGGAAAGCAGATCGCCTATGATGAGATGTGAGATTGTAACCTGGTCTTCATTGGTAGGGTCGTAGTCCAGGGATTGGTATGAGGAGGTGGCTGACTAGATCACCACCGCCCTTGTCTGTAGCTTGAGATTGGTGTGAAATAGCGTAATTGAGCATCAGTCCTTAATGTAGGGCTTTGACACAAACCATCAACATTTGCTTTCCTCCAACGGATACTGCTCGACCAACTGATTTCCTCCATCAGTTTGTTTGTTGGTCCACATTCTAAGGTCTACAGTCCCTTGTGCCTCCAGAAAAAAAAGAGAAAATTAATGGACAGAAAAGGAAATCAACAACACATTTTAAAGAAAAGCTTAAAATTAACTGCAACTAAAATCTGATAGAATGTGATTCTACATATTCGGTTGCCACGGTTACGTGTTTGTTCAGTTCCCGCTGCTGTCTATAAGTTGATATGTTCTACCAGTGACCGCACAGGTCTTTTAAGAGACTCTTAGATAGGTACATGGAGCTTAGAAAAGTAGAGGGCTATGCAGTAGGGAACTTCTCGGCAGTTACTAGAGTAGGTTACATGGTCGGCACAACATTGTGGGCCAAAGGGCCTGTAATGTGCTGCAGATTTCCATGTTTCCTCCAGGTGCTCTGTTTTCTCCCACAGCCCAAAGACATACCAGTTAGTAGGTTCATTGGTTATTGTAAATCGTCCCATGATTAAGCTAGTCTTAAATTGGGGGTTGCTGGGCGGTGTGGATTGAAGGGTCAGAAGGACCTATTTTGTGCTGAAGCTCAATAAATAAATAGATAAATACAAATCACAGCAAGCATGGTTGTTTGCCTGTGATCTAACTTCACAGTATTGGAATGCCAAAACGTTTGGTGAAAAATGATTTAGCAAAACCTCTGAACGATCAGGGTGACTTGGAGAGTGTAAACAAGTACGTGAATTTGGAGCAGGATTAGGCCATCCAGCTCCTTGAACCTGCTCTGTCATTCAATAAGTTCATGGCAAATCTGATTCTCACCTCGTGTATTCTCTTTTACATGTGGTAAACTTTTACCACTTTGCTTATCAAATACCTATATGCATCTTCCTTAAAAGTATTCATAGACCATAAGTTATAGGAGCAGAAATAGGCCATTCAGCCTATCCAGTCTGCTCTGCCATTCCATCATGGCTGATTTATTTTTGCTCTCAGTCCTATTCTCCTGCCTTCTCCACGTAACTTTTCACACCCTAATTAATCAAGAACCTCTCGTCCTCCACCTAAGATATACCCAGTGACTTGGCCTTCACAGCTGTCTGTGCCGATGAATTCACAGATTCACCACCCTATGGCAAAGGAAAATTTTCCTCATTTCTGGTCTAAATGGGTGTCCCTCAATTCTGAGGCGGTGTCCTCTGGTCTAAGACTCTCCCACTAAGGAAAAATCCTCTTCATATCCACTTTATCTGGGCTTTTCACTATTCAAAAGGTTTCAATTAAATCTCCCCTTTTTCTTCTAAGTTCCAGTGAGTATAGGCCCAGACCCATCAACCGTTCCTCATGTTAGCCTTTTCATTCCTGGAATCATTCTTATGAAACTCCTCTGGACCAATGCCAGCACATCTTTTCTTAGCTAAGGGGCCCAAAACAGCACACAATACTCCAAATGCAGTCTCGCCAATGGCTGAAAAAGACTCTGCATTACCTCCTTGCTTTTGAATTCTAGCCCTCTTGAGACAAATGCGAACATTGCATTTGCCTTTGTTACCACCAGCTTAACCTGCAAGTTGACCTTTAGGGAATCCTGCAATAGCACTCCCTTTGTACCTCTGATTTTTTGAATTTTCTCCCCATTTAGAAAATAGCCCACACCTTAATTCCTTCTGCCAAAGTGCATGACCACACTATATTCCACCTGCCACTTCCTTGCCCATTCCCCCAATCCGCTTAAGTCATTCTGCAGACACCCGGCTTCCTCAACACTACCTGGCCCTTCACCTATCTTTGTATCATCTACAATCTTGGCCACAAAGCCATCAATTCTTTCATCCAAATCATTGACATACAATGTGAAAAGAAGTAGTCCCAACATTGATCCCTGTGGCACACGACCAGCAGCCAACCAGAAAAGGCCCCCTTTATTCCCACTCTTTCCTTCCTGCCAATCAGCCAATCTTCTATCCATGCTAAAACCTTTCCTGTAATATCATGGGCTTTTATCTTGTTAAGCAGCCCTGTGTGCGGCTCCTTGTCAGAAACCTTCTGAAAGTCCAAAAAAAACATCATCCACTTGCTCACCTTTGTCTATCTTGCCTGTTATTTCCTCAAAGCATTCCAAAAGATTTGTCAGATATTTTCCGCTTGAGACAACGGTCTTTGGCCTATTTTATCATGTGCTCCAATTACTTCGAAACCTCATCCTTAATAATGGACTTCAATATCTTCCCAGCCACTGAAGTCAGGCTAACTAGACTATAATTTCATTTCTTCTACCTTCCTCCATTTTTAAATAGTGGAGTGACTTTTGCAATTTTCCACTCCTTAGGAATGTAATATTTCTTGAAAGATAATTACCAATGCCTCCACATTGTCTTCAGCTACCTCTTTCAGAGGTACCTTGTCCAGTTGACTTATCTACCTTCAGACTATTATGTTTCCAAGTACCTTCTCCTTAGTAGGTGCAATGATACTCACTTTGCTGACAAGATGGTGCCAGCAATCAATGCAACTGCGGTAGTTGCAGTAGTGGCAGATAGTTCACAAAACTGCTACTCCTTTTTTTTAAATATGTCTGCTAATAATTATGTGTGAGATTGGAGCATGTATTTTGATAATACATTTTGATAACAACACACATAAAAGTTGCTGGCGAACGCAGCAGGCCAGGCAGCATCTATAGGAAGAGGTACAGTCAACGTTTCAGGCCGAGTCCCTTCGTCTGGACGTCAGGACAGAGGGTCTCTGACCGAAACGTTGACTGTACCACTTCCTATAGATGCTGCCTGGCCTGCTGCGTTCGCCAGCAACTTTTATGTGTGTTACTTGAAATTCCAGCATCTGCAGATTTCCTCGTGTATACATTTTAATAATATGTTTTTTGGGATGACTGAATGTTCTGGCAATTTTGCTGCCACCAAGGGAATTCAGCATGTTTGAGAATGGAGTGTGTGGCCTAATGGTGGAATGCGAACCCATGATTGACTCCAATTTTTGACCAACTTGCCAATTTAAGTGTTCAGCAAGAATGAAATTAGCGAGGACGAGAACAGAAGGTAATTGGGTCTTCAGTGCCTTCTGCCTGTGTTTGACTGGTCAGTCTCCCTTATCCTCTTGCTCTTTGCTTCTGGAGGAAAGCGCAGGAGTTCTAGGTCTTTGGCAAGGTTTGATCAGCACTGCTTGTTATGATGTGTTTCTGATTACTCCTTTTTTATTGTTATTTTGTGCAATTTTGATTGGGGCAGATTGGGTCTGTGGCCCGCAGTTAATGAACGACACAGTGCTACATTGAACTGTGATGAATGAATTTGAACATTCCTACACTGTTTTAATCACTCTGGTTTGATGTTTAAAATTCTGTGCATTATGCGTTCGTATTTTGCCATTTGCGTGATTCGTTCTTTTTTTGCGTGTTGGGTATTTAATGTTTCACTTGAATGAGTCCATAGTGTTTCTTTGTATCGTATCTGTCTGCAATAGGATAAATCTCAGGGTTGTATACTGCATTCAGTACATAGTCGGATAATAAATGTACTTTGAATCTTTCTGCTTCCTGACACACTCATATTTCTGGCATTCTTCTTGTGTCTTCACAGAAATGCATTATCAGTTCATCCACCATTTCTTTGGCCCCCCCTTACTACCTCCTCAGCATTATTTTCCAGCAGTCCGATATTCACTGTTGCCTCTATTTTACACCTTGTATATCTGATTTTTTTTTAATATACTCCTTTATACTATTGGCTAGCTTACCTTCATATTTCATCTTTTATTTCTTTATGCATTTTTAGTTGCCTTCTGTTGGTTTTCAGAGCTTCTCAATTTCAAACTTCCCACTAATTTTTGCTATATCAGAATCAGAATCAGGTTTATTATCACTGGCATGTGACATGAAATTTGTTAACAGCGGCAGTTCAATGCAATACATAATCTAGCAGAGAGAGAGAAAAATAATAATAAATAAAATATAATAAATAAACAAGTAAATCAATTATGTATATTGAATAAATTATTTTAAAAATGTGCAAAAATAGAAATACTGTCTATTAAAAAAAGTGAGTTAGTGTCCAAAGCTTCAAAGTCCATTTAGGAATCGGATGGCAAAGGGGAAGAAGCTGTTGCTGAGTCGCTGAGTGTGTGCCTTCGGGCTTCTGTATCTCCTACCTGATGGTAACAGTGAGAAAAGTTCATGCCCTAGGTGCTGGACGTCTTTAATAATGGATGCTGCCTTTCTGAGACTCTGCTCCCTAAAGATGTCCTGGATACTTTGTAGGCTAGTGCCCAAGATGGAGCTGCAGCTTCTTTTGGTCCTGTGCAGTAGCCCCTCCATACTAGACAGTGATGCAGCCTGTCAGAATGCTCTCCGCGGTGCAACTATAGAAGTTTTTGAGCATATTTCTTGACATGCCAAATCATTTCAAACTCCTAATAAAGTATAATAAGTATATTATATGCCCTGTCTTTTGCTTTTATATTGTTTTGACTTCCCTTGTCAACTATGGTTATCTCACCCTTCCTTTACAATACGACTTCATCTTTTCGATGTATCTTTACTGTTTCTTCTGAATTTCCACCAGAAACACCAGCCATTGCTGTTTTGCCATCTTCCCTGCTAGTATCCCCTTACAATCAACTTTGTCCAGCTACTCTCTGATGCCTCTGTAATTCCCTTTACTCCACTGTGATACTAATAGATCTGATTTTACCTTCTCCTTCTCAAACTGCTGGATGAAATCTATCATATTATGATCTCTGTCTTCTTAGGGTTCCTTTATCTTAAGCTCTAATCAAATCTGGGTCATGACATAATACCCAATCCAGAATTGCCATCTTCCCAGTGTGCTCAACCTCAAGTTGCTCTAAAGAGCCATCCTGTAGGCATTCTACAAATACCCCCATTTGGGGAAAATGTACCAACCTGATTTTCCCAATCTACTTGCACATTGCACATTTTTGCCCGTCTTTTCTAACTCCCATTGTAATTTGTTGCCCACATCTTGCTTACTATTTGGAGGCCTGTATATAACTCCCATCAGGGACTTTTTACTATTGTAGTTTCTTAACTCTGCCCATAATGATTCTACATCTTCCGATCCTATGACACCTCTTTCTATGGATTTGATTTGAACTCTTTGGATATGAACAGAGAGCCTGCTGAGAGACTTAGATAATTTAGGGGAATAGGCAAAGCAGTGGCAAATGTATGGTCATGCACTTTGGTGGAAGAAATAAATGGGCAGACCATTATTTAGATGTGGAGAGAATTCAAAATGCAGAGATGCAAAGGGACTTGGAAACAACAGGAATTCTGCAGATGCTGGAAATTCAAGCAACACACATCAAAGTTGCTGGTGAACGCAGCAGGCCAGGCAGCATCTATAGGAAGAGGCGCAGACGACGTTTCAGGCCGAGACCCTTCGTCAGGACTAACTGAAGGAAGAGTGAGTAAGGGATTTGAAAGCTGGAGGGGGAGGGGGAGATCCAAAATGATAGGAGAAGACAGGAGGGGGAGGGATGGAGCCGAGAGCTGGACAGGTGATAGGCAGAAGGGGATACGAGAGGATCATGGGACAGGAGGTCCGGGAAGAAAGACGGGGGGGGGTTGACCCAGAGGATGGGCAAGAGGTATATTCAGAGGGACAGAGGGAGAAAAAGGAGAGTGAGAGAAAGAATGTGTGCATAAAAAAGTGTAACAGATGGGGTACGAGGGGGAGGTGGGGCCTAGCGGAAGTTAGAGAAGTCAATGTTCATCCTTGTTCAAGATACCCTAAAGGTTAACCTCCAGGTTGAGTTGGTTGTGAAGAAGGCAAATGCAATGTTGGCAGTCATTTCTAGAGTATAGAATATAAGAGCAGGGATGTGATGTTGAGGCTCTATTAGGCACTCTTGAGACCACACTTGGAGTATTGTGTGCAGTTTTAGGCTCCTTATTTTAGAAAGGATATGCTGACATTGGACGGGGTTCAGTGAAGATTCATGAGAATGATTCCAAGAATAAAAGGGTTACTGTATGAGGAATGTCTGGCAGCCTTTGGGCTGTATTCCCTGGAGTTCAGGAGAATTGAGGGTCGATCTCATAGAAACATTCCGAATGTTAAAAGGCCTGAACAGATTAGATATAGCAAAGTTATTTCCCATGGTAGGAGATTCTAGGACAAGAGGGCACGACTTCCGGATTGAAGGACATCATTTTAGAACTGAGATGTAGAGAAATTACTTTAATCAGAGGATGATATATCTGTGGAATTTGTTACCACGAGCGTCTGTGGAGGCCAAGCCATTGGGTATATTTAAGGCAGAGATGGATTGGTTCTTAATTAGTCAGGGCATCAAAGGGTATGGGGTAAAAGCAGGGGAGTGGGGATGACTGGAAGAATTGGATCAGCCCATGATTGAATGGTGGAGCAGATCTGATGGGCTGAATGTCCTACTTCTGCTCCTATATCTTATGGTCTTTGAATTTATTTTTTACCAAAAGAGCCACACCACCCTCTCTGCATAGCTGCCTGTCCATTCAATACAAGGTGGATCCTTGAATATTAAACTCCCAATTATGATCTTCTGTCGGCCATGTCTCAGTGAGGCCTACAACATCATACCTGCCAATCTCTAACTGCGCTACAAGATCATCTACCTTATTCATCCTACTGTGTGCATTCAAATATTTTGATTTTGGTTCCCTGTTACACTTTGGCTCATCCCACTGACAGCAGTTTTGCTCAATCAGCTGCCTTTTCTTCCTCACGGTCTCACTAAAGACTGAATTCCCAGCCCTATCATTCTGGTTCCTGTCCCCCTACCTTTGACTCTGAGATTCATAGTCTCTGCTTCCACTGCCCTTTGAGGAGGAATCTTCTGAAAACTTTCAAACCTCTGATGGTAAATTGTTTATGCCTCAATCCGAGGCATCAAGGTGCCCAAAGGCCCTTTTCACCTTTCCAGACCAGAGGCCAGAGAAATCCCATTACCAAGATTCTTCTACTTTCTGAATGTTTTCTTACTCTGAAAGTTCCTGGGTATCAACATCTCAGAAGATCTATCCTGGTCCCAACACGTTGATGCAACCACAATGAAGACGCACATAGGAGTTTGAGAAGATTTGGTATGTCACAAAGGAATTGGGCAAATTTCTACAGACATTACATGGAGAGCATTGCGACTAGTTGCATCACAGCCTACATGGTGGCTCCAATGCCCAGGATCAAAAAATGCTTGAGTGAATGGTCATCTCAGCCAGCTCCATGATGAGCACAAGTCTCTATTATTGAGGACATCTTCAGAAGGCGGTGGCTGAAGAAAGTGGCATCCATTATTCAGGAGCCTCAGCATCCAGGCCATGCTCACTTCTAATTACCACCATTAGGAAGGAGGTACAAGAGCCTGAAGATGCACACTCAACATTTTAGCAACAGCTTCTTCCCCTCCACCATCATATTTCTGAACAGCCCATGAACCTTTGAACACCAGTTCATTATTTTGCTCTCTTTTTGTGTTACTTACTTATTTTTCATGTATTTCTTATTGTATATTATAGTAATATTTCATGTATTGCATTGTACTGCTTCTGCAAAACAGCAAATTTCATAACATATGTCATTGATAATAAAATCTTTTTCTGAAGTAAGTAGATAAGTTTGGAAATAGGGCAGACAAAGATAATTCATCCAATCATGCCTGTTCCTCAACCCTTAAGATCCCAGATCTTTTACTCCTCTTACCTATACTAATTCCATACTTCTGCATCCAATATCTATCAATCTCTGTTTTGAATACAGACAGTGGTTGAGTTTCTATGCATAGAGAATTCCGAAGATTCATTCCCTTTCTCTTGACGTTTACTCAATTCAATGTGGAAGACCAAAAATGCCCTTATATCGTCTTCTTTTCTAGCACACAGGGACTCTTTTTTTTCCCCTGATGAAGGAGACATTTGTCTGCATTTCTTCCACTTCTGTCTCCAATCAAGGATGCGTTGAATATTTCCAGCAGTTTTTGCTTTTATTTGGGAGAGTAACTTCCTGATTTTTATTTTGTTACTGAGCATGTACAGCCTCCGGAGAGTAATGTGCACTTCAATCTATAATGTCCTTTGTCAGCCTCGTTGTTAACCTTATCACAAAATCTAAGCCAGTGATATTAACTGGTCCTTCTGACATTTAGGAATAGACAGAAAAATTAAATGAATTAAATAACAAGAGCCTGTTTTCAAGGAACACTATTCAATTTGTTTTCAGTTAAATGGGTGGTTCTGATCAAAAACTATGCTCCTAAAGTAGGCCAGGCAGCATCTCTAGGAAGAGGTACAGTCGATGTTTCAGGCCGAGACCCTTCGTCAGGACTAACTGAAGGAAGAGTGAGTAAGAGATTTGAAAGTTGGAGGGGGAGGGGGAGATCCAAAAGGATAGGAGAAGACAGGAGGGGGAGGGATGGAGCCAAGAGCTGGACAGTTGATTGGCAAAAGGGATACGAGAGGATCATGGGACAGGAGGTCCGGAAAGAAAGATGGGCCGGGGGGGGGGACCCAGAGGATGGGCAAGGGGTATATTCAGAGGGACAGAAGGAGAAAAAGGAGAGTGAGAGAAAGAATGTGTGTATAAAAATAAGTAACAGATGGGGTATGAGGGGGAGGTGGGGCATTAGCGGAAGTTAGAGAAGTCGATGTTCATGCCATCAGGTTGGAGGCTACCCAGACGGAATATAAGGTGTTGTTCCTCCAACCTGAGTGTGGCTTCATCTTTACAGTATAGGAGGCCGTGGATAGACATACCAGAATGGGAATGGGATGTGGAATTAAAATGTGTGGCCACTGGGAGATCCTGCTTTCTCTGGCGGACAGAACATAGGTGTTCAGCAAAGCGGTCTCCCAGTCTGCGTCGGGTCTCACCAATATATAAAAGGCCACATCGGGAGCACCGGACGCAGTATATCACCCCAGCCGACTCACAGGTGAAGTGTTGCCTCACCTGGGAGGACTGTTTGGGGCCCTGAATGGTGGTAAGGGAGGAAGTGTAAGGGCATGTGTAGCACTTGTTCCGCTTACATGGATAAATGCCAGGAGGGAGATCAGTGGGGAGGGATGGGGGGGACGAATGGACAAGGGAGTTGCGTAGGGAGCGATCCCTGCGGAAAGCAGGGGGTGGGAGGGAAAGATGTGCTTAGTGGTGGGATCCCGTTAGAGGTGGCAGAAGTTACGGAGAATAATATGTTGGACCCGGAGGCTGGTGGGGTGGTAGGTGAGGACCAGGGGAACCCTATTCCTAGTGGGGTGGCGGGAGGATGGAGTGAGAGCAGATGTACGTGAAATGGGGGAGATGCATTTAAGAGCAGAGTTGATAGTGGAGGAAGGGAAGCCCGTTTCTTTAAAAAAGGAAGACATCTCCCTCATCCTAGAATGAAAAGCCTCATCCTGAGAGCAGATGTGGCGGAGACGGAGGAATTGCGAGAAGGGGATGGCATTTTTGCAAGAGACCAGGTGAGAAGAGGAATAGTCCAGATAGCTGTGAGAGTCAGTAGGTTGGAGGAACAACACCTTATATTCCATCTGGGTAGCCTCCAACCTGATGGCATGAACATCGACTTCTCTAACTTCCGCTAATGCCCCACCTCCCCCTCGTACCCCATCTGTTACTTATTTTTATACACACATTCTTTCTCTCACTCTCCTTTTTCTCCCTCTGTCCCTCTGAATATACCCCTTGCCCATCCTCTGGGTCCCCCCTGCCGTTTTTCTTCCCGGACCTCCTGTCCCATGATCCTCTCGTATCCCTTTTGCCAATCAACTGTCCAGTTCTTGGCTCCATCCCTCCCCCTCCTGTCTTCTCCTATCATTTTGGATCTCCCCCTCCCGCTCCAACTTTCAAATCCCTTACTCACTCTTCCTTCAGTTAGTCCTGACGAAGGCTCTCGGCCTGAAACGTCGACTGCACCTCTTCCTAGAGATGCTGCCTGGCCTGCTGCGTTCACCAGCAACTTTTATGTGTGTTGCTTGAATTTCCAGCATCCGCAGAATTCCTGTTGTTTGCGCTCCTAAATTAGGTTTGTGACAAGAAAATGGGTACAAATGCAGACAGAGCAAAGAGTTAAATTGTACCACAGAGGCAAAATTCAAAATGGTGAATAATGCAAGACTGTAGGTGCTGTATGCGTAGCTTTTGAAAAAAGATGAACAAACTCGTGGTGCAATTAGAGATTGATCGAACATCACCGAGTCATAGCTGAAAGAAAGCCTTAGTTGGGAGCTTATCATCAAAGGATATACTTTGTACTGAAAGGTCAGGCAGGAATGCATAGGTGGTGGTGTGGCTCTATTGGTAACAAATGGAAGTACATCTTCAGAAAGAGGTGACATAGGGTCAGAGAATGTTGAATCTTTGTGAGTGGAGTTAAGAAGATATGAGGGTTAAAAAACCATTATGGGAATCATATATAGGCCTCTAAATAGTAGCCAAGACATGAGGTCAAGATTGCAAAGGAACCTGGAAAAAGCATGTAATAATGGGAATGACACAATTGTAATGGGGGACTCAAAATGCAAAGGGATTGGGAAAATCAGTTTGGTGTCAGATTGCAAGAGAGGGAATGTGTGAATGCCTGTGAGATGCCTTTTTAGAGCAACTTGTACTTGAGCCAACTTGGGGAAAGGCTATCTTAGATTGGGTGTTGTGTAATAACCCAGATCTTATCACAGAGCTTAATGTAAAGGAACCCATAGGAGACAGTGATCAGAATCTGATTGAATCCATACTGCAATTTGAGAGGAAGAAGCATAAGTCACATGTTTCAGTGCTGCAACGGAATAAAAGGAATTGCAGAGGCCTGAGAGAGGAGTTTGGCCAGGTGGATTGAAGGAGGATACTGGTGGGGCTGACAGCAGAGCAGAGATGTCTGAAATTTTAAGGAATAATTCATAAGGTACAGGATAGAGTTCCGACAGAAGTTGTTCTCAAATGGCAGGGGTAGGTGACCGTGGCTGACAAGGGAAGTTAAGGACTGCATAAAAGCCAAGGAATGGGCATATAATGTTGCAAAAGTTAGTGGGGAGTTGGATGATTGAAAAGATTTTAAAATCCAACAAAAGGTGACTACAGAAGTATCAGGGAAAAGATGAAATATGAGCACAAACTGGCCAATAATATAAAGCAGGATTTTTTCTCAGTTATATTAAGATAAAAGAAAGGTGATAGTTGATATTGGACCACTGGAAAATGATATTAGTGAGGTAGTAGTGGGGGCAAAGAAATTGCAGATGAACTTAGTGGGTAATTTGCATCTGTTTTCACTGTGGAAGACATGAGCAGTATGCCAGAGGTCAGTGGGTGTCGGGGAGCAGGAGTGAGTGCCATTGCTATTACAAAGGAAAAAGTGCTAGGCAAACTCAAGGGTTTTAATATGGATAAGTCACTTGGAGCAGATGGACAACATCTCAGAGGTGTGAGAGTGGTTACTGAAGAGATAACGGGAGCATTGTTCATGATCCTTCAAGAATCATTTGATTCTGATATGGTCCTGGAGGACTGCAAGAGTACAAATATCACTCCACCCTTTAAGAAAGGAAGGCAAAAGACAGGAAATAATAGGCCAGTTAGCCTAACCTCAGTGTTTGGGAAAGTGTTAGAGTCGATTATTAAGGATGAGGTTTCGGGGTACTTGGAGACTAATGATAAAATAAGTCAAACTCAGCATGGTTTCTGTAAAGGGAAATCTCGCCTAACAAATTGGTTAGAATTCTTTGAGGAAGTAACAAACAGGATGGATAAAGGAGAAGCAGTGGATGTCATTTACTTGGATTTTCAGAAGGCATTTGATAAGGTGCCACACATGAGGATGCTTAACTAGATAAAATCCTGTGGTGTTACAGGAAAGATGTATGGATGGAGGAACAGCTGACAAACAGGAGGCCGTGAATGGGAATAAAAGGGGCTTTTTCTGTTTGGATGCCGGTGACTAGAGGTGTTCCTCAGGAGTCAATATTGGGACCACTACTTTTCACATTGTTTGTCAGTGATTTAGATAATGGCATTGAGGATGTTGTGGCAAAGTTTGTGGATGATACGAAGATAGGTGGAGGGGTAGGTAGTGCTGAGGAAGCAATGCGATTGCAGCAGGACTTTGACAAATTGAAAGAATGGGCAAAAAGTGGCAGATGGAATACAGTGTTGGGAAATGTATGATAATGCATTTTGATAAAAGGAACAATAGTGCGGACTCTTATCTAAATGGGGAGAAGGTTCAAACATCAGAGGTGCAGAGGGACTTGGGAGTCCTTGTACAAGATTCCCAGAAGGTTAATTTACAGGTTGAGTTTGTGGTAAAGAAGGCAAATGGATTGCTGGCATTTATTTCAAGGGAAATAGAATATAAAAGCAAGGAGATAATGCTGAGCCCAGATAAGACACCATTCAGGCCGTAATTAGAATATTGTCAACAGATTTAGACCCCATATCTCAGAAAGAATATGTTGTCATTGGAGAGAGTCCAGAGGGGGTTTACAAGGATGATTCTGGAATGAAAGGGTTAACATATGAGGAGCTTTTGGCAATTTTGGCCAGCACTCACTGGAATTTTGAAGATTGCAGGGGGATCTAATTGAAACCTACTGAGTGTTGAAAGGACTAGATAAGGTGGATGTGGAGAGGATGTTTCCTCTGGTAGGGGTATCCAGTACTAGAGGGCACAACCCCAAATTTGAGGGGCAGCCTTTTAAACAGAGGTAAAGAGGACTTCTTTTTTTTTAGCCAGTGAGTAGTGAATTTGTGGAATACTCTGCCAGAGACTGCAGTGGAGGCGAAGCCCGTGGGGATATTTTAGGCGGAAGTTGATCGTTTCCTGATCAGTCAGGGCATCAAAGGATATGGCGGGAAAGCAAGTGTAGGGGTTGAGTGGGATCCGGGATCAGTCATGATGAAATGGCAGAGCAGACTCGATGGTCTGAATGGCTTAATTCTGCTCCTTTGTCTTTTGGTCTTATAAAATGACCAAATTATTGTCTGCAATGCTGACATTCCCCCTCTTGGAACTTTAAGCAGCAGTTGTGTCAATAGGTAGAGAAAATGAGACAATCAACTCCTCCAACTACTGGTGAGGACCACTCATTATTAGCAAAGAAACAAAGCTGAGAGTGTATGAGCAACAAGTCTTCTTAACTGCTGAAGGATCCTGCATCCCAGGAAATATAAGGGAGAGGATGAAAGAAACATTAAAATGACTAGCAATGTGAAATAAATAAGATAAAATATATCATACATCCTCTAAGGAGATGAAATTACAATTGTATAGAATGACCTTTCATCAGAACATCAATCCCTTGAAAAATTTTGAATTCTCTTCAGAGTATCAGTAATGTTTGTAGCTGGATCTGATAACTGCACAGAACTAAATTAATTGAGAATAGCACAGTGTGTACTTTTGAGCTGTGGAAGTCTGTATTCCTGAAATCAAGTCAGCAGTTTTCTAATATTGTCTTGCATTTCTGCTGTTTCCTCTGTGTGGCATTCTGCTAGAACGAAAATACTATGTTCAATAATTTGGCCTGGAAATTGCACTACTTCGTTTTTATGTAACAGTCACCACCACCATCCAAGGACAAATAGGAATGGTTAATGAATGCTGCCCTTTTTAGCGATACCTAAATCTTGAGAAGATAATGAATGGCATGAAAAGAGCCACCAGCAGCATTCTTCAAGGCACTTGTGTGGCATCGCTGCATTAGAACATAAATAGATTGATGTGCTCATCTGCACCATCAATGGAGAATTTGTGAAGTTGTGGACTTGGTGGGTCACCATTGTGTAAATGGCCTGCATTTGTGAAGTTGACGGAACAGCTTCAAAGGTTTCCCTGTGTACTATTGCACTGTTGTAACATGTTTTCAGCAAGTACCTGGCACATGCATCCTTTGCAGCAAGCTCATATGGCATTTTCAACAATACAAATAACATTCTTCCAGTTATAATATTCCTGGTGGGTTAGAGGGATCTGGATAAGTTGTAGAAGAACTTTCAGTTCAGGCAACTTTCCAGGGTTGCAGTCAGCTGCTTTTGACAGATAGTGACAAGGAGGTCTGTCTTTATGTGTCTTTCTATCAAAGTCAAAGTTGAGTTTATGTGTGAGTGTGTGTGTGTGTGTGTGTGTGTGTGTGTGTGTGATATGCACAGTACATATGCACATGCAATGAAAAGCTTACTTGCAGCAGCATCATAGGCATGTATCCATTTAGGTTGGGCAAGGTATTCTTGACGACAAGTTCACAGAGTGCATTTGAGACAGTATCATGAAGCTGTACATTGTAGAAGCAACCAGGGAACTGGAGTGTTGATGATCTCTGTGGAATAATGATGATTTTGTGATTTCACAAGTGGTTGCTAGACATGTATAGATGTATAGATGTATGCAAAATTAAACCAATTATCAACAGAGTAATAGTATGTTTTCATTCTGAGCTGGATGAACACATTTCTAGCACACGTAATCAAAGCTGTTTCTCAATCTCTACCAGACTGAGCCAATTTGATTTTGGGTTAGTCAGAAAAGAAGTTTCTAGTCTTCCATTTCCTGTGATTTAAAAAAAAACATGCTGGGGAGTTTCAGCAGGTCATATAGGACCCAAAGAAAGAAATAAAGTCGATGTATCAGGTCTGAGACTCTCCAGTATCTAAGCCTGGTGATTTTCTGAAGCATCAAAGTTCACGAGTGACAAAATAACTATTAACTGATGGAATAAACTCTTTGTCAGAGATCTGCCATGATCTTACAAAGAATGGTTATTTGCTTTTTGTTTCTAATCGTCTGTCAGGGCTTGAAAGAAGAGTTGAAGGGACACTATTATAAATCTATCACTCTAACACAACTGTTGATACCTCAGGCATATGTTCATTGTGTTCCTTGGTGACTCATTTCAGAATGGAACAATATTGGGAATGTACACTGAAAACGTTTTCAGCAGGGTTCTATTCATGCCACAAAGCAAGAAGAACATTAGGCACATCTTCTATTGTTGGGTGTTAAACACTGCATCTAATCTTCTAGCTGTAGTGGGTCATTAACTGACTGCAGTTGGTGCTTTACAAATCAACCTTGAAACTCAAGCTCTCTGTTATGTTCGGTTTTGGTTGCTCTGCTATAGTAAAGATGCCATTAAGCAGGAAAGACTGCAGAGGAGATTTCTGAGGAAGTTGCTTGAACTTGAGCGACTAACTTATGGAGAGAGTTTGAGAAGATTGGGACTTTTATCACTGGAGTGTAGGCGAATGAGTGGTGATCTTACAGAGGTATGTGAAATCATGAGGTGCATAGATAGGGTTAGTATGTGAAGTCTGTTTCCCAAGGTTGGAAGAATCAAGAACTGGAGGGCATAGGTTCAAGCTGGGAAGGGAGAGATTTAAAGGAACCACTAAGACAACTTTATCACCCAGAGTGTCATCAGTATATGGAATGTACTACCAGAGTAAGTGGTTGTGGCAGGTACATTACAACATTTAAAAGGCACTTCAATGGGTACATGGATTGTCAAAGTCGAAGTACATCTATTATCAAAGTATGTATACCGTATATAATCTTGAGATTCATCTTCTTGCAGGCAGCCACAAAACAAAGAAACACAATAGAATTCAAGAAAAACCCCACAGCACAAAGTTGGTCATGTAACCAATGTGCAAAAATAAGAGAATAAATCATGAAAAGCATAAAAACAAACAATCTACAGAACTTGAATCACAGAGTTCCCAAAATTAAGTCCACAGCCACTCTGCCAGTTCAGCACTGCAACCAGTCCAGGAGCCCTCTGGCTGCAGATCACAGCTGTGGAGCTGTGTTCAATGCTGAGGTGAGTGCCAGTTCAGAGCTGAAGTGAGTTAAGCCTCATGGAGTAACGTGCTGAACACCAGTCCATCCGCTGCTTTCGGCCTCAACACCTTAATCTTTTTAATCTGGCTCAGCGCCCAAGTCAGACAAACATCTGCTCTTGGGCCTGGGTGCTGCTGCTTCAATCCAGCCCAAAGTTTGAGTCCAACTCCAGCGGTGGTTGCGGTGGTCACACCTGCATTCTCAAGAGTTCAGTTCGCTGGATAGTTCAGGTTCCCATAGCAACACCATGCTGTGCAATTGGTTCCAAACCACACCTCCTAGTAGGAATTTAGAGGCTGTGGATTGCAGTGACATTGCTAGTAGAATCATTAGTAGTTCTGTTAGCTGCCTGTAAAACGTTGACATGTCTCTCAGGTGCCATTTTTGCAAACTTCGCGAATGGGAAAGATTTCATGGGATACCAGCCAAAAGCAGGCAAGTGGGACTAGCTTAGGGGGTCAGCATGAACCTTTTGGGCCAAAGGGCCCATTTCTGGACTATATGATGCTATAACTCTCATGACCTGCTGGCTATAGAATCGCTAGTAGAGAAATCCAAAGATGATTTCAAGATCATAGAATCATAGAAACAGGCCTTTTGGCCTATCTAATTTGCATGCATTTACCCTCTCTGTATCCCTCATAATTTTGTACACCTCTATCAACTCTCCCCTCATTCTCCTACATTTGAAGGAATAAAGTCCGAACTATTTAACATTCCCCTTAATTCTGGTCCTCAAGTCCCAGCATATCATTGTAGGTTTTCTCTACACACTTTCAATCTTATTGACCTATGTCCTAAATGATCTTATTGTTAATGTAAGCACATTATCGATGTCCCAAACGTGATCTCAAATTCCCACTTCCCTGAGTCTGGTTCCATTACTGAGATCTGTGTAGCACCCTGTTTAAGAATATACTCCTGTCTTATTCACAAGTATAGCAAAATACATGTGAGAGCACCATGAAGTCATACATTAAAGACATATAAATTTTTTTTTTAAATCATGTGGAATGAAATAACACAGTTGGTCTGAACCATAAATGTCAGGAGAAATTGCCTGTGGATTGTGTATTATGAAACTTCTGGTTCCTCATGTGTAGCTCCAGATTATAACTTTGTAACACAGTTTTAGTAATGTTCCTGCACATTGTGTCATCCTTGATTCAAATCAATGCAATGAGTATGAATGAACATTCACAACCCATTTGTAAGTGCTCCCTGTGTTGTTGGTAAGAAGCATCACAATGCAATCATTGCATAGCACTTAGATGGGGAAATTGATGGCAAATCAACAGCTTGACAGCGATAATGTAAACTAATAGCACATACGGAGATAAATGAAACAGATGGTGAAAACTGTAGTGCTCGTCACCATCTGTAACCTCTAGTACCTAAATAAAACCCAAGAAAAGAAGATGAAATTCTCCCCTAATGAGTGCTCAAGGTTACAAGCAAATTGCATTTAGGCTGTCTCCATTTATAATCGATTGAAAATGGATCAACACGTATGCCGCAGTTTGAGCATTTTAATCTGCCTTCCCTATGACTCTCAAAGTTATGCAACTAGGAAAGCCAATCTAATTCTGCTTTATGATGTGTTAACATGCCTAATCTACAACCCAATTCAAGAAAACATTGAATTTTTCAATTTCAATTAACTGTCTCCACCATTTCCTCCTTTCATCAGGTTCTCTCTGATCCCCCTATTCTTGTTTTTCTCTCCACATCCTCCCTCCAACCCCAACCTCCCATCACCCAGTGCTACCCCTTCTTCTCAGAGTTCAAAGTTCAAAAATTGAAAGTAAATTTATTATCAGAGTATATACAGTATGGTATGTCACCAAATACAAAACTGAGATTCACTTTCTTGTGGGCATACTCAGTAGGTCCAATAACCCTAACAGAATCAATAAAAGACCACATCATTGGGCATACAACCAGTCTGCAAAAGACAACAAACTGTGCAAGTACAAAAATAAATAATAAGCAATAAATATCCACAACATGGAATGAAGATTCCTTGAAAATGAGTCCATAGTTTGTAGTAACAGTTCAGTCCTGGGGCAAGTGAAGTTATCCCCTTTAATTCAAGAGCTTGGTAGTTGAGGGGTAATGACTATTCCTGAACCTGGTAGTAAGGGTCCTAAGGTTTCTGTACCTTCTCCCTGATGCCAACAGTGAAAAGAGAGCATGACCTAGGTGGTGAAGATCCCTGATGATGGATGCTGTTTTCCTGTGACAATGCTGAGTGTAGATATGCTCAATGGTGGGGAGGACTCTACCTATGATGGACTGGGCCATATCCACTACTTTTTGTAGGACTCTCTGTTGAAAGGCATTGGTGTTTCTATACCAGGCTGTGATGCAGCCAGTCAACATACTCTCCACTACACATCTATAGAAGTGTTTCAAAGTTTTAGATTTCATGCTGAATCTTCAAAAGCACGTAGGGAAGTAGAGATGCTGCTGCCATGCTTTCTTTATAATTGCACTTGTGTGCTGGACCCAGGACATGTCCTCTGAAATGATAACACTGAAGAATTTAAAATTCCTGATCCTCTCCACCTCTGATCACCCAGTAAGGATTGGCTCATTTCCTCCTCTGTTTCCTCCTCCTGAAGTCAAAGTTCAGCTTCTTTGTCTTGCTGACATTGGGTAAGAGGTTGTTGTTGTGAAATCATTCAGCCGGAGTTTCAATCTGCTTCCAATCTGCTGATACATCACCACCTTCGATTTGGCCTACAACAGTGATGTCATCAGCAAACTTGAATATGGTGTTGGAGCTGTGCTTAGCCTCACACATAAGTGCAAAGTGAAATGGATAGGGGCTAAGCACACAGCCTTATGGTGCACCTGTGCTGATGGAGATTGTAGAGGAGATGTTTTTGCTAATTCCTACCGACCAGGGTCTGCAAGTAAGGAAACTGAGGATCCAATTGCACAAGGAGGTATTGAGACCAATGACTTGAAGCTTATTTATTAGTATTGAAGGGATGATAGTTTTGAAAGCTGAGCTGTAATCTATTAAGAACATATAAAGATGTATGTACCTTTGCTGTCCAGATTTTCTAGGGCATTGGTCCCCATCCTCCGGGCCGTGGACCGATACATTGCCGCGAAGAATGCAGCGGTGCAGCGGTAGTCAGAATGCACCCAGCACATCTTTAAGAAAAAAGCCAAAATAAACAAGCTAATTAATCGGCAATCGTCTCTGATCTGGACTGACATTTACGTGCCGGGTGGCACCTAATTAATTAGCTTGTTTATTTTGGCTTTTTTCTTAAAGATGTGCTGGGTGCATTCTGGCTACCGCTGTACTGCTGCATTCTTCATGGCAATGTATTGGTCTGCGGCCCGGAGGTTGGGGACCACTGTTCTAGGATTGAGTGCAGAGTCAATAAGAGGGCATCTGCTGGTTGGCAAATTCGAGCAGATCTAAGTTGCTTCTCAAGGAGGAGATAATATGTTTCATCACCAGCCTCTCATCATTTTTGATGTAATTGCTACTATGTAATTACATAGCCAAGAAAGCCCAGCAGCGTCTCTACTTTCTGCGAAGACTGAGAAAAGTCTATCTCCCACCCCCCATCCTCACCACATTCTACTGAGGATGTATTGAGAGCATCCTGAGTAGCTGCATCACTGCCTGGTTTGGGAATTGCACTGTCTCGGATCGCAAGACCCTGTGGCGGATAGTGAGGTCAGCTGAGAAGATCACTTGGGTCTCTCTTCCCGCCATTAAAGACATTTACACCACACGCTGCACCTGTAAAGCCAACAGCATTGTGAAGGACCCCACGCACCCCTCTCACAAACTCTTCTCCCTCCTGCCATCTGGCAAAAGGTACCGAAGCATTCGGGCTCTCACGACCAGACTGTGTAACAGTTTCTTCCCTCAAGCCATCAGACTCCTTAATACCCAGTTTAGACAGACATCTACATCATTTATTATTATATTGCAATTTGTCCTCTACTGTGCCTATTGTTTTGTTTATTATTTATTGTACTTCCTTGCACTGTTTAGTGCACTTTATGTAGTCCTGTGTAGTTTTTGTGTTGTTTTACGTAGCCCTGTGTTGCCTCACTTAGTCTAGTGTAGTTTTGTGTTGTTTCATGTAGCACCATGGTCCTGGAGGATCGTTGTTTCGTTTTTACTGTGTACTGTACTAGCAGCTTATGGTCGAAATGACAATAAAAAGCAACTTGACTTGACTACTGAATGTTAGTCATTGAGGAAGGTTATGGTACCATGTTCTTCTTAAGCATGTATAATTGAAGCCTGCTTGAAGCAGGTGGGTAACACAGACTGCCGAAGTGAGAGGTTAAAGATCTCAGTGAACACTCTAGCCAGTTTGTCAGCACTACCTCTCACCCACCAGCCCTCTCCCCTCTCTGGTTTCTGCTTCTTTTCAACTCTGCTGCTGGATAGGGAGCATTGGGATGAATGAGGAAATCTCTCAATGATTGTAGTAGTGTAATACTCCTTGGGACCACATGAATGGCAACAGTGCTATTGGTTTTAAGAAATGTAATTGAACACTACATAACACTTTGTAAATGCAAAAATGAAAAGGCATTGCACAGTTTGTTATATTTTTTTCCATTATGAATAATGTTTATTTTGGTTTTAAAAAATATCTCCCTTAATGGTTCTAATTATCACCTTCCTTAGTTATTGGATTCCAGCCCTTGTAGCCTTCGTATTCTTGATGACCACCTTCCCATCTGCCTCTTGTTTCTGTCTTCCTCATTTCTTCATCTGCTTCCATCTAATGTCTTACAAGAGCACCCTTACCTCCTTCCCTTACCTAGCTCAATCTTCCATCATCCTTGAACATCTCCTCTCCCTTCAATCCAACCATCACCTCTGGTCTCTATCACTCTGTTCTCCCTGTCCCCTTCTTGACTAATTCCCCTCTTAACTTACAGTTGTGATGAAGAGTTTCAACCTGAGACATAACAATTGCTTTCTCCAATCCCACCCTCTTCCCACCCAAGCCCCTTAGCTGCTGCTCGATCTGCTAAGTTTCTCCAGCAAATTGTTTATCACTTCAAATTCCAGCATCAGCACTCTTTTTCCTTTGTATCTGAGTGGGGAACATTTCAGTTTTTTCATGCTAGATTGGGAAGGGTTTAATTATCTACTCACCATCTGAAAACACTACACTTCAAGCATTTACACTTCAAGGAAAACAGTCCTTTCATCCAAAAGTTTTCTTTCCAAAAGAAAACTGAAAGATGCAGATGTTCAAAACAGTGGTTAATTCAGCTCTTGAAGTGTTATAATATTGGAATAACCTCAATATAGCACTGCCATGCTGAAGTCTGACATGTGTGATTTAAGCAACTATCTGTGAACTCGGGTGAGGAATATTCACTGAGCTATCGTCGTCTTATTTGGCAAACCCTTCTGCTCGAGGATGGCTTGTTTCCAGTACAGGTCTGTCGGCTCTGATTTAGCCGATAGTCTAATTTAGGGCCTGTGGTCTCTTGTCATACTGGAGGAGGAGGTGTTCGATGGGGCATGCAAGTTGTATGGTTTGGGATATGATGTGTTCCTTCCACCAACCACTGGACAACAAAGATTTTGTTTCCGGAATACCTTTAGGTGTATCTTATGCATTTTCAGCTACTGATCATGAAACTCACCATGAAATTTCCCTATCACGCACCATTTTTTGAAGTCACTTATGTTTATTATTTCTATTCATAATTCAAGTCAATTAAAATGTTGCCTACGATGTAAGCTGGAAAGTTTCCTATCTTGTCCAGGCATGCTTAGGTGGCATGGCTACTGCATGGCAGGACAGGTTTTAGTAATAATTATTGGGTTCAGGACTGTAAGGATGGAATTTGCTATCACCAGGCACAAAAATTTCCATGAAGGATTTTGATATTTGAGACAGATGCTTCCCAGAATAACTGATGCCAAGATTAAGGAAAACATTTTTGTTGGTCTACAAATCAAACAGGTCATCAATGACAGGCAATTTGAAGAATTTCTAGTGGGACCGGAGAAAATCACATGGAAGGCATTCAAAGAAGTTGTTGAAATTTTTCTGGGCATCTCCAGAATACCAAACTACATGCAGCTGGTTGAAAGCATGCTTCAAGCATATAAAACCATGAAATTCAACATGTCACTAAAGATTCATTTTCTGCATTCCCATTTAGACTTCTTCCCTGCAAATCTTGGTGCTGTTAGTGACGAGCATGGTGAAAGGTTTACCAGGACATTGTGGTCATGGAGAAAAGATACCAGGGCAACAGGAATCCATAGAACCATAGAACACTACAGCACAGAAAACAGGCCATTCATCCCTTCGAGTTTGTGCCAAAACTTTATTCCACTAGTCTCATTGACCTGCACCCAGTCCATAACCCTCCAGACCTCTCCCATCCATGTATCTATCCAATTTATTCTTAAAACCTAAGAGTGAACCCACATTTACCATGTCAGATAGATGGCAGCTCATTCCACACTCCCACCACTCTCTGAGTGAAGAAGTTCCCCATAATGTTCCCCCTAAACCTTTCCCCTTTCACCCTAAAGCCATGTCCTGTTATATTTATCTCTTCTAATCTAAGTGGAAAGAGCCTACTTGCATTTACTCTGTCTATACCCCTCATAATTTTGTAAACCTCTATCAAATCCCCCTCGTTCTTTTACAGTCCAAGGAATAAAGTCCTAACCTGTTCAATCTTTCCCTGTAACACAACTCCTGAAGACCTGGAAACATCCCAGTAAATCTTCTCTGCACTCTTTCAATCTTACTGATATCCTTCCTATAGTTAGGTGACCAGAACTGCACACAATACTCCAAATTTGGCCTCTCCAATGTCTCATACAACCTCACCATAACATCCCAACTCCTACACTCAATACTTTGATTTATGAATGCCAGGATTTCAAAAGCCTTCTCTACAACCCTGTCTACCTGTGATGCCATTTTCAGGGAATTATATGTCTGAACTCCCAGATCCCTTTGTTCCTCCACACTCCTCAGTGCCCTACCATTTACTGTGTATGTCCTACCATGAATGTTCCTTCCAAAATGCATCACCTCACAGTTGTCAGCATTAAGTTCAATCTGCTACTTTCTGGCCCATTTTTCCAGTTGGTCCAGATCCCTCTGCAAGCTTTGAAAGTCTTCCTCGTTGTCCACAACGCCTCCAATCTTAGTGTCATCAGCAAACTTGCTGATCCAATTTACCACATTATCATTTGGATCATTGATATAGACAACAAACAACAATGGTCCCAGCACAGATCCCTGAGGCACACCACTAGTCATAGGCCTCCAGTCTGATAAGCAATCATCCACTACCGCTCTCTGTCTTCTCCCACACAGCCAATTTAAAATCCACTTTACAGCCTCTCCATGGATACCTAGTGTCTGAACCTTCTGAACTAACCTCCCATGTGGGACCTTGTCAAAGGCCTTACTAAAGTCCATGTAGACAACATCCACAGCCTTTCCTTCATCTACTTTCTTGGTAACCTCCTTGAAAAACTTTACAAGATTCGTTTAACTTGATCTGCCACGCACAAAGCCATGCTGACTATCTTTAATCAGCCCTTGTCTGTCCAAATACCTGTTTATCCAATCTCTCAGAATGCCTTCCAACAACTTATCCTCAATGCTGGCAAATTATAGTTGGACACTTAATCGAGAAGCCTCAGACACTGAGTACAAATGAAAATCATTAACAAAATATCTTTAACTTGGTTGAATTACTGCAAAGCATCAGCACCATTATGCAATTAAACACATTATATTCAATAAAAGTTAATTTGTTGATTTTTCAAATTCATATGTGATACAAGTAGTCTGAAATGATATTTGTGTTCATCTTTAAGCTGTCTATCATAAACAAAAAAAAATTCTGAGGAAGCAACAATTTTGAAAACATCGGAGCAGAATTAGGCCATTTGGCCCATCGAGGCTGCTTTGCCATTCAATCATGGCTGATCCTTTATTTTTCTCCTCCTCAACCCCATTTCCTGGCCTTCTCCCCATAGCCTTTGATGCCATGTCCAGTCAAGAACCTATCAATCTCTGCCTTAAATACACCCAATGACCTGGCCTCCACAGCTGCACGTAGCAACAAATTCCACAAATTCACCACCCTCTGGCTAAAGAAATTTCTCTGCATCTCTGTTTTGAATGGATGCCCCTCTATCCTGAGGCTGTGCCCTCTTGTCCTAGACTCTCCCACCAGGGGAAACATTCTTTCCACATCCACTCTGTGTAGGCCTTTCAACATTCGAAAGGTTTCAATGAGATCCCCCCCTCATCCTTCTAAATTCCAGCGAGTACAGACCCAGAGCCATCAAACATTCCTTGTATGATAACCCTTTCATTCCTGGAATCATCCTTGTGAACCTCCTCTGGACCCTCTCCAGTGCCAGCACATCTACTCTTAGATAAGAAGCCCAAAACTGTTCACAGTACTCAAGGTGAGGCCTCACCAGTGCCTTATGAAGTCTCAGCATCACATCCCTGCTCTTGTATTCTGGACCACTTGAAATGAATGCTAACATGGCATTTGCCTTCCTCAGCACAGACTCAACCTGCAAGTTAATCTTTAGTGTGTTCTGCACAAGACTCCCAAGACCTTTTGCATCACAGATTTTGGGATTTTCTCCCTGTTTAGAAAATAGTCTGGACATTTATTTCTACTACCAAAGTGTATGACCGTGCATTTTCCAACATTATATTTCATTTGCCACTTTCTTGCCCATTCTCCTAATCTGTCTAAGCCCTTCTGCATCCTACCTGTTTCCTCAACTCTACCTGCCCCTCCACCAATCTTCGTATCATCTGCAAACTTGGCAACAAAGCCATCTATTACATCTAAATCATTTATACATAGCATAAAAAGAAATAGTGCCAACACCAACCCCTGCGGAGCACCACTAGTCACTGGCAGCCAAGCAGACAAGGATCCTTTTATTCCCACTTGCCGGCTTCTTCCAATCAGACAATGCTCTAACCATGTTAGCAGCTTTCCTGTAATACCATGGGCTCTTAACTTGGTAAGCAGCCTCATGTGTGGCACCTTGTCAAAGGCCTTCTGAAAGTCCAAATACACAATATCCACAGCATCTCCTTTATCTATCCTACATGTAATCTCAGAGAATTCCAACAGGTTTGTCAGACGGGATTTTCCCTTAAAGTAACCATACTGACTTTGTCCTATCTTGTCCTGTGTCACCAAGTACTCCATCATCTCATCCTTAACAATTGACTCCAACATCTTCCCAACCACTGAGGTCAGGCTAACTGGTCTATAATTTCCTTTCTGCTGCCTTCCTCCTTTTTTAAAAAGTGGAGTGCACCATGCCAGAGTCCAATGATTTTTGTAAGATCATTGCGAATTCTGCCACACTCTCTAACGCTACCTCTTTCAGAACCCTAGGGTGCTGTTCATCTGGTCCAGGTGACATGTACTTTTAGGTCTTTCAGCTTTTTGAGCAGCTTCTCCCTTGTAATAGTAACTGCACCCGCTTCTCTTCCTTTGCACACTACAACATCTAGTACACTGCTAGTGTCTTCCACAGTGAAGACCGATGCAAAATATTCATTTAGTTCATATGCCATCTCCTTGTCCCCCATTATTATTTCTCCTCCCTCATTTTCTAGCGATTCTATATTCACTCTCATCTCACTTCTATGTTTTACATATTTGAAAAAGCTTTTGCTATCCACTTTGATATTATTCGCTAGCTTGCTTTCATATTTCATCTTTTCCCTTCTAATAATTCTTTCAGTTGCTCTCTGTAGATTTTTTAAAACTTCCCAATCCTCTATCTTCCCACGAATTTTTGCTTTGATGTATGCCCTGTCTTTTGGTTTTACATTAGTTTTGACTTCCCTTGTCAGCCACGGTTATATTATGTTGCCATTTGAGTATTTCTTCATTTTTGGAATACACATGTCCTGCACCTTCCTCATTTTTCCCAGAAACACACATCATTGCTGCTCTGCTGTGTGCTATTCTGTGTGCTATTGACAAAGGGACTTGATGTCCAATCTTCTGCATCTTGAACCCCCGTTGGAATTTTCATTTGTTGGTGGCAGTGTTATATGATCTCAAGGCAGCATTGAGAAAACCCTTGAATTAGTTCTGTGATAATATCAAGTGTACCTGTTTCAGAGTCCAGAACTTAAAACAAGACATTAAATATTATAGTTATACAGGTTTCTTCACTTTTGGGAGATCATACTGTTTCAACCTTTAATTTGAAGATTCGTTTACTTAACCACTTTAGTGCCTTTTCTGAAATGGTCTAGCTGTCAATTATCACTATTTTGTGCAATGTGTCCCCTCCCCATGCAAGGACGAGATACTTCTAGCGGATGAAGCAGATTAAGCACAATTACTTAGTTTTAAATTCAACACATTTATTTTTAGGATTAATTTTAACAGATTGCAACTTTATGAAGTATTTCCTACCACAAGTACAATTCTTCAAATTAGTAAACCATACCAATGAGTTGCAGGTGAACATGCACCTGTCACAAAAAGAAGGCTCTGGGAAGAGTTCTCCCTGGAGTCAAGGCTGAGGCATGGACTTTGTCTTTTCTCCCCCCTTCCTGCCTTCTAACATTTATATCTTTCTCTTTGCCAGTTGTCTTGTCATGACCTCATCTGCATGTGATATTTTGACAATGGCATTGATAGATCAGATGGCAAGAACCTTAGGTTAACAGACAAATATTGTTTCTCCTGATGAGGTTGCAGTCTCATTTAAGTGATCAATGGACTTCCTGGGCCTGACTAGTGTTGTTTCTCAAGAAGATGGCTAAGTAATACTAGTTAGAAATTAGTAATAAATATTTTGAACCTTGAACAGTTTCTTCTACTGTGCTAAGGTTTCGCAAAAAACCTCTTGTCTCCAGATAGTGAATATCCATCACATTTTTTTGCTCTTCTGGTAATCTCTTGCCATGTGTCCTACAAGGAAATGATGTGACTTGCCATTCAGAGTTGATTGAATAGAGCCCAAGTATTATGGATCTCGGCTTGGGAGAGAACAATGATCTTGCTTCACCTGCAAGTAGATGTTAGGTATGGAGAATTTTGTATTGACTCCTTTGGTAACCACTTTCCAGTGTTTGCAAATGCCCACGATAGGAAATCCATAATCATGGAAGAGTGTTTTAAGATCAAGATCTTAAGTCTGGTTCTGAGTTCTTTAGGCAGTCAAAGACCGTTACAATGGTTATGGGGAAAATGAGTGAATAGTCAAACATACATAAAACCCATAGCCTGCAATGCAAGAGACATGGTTATCAAAAGATTTTGTTATGGGTTGTAAAGTCGTCTGGTTCCGCATAATGAATGAATGGACAATTGGTTTATTCAATTTGTACAACATGTGGAGTTTGTACATTCTCATTATGACCTCACATTTGTGCACAGCACTGTTGCGTAGCAATTAGTATAAATCTATTACAGTGCCAATGACTCAGGTTTAATTCTGCCACTGTCTGTAAGGAGTTTTTACGTCCTCTCTGTGACAGCATAGGTTTCCACTGGGTATCCAGTTTCCTCCAGTATTCCAACCAAGTTCGTAGATGGAGTAGATTAATTGGTCACATGGGTATAATTGTTCTGCATGGGCTTCTTAGGGCAGAAGGGTCGGTTACCATGCTATATCTCTAAATAAAGCACAAAGTAAAATATGAATTATTTGTAAATAAATAAAAATAAGGATATGATTTCAGGGCTGAAGTTAATACATAGATGCTGGATACATTCCTCTACATTATTACGAAGCAGACATTCTGCTGGAAGTGCAGAATCAAATATCGCTGTGATGATTGTATGTTCTAGTATCAACTGTTTGGCGACAATAAAGTATAAAGTATTCATAAAGTAAGATTTAATTGCCACATGCCTCAGCCTTTGAACTGAAAGTTTTCTTTGGATCATCATGAGTGGATATATGTCTGTATATTCATGTGGCTGCATATCTATGCACGTGACACTAAAACTGCAGTCAGTAGAAGTTTTCACTCATTAATAAAACACCTCCTGAGACCACAATATCAGAAATGACTGATCAAGGATTTGAAAAAAATATCTTGTTCCTTATGCATGCTTGATTTTAATGGAAAGAGGACAAATGCAATTTCAAGAAAAACTCAGAGATATTGAAATCAGTAGGTGTCAAATCCCGTCTAGCTTTAGAGGCATGATGGGCACAACATTATCACAGCTACATAATCTTGTCTGAAGTCCTTTTAAAATAGTTCATAAGTATGCAGATTGTATTCCATGCTGAAAGTATATCATGCATCTTCAATGTCCCTGCTCAGATAAAATATTTCTTTGCTTGATACTCTATGTCAGTGCAGAATCAGGGCAGCTATTACTGGTATTATTGCTTAGACCCCACAGGTTAGTCTGTTTTGAATTGCTAGGCACAAATGCTTGTTTGGTTCTGCTCAGTTCAGCCTTTCTCTTCATGTTGTTGTCTTTTTTATATCCCCACGGATACAGGGACAGCATTCACTTTTTGTATTTATTTCATCACCTCTTTGTTACCTCCTTTCTGCTGTGTGTTCTTTCCTATTTGTGTTTTAGAACATAATATCACCGAAATTCCTCTGCTTTTAAATCCCATTAAAGCAGTGCCCATAGATTTATTTGTAAAGTTCCATAATGATTGCAATCTTCATGGTATCACAAAAAATGTGGTGACACAGAAGGAGGTTGTTTGTGCCCATGTTAGCTGAAAAATACTTAACCAGCTTGATCCCAGTATTGTAGCCTATGGGTCCTGGCTCTTCAAGTACATGTGCAAATAAAGGTTAAATGTGATGTGTGTTTCTATCCCCATCAGGCAGCAAGTCCCAGATGTCTACTACTCTCCAGGTAAAAAAAATCTCAGTGTTCCACTGATCCTTAAACCAGTTAGTATAACCATTACCCTTTGTCTTTCACTCCTCTGCTCAGGAAAGTAGATTCTTCTGAGGCCCATTTTAATTTGTACCTCAATCAAATCTTCTCTCAGCTGCTTTAAAGGAAACAACCCCGTCTAATCTAATCTTTCTCACAACTGCAATTTTCCATCCAAGCAATAAACTATAAATCTCCTTTGTAACCTCGCCAGTGCAAATATCTTTCCTGTAATATAGTAGCCAGTTGAAACTCATGTGAGCTTTAACCATTTTATCAACCTGTATTATTATGATTAAAGGTACAATGGGGGTTGCACGTAGTGTAGAGGTTAGAGCAATGCTTTACAGCATGCTTGCTGCTGCCTGTAAGGAGTTTGTACCTTTCCCCCGTGATCCCGTGGGCTTCCTCCACATTCCAAAGAAAATTGGGTTGGACTGAGTAAGCTGTAGGCCTGCTATATTGCTTCCAGAAGCATGATATCACTTGTGGGCTGCCCCAAGCACATAGTCACACTGTGTTGGTCATTGACACACATGATACATTTCACTGCATATTTTGATGTACATGTGACAAATAAAGCTAATATCCTTTTATCTTTTTCTTTTCCTTTTTGATCTTTGAATGGACATTCCAAGGTTCCCTTCTCCTCTCTACCTTTCAATCTTCTTCCATTTATTGTATATTTTTCTTGACCATGCATTTGGGGAGATGCAAACCTTCATACTTAAGACTGAATTCCATTTCAGTCTGAATGGACTGTACAATTTTCCATTGTGAAATTCTGAGAACAGTGTTGTGTGTTTCTCTGTGTAACGTTTTCTTGTCTCAATTTGTGAATGTCGATCTTAAGATCTATTGCAAGAAATTGTAGTTGTTGGCACTTGGTATTTCTGTTGTGACTCTGGAGGTCAGCCCTTTTGCAGGAATGTGCATGTATTAAGAACAGCACTCTTTGAATTAGAGAATCCTGCTGTCTCATGAATGATTGTTGCAATGATGAGAAAAGGAAGGGAGAGTGTTCTTAGAGATTCAGAGGGAACTAGAAAGATGGGTGGAGAACAGTACCTGCAAGATACTGTTGTTTGTTCAAGAAGGCCATGGGATCTTCCAGGGCAAAAGCCAGTGTAACCCTTAGGCTCGCCCAGCTCATGTTCGTCTAGAGAATCAGTCTTCGGCCCCACCAAACTAGGTAATCACGTTTGTGTGGATGCTGTGTGATGTACCCCCAGTTACAAACCCACAACGCAAAATATCAGACAGTACACCATATGCGATTAAATGATAGACTTTATGAATCTTAATCTGAATGTAGGGTTAGTAATGAAAGTAAACAAAACCAAAAAAAGGGCCCAAGTCAAAGTCAAAGTCAAGTTGGAGCTTACTCAGTAGTCCTTCTTCCACCATCGGTCTCCTCCGAACGTCACTGACCTTCGGACCCTCAGATCCCAGTCCACTCCGTCCGGTGGTCTATCAGCTCTCTCCATACGTGTCTTCCCTCTTCATCTCTCCTCGACAAAAGACGGCAAAAAAACACCTTTCCAGACTCACAAGACACAGCAACAATCTCTTATGAGCTAACATGTATCCTGTTATCTCCAACCATAACCCAAACATTGCTGCTACAGGGAAACCGTTACCTCAGCAGTGAACGTGACAGCGCGTTACACCAGGAACACCCAGAAACTATTTAAAAGGAACTCTCTTTAAGAAGTGAGATTATAAATGGCATCTAAGAATGTCTGCACTTTGCCAGCAAATCCCTTCAGTTCAGCAAATCCCCTTTGTTCACTCCGACTGTTCCCATGAGCTGAAAGGAAAAATTAAAGAAATCTCTGCCTGTGTAAGAAACTGCCCAATGTGACACTGAACAATAGATGGTGAGACATGAAAGAGATCATTGCACCCGGAAGCTGAGAGTGACAGTGATCTAGATTACAGCACCATAGTTGTAGAATGTACTAAGAGATCACAATTTGTTTTAGGTGTGTATGTCATAGCTTGCTGATCACTTTGTTATAATCATGTCTAAAGTGGAAAGATGATTTCCCAAAGTAAACACACTTTGACAGAGAATAAACTGATGTACAGATATGAAGTTACCACTTTGTGCTGGCGCAAGATGACCATAAAATAAAAGCACTAGTAACATAAAAGGTGGTCCTCATTGAAGCACATGGAAATTACTCAGCAACATAGTGAACTGATTTTAAGATTTAATGTCCATGCAATGTGGTACTGAATAGGGAATTACATTAATTGTTGTAGATTAGCACTAATTAATGCATTGCAAATTGATTCAAACCCAATGGGATAAAATAACAAGATGAGACTAGGGCACAGCAATCAACACATTGGCCTCGAAAAATCTGCTCACAAAGCCAAAGAAACAAAATAATGCTATGTAATTCTAAATAAGCTTAACACAGATTAGAGCAATATTGCAAAGCTTCTTGGCTTCACAGCATCTGCAGAGAAATTTGACCCCAAACTTTCTGCTGGTTTTCTGTGAGCACTAGAAACATGGGTTTCTGCAATAACACAATACACAGAACACTGAGAAAAGGCTTTTTATTTATAGAACTGTAAATTAACCCCATTATGAATGTCAATGCCTGTATTTCATTCTTTGACTTCAAGGAATCCATAAGACCATAAGACAAAGGAGCAGAAGTCGGCCATTTGGCCCATCGAGTCTGCTCCACCATTTTATCATGAGTTGATCCATTCTCCAATTTAGTCCCACTCCCCCGCCTTCTCACCATAACCTTTGATGCCCTGGCTACTCAGATACCTATCAATTTCTGCCTTAAATACACCCAATGACTTGGCCTCCACTGCTGCCTGTGGCAACAAATTCCATAGATCCACCACCCTCTGGCTAAAAAAATTTCTTCACATCTCTGTTCTGAATGGGTGCCCTTCAATCCTTAAGTCATGCCCTCTCGTACTAGACTCCCCCATGATGGGAAACAACTTTGCCGCATCCACTCTGTCCATGCCTTTCAACATTCAAAATGTTTCTGTGAGGTGTCTCCTCATTCTTCTAATCTCCAAGGAATACAGTCCAAGAGCGGACAAATGTTCCTCGTATGTTAACCCGCTCATTCCCAGAATCGTTGTAGTGAATCTTCTCTGTACCCTCTCCAACGTCAGCACATCCTTTCTTAAATAAGGAGACCAAAACTGCCCGCAGTACTACAAGTGAGGTCTCACCAGCGCCTTATAGAGCCTCAACATCACATCCCTGCTCCTATACTCTATTCCTCTAGAAATGAATGCCAACATTGCATTCACCTTCTTCACCACCAACTCAACCTGGAGGTTAACCTTAAGGGTATCCTTTACAAGGACTCCCAAGTCCCGTTGCATCTCAGAACTTTGAATTCTTTCCCCATTTAAATAATACTGTCCGTTTATTTCTTCTGCCAAAGTGCATAACCATACACTTTCCAACGTTGTATTTCATTTGCTACTTCTTTGCCCATTCTTCCAATCTATCCAAGTCCCTCTGCAGACTCTCCGTTTCCTCAGCACTACCGGCCCCTCCACCTATCTTCGTATCGTCAGCAAACTGAGCCACAAAGCTGTTGCTTTTGCCACATCATTGCGTAAAGTGGTGTTAGTGCAGACAGATGATATTTGTTCACACTTGGCACAGTCTTTCCTGTCTTTATGATGACTTTTTTATGTATATGCCAAAATTATATAAAATATTTGTCCACACCAAGCACTCCCCTTCTTAGATGGGCCAGAGCTGAACTACATGCATTAGAGACATCACAAATAATGAAGGCAATTGTGAGGGCAATGGCGAGGAGAAGACCAGATCCACCTAGATTATAGCAATTATATAGTTATTGCTCCAGTTTCTTGAGGAATAATGGCTATGGAGGGCTCCTCACTCAGATTTGTAACTGCTTGTAACCTGTAATTTCAGATACATGCTTATATAGTTTCCCTGATAAGGCCAGATTACTATAGTGATGGACTGTTGATGAAGCTATCTGATTGATAGATTAATGGAGGCAATTGGAGAGAATAAATGAACAAATGAACACCTAAAGCTGTAAAATCCAGGTCAGGTTTATAGTAAAGCCAATAAAGCAATGTTAGTGCAGACAGATGATATTTGCAGAGAGATAACAAAATGCAGAGCTGATCCAGAGAAAACAAGCTTGGAGACACAAGAGACTGCAGATGCTGGAATATGGACCAGCAAACGAATCTGTTGCACGACCTCAGAAGGTCAAGCAGCTTCTGTAGGAAGGGATGAAATTGTTGATGTTTCAAGTCAATTCTGCACATCAGGACTGGGAGTGGAGAGTTGGGGGTGCAAGGGGAGATAGCCAGTATAAAGAGAAGGGGAGTTGTCTGATGGGGGTGAGAGTTAAATGGGGGGAGCAGGGTGTGTAGAGTTTCGAGCAGATCAAGCCAGATAAGGGGCAGGGTGCGATGAAGGTGGAAGACACAGGTTGGTGTGTAATAGATACAGGAAGACAAAAAGGAATCAGAATCAGGTTTATTATCACTGATATAAGGTCGAAGTTGTACTGTGACACAATTCAACCAGCTGATCTCTCTCACTCCTGTGCACCACCTCATTGCAATCTGAGATTCTGCAAACAACAGTAGTATCATCAGTGAATTTATAGATGGCATTTGAGATGTGCCTAGCCACACAGTCCTGAGTATAGATAGAGTAGAGGAATCGCAGAATTATAGAGGAGTCAGTTAGGGGAAGGCAGAAGAGTGGAAGGGAGTGTACAGTGGAGACAGCTGCTGGAGGGTGATAAGTGAGCACACTTAGGCTCCTGGTGCTTAAATCTGGTATGTAATGAAGGCGATAATAGAATCATTTGGAGAAATATAATGTTGCAGATGCTGGAATCTAGAGTAATACACAAAAAGCTAGGGAAACTCAATGGATCGGGCAGCATTTATGAAGGGAAATGAACTGGCATACGTTTCTGTCCAGGCTTACACTCTAACTTACTGAGTTCCCTCAGCTTTTTATGTTATACACCATTAGGGGAAGGCAGATGACACCAGCGCCAGATCAGAAATGGGGAGATCTTGTGGATGTAGTATGTGGTATAACTGTGGAAAAACAGACTACTTAACATAGTTGAATTTGAAATCAAGTCTGAAGGTTGCAACAAGCCCAGGGAGAAGATAAGGTGCAGTTCCTCAGGTTTACATTTGGCTATGTTTTCACAGATAGCTTCAGGTGGGATGGAGAATTAAAGAGACAGGCCTTTATATTAATGTTGTTGAATTTCCTGAGGGAACAGTGAAATAAACCATCAGCCTTTCTTATGGTTCATGCGTGTTGTCTTGCCTCGAGAAGGAATGAGGATGACTCTGTTCTTCCTGACTGCTGTTGGGTGGGTGCCTCTAGCACTGTTTTAATGAACAAGCCACCTGATCATGCTAATTATCTCACCCTCAGAATTCTGGTTGAATCAAGGCCTTTTTATGTTGGCATATTTAAATCCCACTCAGTTGCACTCGGGGGTCATTGTCTTTGATGATGGTTCTTATGAACAGCTGCATGAGTAAATTAGTGTGTGAAGGAGCTTTGTTTTTGTTTAACGCTTCCATTTTAGTCAAGATGAGCAGGACTGCATTTTATTCTCTGTATAGTAGTTAGCATATTGTGTACTTTAATAATGAGCGTTGGAACTGAAATTTTCCTAGTGATTGCAGGGTATGGGAATGATAGTTGTAGGGTACAGATATACTTAGCATTCTCACATAACCAGCACAGAGTCATCTTCAACGGGAAAGGCTGCTACACGATGTCAGATTGTTTCTGTGACCTCTTGCTTCCTTCATGTGGAGCCGATGCTGGGAATGCTGGCCTTTTTAGGCCCTGATATGTATTGATCTTGTTTTTTTTCCTTTCTGAGGAAGTTGGAAGTTTCTAGCTAAACCATGGAGATTGGCTAAAGTTACCTTCAAATGTAAGTGCTTGCATCTGTAATAATATTACTGGGTTCAGCCTTAGATAATTAATAATCTTCTAAGTGTGCACAATCATCCAAATATTCATTCTTAATTATTTTAGTGACTTGGATCTAACTTCAGCACATTCAAATCTTACTGATAGATACTGTAGGGTAGTAGTTACCTCAAGATCATCATCAGGACTGGATAGGAAGAGGAAAGAAGTCAGCATAAGAAAGTGATGGATCTCCCACCTTCTGCTGGATTCTTTCCCCTTCCATTCAAGACCTGATGGAGGGTCTCAGCCCGAAACGTTGACTATTTATTCATTTCCATAGATGCTGCCTGACCTGCCGAGTTCCTCCAGCACTTTTGTATGTGTTGCTTTGGTTCATATGTCTGTATTCACCACAATGCCAAACTAATCTAATCTCATCTGCCTGTGCATGATTACATCACTACATTCCTTGCTTGTTCAAGTGCCTATCTAAATGCTTCATAAATGTGCAATTGTAACTCCTCCTGTGACCTCACCATTAATACTTCCCAGCCACCTACCACTCTCTGTGTAAATAAGAACCTGCCATGCAAGAGTCCTTTAATCTTCCCTCATCTCACCTTAAACCTATTCCTTCATTTGATTTATCCACTCTGGGGGGAGTACATTCTGACCATCGCCCCTGCCTATGCTTCTCAGTCATTTAATATACTTCTGAAAACAATCCAAATTTGTCCATCCTCTCTTAACAGCTGATACTCCTGTTGAATCTTTTCTGCAGCCTTTACAAAGCCTCTACATCCTTCATATAGTGACCAAAACTGTATATGATTCTCCAAGTGTGGCCTAATCAAAGTTTTACACTGCTGCAACTTTTATACTGAATGCCTCACTGATAAAGGCAAATCATGCTGTACCCCTTTACCTTTGTATCCAGTTATGTTGCTGCTTTCACGGAGCTACGGACTTCCACCCCAAGGAAACTGTACCATATAGCCTACATTATAATAAGGGACTACTTTATGCTTTAGTAACATATCGTTGCATGCGCTATTAGGCACGTATTGCACATGTGCTATTAGGCGCGTATTGATCTGTACTTGTGTGCCGAGTTTGGATTATGCCAGTAAAGAACCATGAAACTTAGCTCCCGTCTCCAGCATTTTTATTAATAGCATTGTTGTATAACCAGGCCACATACACAACAAATTGGCGACGAGGTTAATGAACCTACATCTTATCGGAACTCCGGGTTTTAGTTGATATTGACACTCGGAGGAAAAGCGCAAGGAATGAGCCAAGGAGCAGGAGAAGGAGGCAGAGCGAGGCCGTGAGTCCGAAAGGAAGCGGGAGCACAGCCGGGGTTGGGAACGTCGGGAGACCAAGAAACACAGTCAGAGCCGCAGCACGTCCAGGTGAGACCACAGCCGGCGCTGAATCCCCGGGGCTGAGGGTCTGCCTGCCCCAGAAGGGAGATAAAAAGGAGCGACACACACATCTAGACAGAGTGCGCTCGTGGCACTAACAAAAAGGACATGTGAGTCAAAAAGAAAACAAGGGGAAAACGGGGCTAAATTAACATAACAAAGATGGCGATGATTGGAACCATTACAATATTTGATAGTGGCATTGAAGACTGGGCAACTTACATTGAGAGAGAGGGCTAACAGTGTTAATGATGACAAAAAAGCCAGAGTCTTACTCAGTATTATGGGAGCTAAAACATACAGGCTGCTACGGAGCTTGTAAACCCCCGAAAAGATAGCTGAAAAAATGTTCGAGCAAATAGTAGACACTCTCCAACAGCATTTAAACCCCAAACCACTGTTCATTGCTGATTTAAATTTTACAAATGGAATCAGAGCAAAAATGAAAGCATTTCTGAATATTGTACTGAATTGCGCAAATGATCAGAACATTGTCAATTTGGAGCTGGTCTATCGGACGCATTGAAGGACATGACTGTGCAACCACACAGAAGCTCCTGTGTGAAAAAGACTTTTCATTAGAGAAGGCGCTGAACATTGTAATATCAACGGAAACAGCAGTACGGGGTGCTTCAGAGATACAACAAAAATCTCTGGAATATGCTACAAATAAAATGTCACTGAACAGAAATGAAGGAAAGAAATGTTGCTATTGTGGGAACATGTCACATGACTCTGATGACTGTTGATTTAAAGACAAAGAATGCGGAAACTGTGGCAAACAGGGCCACATGGGCAGAGTATGCAAAGCTAGTAAACAGCAGAAAAAGGACAAAATACAGAGAAAGAAGAAACCCCAGAAAGGAAATACAACAATGTACATAAAATGGAAGAAAGCAGTTCTGATGAAAACGGCTCTGATGAAAGTGAATTGTCTTGTCTGCAACTTCACAGTATGAAAGAGTCAGATGATTGAAGAATAATATGGATCACTCCACAAGTGGCAGGCGTGAGACTGAAAATGGAGTTGGACATGGGCTCAGCTTAACAGTGATTTCTGTACATGACTACAAACAACTGTTTTCTCACATACCTCTGAAACGAACTGAACTACTCAGGACAGAAAGTGCATCCCAAAGGCAAAATTAAATTAACAGTGACCTACGGAGACAAAACACAGCAGATGAACCTCTATGTACTGAAAAATGGAGGACCACCGTTGCTGGGATGGGAATGACTCAGGAAAATCCAGTTGGATTGACACACCATCAAGGCACTAGATGTGTCAACAAAGGAGGGCAGCGGGGAAGATGTCCGCAGCTCTCCTCTCACTCATCGTCGACTATTACAATGACGGGGAGGAGCTAGACAGCGTTGACGATGAGGACGAAAGCAGTATCTGTGGCTGCGACTCGGATGAAGATACAGAGGGTGCAAGTGAGATAGATATTGCCAATAAGCAGGATGATGAAGTCTACCTGGAAGTGAAAGAACAGATGTACTAGGAGAAATTAACATCTCTCAAAAGACAGCTACAGCAGTTATAGGAAGGCACTTTGCAGGAGTATCAGAAAAGGATGAAGAAACTAGATCAACAATACAAGGAGAGAATACGAAATGCGGAGCTTTTTCTGCAACTGGCAACAGAACAAGTGGAAAGGAATTATATTAAAGAGAAGAAGGCAGCAGTGAAAGAATTTGAAGATAAAAAGATTCAGTTAGAAGAAAAGAAAAAGATGATTGAGAATGAAAGGCTAACAATGGAACTCACAGGAGATTCTATGGAGGTAAAGCCAATAATGACTAGGAAACTAATGAGGAGACCTAATGACCCTGCTCCAGTTACAAACAAAAGATGAAAACCTGCACCTGCACAGTTAAATTACTTGTTAACAGACGAACAGTTAATAAAAGATCTGCGAACTCTCAGTAAGCTTAAATTTCCTAAAAGACCAGCATCTCTGTCTTCTCCTGAGCATCTTCCCAGCACTTCTGAATCACCAGCATAAAGATATGAAGCATGAATAGAAGATGGAAAGTTATATTGCGATAAGAGATGGTATCATAAAGGTCAGGCTGTCTATTTAGAATCTAAGGAGAATACAAAGATTGGCTGTGTAATTAACTCAGTTGGAACAAATGAGAAATGGGTAAGGAAGACAAGTGATAGCACAAAGATGCTTATATATCTAGGACAGCTGCACAGAGGAGTCTTCATTATATGGAGGCGATCTGCTGCCTAGAACTCTTAGCGAGTTGAAGGCGCACATCTTCTTAACTCCCTATGCTCAGAGGTCAACTGTTCATGACTTTTATATGGAAATCTGTATTAAAACAAACCAGTTTATTGACAGACTGAAGAGCACACTATTTGAAGACACTTTCCAATACCATCTCAGTTTGATGATTGTACATATTTTTAAAAATAACATTCACCTTTTCACGGATTTCAATTTGCTTTTGTCATCTTTGCAAGATGGAGGTGACTACTATTTATGGCTGGAACCTGCTAATTTGTGGATTGCTGAATTTATTCCAGACAATGGAGAGAAGACCTACTTGCTTCAGTGCCTGACAATCTAGAGAACACTCCCCTCCCCCAGAGACTTGAGTTATAGGTGGGTCTTAGACCAAAAGTAAAAAAAAAGGCTTGTTATAATTTGATATTATTGAGTTGCTAAGTAAACAAATGGTAGGTGTTTGTATGTTAAGGGTAAACGTATTTGTTTAACATAATGCCCCAGTAAAAAAAAACAGTTGATACACTATTAAAATAAAAGGGGAGGGACTATAATAAGGGACTACTTTATGTTTTAGTAACACATCGTTGCATGCGCTATTAGGCGTGTATTGTGCATGCGCTATTAGGCACGTATTGATCTGTACATGTGTGCCGAGTTCGGATTATGCCAGTAAAGAACCATGAAACTTAGCTCCCATCTCCAGCGCTTTTATTAATAGCATTGTTGTGTAACCAGGCCACATACTCAACAGAAACAAAAAACATTTTATAGCTGGAAGCATTAATAGTTCATTGAAAATGCTCTTTGCAGAACTGCAATGCTGTATGGTAAAGAGAAGAGGATTTAACAATTAAGTACCAAGTAGTTGATGCCTTTCGTATTGTACATTACTTCTTGCTCTATTTGTATGGAGTAACAGATATGGGAATCTAAAAGCTGATAACCAATTCCCTTGCCTTGCATTAGAGCAACACAGCACTGGTGGTATTCTGAGAAGTGAGTCTATGAGTGGAACAGTTACATGGCAATGCTGTGAAATATCATGATTGTACATGATATTATATTATTTGTAGGAAGGGATATCTTAACTTATCAACCCAAATACAGCCATTAAAGTCCTTCTGAGACCACTTATTCTGCTTTAGGTTTAGAGAGCTGTAATCCACATGTTCTGCCATATTTTGAGGTGTTGCTGGTTACTTCATTAGGTCTGTCCAATTCCCAAAACCTATTGTTTTTAAATGAAACATGACCCAAAAATTGGTTTGTGCCTCCTGTAATATAACATTGGATGTCCAAACCACTTTGTTTGAACTCCAGCTTGAAAAATTTCCCTGCTGTACAATTTGAGCTTGTAACTTTTATCCATAAATGTCGAAATCTTTCTTCTTTTCAAAGTATGTGTAAAACACTAGATGTACTTTCAAAGCTGTTCTCCAGTGGTACTGTATTTTACTTTTGTAACATGGGAGTTTCATGATGCAAAGAAAAGCAGGAAATGCTAGAAACACTTGCAGGTTAGACAGCATTTGTAAAATGAACTTTACTAGAATAGGGGAAAGAGATTTAAAAAAAAACAAACAAGAGGAAATCTACCGATGCTGGAAATCCAAGCAACACACACAAAATGCTGGAGAAACTCAACAGGCCAGGCAACATCTATGAAAAAGAGTACTGTCGACATTTTGGGCTGAAATACTTGAGCAGGACTGAGAGAAAGAGTGAAAACAATTTAGTTTGAACTGGAGGAGGTGAGGAGAGAGATAACTACAACAAGGGAATACCCCTGAAAGATGAGGGGTGCTCTGAGGGTAGGGGAGGGAGGGAAAGTTAAAAGAAAAACCTGGAAAGGTACAAAATGCAGAGTTGTAGGATATACCCTGGAGAACATACTGAGCTAACGGAGAGAAGGAAAACCAAGCTGATGGAAAATTCAAGTGGCTGCAACAGGGAGCAGCGAGTCCCCTCTGTAGACTGACCTCATGTGCTCAGTTCAGCAAACTAGTCACTCAATACAATTCTCTGAAGTTGAGGAGATTTCAATGTCAACATATTCCAGTACACTAGATTAGAAGGAGTGCAAGTGAATTCTACCTCACCTGGAAGAAGTATGATTTCAGGGTGGTCAGAAGGAAAGACCTTAAAAAGGAAATAGGTGCTGCATCTCATTGTGATTGTACAGGAAAGTGACTTAAGAAAGGAAGAGGTTAGTGGAGGCCTACAAATGGTTGTAGGACCCAAGAAGAGAGAAATCCCTTCTGAATGCTGAAAGAGGAGGGGAATATGTGCCTGATGGTGGAGTCTGGTTGGGGTTGGCCAAAATTCTGAAGGATGGTCCTTCGTATGTAGAGCTAGTAGGATGGAAGTTGAGGACCAGAGTGCCCCTGTCCTTGGCCAGTAGGAGGAAGCATAATGAGAGCAGAGGTGCTGGAGATAGCTGCAAGGAACTCTGCTGATCACTATTGTCCAGGTTCAGGAATAAGGAAGACATTGTGGAGACTTTTCTGTGGTCAGTCTCATCAGCAGACCGGCTATGACTGAGCCTCAGGAACCGAGAGAATAAAATGGAAAACCATACAGGAGGCAGAGTGGGAGGAAGTCTTTGATATGAAAAATTATTGCTCTTGACACACAGTTTGCCATTCCTAAGCTTTTACATTTTCTTTGCAGATTCCGGTGTCTGTAATTTTCAGTTAAGCACAGTTGGACGGTTGAAGTTTGTGAAGGTTTCTTGTCTTAGACAGTGGAATAAAATGGGCAAAAATGCACATCAAGAAAAGCTGACATTCAGGACAAAGCCACCCCACAGCACATTAAGCCAGCTATGCAAAATTTTGCTGGGTCAGGTCACTTGAATGATTAGCATAAGCTTTCAACACGGATATTGCCAGCAGCTCCTCAAATGGGGCATGAGGAAAAGCTTCCTAGGAGATCAATTTTAAAAGAAGTGTGACATATAGTGACGAATGTTGTTTCAGCCTTTGCCAAGGCTGCTGTGGGAGGGGCAGTAATGAAGTACCAGGTGATGTGGAGGGCTGTTTCATAAGGAGCTGAGCTGATGTACTGCTACTTAACATAGATAGGTGGAAAGAGAACTGCCCATAACATATTCAGAGGGACTTTGTGGTCCTTATTAATGAAAGGTAAATGCTAGGCTCATTTTACACGATGCATAAATGTCATCTATGGGTATTTGGTCTTCTGTCAAATATTTTACAAACATATTGCAAAGTTTTCACATCACAGAATGAGGTCAACAATCCCTATAAATCCATAGTAGTACTAAAGCCTTCTCCTGTGTATCATTCAACCCTATTATTCTTATCACTTATCCCTTTGTAAGTTTCTTTATTGCTGAGTTCCTGTGATTGTGAATCCCATATTCTAACTACTTTCAATATTCAGGATTGTTTAACATCATTTCCTGTACAAGAAGAATGAAATAATTGTTGCTCTGTATCTGATGCAGCACAACAAAACCACAAAAGATGAAGAACAATGATAAAAAAAACACAATAACTATGAACACATACAATGGCTTATACACATAGATTGATTGTATGTCCATAATGTGACACTATGGTGACTGATACGTTAGGTGACTGATGGGGAAGTAATAATGTAATGATGGAGTTAGTGGGTGGAGAAGTTGACCAGAATTACTACTTGAGGAAAGTATCTGTTTGAGTCTGTGGTCCTGGCATGGATGCTAACTAGCCTCCTCCCTGATGGGAGAGGGACAAAACATTCCCACTGATATGATGGGCAGTTTAGACTACAAGTTGTGGAGCCATAGTGCACTTTCTGTACCAAGCTGTGGTGCAGCATGTTAGGATGTTCTCCTGTGTACCTGTAGATGACATGAGTATGGATGTGAAAAGCCCAGATCTCTTCATCCTCCTCAGAAAGTAGAGGTGTTGGTGAGCTTTCTTGACTGTGCAGGATGTGTTCTTGGACCATGAGAAGTCATGTGTGATATGCACTCCGAGGTGATCAAAACGGGTACACTGGTGTGCCGCTGATGTAAAGGGGATTATGAATGGTATGAGTTCTCCTGAAGTTGATAACCATTTCCTTTCTCTTACTGACATTAAGGAAGATGTTATTTGCCTGGCACCAGACCTCAAGCTCTTCTGTCTCCTCTTCGTAGGCGGTCTCATCATTGTTAATATAACAAATTTTCTTCTGAAATCCCTGTAGATATATTAGTGATCACATTGCTGGAACTAATTCCTTCTGTCTACCCTTTCAGAACAAGGTCTTTAATCTGAAGAATTTGCCAACTGATTTCTAGCTGATCTGATTCAAGTCAGTGGTTGAACCATGCACAGTCCCTGGCTGTCAGCGACCATACCTTGTGCTGAAAGATTGCTCTTTTCTGAATCTTTCTCTAATTTCTTTTACATCATAGATGTTTCAGAACTGGTAAATTTTACTTGGGTCATACATTGGGCTTATGGAATACTTGCCTCCATTGGTTAAGGCAGAAAATATAAGATCATTAGACCATAAAATATAGGAGCAGAATTAGGCCATCTTATATTTCCTGTAGCATGAAGATCAAACTCAATCATTCCCGGGATCATTCTTGTGAATCTCCTCTGGAACCTCTCCAATGCTAGCATATCCTTTCTCAGATAAGGGGCCCAAAACTGCACACAATACTTCAAGTGCAGTCTGACCAATATCTTATAAAACCATAGCATTATTTCCTTGCTTTGATACTCGACTCTTCTCAGTATGATTTTTCTAGGAGCAAAAGAATCTGAGGTGTACAAAACAAATGGGGACCAGGACAGGTGAACTAGGAGATTGTTTTCCTTTGGCAGAGAAGTCAGTAATCAGAAAGTAACACACATCAAAGTTGCTGGTGAACGCAGCAGGCCAAGCAGCATCTGTAGGAAGAGGTGCAGTCGACGTTTCAGGCCGAGACCCTTCGGAAGGACTAACTGAAGGAAGAGATAGTAAGAGATTTGAGAGGGGGAGGGGGAGATCTGAAATGTTAGGAGAAGACAGGAGGGGGAGGGATGAAGCTAAGAGCTGGAAAGTTGATTGCCAAAAGGGATATGAGATCATGGGACAGGAGGCATAGGGAGAAAGAAAGGGGGAGGGGGGAATCCCAGAGGATGGGCAAGGAGTATAGAGAGGGTCAGAGGGAGAAAAAGAGAGAAAAAATATATAATAATAATAAATAAATAACAGATGGGGCACGAGGGGGAGATGGGGCATTAGCGAAAGTTTGAGAAGTCAATGTTCATGCCATCAGGTTGGAGGCTACCCAGACGGAATACAAAGTGTTGTTCCTTCAATCTGAGTGTGGCTTCATCTTTACAGTAGAGGAGGCTGTGGATAGACACGTCAGAATGGGAATGGGATGTGGAATTAAAATGTGTGGCCACTGGGAGATCCTGCTTTCTCTGGCGGACAGAGCGTAGATGTTCAGCAAAGCGGTCTCCCAGTCTGCGTCGGGTCTCGCCAATATATAAAAGGCCACATCGGGAGCACCGGACGCAGTATATCACCCCAGTTGACTCACAGGTGAAGTGATGCCTCACCTGGAAGGACTGTTTGGGGCCCTGAATTGTGGTAAGGGTGGAAGTGTAAGGGCATGTGTAGCACTTGTTCCACTTACACAGGTAAATTCCAGGAGGGAGATCAGTGGGGAGGGATGGGGGGGACGAATGGACAAGGGAGTTGTGTAGGGAGTGATCCCTGCGGAATGCAGGGGGGGGGGAGGGAAAGATGTGCTTAGTGGTGGGATCCCGTTGGAGGTGGCGGAAGTTACAGAGAATAATATGTTGGACCCGGAGGCTGGTGGGGTGGTAGGTGAGGACCAGGGGAACCCTATTCCTAGTGGGGTGGTGGGAGGATGGAGTGAGAGCAGATGTACGTGAAATGGGGGAGATGCGTTTAAGAGCAGAGTTACGTGAAATGGGGGAGATGCGTTTAAGAGCAGAGTTTACGTGAAATGGGGGAGATGCGTTTAAGAGCAGAGTTACGTGAAATGGGGGAGATGCGTTTAAGAGCAGAGTTACCACCCCACCAGCCTCCGGGTCCAACATATTATTCTCCGTAACCCTCACCTACCACCCCACCAGCCTCCGGGTCCAACATATTATTCTCCGTAACTTCCGCCACCTCCAACAGGATCCCACCACTAAGCAAATAGGGTTCCCCTGGTCCTCACCTACCACCCCACCAGCCTCCGGGTCCAACATATTATCCTCCGTAACTTCCGCCATCTCCAACGGGATCCCACCACTAAGCACATCTTTCCCTCCCCCCCCCTGCATTCCACAGGGATCGCTCCCTACACAACTCCCTTGTCCATTCGTCCCCCCCATCCCTCCCCACTGATCTCCCTCCTGGCACTTATCCGTGTAAGCGGAACAAGTGCTACACATGCCCTTACACTTCCACCCTTACCACAATTCAGGGCCCCAAACAGTCCTTCCAGGTGAGGCATCACTTCACCTGTGAGTCGGCTGGGGTGATATACTGCATCCGGTGCTCCCGATGTGGCCTTTTATATATTGGCGAGACCCGACGCAGACCGGGAAACCGCTTTACTGAACATCTATGCTCTGTCCGCCAGAGAAAGCAGGATCTCCCAGTGGCCACACATTTTAATTCCACATCCCATTCCCATTCTGACATGTCTATCCACGGCCTCCTCTACTGTAAAGATGAAGCCACACTCAGGTTGGAGGAACAACACCTTATATTTCGTCTGGGTAGCCTCCAACCTGATGGCATGAACATTGACTTCTCTAACTTCCGCTAAGGCCCCACCTCCCCCTCGTACCCCATCTGTTACTCATTTTTATGCACACATTCTTTCTCTCACTCTCCTTTTTCTCCCTCTGTCCCTATGAATATACCTCTTGCCCATCCTCTGGGTCACCCCCCCCCCTTGTCTTTCTTCCCGGACCTCCTGTCCCATGATCCTCTCGTATCCCCTTTTACCTATCACCTGTCCAGCTCTCAGCTCTATCCGTCCCCCTCCTGTCTTCTCCTATCATTTTGGATCTCCCCCTCCCCCTCCAACTTTCAAATCCCTTACTCACTCTTCCTTCAGTTAGTCCTGACGAAGGGTCTCGGCCTGAAACGTCGACTGCACCTCTTCCTACAGATGCTGCTTGGCCTGCTGCGTTCACCAGCAACTTTGATGTATGTTGCTTGAATTTCCAGCATCTGCAGAATTCCTGTTGTTTGCGTAGTAATCAGAAAGTGTAAGTTTCCATATGAAGCAGTGATGCAGCATGTTAGATGTTCTCTAGGTGGAATAATTATAAGGGATTTGAAGAAAAAATTCTCACTTGTAAAGTAATAGGAGTTTGGAGCTTGTTGTCAGAAAGGGAGGTGGAGGTATTTATTCACACCTCGTTTAACTGCACTGAGGATGGTATTTGAAGAGCTGACATCTAGAGGGCTACCAGCTCAGATAAAATGAATAAAAATTCTAAGACGTCTTATTTTGCTTAGTAAGAATATGCTGAATGGCAGCCAAGAGCAGTTTTCAATCCCAAAGTGCTACTCCTGGTGGACTTTTTGTAAATTTATGTAGAGTTACTTTTTGCATGGAACATAGAACAGAACAGAACAGCACAGGAACAGGTCTGTGCTGGCTAAGCTGCCAGTTTAAACTAATTCCATCTGCCAGTACATAGTTCATTCTCTGCCTGTTCATGTGTCTGTTAAAAAAAATGCCTCTGAAATGTCACTATGGTGTTTTCTTCCATATCAGAGTGTAATGCACTGTAAGGTTTCATTGCTAATGTAATGGTTTCTCTGTAGCAGCAATGTTTGGGTTGTGACTAGAGATAATGGGGGCTTTGGAATGTGCACCATTCAATGAGAAGCACGTTGTTCTTTCTTGTGGGTCTGAGAGAAGGGATTTTGCGGTCTTTTGTCAGGGAGAGATGGAGAGAGAAGACATGAGTGGAGAGAGTCGGTAGACTGCTGGACGGAGTGAACTTGGAGCGAGGGTCTGAGGGCCCGTGACACTCGGAGGAGGTCGATGGGCAATGAATGGATGGAACCATGAGCTCCAACATGCGCATTAGACTGTTTCATGTGTTGGGTGCGTTCCGGGCACCGCTGCATTCTTCGCAGTGATGTATCGGTCCGCGGCCTGGAGGTTGGGGACCACTGCGCTAGCTGAACCTGAGGTTACAAGAGAAAACAATCCAAGTTTATCCAGTCTCCCCTTCTAGTTACTACTCTCTCATCAAAGCAACATCCTGCTGAATGTTGTGTGCACTCTCCCCAGTCTCCACATCCTCTGCAATTATGAAATTTGCTTTCTTTATTATCAGGTTTGCTTCTATTGTCATTTTCAAAGAGTTGCGAACTTACATTTCAAGATTCTTCTGTATCTCATTGCTTCTAAATGTCCTGCAGTTTAGTGTATATGTTCCTCTTACACTTGCCCTCCCAAGTGTCCGCATGTCCAGATTGATCTCCCATCTGCCATGTTTCTCCCCACCTTTCTAACTGGTCTGTATCCCACTAAATCCTTACAAACTTCTGCAATATCCACAACTTGACCAGTTATTGTGTCATCTGCCAATTTCCGAACCATCTCACCTGCATTTTCATCCTAATCATTTGAACATACCAGAGCCAAAGAAATTTAAAGTTTTATGGTGAGTAAAGCATTGCGTTGTTCAATTTAGCAAGCAAATGTATGCCTGGAGATATTTCAGATGTGTCTTGTGCTCATTACTTCATATCATCTTAACAATATATTCTCCTCATCATTTCTCACTTCTGCTTTCCTTCAAGGCTTCTGTATTAGTTACGTTAACTTCTCCTTGTGTTACTGGGTTTTCTATTCCCATCATGCTTTGGTTTAAAAAAAAGTTGTCTTGTATGTATCCTGTGGAGATGTTTTAATACTAAAGTTGGGAATTTCAATTTAGCTTTTCTCCTGAGATGTACAGTGCCTTTAGCTTGCTCCTCTGAGATCAGTAACTCAGCATGTTACAAATAGATGCAAGCTCTCCTTGCAGTTACTAGTCTATAAGTTTCCTGGGGTGACTATGGGTGAACCACTTAAAGAACAGCTTTATTGTAAAATGGTTTCACATTGTACAAAGACCTTCATCTTTTCCAAATGATACTTGGTTCGGTTCTCTGTAATTGGATTTGAACTGAAAAATGAAAATGAAATGAATTCTTTTCTTGCTTTTCATAAGCTTCTCATGTGGAATTAATTGTAAAACTATTTGTTATTTCAAATGTACAAGTGTTGCTTTTCTCCATTCCAGAAAACAGATTACGTAGCAGTTTGTTTTCTCATGCCACATGTTTCAAAATTTGCGTTACCCCAGCATAAGTCATGTGAATTGCAACTTCCCTGGTATATCAGAGCAAATGTAAATTTGGACTGGATATTTACGATTGCCAGGCATGGTAATGTGCTCCAGGACTTTTGAAATGTCATCCTTCTAATGGAAATGTGCCTTCCCTTCTGCCATTGTTAATACAGCCCTTACAAACATTTCTTCCACTTGTTTGCCTGTTTCCTCTTATTTCCGCCCACCACCAACCTCAAGTAGAACAGAGTCCGCCTGCTCCTCATCTATCACCTAAGCACACTCTCTCTGCATTCAACAATTTGTCCTCCAACATTTCTGCTTGCTCTAACAGGATCCCAGTGCCAGTCACATCTTCCCCCTCCTCCTCTCTGTGCTTTCCAGAGACCTCTTTCTTCATGGCTCCTTGGTCTGCTCTTCCCTCACTGTTCCTTCCTGCACAGTGTAACACTTGTTCCTTCTCCTGCTCCTCCTCCACCCGCCAGGAACCTAAATAGCCCTTCCAAATGAGGCAGTCGGTCCCTTGCACTCCTACCTACCTAATCTTTTCCAACTAGTGTTTGGGATATGGCCTTCTCTAAATTAGTGACACCATGCATAGACTGGAGCAATGCCTACAACAGCCATCTTAAACTTCTGGTTGCAGGTCATTTCTACTCTCATTCTCTCTCCCACACTATTCTGTATATTATTGGCCTTTTCAATTCCTTCAGTTTTAGTTATCTGAACCCTATCAGCATGCAATCACCTATCCACGTAAATTTCTTCTCCCTTTGTTCTCCTTTCCTTTCCATTCCCTCTCCACGCTTGGCTCCTTGTCCCTCATATATTTCCCATCTGAATCCACCTATCCCTTACAAGCCTCTTCCACCCCCCCCCCCCCCATCAGCCCCACATACTACTATGTACTGGTAATCATTCCTTCTCTCTCAGTCTTGAAGGGTTTCAACCTGAAACATCAACTTGCATTGATGCTTGATCCATTACTTCTTCCAATGGTCTGCTTTTTGTTCCATCTAAAATCTCTTTTGTCTTCAAGCTAACACATGTGATCTTTTCCTGCCATGTACCAAACTGCTTAATGATAAATAGAATCATCATCCAGTACGTTTCTAGGCTCGCACAGGCAAAAGTAGAGCTCAAAGCACCACCTGTTGACCATCGGAGAACAGTCTCGTGACAGCTGAAAGCAGATTGTGCAATGTTCTTGCTTGATTGAAGATTATTGTGAGCAGTTTTGGGCGCCTTATCTAAGAATTGATGTGCTGTATTGGAGAAGGTCAGGAGGAGGTCACGAGTATGATCTTGGGAATGAAAGAGTTAACGACGAGGTGCGTTTGATGGCTCTGGGCCTGTACTCGCTACAGTTTATATGAATTGGGGGGGGGGAATATAATTGAAACCTATCGATATTGAAAGGACAGGGAGTTGAAAGGACAGGGAGAGGATGCTTACCACAGGTGGAGAGTCTAGGAACAGAGGGCACAGCCTCGGTGTGAAAGGACGTCCCTTTAGAACAGAGATAAGAAGAAATTTCTTTAACCAGAGGGTGGTGAATCTGTGAAATTTATTGCCACAGATGGCTGTGGAGGCCAAGTCACTGGTTATATATAAAGAGAATGTTGATAGTTTTTTGATCAGTAAAGGAATCAAAGAATACAGGGAGAAGACAAGAGGACAGGATTGAGAGGGATAATAAATCAGCCATGATGGAATGGCAGAGCAGAATCGATGGGCCTAAAGGCCTAATTCTGCGCCTGTTTCTCCTAGTCTCATGGTCTTCCAAAAAGTTGCTGAGTGGGTTGGCTGAGAATTGACTGCAGACCTCAAATACAGAGTGTACAGTAATTGATTGGAATTCCTTGGTGCTGAACTTGGCTTGATGAGTCTGAATAAATACCTACGTGGTGACACAGCTTACAGTGATTCATTGTTGGAGGCATTGGGAAAGGTGAGGCTGGTACCAAGACAGAGCTGGTGGATATTTCATTGTAGCTTTGTATCGGTTGTGATATCCTCTCCTTTCTGGCAACTTCTCTGGTTCCATGGTGGGCCTTCCGGTTAATTGCTACGGCCCAATGCAGTGTGGAGAGTGCATTTAAGAGATAATGCTGTCCTACGACTGCTGCACAGTGAAATGGTAAGGAGTGGTGCTGATTTAATCTGGTCCCATAAAACACCCCGGCGCAATTAGTTTTCACCAATTTCATGCTTATTTTGAGAGACCCAATTTGCTGCTGGTGTTAATTGCAACAATTTATGAACACACACACACACACACACAGATAAAATGCTGGAGGAACTCAGTATGTCAGGCAGCATTAATGGAGAGAAATAAATAGTCAACATTTCAGGCTGAGACGCTTCATCAGGACTCTCATATAGGACCTCGGTTTAAAACATCGACCATTTATTCCTGTCCATAGATGCTGCCTGATATGCTGAGTTCCTCTAGTATTTTGTGTGTTGCTCTGGATTTCCAGCATCTGCAGAATCTCTTGTGTTTATAACTTAATAACGCACCAGAAATAATTACAAACCAATTTCATGGTATGTGTTTTAAAATTTAATTTAAAGTAGATTATTTTTGATATAATCTATACATATTTAGATCCTAGTCTATTCAAAGCTCCTTTGGGCTCTCTCCTATGCCTTTTGAATGACAAAATGAAAATTAATTGTCACAATAAATATTGCAGGGAATGGTTCTGACTTGCACATAATTGTGCTTCAATGCACTTTTAACACTTCCCTTATCAATGGACTGGGACACATTCACACAGCTTCCTGGTAGATCCATGGAAAATCACCAGGATCTTGCAGTGTTGGGATGTAGTACCCTCTGTGTTTCTGCATCTGCTCGCTGCAAAATGGAAATCGGGAATGGGTTAAGGGTCCAGCGTCTGAAACCTGACTTCTTATTCTGCTCCAGAATCTGATACCTACAGAGCGTTCTGTAATTTACTGACCTGAGGGTCTGTCTCCACAGTGTATAAGACCAATTAGCTTGAAGGCAGCTGTAGCTGGCATATGCAGCACCAGTGTTAATTTGAATAGAGCTGTCAAAACAGTAAGCTTAATTAACATTTTATTTTGGTTTATACGCATTTCTAATTAATTAGTAGCAGTTTCATATGCTTTTAAATATATTATCACTTACCATTTTTCAATCCTATTATTTATTTCTAAGAAGCTGTTTCTGACTTTTTTTTTATCAGCAGAGCTGTGTGCAACCCATCAAGGTTAGCCTGTCGGTATATCCTTCCTTCCCAGTCTAGATGTTGCTCCTGACTCACTGCATATCATTTTGCTTGGAGATATAACATGGTAACATGTCCTCTGTTTGATGAGCCCATGCCACCCGATTACACATATGTCACCGATTAACCTACGAACCCTTACATCTTCGGAATGCGTGTATATACCTGGCTGTGTGCTTAGCACCCTTCTCTGCTCACTTTCTACTGTGTTGCTAAGCACAGCTCCAAAGCCATGTTTAAGTTTGTTACGCCATATCAAACATGATGATGAAGCAGCATATAGGAGGGAGATTGAAAATCTGGCTGAGTGGTGCCACAAGTACCAATGTCAATATCAGTAAGACCAAGGAGATAATCATTGACTTCAGGAGGAGCAAACTTGTGCCTGTCCTCAATGGGGTATCAGGAGTGGAGAGCATCAGTAATTTTAAATTCCTTGGTGTTATCATTTCAGGAGATCTGTCCTGTGTCCATTAGGAAGAAAGCATGGCAGCAGTTATACTTTCTTAGAAGTTTGCAAGGATTTGGCATGTTATCTAAAATTTCGACAAACTTCTATAGATGTGTGGTGGAGAGTATATTGACTGGTTGCACAATGGCCTGGTATGGAAACACCAATGCCCTTGAATGGAAAAGACTAAAGAAAGTAGTGGATAAGGCCCAGTATACCATGGGTAATGTCCTCCCCACCACTGTGGACATTTACACGGAGCACTGTCACAGGAAAGCAGCATCTATCATCAAGGGCCCCCACCATCCAGGCCATGTTGTATCATCCGGACAGAGGTAGAGGAGCCTCAGGACTCACACCACCAGGTTAAGGAACAGTTTTTTTTATTTCAGTATATACTTTATTCAGAAATAAAATTATATACAATAAACCATTCAATAACTTTCCATCCTTTACATACGTTTCCATTTTGGTCGGTACATATCCATACTTATGGCCACCCATGTAGCATTCCAGTTGTTCACCTTACCACATCATTGTCGAGGGGTATATTCCCTGCCACCTGATCCCTCCCACTCCCGTGGGTGAAGGAACTTTTACCGTGGTCCTTCCCCACCGAGCCCTTGCGGTGGCTGCACTAAGTTTCAGTGCGTCCCTCAGCACGTACTCCTGCAGCCGGAAATGTGCCAGTCGGTGGGATTCTCCCACGGACATCTCCATGTGCTGGTAGATCATCAAGTTTCGGGCCGACCAAAGAGCGTCTTTCACCGAGTTGATGATCTGCCAGCAGCACCGGATGTTGGTCTCCGTGTGCGTCCCCGGGAACAGCCGGTAGATCAGAGAGTTCTCTGTTACGCAGCTGCAGGGGATGAAACGTGACACTAGCCCGTCCATCCTCCTCCACACCCTCTCTGTGAACTGACAGTGTGCAAAGAGGTTTTTACCCCTCAACCATCAGGCTCTTGGACCAGAGGGGATAGCTCTGGTCTGGGGCGGCATGGCAGTGTAGTGGTTAGCACTACACGTTACAGTACAGGCGACCTGGGTTAAATTCCCACTCCTGCCTGTGAGGAGTTTGTACATTCTTCCTGAGACCACGTGGGTTTTTTCTGGGTTTCCTCCCACAGTCTGCTTGGTAGGTTAATTGGTAGGTAAATTGTCCTATGATCTGGGGAAATATTGGGCAGCAAGGCTCAAAGGACCAGAAGGGCTTATTCCACACTGTAGATCAAGAAACGAATAAATAAACTTCCCTCATCTTCACCTGCCCCATCACTGAACTGTACCCATGATCTATGGACTCACTTTCAATGGCTCGTCAACTCATGTTGTTGGTAATTATTGCTTATTTAATTATTATTATTATTTTTTCTTCCTTATAGTATTCTTACAGTTTGTTGACATTTGCTGATTAGATATGTCCTGGTCTCTCATTGATTCTGTTTTGTTTCTTGGATTTACTGTAAATGCCCACAAGAAAATGAAGCTGAGGGTTGTTTACAGTGACAAATATGTACTTTGATAATAAATTTACTTTGTACTTTAAACTTTGTAGACCAGAGAACCTAAAGGAAACCCACATGGTTTTTGGGAGAATAGACAGTGGCAAGAATTGAATCTCAGTCACTGGTGCTTTCATGGTGTTATGCTAACCGCTACTCTTTCTTGCACCCCATAATTATGAAATGATAGCAAGATTCAACATTCAAGATCGATTAATGTCATTTCCTGTTCGCAGGTGTGAGGAGAATGAGATAATTTTTACTCTGGATCCAATGCAGCACAAAAAAATGCCGCAAAAGATGAAGAACACAGTAATAATAATAAAACACACAATAAATATAAATACATAATATACTTGTAAACATTGATTGTATTTCCCTAAAGTGATGCATGAGGTGACTGATGGGAAATAATAAAGTAGTGGTGGAATAAGTAGGTGGAGGTGATGATCAGCCTTACTGCTTGGGGAAAGTAACTGTCTTTGAGTCTGGTGGTCTTGGCATGGATGCTATATAGTGTCCACCTTGATGGGCATTGGATGAACAGTCCATGAGCCAGTCTATGGTGGGATCCTTCTTGATGTTATTGGCCCTTTTATGGCACCTTTCTGTATATGTCCATGATGGAGCGTCAGCTGGTGCCAGTGATGCGTTGGGCAGGTTTGACTACCTGCTGTGGAGCCTTCCTGGCTGCCGCAGTGCAATTTCTGTGCCAAGCGGTGATGCAGCGTATTAGGATGCTCTCTTCTCTTCTGTAGATGACATGAGAATGGACGAGCAAAGCCCAGTCTCCCCTGAAAGTAGAGATGTCGGTGAGCTTCCCTGATTGCATAGGATGTGTTCTGTGAGCACCAGGTGCGTGAAATGTGCACTCCCAGGAGTTTGAAAGTGCTTGCAATTTCCACTGCTGTGCTGCCGATGTAAAGGGGGGGGTGGAGGGGTTGAGTTTGTGTGTTCTCCTGAAGTCGATAACCTCTCCTTCGTCTTATTGACATTGAAGAAGAGGTTATTTGCCTGGCACCAGGCCTCGAGCCCTTCTGCCTTTTCTCAGTAGGCTGTGTCATCATTGTTGGTGATGAGCCCTGTCACTGTCGTATCATCAGCCGACTTGACAATGTGATTGCTCATGTGTTTGTCCATGTGGTCACAGCTGAGCTGAGTGTACAGCAGTGGGCTCAGCACACAGCCCTGGGGGGCATCCATTTTAAATATGATGGGTTAGGAGAAGTGGTGGTGCATCCTTTCTGTCTGCGGTCTGGGGTGTTTGAGAAGAGATGCTGACAGCACATTGGAAGTAGCTACAAAAATTGGAGTTGGAAAAGACAATGACCATGAGGTGAGATCTGGCACCATCGCAGATTGGCACTTGGTGGCTACTTAATAGTACTTGATTCCATTGTAATGTAAAATTTTCCATTTCTCTCCCTCAGCACTGTACTGTTTAAAAGTAAGATTAATAACTAGGTGCCAGATTTTATATTACAATGGAATCAAGTATTAAGTAGCCACCAAGTGCCAAATTAGTATCATTTTTGTTGGATATTTAATGCAGTTGTGTCTGTCTGTTCTCCAATACAAACGCAGCCTGGCTGATATCCATATCGCAGAAGTAGACATTAGATGTGAAAACCACTTGAACTCATCCACTTTTTGTCCAGAACTTTGGTTTCTGTTATTGATCTTGCAGTGAAGTTGCAGCGCAGACCCAAGGCTTTGGGATAAAAATGGTCTGCATTACTTTTGGAAACTGGATTGGTGGTGTGAGCAGCTGACAGGTCCGATGGGGTGGCATCAGTGAGGTGGTGGAAATCACAGTTTTACAGTTTGGGAGAAAACAGATTTTGTAGCCTGGGAGAAATACACACACTGGACAACAAAAACTTTTTTGGGTCTTTAATTCCTTTATCTCTTTTAGATGTTTTAATGCAGATAGAGGGGATCAAAATAAAAACAAAGTGGAACAAAAAAACACACATAGTTCTTGCATTACAGTTTCAGCTTGATTTCAGTCCACATCCCTGGCATCAACTAGGTTTGTGTGCAGTATGAAAATAAATAAACAAAATTCACAAACCCAATACTGAAGTGACAATTCTAAAAATCAATGCAAACAATATTAGAATGCCACCAACGCTGTGCTTATACATAACATCAAAAATATGAATAAATACATCTCATCTTACTGAGATGTATACTCACCTTGGCACACAGGTGCATAACTTCCAAACACACATAGGCTAGACGCTGAAATGAGTTCTCCTCGCTCACGTTACGTGAACAGAGATTAACATATTCACATTCGGTCATGAAACAATAAAATAAGACAAAACTAAATTGTAACTAAAACATTTACAATATAGTGCCTTCTTGTTAAATTACTAGAACAACGAACCTACCAGCCCAATAAGGAACTTTGCACAACCACGCTATCTCGCGAAAATCTAAAGCATCCACATGTAAAACGTGTAAATTTACCGATATTCTAAATTTACAAACAAGTACAAATGAATTTACATGGACATTATCAAATATTATTCGCCTTTCCTCACCATACCTGGGAAAAGCACTCAACGTTCTTTCTAGAACTTTGTAACTCTTCTTTCTACTCCACACGTGCATAATGATGTCAGCATTTTCTCTTAAAGACACAGGCAGCTATTTTACTTTTACCAGGGTGAATACATAAGTGAATGCATAAATACGTACCTTTAACAATAAATAATGATATTCAATCAGTAGTTGTTGTTGAGAGAAAGCAGTCATGGAGTTGAGGTGGTGAGCAACCAGATTAGTGTGTACTTGGGGGAAGGGGTCAAGAGGATATTGATAGGTAATTCAGTATTCAGAGAAACATGTTGGTCTGGAAGGTGTAGTTGTCATGGTGGTCTGCAAGTCAGATCAATTTGTAGGAGCAGGAGGCAATGAGCACTCTGTCCCACAAGGTTACAAAGGTTAGATCAGTTTGTTTACTTAAAGTGAGATGAATACATTTTTGAAAGATTGGGAAATTGAGCATTAAGTGGAGTTGACTCAGAAGAGGAGTTGAGGCCTGGAGCACATGAGTTATGATTGTACTGAAAAACCAGACAAGCTTGAGGAGCCAGATGGCTCACCCCTGTTTCTATTTTTGCTCGTGTTCTTGTCCTATGTGATGTGCTCCAAGTTCTCCTACAATGTTCCATCAGGTTTATTGTGCATGGAATGAAATCGCTTGGTGTGAGCCCAATGTGGAATTCACATTAAGGTGGAAAGGTAACTGAATCCCACAGGTACTTAATTGCATTTCTGACAGGACACGAAAAAAGCTCTGCAGTGTCTGTATTGTGTTTCGCTCCACCAGAAAATGTTTTTCAATTGCATAATACAGAAATATAGCCTTTTGCAATTTTGATTCCTTACACTTGAACTTTCAAATCACATTAGGCATTGGGAAAACAAAGTCAATAATCACAAATCTCTAAAATGCCTTTCTATCATTGCTGCTGTGCGCACAACCAGGTTAAGCTCCTGACATTCTATTAGATGGAAATACCATTCTGACATTGAGAATGGTCTGTTAATAAATGAACAAAGAATTCTGTGAAACTGTAGACTTAGTGCTGCAGTCATGTCAATGTTGTTACTTTTGCCTAATTACCTTCCACCAGAAGCTGTAACATTTGATTTACTACCTTTCTCTGTACTGTTCAGCACATTTAAACCTTGCTAGTCAATTTAATAGCAAAGACGTGTGGGAGATCACCGGCCTTGGCTTATAGAGGTATGAGGCAAAGACAACCGTGTCTGTTTTGGTTTTAAGTTAAATAGACTAATAGAAGCAGACATCCCACCCTGCAAAAACTCATTTCAGGGAGGTAGCACCATCAATTTGTGGGAGACTCCTGGAATTTCCGGGAGAGGTGGGATGTCTGCAATAGAGTAGCTCCTTAGCAGCTAGCCAGCTAGTTTAAATAATGTTAGCTATGCTAATGAACGAATGACACCTGTTAAACTCACCTCAACATGTCTTTTACAGTCTTAACCCACCATGGGCAATAGAAAAGTCACTGTTGTCAACAGTGCAGCGAGCAACACTGACATTATTTTGACTCCTATTAGGCAGGGGTACACTTTAGTGTAGTCTGGGCTGACGTACGTTTCATATTTTTTTGGAACACTCTGCCATGGCGCGCTCTCGCATGCTTCTCTCTCTTTCTCTCTCGCTCTCTCTCTCTCGTGGTTGCTCTCACGCTCGCTCTCTCTCGCTCTCGCGCTCTTGCTTGCTTTCTCTCTCGCTCTCTCTCGCTCGCTCTCAAAAAACTTGATTTCCATGATATTGTATATGATTTGCGGGCATTAGGGAGCCACTATTAATTTGTGGGAGACTCTTGGAACTTCCGGGAGAGGTGGGCTGTCTGTAGAAGTTAGTTCTATTCGAAATTAGAACTGTCATCTTTCATGCCAATGTGGTTGCAAATCTCACCAGAGATGAATTTTGTGTATGACACTATTAATGCTGTCATTTGTGTGAGATTTACACATGAAAAATGGTGTCAAGAAGAACTGAGCATAAAGAATAAGGTGACAAAATGCATCTTGACATCCTCCTAAACTTTCGATTAATTAGCTTGGAGTTGTTATAATTAATGTTGGAGATTAATTGAACGTACCAGTACAGAACTTATTTTAATGCTCTTCTGTGTGTGTATAAATAAACACACACACTTTTCAGATGCAATAATTTACTTACAAGCTATTATGCTGTGATTAATCTTTAAAATTCTTTGTCACAAAGGTACAGAGGCCCAGTACAGTAACTTATCGATCAGGATTGTGGGGATGATCTTGTTAGACACTGAGCTATAGTCGGTGAACAGCATCCTAATACAGGCATTTGTATCGTCCAGGTGATCTAAGGTTGAGTAAAGTGACATTGAGATTGTGTCCGTTGAGGACCTATTGTGGCGATGGGTAAATTATCAGTGGTCATGAGGTGTGTGTGATTACCATTAATAGGGAGAAGACTTTTCGGAAACTGAAAGATCTGAAGGTAGATAAGTCACCTGGACAAGATGGAGAACACCCCAGCGTTCTGAAAGAGGTGGCTGAAGAGATTGTGGAGGCTTTAGTAATGATCTTTCAAGAATCACTAGGTTCCAAAACACTGGAAAATTGCAAATGTCACTTCAATCTTCAAGAAGAGAGAGAGGCAGAAGAAACTGAAACTAAGTAGTTGGGAAGATGTTGGAGTTGATTATTAATGAATGATGAGGTCTCAGGGTACTTGGAGGCATGTGATAAAATAGGCTGTAGACAGCATGGTTTCCTCAAGGGAAAATCTTGCCTGACAAATCTGTTGGAATTCTTTGAAGAAATAACAAGCAGGATAGACAAAGGAGAATCAGTAGATGTTGTGCACTTGGATTTTCCAAAGATCTTTGACAATGTGCCACACGAGGCTGCTTAACAAGCTACGAGCCCATGGTATTACAGGAAAGATTACAGGTATTTTTGAGAAACTAGAGAGGCTACAGAAGGACTTTGACAGATTAGGAGAATGGGCAAAGAAATGGCAGATGGAATATAATGTATGGCAGTGTATGGTCATGCACTTTGGTAGAAGAAATGAAAGAGTTGACTATACAAAATACTGAGGCAGAAAGTGACTGGGGAGTCCTTGTGCAGGATTCCCTAAAGGTTAATTTACAGTTTGAGCCTGTGGTGAGGAAGGCAAATGTGATGTTAGTATTTATTTCAAGAGAACTAGAATGTAAAAGTAAGAATGTAATGTTGAGACTTATTAAAACACTTGGAATATTGTGAGCAGTTTTGGGCCCTTTATCTTAGAAAGGACGTGCTGAAGCTGGAGAGGGTTCAAGGGGATTCTCAAAAATGATTCCAGGCTTGAACAGCTTGTCATATGAAGAGTGTTTCATGACTCTGGGCCTGTATTCACTGGAATTCAGAAGAATGAGGGGTGACTTCAATGAATCTTTCGAATGGTGAAAGGCCTTGATAGAGTGGATGTGAAGAGGTTGTTTCCTATGGTGGGAGTGTCTAAGACCAGAGGACACAGCCTCATAATAGAGGGGTGTCTTTTTAGAACAGAGATGAGGAGAAATTCCTTCAGCCGGAGAGTGGTGAGTCTGTAGAATTTGTTGCCACAGACAGCTGAGAAGGCCAAGTCTGTGTATGTTTAGGGAAGAGGTTGATTGATTCTTGGTTGGTCAGGACTTCAAGGGATATGGGAAGAAGGCAGAAGATTTGGGCTGAGAGGAAAATTGGATGAGTCATGATGAAGCAATAGAGCGGATTTGATGGGCCAAATGGCCTAATTCTGCTCCTGTATCTTATGGTCTAATTTAACAAGGCAAAACTCAATACCGTATGGAAACAAGTCCTGCAGCTCAGCTCATCAATGCTGGCAGAGTCTCATCTCTGTGATAATTCCAGTCTCTTGCCCCTATCCCTCTATTCCTTTCTTACCTGTCTATTTGTCCAAATGTTTTCTAAATGCTGTGATTGTACTTGCAGCTTGTTCCATATCCCACCACCATTTTGAGGAAATTCCTGCCCACCAGATCTCCTTTAAATAGCTTCCCTCTCACTTGAAAACTATGCCATGAAGTTTTAGACTTCAGAATACTGTACTTGGAAAAAGGCTGTGTCTATCTTTCCTATTTATGCCCTTCATAACTCTGTAAATACCAACCCCAGTATCCTGCAGTTTAGTGGGGCTAATCCCAGCCTATCTAGTCCTTCCATTCCAGGCAACGTCCTGGCAAACCTCTTCTGTACTCTTTCTATTCAACCGCATCCTTTCTATAATGTCGTGAACAGATCTACGCACATATTCCAAGCGTGACCTAGCCAATGTCTTGTACAACTGCAACATGTCCCAACTCTCCTACACAATACTTTTGCCTGAAAGGGCAAACAAGCTACTTCCTTCACTAGCCAGATGAATGGTCTCAGCTCAAAATGTCGAACGTCCATATCTCTCTCGCAGCTTATTTTTCACTCCAAATTTCAGAGTCTGCAGTCTCCTGAGCCATCTCCTTCACTGTTCTGTCCATTAGTGTGCTATTTTCAGGGAGCTATCAATTTGCACCATAAGGTCCCTGTCATTTACTATATATGCCTGGACAATATTAGATCAGTCAGAGTGCATTACTTCATACTTGTCTGTGATAAATGCCATCTGCCACCACTGTGCCCAACTTTCTAGCTCATTTATGCATCTCTGCATCCTTGGACAATCCTACCAATTTCCATGTCATCTGCAAAATTTATCTATCACACCACAGACATTCTCAACCAAGTCATTTATGTAAATTACAAGCAACAAAGGTCCGAGCACGAACCACCCAAGTAGACTACTGATTACAGGCTTCCAGTCAAAAAATCTGCCCTCTGCTCTGATCACCAAGCCACTTTTGGTTGCAGTTTACCAAAGCATCTAGTGCCTTATCTTTCTGGACCATCCTGCCATGCAGTACCTTATCTGAAAGCCTTGCTATGGTCTTTTTTTTTGCATTCATCTTTAATCTTCATCAATTGTCTTCATACCCTACTCAAAAGCTAATGCCTGGATTGGAGTACATTAGCTTTCAGGGGAGGCTGGAGAAACCTGGATTGTTTTCTCTGGAGTGTCAGAGTTTGAGGAGGCCTGAGAGAAGTATATAAAAACATAACAGGCACGCTTATAGGGTATTTGATCAGAATCACTTTTTCCAGGGTGTAAAGGTCAAATACTGGAAGACAGAGCTTTAAGGTGAGAGAGGGAATATTTAAAGTAGATTTACAGGCAGGTGCCTGGAATGTGCTGCCAGGGAAGGTGATAAAAGCTGATACAATAGCAATATTTAAGATGCATTAGACAGACATACATATGAATATGTGAGGTATATAGGGATTTACAGTATTCAGCTCAGATTACTTTAATTTGACATCATGGACAACAGAAAAGCCTGTTTCCTTGTTTTGCTATTATATGTTCTATGTTTTTTGAACTCAGTCAGATTTTAAAGGCAGAATTTCCCCACGTACAAATCCACCCTGACTCCCACTAATCAGTCCCTTTCTTTCCAAATGATCATGAATCCTATCCTTATTTTTCTCCAGTTGTTTTCCCATTACTGGTGTAAGGCTCGGAAGCCTGTAGTTTACTGGTTTATCCCTACTGCTGATAGGAAATATTGTAACAATGCTTGCTTACCAGACGAAAGATTGAATTAGTTGAAGGTGCTGCTGCAACAGTAAAATATCAAGAGCAGCTGCAAACTTTGTCACTGATTGTTCTGGCAAGTTCTGGACTCCATGCTGGTTTGAGTCCGGCTGGCAAAAAGATCCCTGGATTTGAGAAACATTTATCACATTGTTCCGATGACAACAGGGAAGTTGAACATTGTAACAATTGCTGTTGTAGGAGTAGATGTAATGGAAGTGGTTTGAAGCTCATGGAAAGGTTTTTGTGCTACACAAGAAATTGCTGCAGCTTGCTGCTGTGCTAGACTATTACTCAATAGACAGATCAAACTAGATAAGTTCTATACATGTGCTGCATCACTGTTCAGTTTTCTTGCTGTGTTATCCAATTGTATGGAAGATAATTTTGAAAAGCCGAATTGTAGAACAATGAAAACAGCAGGGGAGAAAAGGGCTGAGTGCAGAAGATCTGGCCATTAATGAAACCAATAACTCAAATGGATTTCCAGCCAATTCATGAGGGGCTTTGATCATGACATTATGGGAGTACACTATTGTTTGCAAAACAAGGAAATACAATGGAAAAGGAAACCTCCCAGTCCGCTTTCAGTGACAGAGATGACTACCGATGAGTAATTGTGGTTCAAATGCTGGTGCTGGATCTTCAGGACTATTTGCCTTCTGGGATAATACAAACCAGAGAGTTGGCAAATAAAAGATCCTGTTCTGCTAGATATAGAGGTCAGAGAGAGGAGCCCTCCAGCAAATTTAAAGATTTTGTTCTATTTGCTAAGATGAATGTTCAGAGATCTGGCAATGAATATAATTTAGGTCAAGGTGTTTTGGGTCTCACCTTAAGTCACTGTTTTATTCTTTATAATTTACCATTTTGGATTCTTTTTGCCAGGGTTTGCTTGTGGCTTCGTGAACTCAGCGGGTGAGAAGAAAGTAATTAAATATCTTCCATCCTTTTTGTATGTTAAGATATAACACAATTTGAGAAACTGAATACGTAGTGAGTGGCAAAGATCAGGGATGGGAGCAGAATGTAGCTGCGGAGGCTTGAAGATGGTGATTTAAGAGTTCCATCTCTGCATTACCCTAAGTAACCAGTCAATGCTCAAGTTAATATGTTCAGCAAATATAGGTATATGTTCGAAAGCCCGACAGATAGAAAGTTCCAGAATGACTTCAAAACACAGCTCGCTTTTGGAATAATACCTTAAATGTACACATTGTGATCTGCATTATACAACTCTAAGGTTAACTTGGTTAGACTACACTTGGGTATTGCATTCCATTTTGGTCTTTTCATTATAGAAAAGATGTAGAAAATTTTGAGGAGGTGCAGAGGATATTCACCAGGATGCTGCCTGAATCAGAGAGCATGTCTCATGAGGATAGGTTGACTGAGCCATGGAATTTCTCTGTAGAGAGAAGAAGGACGAGATGTGACTTGATAGAGATGTATAAGATGATAAGAGGCACAGATTGAGTGAATAGTGAGAGACTTCTAACTCAGGATGCAAATGCTGTAACAAGGGGGCATAGCTATAAGTTGTTTGAAGGAAAGTATGGTGAAGATATCAGAGGCATGTTTTTTTTTAAAACACAGAGAGTGGTTGATATGTTGAATGTGCTGCCCGGGATGGCGGCAGAGGCAAATATATTTGGACTTTTATGAGACTATTAGATAGGCACATGGATGAATGAAATATGGAGGGCTACACAGGAGGGAAGGGTTTGATTGATCTTGGAGTAGGTTAAAGGATCAGCACGAATTCATGGGTTGAAAGGCCTGTACTATTCTATTATACCCTAAAGCAGAGAGTTTTCTTACCCCAATTTACAAACAGCAAACTATTACCTTTTTGACCAACCAGAGGTGTGACCCCACCCTCACACTTGGTAAATATCCTGTTCAAAGGTCTGTTCTACCCAATAGACTTCTTATTAGTAGCCATATTTCTCAGTGTTTCGCATCGTCATCTCCTCTCTTCACAGTCCTTAAGAGAACACACCTGTGGACTCTTTTTTTTGGTAAATATCAATGTGGACCCTTATCGAAACCAAATGTGCCTGATATATAGTAGGAATGAGGGTTAGACTATAGCAGTGTGCTTTATGCTAACTATGTTAGCAAAGTAAGACTCAACATGATCTGAAGAAAGCAAGATAGAAGGGAAGAAAGAACTTGGAGCTAGAGCTTTGGGAGAGGAATGGAGGCTGGGGAATGACAAATGGAAACTTGGCACCCTTCTGCAGGAGAGTGGGGAAGTGGAGCTGCCTTGTGGCTATGTTTAACTGTAAGGTTGAAAAATAAAGAGAAGTCAAGGATCAGATTAAGCATTGTTTCACAAAACCTCAGGGGAAATTGCGTGGGTGGAAGTCAGGACATGCACTCGTTTCTAAAAATTAAAAATTATGATCCTTCAAATATGTTTCTTTCAATCTATGAAACGTAAGTTTAAGCAATTTGATATTCCCTAACTGAAATTGATTGAGACCGTGAGCAGCATGCAGCTGTCTGAGTGTGTTAGCAGCCTTTTTCTCGCATACAGTTAGATTTCATCCTGCAAAGGTACTGTACTCTGTTCACTTCTAAATAGTTGGGAATGATGCAGAATTTATAATGAGGTATAGAATGCATTTACATTTTCATTGTTTGTGAAGACTGGCATTCTGTCAATCTATGAAATAAATCTGCAATGACACCATGGCCCTTAAATATATTTTTATTCTGATCTTGTATTCCTTTAGATGGATACTTAGAGGCACCATAATCTTAGTCAATACTTTCCATCTGGGGCTAATGGGAAATGCTTCTGTGCATTTGAAATAATCACTTTCAAATCGTATTTTAAAATTCAAAATATTTGTTTGTTTTGTGCAATAAATTGGTATGTACTTAAAGATTTAGGTTGGTACCAAAAGCTCATATATCAAGAGTATCGACTTGAGAACAAGACTGTGACCAAATTTTCCCTCTAGATCAGTGAGCTTGTGGTGGCCACAGTCATCTGAGGCAAGGTGGAGGAGAACAATGTTGAGGGAGGTAGGTTGCACAGATTAGCTTCAGAGCTGTAGGAGTGCACTTTCACTTTGCCCCATGATCAGTATTGTAAAATGTTTTTAGTAAGACTCTCAACCCTTTTCAGCTTTGAAGATTTTAACATCCTCTACCTTCTAAATTTCAGCTCAAGACACAAGATACATCTTCTTTATTGTTAGACACTGCTTTATAAATCATAGGGTTATATTTTTTGAGAGTACAGAGATTGTTGTCAATATTTTCATTTTTTTGACTTCAGCGTAAGGATTGGAATAAGTTATTAAAATGTAAGAACAATTTCATTGATCTTGTACTTCCAGGAAGAAGCTCTAATCGAACAGAATATTTGTTGTGGCTTAGAAATTCTTGAATGTTTAAAAATACAACTTAAAAGTGAAAACCCTTGAACAATCCACCTCAGTAATATTTTATCAAGACAGCCTTGAGCCTTCAAAGCCCTTCAGAAAAATCGTGATAGCAGGTGAATATGATGAGGAGTAGATTGCATTATAAGGAGACCAGTTCCAAGCGTACAGTAATGGAGAATTGTGCAATTATTTGAGAAAGGGACTTTATGCTGTTTCAAAAATACAGAGGTCCCATAATGAAATTTTGGTACAGGGAATTGTGTTTACGTTTACATTTCAACACCCTGAACGCACAAATGTGAAGGTATATCTATGCTGCGATATAATATCCTTTGAGTAAATCTTCAATGCTGTTGGAAATGATGAATTTACCTCATTGAGTGTAAATTTATCAGCTCCCTGACAACTGTGTAATAGGTTTCTTGCTGAAATCATTTCAGTCGCGAACTCAGGCGCCTCTCATATTCTTCTGTTTTCCCTTTCTGCCAGGATAGCAAGTAGTGCTGCTGCCTCTCAGCTCCAGCAACCTCTACAGTATTTCATTCTACGCTCTAGTGCTGTCTATGCGGAGGCTGCTTGATCTCGTTGTGACCATGTGGGCTTCCTCCAGGCATTCTGGTTCCTTCCCATAGCCCAAAGATGTTCTTGTTGGTTAATGTGGGAGTGCAAATTACCTCAGTGTAGATGGGTGGTGAGGGAATTTGAGTGAAGTTGATGACAGAAGAAACTGATTGGAAATCATAGACTATCAAAACTGATGAAATTACTCTGAAAGCTGGCATGGTTCAATGGATCCACCTGATTCAGAAGTATGAGAAATGTTTTCTTTTTATTTTAAATGATGCCATATATTTCATTCTTTGACTCTCAGTTCTTTTTAGCTGCGTGTGCTCAAGAGGAACATAATAATCTGATGTCCAAAAACTGTTAGCACCATTTTAGATTGTGCACTGGGAATATCAAGTGTACAACTTCTACCACTTTCTGTCAGATTGTACTGGATAGGAACAGCTTTCTGCATGGTTTGCAATGAACTTTAGGTTAATTGTTCCTGTTGCTTATGGGGGAATGGAAGGGATGGAAGTTTGGGACGGGAATATTGAGATTAAATCAGACTGAGGTATGGTTGAAGGCTAGATGATGTGGGTTTGTCTGAAGGGCTAGCTGGAAGCATTTGGTTCTCAAAAGTTCAAAGTACATTCATTATCGAAGTATGTATACAGTATACAACTTAATACTCATTCATCTTACAGACAGCCACAAAACAAAGAAACACCATAGAATCTGTTCAAAGAAAAACCCTACACAATAAGGCCACAACAAATCACGCAAATAACACAAAAACAAAGAAATGGCACACAGAACATTAAACATCAAAAGCACCAAACTCCTGTGTTCTCCAAAAGCACAGTAGTGCCGGAGGTGTACTTTGGCCTTGGATTTGGTAGTTCTTATCTCTCTTCTGTGTTGGGATTTGTCTGGGCATGGAATCCAGTGATTGGAAGTTTTGATTCCAAATCCATGACAAAATCTGAAATGGGGAGCATTACTGAAACATAACAATTCATGAATGTTCTCACTAGAATGGATTTGTAACACAATCCCAAACTAGAAATAGGACCATTCTGACATGGTGTTCTGAACAGATTAACAATCTCTCGGTCTTCTAATTGTCTTGGTTGGGGGGGGCGGTGGGAGAAATGGGTTAAAATGTCCTCCATTACTGCTGGCATCAGTCTTTTGAACTGATTAGATGCAGTGATTTGAAGTTGTTTTGCTCAGTTTAAAGGTTTCCTTGAATTGCGGTTGGAAGGGGATACTGAAACACTGGAAGGGAACGCAAAGGACAGACCTAGCTGCTCGCCTTCAGAGCACATTGAGCACATATCGTTTTTCTGGTTGACTTAACAGTTATTGTTTCTTGTGTCTACACCCTACCCCTCTGTCCCCCAATAATTGTTGCAGCCTAAACAGATTACAGCATAGAACAGCAGATTATGAAAAAAAGTATCCTTGATCCAGCTAGCTTCAGCTATTCTTTTAGAATGGTTTAGCAGGCAAGGATTTCAGTTTTGTTCAGGGTGGCTCTCCTGCTCATACCTTGGGAATCATAACCCTCCTCCTGCCTTATTTTAGTCTGAGCTGAAAAAGAAAATTGATCTTTTTCCTTATCCTTCTTGATCTTGCTGGATCAATGAGGCAGAAATTGCCCATTCTGCAATTTTGTCAACCGCCCAGTTCCAGGAGGTTCTGGGGAGAGGGAAGAGAAGCCATACTGACATGAATGATATTGCCCCTTACTCTTGCATCATGCAGAAATACTTTGAATATTCAACAATAACTGGGAGGAAAATATTCTGGTCTACTGTCTCCTTTGTCAAGTTATGCAGTTTTTCTGTTGGATGTCGCCGATGTTTTAATAGTGATTTGCTGGTTATAAGCATTGATTTTCATCACTGAGTAGAAAAAACGATAGACTTCTAGTCTGTTTCACCAACCCAGAGACACTCAGCAACCAACAGAGTAGTTATTATCGTTAACTTGGGAACCCGGCAACACAGCAAGCCCCAGCAAAGGCAATGTTATTTGTTGCTTGCAGAATGAATATCTGCTTGTTTTTAAAGAGTAAAAGCATGATTCTTTATGTCTGTTTGGAAGTCAGATGAGGTCTCTGTTCATTGTCTGATTGTATCTCTGCTACTGCAGGACTCAAGTCAATACTGCACTGAATATCAGCTGAGATTCTCTGCTCAAGCCTTAGTGCTAGAATCTATAGCATAATTCAGTTCTTGAGGCAGACTGCTGGTGACTCAACTATAACCGCTTTGAAGATTAAAACTGGAAACCATCCCATGTGATTTTTATAATCTTTAAAGACCTTAAGCAATGTTCAATTAGCCTTAATTAGTGCAGCTTGGTAATTTTTCAACTCTTGTTTTTATGCTTGCACACGGTTATTTTAAACCTCTCATCATCTCTATTTCTACTCCATTAGCACTCACTGCATATGCAGCGAGCTGCTGAAATTAAAACTTCATCCAGAATGGTGGGGACCAGCAAATTATTGCCCAGTGGTGTAGTGTCAAATAGGTCTAATTCTCTCTGGCTATGTAGTTCAGAGCAGAGCATTCGGTAAATGTCCATTCGCAGACAATAAGAATAGGAACGTACAAATATATGAATTGAAGTACTCAAGCTTGTTCCACCATTTGCTCATCTATGACCTCAGCTCTGTATTCCTATCCATCACTTCACTAGTTTGTCAATTATCTTTTACTTCAGCTTTGAAACTATTCACAAACTCCGCTTCCTCAGCCTTTTGGAGAAGAGAATTCCTAAGACACATCACGATCTGAAAGTTGCACTTTCACTCACCTCTATCTGAATTTGGTAGCTCTCTATTTTTTTTTAACCAGAAACTCAGGCTTAGATGCTCCCACAAGAGGAAGCTTTCCATCCACACACAACCTTGGGTCTTGTAGCAGTGTGAGCTGCCTTAATGACTGTCGTCCAGCAGTACTGGCACCTATGGTAAACTTCAGAAAGGGTGAGAGGAGGGAGCACACATTAATCCTCATAGAGCGATCAGAAGTGGAGAGAGTGAGAAATTTCAAGTTCTTGGGTGTCAATATCTCTGAGGACCTAACCTGCACCCAACATATCATTGCAGTTATATAGAAGGCAAGACAGCGGCTATATTTCATTAGGAGTGTGAGAAGATTTGGTATGTCACTTAAAAAAGTCACAACTTTTGACAAATGTACTGTGGAGAGCGTTCTCACTGGTTGCATCACAGGGGCTACTGCACAGGATTGAACTAAGCTGTAGCGTGTTGTAAAATTAATCAGTCTCTTCATGGGCACCAGCCTCCGTAGTATCCAGGACATCTTCAAGGAGCAGTGCCTTAAAAAGGTGGCATCCATCATTAAGGACCCTCACCACCCAGGATGTGCCCTCTTCTCATTGTTACCATCAAGAAAGAGGTACAGAAGCCTGAAGGTGTACACTTAATGACTCAGGAACAGCTTTTTGCCCTCTGCCATCAGATTTCTGAATGGATATTGAAACCATGATTACGACCTCACTACTCTTTAATTCTACTTTTTGCATTACTTGTTTAATCTAAATAGTCAATAAACATATATATTTACTATAACTCACAGTACATTTTTCTCTATATTATCATGTATTGCATTATACTGCTGCTGTTAAGTTAACGGATTTCACGACATGCCGGTGATATTAAATCTGATTCTGAGTTATCACTCTTTCTCCTAAGCTTCAGTTGATATAACTTCAGCACAGTAGCCTGTCCAATCTGTCTAATTAGCCGCTTTTGAATTACCTCCTATGCATTCTCTGTTAAACATAAAGACCGATGTTGTGCACAGTACTCCACGACTCAACATTAACCTATAATCACTGAAGCAGAGAATTTCCCCTTCTGGAATGAAAGCAAGTTACCCATGCTTCGAGAGGCTGGTGAAGAAGAAGGACAGCTACTGGTCCTCCTCCATCCACAGCACGTTGCTGCTACTTCAAAGTATATCGCTAAGCAGGTCAATCAAATTTTGACTTCCAAAAAGCAATTTTGCCTTTGCTTGATCACTTTGAAATTTTCTGAGTGCCAGGCAAAACCAATAAGGAACCAACACTGGCACAGAAAGCACTGATCACAATGGAATTACCCCAACACTAATTAAAACATTTTGAAAATTAAACTACAAAATAATATATATCACCATGGAATCTTTATAGATTGCACACTATATTGCCTTGTCAGGAAGGGAATAATTGTCCTCCATTAGTGAGAGAAAGCATAATGTATCTAAATATGAAACAGAGCATATCTAAATATTTTCAACCCAGAACATCACAGGACAGATTTTAACATTGCCCTAAAGTTGTTGACTGGGGGCTCCTCTGGTTGCTCAAGGCTGGATCCAGGTACGAGTTCCCACTGTGAGCCTATTTGTTACTATCGTGGTGTGGCTGAGTGCACAGGAGGGGCTGCCGCAGTGTACAATGCCTGTTCACTTTTGCCAGTTAATGAGTTCCACCTCTAACTTTGGGAGTCGTCAAGGGCATCACCGTTATTCAGACTGTTGAAAACGCATGAAGATCTATTACTGTCAATTCAATGTCATGTGGGAAAATGTTAACAAAATAAAAAATAAAAAGACAGTTAATTTTTACTTAATGCATATGTAACTGGTAAAAATAATTTAAATAAGCAATTTAAAAAACAGCTTATATTTTCTCCCAGTAGCTGATGACTCCTCACGCGATCTGCACACACCAGCTGTGTGGTGAAAAAGGCACAACAGCACCTCTTTCACCTCAGATGGTTGAGGAAGTTTGGTATGGGCCCCCTCCTAAGAACTTCCTACAGGGGAACAATTGAGAGCATTCTGACTGGCTGCATCACTGCCTGGTATGGGAACTGTACCTTCCTTAATCGCAGGACTCTCCAGAGAGTGGTACAGGCAGCCCAGCGCATCTGTAGTTGTGAACTTCCCATGATTCAGGACATTTACAAGGACAGGTGTGTAAAAAGGATCTTAGGGACCCAAGCCATCCCAACCACAATCTATTCCGGCTGCTACCATCCGGGAGGCGGTACCACAACATAGAAGCCAGGACCAACAGGCTCCGGGACAACTTCTTCCACCAGGCCATCAGACTGATGAACTCACGCTGATTTGAGTGTACTCTATATTACATTGACTGTTCTATCTATTATAAATTACTGTGATTGCACATTTCACATTTAGATGTAGATGTAACAAAGATTTTTACTCATGTGTATGAAGGATGTAAGAAATAAAGTCAATTCAAATTCAATTCAAATATATTCACATGCAGAATGCTTTGGTTGCAATAGTATTAACATGGCTCAGGCTAGTTGCTTAAGGAAATTCAGAGTGTCTATTTGAATCAAATTTGAAGTGTCACTGGTTAATCTATTCCAGTACAATATTTAATATTAATATACTTTTGTTATTTATGTGTTATTAATCTGAAGATTTTATCCTTACCTTCATAAGTTATCATGTATTATGTGTATTTTACACCCCTGGTTTGGAGAAACGTTATCTTATTTCTATGTTTTTATATATTTATATAATTATAGTTATGTACATTATATACATGTATGGAGTTAAATGACAATAAACTTGATGGCACTGGGACAGACTAGGCACCAGGGCAGTCCCGATGTTGCTGGAAGTCCCAAGTCAGTGTCAGAAACCATGACAAAACACATAAAGCATTTGTAAGTCTTGGCTTTAACCTACCAGCATGAACAGTGACTTGTGGACAAGAAAAGAATCCAACCAAATGATCTTTTATTGCACATCATGAATAGTAATAGTCCTTCAGATGAGGTTCAAGATGTATTGTAGCTGATTTAAAAACTAAAACATTCCAGAAATATCATCATCCTCGAATATTGATCTCCTCAGATGCTGCCTAACCTTTAAGATATTTTCAGTATTTCTTTTATTTCGGATTCTTGTGCTTGAATCAAAATTCAGTGGAAACTCTGATTACTTTAAAGTTGGCTATTATGCTATTCTCTTTCTCTCTATGTATTCACTAAATATAATATCAAAAATATTAAAGTAAAAAGATTTAACATTACTTTCTAGAAATACTTCATAATATCACTATGAGGTAGTATATTATTTATTTATTTAGAGATACATTGTGGAGCTGATCTTTCCAGCACAATGAGCTGTGCAACTCACCTCCTTAACACTAGTCTAATCACAGGGCAATTTGCATTGACCAATTAACCCACTAACCAGTGCATATTTGGAGTGTGGGAGGAAACCAAAGCACCCAGAGGAAACCCACATGGTCACAGGGAGAACGTACAAACTCGCTGCAGGTGGCTCCAGAACTGGGCTCCAAACTCTGATGCCCCGAGCTGTAATAGTGTCATGGTATCCCCTACGCTATCATGGCATAATGGTTCATGTGTAACAGTTACATAACACTTTCCATTCCTCTCCGATGGTCACCATATCACAGCTAAGGATGAGTTGTCATCCTTCAATCAGTATTAATTGTCGCCTACTTATGGATCTTTGTGATTTTGCTCAGATGCAGAATTTACTCACTGCAGAAGAATTTAATTCTATGTTCCCTCTGCTACGTGTTGCAAATTGGTACAATTTTGAACATACCTAATTTAATGAGATATAGTCATATTAGCATACAACATGAAAGGTGCAAAGATAATTTTTAACACAAAGGAAGCCATCAGTTATAAGGCTGTTATGAGTATAAATCCAAGCTGCATATTGCACTTTGAACTACTTCAGCTTATTCCCTCTATCCAACGAGAATGGGTCAGCTCCCTTTGTGTTTCGTTATGCATTTTCTTTTCTTTTAATCAATAGTTTTCAGAAATAATGTCTGATAATACCTGACATAATCTGGTGGTCAGAGAATTGTAAATGTCTGGTAATGACAGGATGCTAGAGCTCCTCTCTGGGAGATCTGCAAATTGAAAGACTTTGACACATTTGCACGTGCATAGAGTTTCTATACTGGAAGCAGTGTTCTATGATCATAATTAGGAATCCTACTGGGAATTTACTGTTACTGCAGGTTAAAAAATACAAAGGTATTAAGGATATAATGAAAATCGTACCAAGATATGATATAATTCATATACATAGCATCATTATAGTTGCTACGAATAACCTATGATGAGCATAGGTCCCAGCTATGCCTGCCTGTTTGTTGACTATGTGAAACAGTCTATGCTGCAAGCCTACACTGGTGACCGTCCCACACGTTCCCTGTGCTACATTGATGACTGTATTGGTGCTGCTTTCTGCATCTGTGCTGAACTCATTGATTTTATCTACTTTGCCTAAACTTCCACCCGGTCCTCAAATTCACCTGGTCCATTTCCGACACTTCCCTTCCCTTCCTTGATCTCACTGTCTCTATCTCTGGAGGCAGCTTATCCACCTGTATCTATTATAAACTAACGGACTCTCACAGCTACGTGGGCTTTACCTCGTCCCACCCTGCTACTTGTAAAAATGCAATCCCTTTCTCTCAATTCCTCCCTCTCTGCCGCATCTGCCCTCAGGATGAGGCTTTTCATGCTAGTACAAAGGAGATGTCCGCCTTTTTCAAAGAAGCTTCCCTTTTACTACCATCAATGCTGCCTTCAACTGCATCGCCTCCATTTCATGCACATCTGCTCTTACCCCATCCTCCTTCCATGCTACCAGGGACAGGGTTCCTTTTGTCCTCACCTACCACTTCGCAAGCCTGCATGTACAGCACAGAATTCTCTGAGACTTCTGCCACCTCCAACTGGATCCCTCCATCAAACACATCCTTCCCTTCCCCCCCCCCACTTTCTGCTTTCCACAGAGACTACTCCCTACACAACTCCCTTGTCCATTTGTCCCTCCCCACTGATCTCCCTCCTGGCACTTACCCTTGCAAGCAGAACAAGTGCTTCACCTGCCCCCACACCTCCTCCCTCACTACCATTCAGGGCCCCAAACAGTCCTTCCAGGTGAGGCGACACTTCACCTGTGAGTCTGTTGGGGTCAGATACTGTGTTCAGTACTCCCGGTGTGGCTTCTTGTATATCGGTGAGACCTGACACAGATTGGGAGACCACTTCACCGAGCACCTACGCTCCATCTGCCAGAAAAAGTAGGATCTCCCAGTGGCTACCCATTTTAATTCCACTTCCCATTCCCATTCCGATATGTTTATCCATGGCCTCTTCTGCCGCCGGGATAAGGTCACACTTAGATTGGAGGAACAACACCTTGTATTCCATTTGGGTAGCCTCCAATCTGATGACATGAACATCGATTTCTCAAACTTCCATTAATGCCTCCATCCCCACCCATTGCCTCCCTCTGGTGCTCCCCCCACCCACTTCTTTCTTCTATGGCCTTCTGTCTCTTTCACCAATCATCTTCCTACCTTTCTGCTTCATCCCTCCCCCTCCAAGTTTCACCTATTGCCTGGCATTTCTCTCTCCCCTCCCCCCACCTTTGAAGACTCGTACGGCCAGATTTGGGAACGGCTTCTTTCCAACTGTGATAAGACTGCTGAATGGATCCTGACCCAGATCTGGGCCATACCCTCCAAATATCCAGACCTGCCTCTCAGTTTTTTTTGCACTACCTTACTTCCCATTTTTCTGTTTTTTATTCATGATTTATAATTTAAATTTTTAATATTTTTTGATTTTAATTATTTTTAATATTTAATATTTGTAATCCCGGGAGTGGGAAGCGCAGAATCAAATATTGCTGTGATGATTGTGTGTTCTAGTACCAATTGTTTGGCGACAATAAAGTGTAAAGTATCTACTCCTCAGCTTTTTCTCCAGTCCTGCCGAAGGGTTTTGGCCTGAAGTGTCAAGTACTCTTTTTTCCATAGATGCTGCCTGGCCTGCTGAATTTCTCCAACATTTTGTGTGTGTTGCTTAGATTTCTCTTGTTTGTAACCTATGATGAGGATGGGTTTAAGGTGAGAGGAATAAGATTTAAGTAGGGATCTGGGGCATAATTTTTCACTGAGAGGGATGTGGGTATATAGAATGAGCTGCCAGGGAATGTAGGAAACGAGGGTACATTTACAATGTTTAAGAGACTTTTGAGCAGGGGCATGGATAGGAAATATTTAGAGACATGATATTTGCTTGTTTGGCATTAGCAAGTGGTCCTGAAGGACCCGTTTTTGTGTCGTATAACACTAGGTGATTACTAAGAGTTACACAACACTGTTCAGGAACAGCTTCTTCCCCTCTGTCATCCAATTTCTGAATGGACATTGAACCCATGAACACTACCTCACTACATTTTTTGTTTTTATTTTTGCATTACCTATTTAATTTATCTACTTAATATATATTTATTTACCGTAATTCACATTTTCACTGTTATTATGTATTGCATGTACTGCTGCCACAAAGACAATAAATTTCATGACATATGCCAGTGATGTTAAAACTGATTCTGATTCTTAAACAGTCCTTATGATGTCTGGTGGCTTGCCTACACTTTAGTACTGTGGGTTCTGAAGTAGTTCATGAGACCAATGTTTTTGGGAAAAAAAGCATACTGCACCATTATTGGGACAGGAGGGGTCAGGTAGGATAAGTGAGTTGGTATTTGTGAACCGATTTAGGGTTTCTGTGTACTGCTGTTGCATGGACTCCAAGTTCTTGACACCATCCAGGATATTTCTTCTCCACTTTGAGCAGTGTTGACCCAGGGATTCCGAAGAGTCAAAGAAAATGGTGCAATTTTTTTCAGGGTTGCTCTGCTCCTTCCCTATAACAGAGCTTGACTTGAGACCAGAAGATATTGGAGAAGAATTAGGCCATTTGGCCCATCTAGTCTGCTCCCTCATTTCATCATGGCTGATCTATATTTCATCTCAATCCCACTCTCCTGCCTTCTCCCCGTATCCCTTCATGCCCTGACAAATCAAGAAATATATCAATTTCTGCATTAAATATACATTAAGACTTGGCCTCCACAGCTGCCTGTGCAAAGAATTCCACAGATTTACTCTCTGGCTGAAGAAGTTTCTCCTCGTTGCTGTTCTAAAAGGACATCTCTCTATACTGAGGCTGTATCCTCTGGTCTTAGATTCTCCCACCATAGGAAGCAACATCTCCACATCCACTCTATCAAGGCCTTTCACTATTTGATAGGTTTCAATGAGGACACCTCTCATTCTTCTGAATTCCAGTGAATACGAGCCCAGAGCCATCAAACACTCTTCATACGACAAGCTGTTCAATCCTGGAATCATTTTTGTGAACCTCCTTTGAACCTCTCCAGTTTCAGCACACCCTTCCTAAGATAAGGGGCCCCAAACTGCTCGCAATACTCCAAGTAAGGCCTCACCAGTGTTTTATAAAATCTCAACATTACATCCTTGCTTTTATATTCTAGTCCTCTTGAAATGAGTGCTAACAACGCATTTGCTTACTGCACCCACAGCTTAACCTACAACTTAACCTTAGGGAAAACCTGCACAAAGACTCCCAAGTCATCTCCCTTAAAATCTGTTTGGTAGTCTGATGGATGTGGCATGCAAACATTAGATCAGGCATTTGTTTAGTTAACAGAGTGAGCTGAGTTTGAGTAAGCCCTCTGTGTTGGGGGTAACCTTCCAGTGGATTTTGTGGAGACCTTGTTGGTGTTTTCTTGAGATTTCTGTGTGTCCTAAAAAGTGTCTTGAGGTGATTCAGGTCTCAGAATCTCTTTGAACAGGTATACTGCAGGAGTTGATCTTCAAGTCTTCCAGGACCTTTGCAGTTCACCTCTGAATCTAGAAGCTTCTTTTAAAAATCTCGGCTAAGATTAATGGCATGCCCAGTTGTTGGAATTGTTACCTTTTGTGAAATGTTAATTCTCAGATTTGAACTATTGTCTCATTTAGTTTTAAACAATCCCACATCACTACTCTGAAGAAAGGCAGGGGATTATTTTGGTATCCCGGACAGTACTTAGCTCAATTAACTTTAATGAAACAGATAATTACATTATCATTTGTTGAAGCTGTCTGGCCACAAATTTTATGTCACAGTTGACACATTAAAACTATGACCAGAGTCCAAACAAAGTTCTTTATTGATCAGGAAGTGATTTAGCATGAGGTGCGGTCATGTAAGGAAAGGAAATTAACTTTCTTTAGTCCTGATGAAGGACCTCAGCCAACACACTGTCTGTTTATTCATTTCCATTGATGCTGCTTGACCTGCTGACTTTCTTCAGCATTTTGTGTGTGCAGCTCTGGATTTCCAGCATCTGCAGATTTTCTCTTGTGCTTTATCTTGCTTTTAACCTGATTTGCCCACTAAGCACTTTGAATGACAGTTTAGCAGACCACAGTTGCATATTCAAATAAATTTGAAGACAGTTGCACAGCGACTTAAGCACAACTAGTAATTTTTCTAGCAGGTGGGCCAAATTATGAAGGCTGTCACTGTCATGATAAACACTGCTATTTGGTCAAAGTGAAAAGATGATTGCTAGGAGATTTCAGAATAATCTATCAATGATTTTAGCTCAGTGTTATGGCAAATAATGACATTCTGAACTAGTTTTGGTGTGATTATTTAGGTAATGAAATATTCATGATGAATGAATCTCCAACTGATTCTAACTGAACCATCGTACTAGACAGGAGAAGTGTTGTACATTTTTGGAAGTAAAAGAAGTTTTATTCTCATACTAATCCTTTTTGTGATAGATGTCCGGGTCAGATAGCCTCTTTAACTCATATGTTTTGGTCTTGTCCTACTCTGGAAACTTTTTGGAGAGACATTTTTAATATTATCTCAAAGGTATTGAATATAGATATCTCTCCTCATCCTATTACTGCTATCTTTGGATTACCTAAAATTGCCAGTAATCGTTCCCCTTCAGCCCGTAGAATGATTGCATTTCTTACTTTAATGGCAAAAAGATGTATCTTACAACATTGGAAAGAGCCTAATGCTCCAACTACCTTTTTTTGGTTTTCCCAGACAATATTATGCTTAAATTTGGAGAAAATTAGAAGTAATCTTTATGATTCCTCACTTAAATTTGAACAGACCTGGAGATCTTTTATTCAATATTTTCATTTAATGTAATTTTTTTTCTCTTTTGTTCCACATTTATATTCCCTTCTTGCCTTTTTTTTAAACTGTTTTTAATGGAGGTCGGGTTTGAGGACGTGATTTTAAGTTCTTTAACTCTACCTGTTTCCAAGTTAGCCCATCGCTTTGCTTTGCTTTTAGTTTAGTTGCACGGTGGGTTTTTTTTTTTGAGGTCTTTTTTTGTTTTTTTTTCCTTTTCTCTATTGAGATATATATATATATATATATATATATATATATATATATATATATTAGTATACTATGATTTTACCATATTATTTTATGTTTAAATTGCACTGTATCAATTTTTTCTTCTGTATTAATATCTCCTGTAATTTCTAACAGTGTATTAATGCGTTTATGGTTTACCCTTTGTATACTTATTCAATAAAAAGATTTAAAAAAAAAGAAAGAAAGAATGTACAACAGGGAAATAAAACAGTATAAATTTAATTCATATACCCAGAATCAAGATTGTAGTTTCGTGTCAGCACTTGGACTGTCACTTTGTTAGTCATAAGTGGTGTTTACCAACTATAGCAAGGAAGCTGTTAAATAACAAAAAGTTTTAGTGTTGGTGTTGAGACAACTATCTTTCTACCAACTTTGAGAATATAAGTAAGAGACCTTTTTTCTGCAGATACTGAGGAGCTTATATCTTACACTGGAGTACTCAGATCCCTTGTGTGCATAAATATCATTTTCTCCTTCTGGTAAAAAATAATTCCCTTCCTCTCCCTTCTTCTTCTATTCCCCACTCTGGCTCCTTACCTCTTCTCACCTGGCCATTACCTCCCTCTGGTGCCCCCACCCTTCCCTATCTTTTATGGTCCACCCTCCTCTCCTATCAGATTCCTTTCTCTCCAGCCCTTTACTTGCCCTACCCACCTGGCTTCAGTCATCTCTTTCTAGCTATCCTCCTTTCCCTCCCCCATCTCTTTAATTATATTGGTGACTAGGATCCACCTTCAGCACATTGAAATTTTACTGATAGACAGTGTAGGGTAGTAAGTACCACGAAGTCTTTATGAGAATTGGATAGGAAGGGCAAAGATGACAGCATAAGAAAGTGAGGGATCCCATCTTCTTGTGTTGGCTTCCTCCCCCTTGGTTTCCAGTCCTGAAGAAAGGTCTCTGCCCAAAACGCCAACTGTTTGTTCAGCCCCATGGATACTGGCCTGACCTGCTGTTCCTGCAGCATTTTGTGTGTGTTGCTGTGGTACACGTTGTTTTGCTTTCATTTATACATTGAATTCTGTACAGAAGCGACTCTTGCCTCCTTTGGGCCTTGTACAGCAATATTCTCTATAGAAAAGGGCTACATTGGTTAATACAAGATTTCACTACCAACTCAACTCATGCATTAGTCACCAGAAAAGACATGCTGCAGAGGCTGCAAATCTGAAATAATATCAAAAAATACTTGGCATATTCAGCAGGTTGGGCGGCTTTAGTTGGAAGAAAGAGGGAGCGAAAGTGTGTGTTGGAGGTGGGGGTGGAGGGGGGCAGGTGGGATAGGAAACTGAACACAATGGAGCAGCAAATAGTATTAGTCCAGGGAGCCTGGTTCCTCAGAAACAGGTTTAATATCACTGGCACTCACAACAATCTGGAGGAACTCAGCAGGTCGGGCAGCATCCGTGGAAAAGATCGGTCAACGTTCCGGCCCGAAACATTGACCGATCTTTTCCACGGATGCTGCCCGACCTGCTGAGTTCCTCCAGCTTGTTGTGAGTGTTGCTTTGGCCCCAGCATCTGCAGATTATTTTGTGTTTAATATCGCTGGCATTGATCGTGAAATGTGTTGCTTTGAGGCAGCAGTACAGCAGTAAAAACTATAAATTTGCAATAAGAAGTATATGAATACACACACACACACACACACACACACACACATATATAATTGTAAGAATAAATTTAAATATGTAGTACTAAAAGGGAAGGAAAAATATTATGGTAGTGTTCATGGGTTGATCTTTGGTTCTCTGGGTATGGAGTTTGCAAGTTCTCCCTGTGACTGTATGGATTTTCCATGGGTACTTGGGTCTTCTCTCTGATCCGAAAGACATGGTTTGGTTGACTAATTAGTTGCTATAACTTAACCTCAATGTGTAGGAATATGGTAGAATCTGCCATGGACTTAATGGGAATGTGGGAAGAATAGCAGGGATTGGATTAGTGTAAGTGGGTGCATTGATAATTAGTGCAGAATCTGTCAGCTGAAGGGCCTGTTTCTGTGGTGTATAACTCGATGAGAATTTTCTGGTTGGTGATCTCTCATCCACAAATGCTGATTATTTCTAGAGTATCTTGGTCATTTATATAAACGTGCTATTGTTTTACCTTTTCTGAATTCTTTTTCTCATTTGGACTGTGTAAGCTGAGTTGCTGTGTTATCTTGTCTGCCCTCATAGTGTTTTACCCAAAGATGTTAATATATTTAGCATTTTGTGAAAAAAAAATAAGATGAAGATTTTCATTCATTCAAGGGAAAAGTATTGGTCCCATCTTTTTGAACCTTTCTTGACCACCTATCATTGGAAATAACTAGTGTCACAGACTGTATATGGTGTATTTTAGCTAAAGATAGTGCACCATTGTGCCTTCCAGTGAAGTTCAGGCTGCAGTCTTGGAAGAACTCCCGTGCAGCACTAGTGACGCATTTCCGATTGCTAAACCAGATATAATTGTGATCTTTGAATGAGATTGGCAACATAACAAGTAATTTGAGTTGAATATGTGATAATGTTTTTTGTAGACTGTCTTCCAGTAAAGGCTGGATTAAGCCTGTCGGCACTAATTTCACAAAATATTCTTGCTTTGACAAATACTTTCATCTCATCAGTATTTGAAACCATTTCCCAAAAGATAAAAGGACAGTGTTCCAGATATTCTTTGAATAGCATTAGATATCTTATCAATTTAGACAAAGAACACATAGAACACACAATAAAATATCGGTGAGTTATAATTGTATTGGTGTAATCTCTAACAACTGTGTTTTACAATGACAATCTAAATTAAGCATATTTAATATTACATTTAGAATAGCTAACATATGTTGCTCCTTTTGCTTTGTTTGATTAAATCAATTTTATGGGTATTAACATTCATAATTTATTTGTTTTTGAAGTCACATTCAAGATGGTAATGGAATTTGGCTTTTAAAAATAAAATAATAATTGAAATTCGTGCAGAATTAATGTAAATGGATCGTTGGTGGCTGGCGTGGTGGTGGTTCAAAGGGCCTGTTTCTACGCTGTTTGTCCCAATGACTCTATTTTCTAGGGAGCATGAGCACTTTGAGAGCTTCACAATAACATTCAAGGGACACATCCACATTCATGAGCTGAATCATATGCAGCATCATTGGAAGAATTAGCACGCACACTGTTAGCATTTGCTGGAACTCTACAGATTTGACAGCTCATCATGTCAATCAGCATAGAATGTTGAAAATTTTAGCCTTCGACACCACCACAGCTATTGAAGTTGAACATAGCTATTCATGGGTTTGGTTTATTTTCACTGTTGTGACAACTCTACAAGTGTTTTGTGCTTCCCATGATTGTCCTAGGTTCTAGAAGCTGAAGGGAATGGTATGTGGCGTTCTTTAGGATGGTGCTGATTTAAGGCTTCCTCACGACCAGCTACTTCCACACATGCACAATGTCACAATAAGGTACTGGAAAACGTAGTGGCGAGGGGGGAACAGAAGAGCACCTAGTGAATGCAACGTCTGATCACAGTATAACATAGACACAAGGAAGTCTGCAGATGTTGGAAATCCAAAGCAAAACACACAAAATGCTGGAGGAACTCAGCAGATCATGTCGCATCTATGGAAGTGACTAAACAGTCATTGTTTCCAGCCGAGACCCTTCTTCAGGACTGGAAAAGAAAGGGGAAGATGCCAGAATAAGTAGGTGGGGGGGTGGGTTCGGGAGGGGAAGGAGGATAGCTGGAAGGTGATGGGTGAAGCCAGGTGGGTTGGAAAGGTAAAGGTTGAGAGAAGAAGTTATCTGATAGGAGAGGAAAGTGGACCGTCCAATTTATAATGGGTCTCATCGGTGTAGAGGAGGCTGCATTGGCGCATTGGGAACACCAGACCCAGTAGATGACCCCAGCAGAATCACCTGTTTTGGGTCCTGAATGCAGTTGATGGAGGAGCTGAATAGCTGAATGGCTGAATGGACAGCTATAGCACTTAGGCCACTTGCAGGGATAAGTGCCGGTAGGGAGATTAGTGGGGAGGGACGGATGTACAAGTGAATCACAGAGGGAGCAATCCCCATGGATCCCTGTCGCATAGTCAAGGTAACTGTGAGAATAAAAGATGTCAGTTGACAATTTATGTCTAGTGTGAATGGTGCCACAGCAGCAACCTGGCACTCAACGTTAGTAAAATGAAAGAGCTGATTGTGGACTTCAGGAAGAGTAAGACGAAGGAGCACATACCAATCCTTATAGAGGGATCAGAAGTGGAGAGAGTGAGCAGCTTCAAGTTCCTTGGTGTTAAGATCTCTGAGGATCTAACCTGGCCCCAACATATCGATGCTGTTATAAAGAAGTCAAGACAGCGTCTTTATTTTATTAGGAGTTTGAAGAGATTTGGCATGTCAACAAATATACTCAAAAACTTCTATAGTTGTACTGTGGAGAGCATTCTGACCAGCTGCATCATTGTTTGGTATGGAGGGGCTACTGCACAGGACCGAAAGAAACTGCAGAAGGTTGTAAATCTAGTCAGCTCCATCTAGGGTACTAGCCTACAAAGTACCCAGGACATCTTTAGGGAGTGGTGTCTCAGAAAAACGGCATCCATTATTAAGGACCCCCAGCCCTCACTGTAACCATCAGGTCAGAGATACAGAAGCCTGAAGGCACACACTCAGTGATTCAGGAACGGCTTCTTCCCTTCTGCCATCCGATTCCTAAATGGACATTGAAGCTTTGAACACTACCTCACTTTTTTAATATACAGTATTTCTGTTTTTGCACATTAAAAAAATCTATTCAATATACGTAATTGATTTATGTGTTTACTTATTATTATGTTTTTTCCTCTCTCTCTCTGCTAGATTATGTATCGCATTGAACTGCTGCTGCTAAGTTAACAAATTTCATGTCACATGCTGGTGTTAATAAACCTGATTCTGATTCTGATCTCCAGAGATGGAGACAGAGAGATCAAGAAAGGGGAGGGAGGTGTTACAAATAGACCAATTGAATTTAATGGTGAGGTGGAAGTTAGATCACAGTATCTGGGCAGAAATTTTCCCACTAGAATGTCAGCCAGAAGTAAAAGCAGAGAATTCTGGAAATGTTCAGCAAGCCAAGTAGTATCTGTCAAAAGAAAGAAAAAAATATTTGGATCAATGACTTCAACTCTGGTCAATTATATTACAAACCAAAATGGTTAATTGTCTGAAATTGTTGAAGTTGCTGTTGGGTATTGAGAACTGTGGACATCTAGTAAGTGGATAAGAAAGTTTTCCTAAAGCATGGAGTCGATGGTGTTGTGTAAGTCAATGAAGATGGCAGCTTTAGCAAGAAATGCAGCACTGGGGTCATAAATGTGATCATATGGCGGTAGGAACATCAGACATAAATTCCCCTGAGGTCCAAGAGCTGAATGAAGAAAGGTATCTGTTTTCCTGCTGCACTGGTATCCTGAGAGTGGATGAAGGCAATCTGGGATGGAACCAGTAGAAGTCCAGATGAGTGAGTATCCAGGTGAAAGATAATGTTCAAACACGCATCTACGAGCAGTGGTGATGTCAGGGTGAATGTAGGGAGATGGAAGACAATTTTAAAGAAAATAGAGGAACTATTTGCAGTATCATTAACATCCTGGACTCCAAGGCAAAGAACTTTTATAGCAGCGGTCACCTTCAATAAAACTGAAGCTCTCTTTCAGTGAGAGAGATGAGAGACACCTGTAGCCTTCAAATGTACGAAAGAATTTATACAAGTGATTGCAAAATGAGCACTTCATAGTGTTTGCCATCACTGTGCCCTGGTCTTCCAATGTCTGCTTGGTAATCGATTTATTATTGACACATGTACGGAGGTGCAATGAGAAGTTGTTTGTTTGTTTGTATGCCATCCAGACAGATGATTTCGTAAATAAATACTCTGAGGCCATGCAAAAGGCAAGAACAAGCAATGTAGAATATAGTTTTACCATTACAGAGTTCACCTTTAATGTGTAAGAGGTCCGTTCAAGTTCTTTATAACAGTGGGTTTGAAACTATCCTTGAACTTGCCATTATGTATTCTCAAGCTTTTACGTTTTTTCATCTGATGGGGTGAAAGGGAAGAGGAGTGACTAGTGTGGGAGACTGCTTTGTCAAGGCAACAGGAAGTGTAGAGAGAGCCAGTTGAGGAGCTGCTAATTTTTGTAATAGACTGGGCTGCATTTGCAACTCTGCAGTTTCTTGCAGTCTTGGGCAGAACAGTTGCCAATCCAATCTGTTGAGATCAGCCCCCTATGCATAGTATACAAAACAATTGCACGTTGAAAGAATTTCTAGCATATTGTATTGTCATTGTCAGATCATCTATTCACCAGTCATTGACTGAACTTCTCTTCAATGCTACTGCCTAAGAAAGTTTGGAGTCTTGGCTTCTACTTGAGCCTAAAATGAAGTTCTTATTCCACACCTACTTCATCACCAAAGCTTTCTACAAGCAGTCTTGTGTTGTCACTGTTTCTGGGTCAACATTTCGGTTTCTAAAACCATCTTCTATACCTCTGTAGACAACTATCCTAGTACTCCTTTAGCCAGACTCATTCCTTGCATCCCCACACCCATCCCACCGCCCACAAGTAGAATGGAACTTATGCAAATATCTGTTAACTTCGTCTCCCTCGTAGTTTAACTTTTCTGCATTTCTATAAATTTCTTCATCTTCTGTTTTTCAAGTTTCTGATTTCTGGACATGTTATGTTTTGTAACTCCAAAACATAAAATTAATTACAAGAAAAAGACGAGAGCCCAGGTGAACAGGTCTATTTTCATTTTTACTTTAAGCGAGGCATGCATTTATGATGCGGTAGTGTGATGACGTATGCCATTCATGTACTTTGTGCATATTACATATTGGGTGGCGTGGTAGTGTAGCGGTTAGCACAACACTTTACGGTACAGATGACCTGGGGTCAGTTCCCACCACTGCCTGCAAGGAGTTTGTATTCCTCGAAGGGCTGGAAGGCTCCATTCATGTTGTATCTCAATAAACAATAATCTGTAATGAATTATTTAAACAACATAGAATGCTTAATCAAACAATATATTTACAATATTACTCAAGTATTATTGAAACATTAAATACACAACAGGGCATTCTGATTTTCATTGCTGGATCATGAGTAAGTGTTGTCTTCACTTTCCTCAGCTTCAACCAGGCCCTGTACAGGAAGTAACTTTGAGTTGAGGATGTAGTTATAGCAATTGAAGAAGTATTATAGCACTGCAATAGACTTTGCCAGAGTTCACCTAGCAAATCTATTTTTTTCTGAATTAGATCAGAAAGTCATTAGCATATTATTGATCTTTTTACTTTTTAAGAATTTTCATTGACAAGTGTGAATCACTGGAAATTTCTCCAAGCATTTGTGGCTGCATTTTATTGTGGTAAAATTTTAAAGCCACGTAAGTTACTAAAATCATGTCTTTGGGCAGAAATTGTTTTCCCTATTAAAACTTTTGTAGGATTGAAAGGTTATTTCAATGGCAATAAATGCCACGTAACTGGCAATACATTGGATAATTTATTTTTAATAAAAAACATCATTTTCTTAGCAAAATCAGTGATAAATGTAACATCACCACCTCAGGAAATAGAATTGCCTGGATAATTAATTTGAACTATTGATTGCACATTAATATTGAAATAGTTGTTGTGTTAGCAAAATCTACCAGAACAGGTTCGAGAATTAACCTGATAAATTTAGACTCTGTATTTGAAATTGCATTAAGGCCATATATTTCAATAAAGTAAAAACTGTAATAAATCCTGAATGAAAACAAAATATACTTTCTGTAATTTTTTTGAGAACATTTGGAAATAGAAATAGATATGGAGTCTGCTGAGGCATTAATGGGATATTAATTTTTAAACTTTTTATGCATATTTTTTCATATTGTATTACCATATTCAGCACTGCACATTTTAAAAGGATAAATATAGACATATAACCTTTGACTGAGGAATTTTACGGCAAGCACAAGGAAGCATATTTTTGGCAAGGTTCAAGGTTTCAATCCTCATTTCATATATTTTTCCAAGAGGAGAATGCTGCTGAACACTAATATTGATTGAGTGTATTTAAACAAGACAAATCCAAGGGTGATCAATATTTTGGCCTTGCAGGTCCCTGTCCAACGTAGCCGAAATAACTTGCATTTTATGTAATAGAATATCTCTGGTTATTTTAAAATTAATAATGTTCAATACATAATTCATTTCAATTTGATGACCTCATAATATTAATTCATGAAATGTTAGATATTGTGGTGCTAAAATAAGAACGACATCCCAGGAGTAAACAGTCATTAGGCATTCTAGCTCATCTGTAATCTCATGCCTGCCCTGCCTTATAAGGATGTAGTGCGTTAAGTAGTTATAAAAATCCCTGTCTGTCACGGTCATTAAGCTGTGACATATCAGCAATCTTGTTGCTGGGCACATTTCCTCAAATTAAAGGAAAGTTTTAATGAGTTTTAGCTCCAGCACAGTTTGATCCAGTCATCGATAATCAAATCTTAATTTATGAATTTAAGTAAGTTTGTACTTAGCCTTTGATCTTCTTGTGAGATAACATATTAACTGGAAAATAGCGCTCAGGAGAATACTATTGACTGCAGCAGGTGGTGATTATGAGACTTGAAAGATTCATCCTTCTCACAGTTATGAGGTGGAGATGAGTTAGGAGTATAGTTATAGTTGGCAAGATACATTACTCCACTGTATTGGGTTTTGCCAGGCTTCTCTTTCCAAATCTGATCATTTTTTGTTTTGCTGAAATACTCCAGAAATTCATAATTGACTCACGGGTATGGAGAGAAAAAATATTGTAAAGGTAGCACTTATTCTTTACAATTGCAGGTTCCCAATGGTAAGACTGAAACATTAACTAAAATTCTGAAACAATTTCTGATTTCAAAGAGCTATATTATTATGCACGCTTATCATACAACTTGGCAACTGTTTAGAGAGATGCTGATATTGAGTTAACCTTTTCCTCAACCTTTCTTTCTGGAAAAATAATATCTATCAGAATAAAAGGGATTATTCCTTTCTTGAGGTCAGTATTTACCATCAGTGCTGGGGTTGGAGATGTACTGTCATGCTATAAAACAGCTTGTATATGGAACTCATACCATTTTCTGCCTGCAATAAAATGAATCTCAGGGTGTTATATATGTATTTTAATTATAAATTTACCTTGAACTTTGTGCATGTATAGAGCTGCACAAACTCCCATCCTGATGCCTAACCTGACCTCTTTAACACCACATACACTGCGTCAAACATGAAATGCCTGCTATCATGTTTCATTTTGTACTTGACCTTGGGTCAGCCTTAATTATGCAGTGAGTATGGATCATTCACACTGATATTTTGACATGAGAGAATCAAATGGTTTAAAGTGAGGGAATTAAGTGCAGAACTGCGTCAAAGCACCATGCTACTATGATGTTCTTAAATTATTTTAGTCCTGTCTGGTTAAGGCCCAAGAAACAAATGCAGCTTACAAAAAAGCATAAGTATTGTACTAAATCAATTGTATCAACAACATAATTTGAGGGTTTCATTTTTTTAATTGTCACAAATTCCCATTATCAAGACACCAAGAGTTTATTATTATCGTTGGGAGATCTAAGATCTTTTTGTCTCTAGTCATGTTTCCTCAGCTTGGAATTTGTTGCTGTTTGATCTAACAACTATAGGGATCTGTCATTTTTATTCAAAATAACTTGATGACCCTGCTTTACATTTCAGTTTGATGAACGTTTTGATTAAGGACTGTTTGTCACTGAGAATTGGCATGCCTTGCAAAGCCCAGCTCTTGTTAATAAATGAAGAATATTATTGGCAACTGTAGTGGTGAAACTGTAACAGCTTAGCAGGAGGAATAAGAAGTGAAATGGATGAATATAAAATTGTCACCAGTAACCACCTCTGGTGGTCCAGTGGCTCCGTGCACCATCTGGTGTGATACTGAGCCAATGAAACCGGGATGGTCCCGGTTTTGATCTTTGACCTTCCCCTGTCTGAGCTGATTAGAGCTGAGGTGGTGGTGGAGTGCTGTAATTGGGCCACTCAATGAAATTGCCAGCCAACATTTACTGTCTATTTTTACACATGAGCGATAGTTAATGGACACCGAGGTTCCTAATGCCCACGGCACCAGACATTATATTCAACAGACCGAGAAAGAAGGAAGAATTGCTCCTCATTAACTATGACTCTGCTAGTGTGTTTTTGTTTCATTCATAATACTTTGGCATAATGAAAAGGGAACAACACTCTCGAGGATTGCGTGCGCTCAACCTGAAACGTATCTTGGAATGGCATGTGTCTTTGCTTCAGTACTTTTTTGTGTGCCTGCCTGATCAATGCAGGCTTGAGGTTTGTCATTTCAGAGGAACTGGCAAACAAGAGCTGATTGGATGGAGCATGCAGCAGATCTGTATTTGTCTTTTAAAGTAAATAGGGATTTTGATTTATTTTGGGAACCGCGTGCTGATCTAGTACCACAGATGCATTAAAGAGTTAATTACATTCCGAAATCTGCATCCCACCTGGAACTAGAGATGTGTAATAGTTGTAGGTTCAGGTTAGGAACCAGAATGAGGAAAATAGTCAATTCCCTTCATACATATTTGCATATTTGGTGATTCCTATAACCTAGGAAACTACTAACAGAAGGCGGCAAGAGTGTCACGTGTATTAGTTATAAATAAGGGCCGTGTGAAAGTCATGGATGCAGCTATGATATCAAAAGTAGTCACAGCATGGGAGGGCCATTTAGCTCGTTGCGTCCATGCTAGTTGTCTGCCAGAGCAGCTCACGGTTGCACACCTTGTCCTTTGTTCATAGCACTGCAAGTTCTTCCTCACTTCGTATTTATTAAATTCTGGCATGACATTCTTGTGCTCAGGAGTACGTTCTGGTGCTTAGATAGTAACATGACTATTCACTTACTCAGCATAAATGTCATAGATGATAAACTACTGCTTTATATACAATTTTGTATTACATAGACCATAAGACTATAAGAAATGGGAGCAGAATTAGGCCATTAGGCCCATTGACTTTGCTCTGCCATTCTATCATGGATGATTTATTATTCCTCTCGACCTCATTCTCCTGCCTTCTCCCCTTAACCTTTGATGCTCCTACTAATCAAGAACTTATTAACCTCTGCTTTAAATATACCTAATGATTTGGCCTCCACAACCATCTGTGGCAATGAATTCACCACCTACTGGCTAAAGAAATTCCTCCACATCTCTGTTCTAAAGGGTTGTCCTTCTATTCTGAGGTGGTGCCCTCTGGTCCTATACTCACACAATATAGGAAACGTCCTCTCCACATCAAATCTATCTAGTCCAGTGAGACAGGCACAGTGCCATCAAATGTTCCTCGTACATTAACCTATTCATTCCCAGATAAATCTCAGGACCCTCTCCATTCTCAGTACATCCTTTCTTAGATAAGTGCCTCCAAATTGCACACAAAACTCCCAATTGCAGTCTGACCAATGCCTTAGAAAGCTTAAGCATTAGTCTCCTGTTCTGCATAGTATTTTAAATATTATCTACAAAAGAAAGTCGTCTATGATCACCCAGACTATAATTATAGCCCTTTGGGACTCAGGTCAATTACTGGCTTAGTTGTCTTGTCTTTACATCCTTGAGAATGTTTAACAATGTCATATCCAACTGTGCATCACCAGTGATTTCTGCCAGGAGTAATTTAAATATTGAATATCATTGTGTTTTTGACTCTGAATTTGCCCATCTAAACCCACTTCTTTCAATAGCTAACATTAGCTGCCTGTATCCCTGGAGCACATTTATAGACACATCAAACAGTTCAGAAGCTTCAAGCTGGAGGTGGCCTTTATCTTATTCTCAAGACTGTTTCAAACATATCAGAATGTAATCTGAGGTTTGTGTTTTCCACTGCTGACATCTGAATTGTGATAGATTTCCGGTGGATGATGATGTATATCTAGAGGAGAAGACTTATTTTAGGTATAGGCACCAGAGTATGAGCTTTTTGGTGGTGGGATTGAAACACGGTGATAATTCAGAACTCAGAGCGGGGTTCATTGTCATATGCACAAGTACATGTATGCATAGGTGCAATAAAAATCTGTAGCAACATCACGGCAGACTAGTCTAGGATCCACCCCATCCATCCCACAACCTCTTTGACCTCCTAACATCAGGCAGGAGGTATCGCAGTATAAGAACAAGGCCTGTTGGGCTGGGTAACAGCTTCTTCCCCCACGCTGTGAGACTTCTGAACACCCTGCTACCATATAGCAAGGGTGCCTAAGACGTCTGCACAATACTGTAGTAATTTTATGTATTGCTCTGTACTGCTGGAAAAGAGTACAATTTCATGATATACATGAGTGATGATAAATCTGATTCTGATATGGGTCTCTGTTGTGGACTGAGAGTGGGCAGGGTTGGGAAAAAGTGAAGGGAGAGAGGAGGGAGTGGGAAACAACAGAGCGACATTCTATAATGATCAATAGACCAATTGTTTAGAATCAGATGTCCTTGTCTGGTGTGTCATGGCTGGGTGTGTCTGCACCCATAACACACCCCACCCTTGGCACTCTTTCTCTGCCACCTGTCCAACAACCCTCCTGTGGCATTCCACCCTCGCCATTCCCAACATCCTTTGCTCCTGCCAGATTTACCAACTTGCACTCTGCTCTACGTTGATGAATACAGAAATACGTTTTGCACCTTGGTCCATGAGGAACGGTTCTTTCGTTTAGCTCCGTACATGTGTATGGTTGAATGACAATAAATTCGAACTTTAATATTGTATCATATAAGCAGCATTCACAAGAACAACATAAACAAATTATATACTATCTTTACAAGAAAGCTTTCAGGTTTTGATACATGGACTATATCAGCACCACTATACACATTTCTACTCCAAAAAACACATTGCTGGAGGAAGTCAGTAGGTGAGGCAGCATCAATGGAAGCAGAGTGATTATTGACGTTTTGGGTTGACGCCTGGCGTCAGTCCCGAGTTCCTTCAGCAATTTTTTCTGTGCTGCTGAACACAGAATTTGTGGTCTCCTGTGTCCACACATTTCTGCTGCTTGTACTCGGTGAAGAGAATCTGCTCTGCCGAAATAGTAATCCTTGGCATCCTTGCAATTCTTTTAACATGCCTCTAAGAGTTTGATAAAGCTTTACTTTGAGATGGAAAGAGATGCAAAAAAGACAACCGGGCATAATCTAGTCTTACTTTAAAGGAGGAGTAAAACCCTCTCTGGAAGCTACTCTCAAGGTTCAAACTAAATTTATTATCAAAGTACTTGTATGTCAGCATATACTATGCTGAAAATCACTTTCTTGCAGGCATTCACAGAACAAAGAAATATTATAGAGTCAATAAAAAAACTGCACAGAAAGACTGGCAAGCAACCAATGTACAAAAGAAGATCATCTGTGCAAATACAAGCAATAATAATAAATAATTAAATTAATTATACTGAGAACACAAGTTGAAGAGTCCTTGAAAATGAGTGCATAGGTTGTGGAATCAGTTCAGTGTTGAGGTGAGTGAAATTATCCATGCTGATTAAGGACTCTGGTGGCTGTAATGTAATAACTGTTCCTGAACTTAGTGGTGTGGGATCGTGAATCCTGTACCACCTCCCTGATGGCGGTAGCAGAAAGAGAGCTTTTTGTTTAAAATTATAATTATTTTGGTTAATTATGTAGTATTGCATCATAAAGCTGGAATAAATGTTCACTGCAGTCATTGATACAAGTAATTTACTCCCACTCCTACAGTCAGAATTAGTTACCGGAGCCGAGAAATTCTATTGTGCACCTCAACTATTATATTTATCAAGTGATTTTTAAAATCAGAATTCTATCATGAAGCAAGGTCCATAAAATGGTGTATTTCATTTTTGGTCCTCTAAACAGCTAAAATGGCATACAGAGGTTGAGTGATGTTCAATAGCATGAAAAACATACTTAATAGTGCAGACTTTCTTTAATCATGGAAGGCTAGCTACATTGTTACATTAAAAAGAGCCATCGAAACAGTTCCCAGGCCATGGAACCCATCCCAGAGAATCTCCTGGAGTAGGTCCTCTTAGTAAAATATTTGTATCCAGTGGCTCTTCTCCCTCAAGATCCTCTGAACTTGCCACGCTGATGACAACTTTCCTGTTCCCTGTCACTGTTTTATTTTAGCTTACTTGGGGCCCATGCTCCGATTAAAAGCCCAATTCTTCCCACTGACTCTAACTAATTATCAATCTGGTCCTGCCCCATTCCCTCCACAACTCTCAAATCCAGTTCCTTTTTTTCCCAAACACTACTACAAGCAACTGATCACAGTCTTCTTGTTTAACCTGATTGCTGAGGCCCCAGTTCCCCCTTGGATTGTTACTCTGATATTCTTTGTGCCATCCAGAGATCTTTCCTGGTGAACTCTTCCTTAAACCACTCAATGTACCCATTTCTGCCTCTCAGCTTCTCACCAGTGACCTAGCCCAGACCACCCATTCAGCTTCCTGTGGTTTGCAATGGCAAGCATGCAAAGGAGAAGCAATGAGGAGAGTGTACAAAGAGTAGAAAGCTGGCTCAGCTTCTTATCCTGCACATTATGAGATTCAGTGTGCTTTGGTCCTCCAAAACTATAATCTTCTGTGGCCTGTCATACTCTGCTAAATTAACACATCTTCACAAGTGTAGGTATATTTCCAGGCCTGGAGTTCTAAGGCATTCGTTATCTCTCAACTTGCTGTACTGAATCACTACCATTGATAAAACTCTTATGTCAATTGCCATGGGAAACATCCTTTCATTAAAGAAGCTTTGAATTCTGTTGCCTTTATGGTTGCAGATTATTGCTACAAAAGTAGAAAATTAGAATTCATTTGAATTTTTCATTTTGTTCTTTTGGCTTCAGTCAGTTTAAATTTGCCTTTTAAAGTGCTACTGAGAGTCTGAGGTGCATAGAATAACTGGTATAGGAGCAGCTGAAGGTCGCAAAAATGTGAAATGGAACAGTTTTTGAATGAATTCAATACAATAAGGATATTTAATTGGCTCTTCTTCTTTTAAGGTTCTTCACCATTTCACCCACCTCACTAGCCTAATTCCACCGCCAGTATGAAAGTGACAGTGTTCTTTTCATTGAAATATTACTTCAAAGTAATTATCACAGGTCATAATGGTCTCCACCTTGCGCTGTGCAGAGCTTACTTTTACAGAAAATGTGTATTTGGAACAAAGCTCACCAGCTTTTACTGCATTGAATGTTTTCCTCAGTATTCAGAACTGATCACATCTGCCCATACCCTCGTTCTTGATCCCCTTTTTCCCTTTCTTCCATAGTTCACTGTCCTCTCCGATTAGATTCTATCTTCTTCAGCCCTTTACCTCGTGCACCTATCACCTCCCAGCTCCTGAGTTCATCTCCTCCTCCCCCACCCAAGCACACTCCTCCTCACTTGGTTTCATCACCTGACAGCTTATATTCATTTCCTTCCACCCAACTTAATCAGGCTTCTTCCACCTTCCTTTCCAGTCCTGATGAAGGGCCTCAGCCAGAAATGTGAATTATTTATTCCTCTCCTTGGATGCACTTTGTGTGTGTGTCTGTGTTCCTCAAGACTTCCAGCACCTGCAGAATCAACTTGTGTTAGGAAGATGGCTTTGACTGAATCCACCTTCCACCAGTGGCCTCACATACAGTATGTCCTTATGAAAACAAAGAAAAATGATATTTTGGTTCTTCTTATGGTGTATAAACTCCATTTAGTTTCATACTGCCAGATTGTTTTGATCACTTCGCAGGAAGTAGCTGAAAAAAATTTTTTGAAGCATTGCTTAATAGGCCCTTATCTTTACAGCAGTGGTCATTTGTTTAAGGTACTTGTGTTTTGTTGACCCATTGAGGATGAAGCAACATATTATACATGAGGCTGATGAATTCAGGAATTGAGGAAAATGATGATGCTGAATGTAATTCAGGGAACTGCCTATTTTGTTTCTGAAAATAAACCCTGTGTATTATAAAGTTATGGTGTCAGTTCTGTGTTCTCTTATTTCGCACAGTGTGGTGAGGAATAGCATGGAGTGACATGTAATTGAGGTCACTGGAATAAATTGTCTGCTGAAGTTTGATATTTAAAACATAACCTTTCTCTGCCACATGATCCTTAGTGCAGGTTGGGTGAAATATTTGTGGAAATAAAGCATAAAAGGAAATAAGCCGTTTGGTTAAGGAAAATATGGATAATTTGCAAGTTGTTTCTAGGAATATAAATCTAAGAATTTATTCAAAATGCCTCCCCCCGTCACGATGTCCATTTTCCTCTCTCACCTTACCTGCTCATCGTCTCCCTCTGGTGCTCCTCCCCTTCTTTTGTTTTATTGCCTTCTCTCCTCTCCTATCAGATTCCCATTTCTCCAGCCCTTTATCTGTTTCACCAATAGACTTCTCAGTTCTTTATTTCACCCTTCCCCCTCTCTGTTTCACCTATCATCTACTGCCTTGTATTTCTTCCTCCGCTCTCCCCACCTTCTTACTCTTGACTTCTCATCTTTTTCTCCAGTCCTGATGAAGAGACTAGTCCTGAAACATTAACTGTTTACTCCTTTTCCATTTTGTGCATATTGCTTGGATTTCCAGCATCTGCAGATTTTCTCATGTTTGTAATTTACTCATATTCACATTTTAACTTTCTGAAATGCATACACTGAAGTAAAGTTTGCTGGATGTGGTAATATTGCAGATGGGTTTTCAGACATCCCACTCTGCAAAAACTAATTTCAGGGAGGTAGCACCATCAATTTGCGGGAGACTCCCGGAACTTCCGGGAGAGGTGGGATGTCTGCAATAGAGCAGCTCCTTAGCAGCTAGCCAGCTAGTTTAAATAACATTAGCTATGCTAATGAACGAACGACACCTGTTAAACTCACCTCAACATGTCTTTTACAGTCTTAACCCACCATGGGCAATAGAAAAGTCACTGTTGCAAACAGTGCAGCGAGCAACACTCTCATTATTTTTGACCCCTATTCGGCGGGGGTACACTTTAGTGTAGTCTGGGGTGATGTACGTTTCATATTTTTTTTGAACACTCTCGCTCTCTCTTGCGCATGCACGCGCTCTCTCGCTTGTGATCGCTCTCTCGCACTTGCTTTCTCGCTCTCATGCTCTCTCTCGTGGTCACTCTCTAGCGCTTGCTTTCTCGCTCTCGCGCTCTCTCTCGTGGTCACTCTCACTCACGCTTGCTTTCTTGCTCTCACTCCTCGCTTTTGCGCTCTCTCACTCACGCTTGCTTTCTTGCTCTTGCGCTCGCTCTCTCGCTCTTTCTCGCGCGTTCTTTCACGCTCACTATCAAAAAAATCAGTTTCCGGGACATTGTATATAATTTGCGGGCATCAGGGAGCCACTATTAATATGTGGGAGACTCCTGGAACTTCGGGGACAGGTGGAATGTCTGGGTTTTGAAGGATGTATGAAGTCCTTTGTTTTGGATTAACCAACACATTTTTTCCATAGTTGGAGAGTAATTAGCAAAGAATTTGTGTTGTTTCTTAGTAATGAAATGTATAAAAGAGGATGTTTACCAAACTAGTCAGTGATGATTTAATATGATGGCACGGTGGTGTTGCAGTCAGCGTAAAGTTCTGCAGCATCAGTTGCCTGGTTTCAGTTTCTACCACTGTCTGTAAGGAGTTTGTACATTCTTCCCATGACCACGTGGATTTCTCCGGGTGTTTAAGTTTCGTCCCACATTCAAAGATGTGTGAGTTAGTAGGTTAATTGGTCACAAACAAGATAAAATATGCAGATAACATACATCAAAGTTGCTGGTGAACGCAGCAGGCCAAGCAGCATCTATAGGAAGAGGTGCAGTCGACGTTTCAGGCCGAGACCCTTCGTCAGGACTAACTGAAGGAAGAGTGAGTAAGGGATTTGAAAGTTGGAGGGGGAGGGGGAGATCCAAAATGATAGAAGAAGACAGGAGGGGGAGGGATAGAGCCGAGAGCTGGACAGGTGATAGGCAAAAGGGGATACGAGAGGATCATGGGACAGGAGGTCTGGGAAGAAAGACAAGGGGGGGGTGACCCAGAGGATGGGCAAGAGGTATATTCAGAGGGACAGAGGGAGAAAAAGGAGAGTGAGAGAAAGAATGTGTGCATAAAAATGAGTAACAGATGGGGTACGAGGGGGAGGTGGGGCCTTAGCGGAAGTTAGAGAAGTCGATGTTCATGCCATCAGGTTGGAGGCTACACAGACGGAATATAAGGTGTTGTTCCTCCAACCTGATCCACCTCCCCCTAGTACCCCATCTGTTACTCATTTTTATGCACACATTCTTTCTCTCACTCTCCTTTTTCTCCCTCTGTCCCTCTGAATATACCTCTTGCCCATCCTCTGGGTCACCCCCCCCTTGTCTTTCTTCCCGGACCTCCTGTCCCATGATCCTCTCGTATCCCCTTTTGCCTATCACCTGTCCAGCTCTCGGCTCTATCCCTCCCCCTCCTGTCTTCTCCTATCATTTTGGATCTCCCCCTCCCCCTCCAACTTTTAAATCCCTTACTCACTCTTCCTTCAGTTAGTCCTGACGAAGGGTCTCGGCCTGAAACGTCGACTGCACCTCTTCCTATAGATGCTGCTTGGCCTGCTGCGTTCACCAGCAACTTTGATGTATGTTGCTTGAATTTCCAGCATCTGCAGAATTCCTGTTGTTTGCGTAAAATATGCAGATGTTGGAAATCCAAGCCCCTCACACAAAATGCTGAAGGAACTCAGCAGGTCAGGAAGCATCTATGGAAAAGAGTAGACAATTGACATGGCTGTAACTGGGTGGTGTGGGCTTGTTGGGTTGAAAGGGCCTGTTACTGTGCAGTATCTTGAAATAAATGTCAATTCTGCATCAGCCAGCATTTTATTACATTGCCAGGTTATAATGATATGAATATCTTAGATCTTTAACTAAAAAGAAAAAAAATCAAAGAGGTTGTGGACTTTTGCTAATCAAATTAAACATTGATTAGATAATTTCTGCCTAATGTTGACATAGTTTCTGGATAAAAGACACTGTGACTGTCTGCAAAAATAATCCTGTTTTCTTGCTCCATTTAGACCAAGTAAATTTTGCAGATTTGAACATGTTCACATAAATAATCAAAATCTAGATATAAATCATTTACCTGCATGTTTTATTTGCACTGCTGTGTTTTCTGTGCTCCTCTGATATTTCATTGGTGCAACAAGAAAAAAAACAGTTGTTCTGTTAAACTTCTTGTGCTGCATACAAACTGTTTTTCAGCTTTATAAATGGTACTGACATGAACTTCTTATCCCTTGGGCCCTTCTAAATCAAAGGCTGTCTTGAAGTCTGTGGCAGCAGTGGGAATTGGGGACATATTTGTGGATTAGTGTCTAATATAATTCAGTTTCTAGATTCATGTAAATTTGTTTAGTTTTAAGAAGGCAATTCTTGTGACATATTTGTAATTTACTAATTTAGAGTGTCTGAATAAGCATGATATTAATTATAGTTTGCAGATCCATAAACAAGGTTCACGTGTAATGTTCTTTTGCTCCGTTTTTCTAATGGGCTACAGGCTGGCATTTGTTCTCACTCATCAATAAAGCATTTTAAGCAAATAAAATCAGCATTGCACCCAATAACAGTACACAGTATAAATCTAAAAGAATCACTTGCATACTCAATAATTCAGGATTGCTTCAGACATAACTTCATGTAACAGTGATATATTTGTACTGTATTCAGAAAACAGGAGAATACAGTGTTTGGTGATATAAGGGCGAATGTATGAAATTTGACAAACAGTTTACTGATTTGTATGTACAGCAGAGAAAAAGTGGTGACAGTTATGATAATGTACACTGCGGTGTATCTAAACACCTGTGCATTTTTCTCCAGTTTACTTCAAAGAAGAGCAGTGAAGATTCATTAGAATGGCAGGTTTCTCAATGAGGAAACATTGTGTTGACTGACATTACTGTCATTAGAGTTTAGAAAAACGAGAAATCTCATAGAAGTTTATATAATTCTTAAAAGGTTTGACAAGCAGGATCTGAGTACAATGTTTCCATGACTAGGGTGAAATGTGCGAGGACTGAGGGCTCAGAAATAGCTTAATGGGTGTGTGTATATAACTTTAAGAACGATGCAAACCATGAGGTATGACTTCTGAGGCATTGTTGCATCAGTCACTGGTATTTGCTGAGTATCTATGACCAACAAAAAAAGGATATTGAGTCTTCCCATATAAACCCTATTTGTGACAGATGTCACTCTGAGGTGGCTTCTTTAACTCGCAAACACAAGGAAATCTGCAGATGCTGGAATTTCAAGCAACACACATAAAAGTTGCTGGTGAACGTGGCAGGCCAGGCAGCATCTCTAGGAAGAGGTACAGTCGACGTTTCGGGCTGAGACCCTTCGTCAGGACTAACTGAAAGAAGAGCTAGTAAGAGATTTGAAAGTGGGAGGGGGAGGGGGAAATCCAAAATGATAGGAGAAGACAGGAGGGGGAGGGATGGAGCCAAGAGCTGATTGGCAAAAGGGATATGAGAGGATCATGGGACAGGAGGCCTAGGGAGAAAGAAAAGGGGGAGGAGGAAGCCCAGAGGATGGGAAAAAAAAGAGAGAGAAAAAAAGAATGTGTATAAATAAATAAATAACGGATGGGGTACGAGGGGGAGGTGGGGCATTAGCGGAAGTTTGAGGAGTCAATGTTCATGCCATCAGGTTGCAGACCAGAGAAAGCAGGATCTCCCAGTAGCCACACATTTTAATTCCACGTCCCATTCCCATTCTGATATGTCTATCCACGGCCTCCTCTACTGTAAAGATGAAGCCACACTCAGGTTGGAGGAACAACACCTTATATTCTGTCTGGGTAAACCTCCCCCTCCTGTCTTCTCCTATCATTTCGGATCTCCCCCTCCCCCTCCCACTTTCAAATCTCTTACTGGCTCTTCTTTCAGTTAGTCCTGATGAAGGGTCTCAGCCCGAAACGTCAACTGTACCTCTTCCTAGAGATGCTGCCTGGCCTGCTGCGTTCACCAGCAACTTTTATGTGTGTTGCTTGGCTTCTTTAACTCATATGTTTTGGTCCTGTCCTCTTGGAAAAATATTTGAAAGATATTTTTGATATTATCTCAACAGTTCTGTGTTTTGATTTACAACCCCATCCTATTACGGCAATTTTTGGATTGCCAATGGTAGAACATAGATCTTTACCTTCTTCAGCCTGTCGGATGATTGCATTTGTTACTTTAATAGCCAGAAGATCTATTTTATTGAACTGGAAGGAGACCTGACAGAGGACAACCATAGCGATCAGGTCTCTGACACTGATCCTGGTTCTGTGGTGCAGAGGGAAAAGAAGAAGATGAGGAATGCATTCATCATTGGGGATTCCATAGTGAGGGCAACAGCAGGAGGTTCTGTCAGCTTGATAGAGATGCCTGCATGGTGTGTTGCCTCTCAGGTGCCAGGGTACGGGATGTCTTGGATCGGGTGCGGAGTATTCTGAAGAGAGAGGGTGAACAGCTTGGTACATATTGGTACCAATGACATGGGTAGAAAAAGGGAAGAGGTCCTGAAGAGAGAATTCAGGGAGTTAGGTAGGAAGCTGAAAAGCAGAACCTCCAGGTAGTAATCTCAGGATTGCTGCCTGTGCCATGTGCTAACAAGTGCAAGAATAGCATGATCAGACATATTAATGTGTGGCTGAGAAACTGGTGTAGGGGGCAGGGCTTCAGATTCCTGGATCATTGGGGCCTCTTCAGGGGGAGGTCTGACCTGTACAAAAAGGATGGGTTACACCTGAACCCAAAGGGGTCCAATATCCTAGCAGGCAGGTTTAATAGAGCTGTTAGGGAGGGTTTAAATTAATTTAGATGGGAACCAGAGTGATAGGGCTGAGGAAGGGGAAAACAGAAATAAATCAAAGATAGCGTGCAATAGGGATGATAGAAAGAACAAGCAGGAGATGAGGCATAATCACAGCCACTGGGATGAGTTACAGGGCAATAGAGGTGTGGTGCAGTTAAAACAAAAAGCAGCAAATACTGGACTGAAAGTATTATATTTGAATGCACACAGCATAAAAAATAAAATGGACAATTTTTAAATTCAGCTACAGATTGGCAAGTATGACGTTGTTGCCATTTCTGAAACTTATCTAAAGTATGGCTTTCATTGGGAGCTAAACATCCAAGGACATACAGTATATTAGAAAGATAGGTTAGTAGGCAGAGGGGGCAGTGTGGCCTGTGTATAAGAAATAATATGAAATCATTAGAAAGGGATGACATAGGATCGGAAGGTGTAGAGTCTCTATGGATTGAGTTAAGAAATGGCAAGGGTAAAAGAACCCTAATGGCAGTTGTATACAGGCCTCCAACAGCATCCGGGATGTGGATTACAAATTACAGTAGGAAATAGAAAAGGTATGTCAGAAGGGCAATGTCATGATAATCTTTGGGGATTTTAACATGAAAGTGGATTGAGAAAACCGGGTCAGTACTGGACCTAAAGAGAGAGAATTTGTAGTATGTCTAAGGGATAGCCTTTTAGAACAGCTTGTTGTTGAGCTCACTAGGGGATCGGCTGTGCTGGATTAGGTGGTGTGCAATGTTTCAGAGGTGATAAGAGAGCTTAAGGTTCAGGAATCCTTAGGGAACAGTGATCACAATATGATCGAGGTCACTTTGAAATTTGAGAAGGACAACCTAAAATCCAATGTGTCAGTATTTCAGTAGAATAAAGGAAAGTACAATGACATGAGAAGGGAACTGGCCAAAGTTGATTGGAAAGGGACATTTGCAGGAAGGACAGCAGAACAGCAATAACTGGAGTTTCTGTGAAAAATGAGGGAAATGCAAGACAGATATATTCCAAATTAAGAAGAAATTTTCAAACGGAAGATGGAGGCTCTGTAAGGCACTCATGAGACCACACTTGGAGTATTGTGTGCAGTTTTGGGCTCCTTATTTTAGAAAGAATATAATGACATTGGAGATGGTTCAGAGAAGATTCATCAGAATGAATCTAGAAATGAGAGTTAACCGTATGAGGAATGTTTGACAGCTCTTGGGCTGTATTCCCTGGAGTTCAGGAGAATGAGGGGGGAATCTCACAGAAACATTCCGAATGTTAAAAGGCCTGAACAGATTAGATATGGCAAAGTTATTTCTCATGTTAGGATAGTCTAGGACAAGAAGGCATGTCTTCAGGATTAACGGACATCCATTTAGAACAGAGATTCGGAGAAATTACTTTAGTAAGAGGCTGGTAAATCTGTGGAATTTGTTGCCACAAGTGACTGTGGAGGCCAAGTCATTGGGTGTATTTAAGGTAGAGATAGATAGGTTCTTGCTTAGCCATCAAAGGGGAGAGGGCAGCGGAGTGGGAATGACTGGAAGAATTGGTTTAGCCCATGATTGAATGGCAGAGCAGACTTGATGGGCCAAATAGCCTATTTCTGCTCCTATATCTTATGGTCTTTTGGTCTTATGAACAGTGCCACAAAAGAATCCAGATACACAACACATATTCTTGAATGCTTGTTTTATTTGTCTCAGGTATCAGTTTAATTATTTGCACTTGCTGCTGTTTTGGTTGTTTGTTACCTGATCTCTGTCTAATCATTTTAAAACCAGATCAGGACACCTAATGGTCTCAAAGGTAATCACAATATTTATTTATTGAGATACGGATGCAGAGTAGACTCTTCTGGCCCCTGATTTAACCCTTGCCTAATCATGAGAAAATTTACAGTGATCAATGAAATTACCAACTGTAATGCCTTGGGTCTATGAGGTCTACCAGAGCACCCAGAAGAAACCCACACAGTCAAGGGGAGAACATGCAAACTCCTTAGAGATAACAGCGGGAATTAATTCTAGCCCTTTAATTCAGTAGCCTTTTCCTACCAACTCTCTAAAATTGTGTTCGTGCAAGTAGATATTCTAAAACAAGTTAAAGCTGTTCTCTAATTCATTAGTATGGAAAATGTACAATGTTAATACTCAAACATCTTAATTAAAAAGAAAATATCAAAAATCTGCAGATACAAGAAATCTAAAATGGAAATAGAAATTATTGGAAATATTAAACAGATCAGATAGTACCTATAGAGAGAGAAATAGCTTTAATATTTCAGCACAATGACCTGAAATGTTAATTCTAATTTTTTCTCCACCAATGCTCTCTGACATGTACTTCCTACAATTTCCATTTCTCTATAAATTAACATGTCAGTACCCTTTCATGATCTATATGGTGATACAGTGATATGTAGTTTTTAAACAGTAAAGCCTTTCCATTTGTGGGATATGGCAAGCCGAGCAATTGTTTATATCTGTCATCCATAGCAGAGAAGGAATGGTGGTGAGTGGCTTTCTAGGACTATTGTCCCCCTTGGGCAGTGTTGTTAGGCAGGAAATTATAGGGTTATGATCCAGACATAATGAGAGACAAAGGATATTTTTAATTCAGTTCATTGTCTGATATTGTGGGATAATGTTCCCAATGTCCTGCTGCTTTCATCTGAATAGGTGGTAGGGGTGATGGACTTGGCAAGTATTGTGCTCTAGATCAACAAGAGAATCTGTTTTTTTCAATTTAAAGTTAGTTTGCATCCTGACCCCTGATCTACATTATAACTTCAATAGCTGTGTGAAGTGAATGGTCCTGTGATTCACATGTGTCATTAAAGCTCTCAACCCTTAACCATAGTGACTGTAATGAAACACAAGTGTTACTGGTAGCATCTGTGGAGAGAGAGAGAGAACAATCACTAATATGAAATGTTAATATGTTTCTCTCTCCACAGATAATGCTGGATATTTCTAACAGAGAATATTACAGCACAGTGTAGGACCTTCAGCCCACAATGCTGTGCCAATATTTTAACCTTCTCTGAGATCAAACTAATTCTTCCCTCCTACATGCGCCCCCGCCCCCATTTTTCTTTCATCCATGTGCAAATCCAAGAGCTTCCAAAATGTCCTTAATGTATTTGTCTCTACCATCACCCCGGCAAGTTGTTTGACACACCCACCATTCTGTGTAAAAATAAATATATAATCTCACCTCTGACATCCCTCTATATTTTTCTCCAATCATTGTAAACTTATGCCTCCTCGTAGTAGCCATTTCTGCCCTGGGAAAAAGTCTCTGGCTATCCACTCAATCTATACCTCTTATCATCTTATACACCCCTATCAAGTCTCCTCCTTTGCTCCAAAGAGAAAAGTTTTAACTTGCTCGATATATCCTTATAAGATGGCTCTCTAGTCCAGGTAGCACCCTGGTAAATCCCCTCTAAAACTTCTATGTCCTTCTGATAATAAGGCATCCAAAACTGAACACAATGTTCCAAGTGTTTAATTTTGGATTTCCAACAATGATTTTTTTTTGGCTTTTGAAACACTCTGCTGGCAGTGTCCCTAGGCTGACATTGAGAAAGGTGAACAACAGGTTCTGAAGTCCTGGCAATTCAATCCAGTAACAGCATGAGGATTTAAATTTACAATGAGCAAATGTTTATTATTAATTAAGAGTCAAAATCATGACAGTGGAACAGTGCAGCACAATATCATCGTACTAAATGGGCTTAATTTTAGAAAAACGTTCACATTGTAATTTATCAATATTGCTATCACAAAGCACACAGTGCATTGAATAGGAACAGGCCTTTTGGCCCATGGTGTCTGCTGACCATGATGCCAAATGAATCTAATCCTGATTGCCTGCACGTGATCCATATCTTTCCATTCCCAAGTTCACACGTCTGTCTATACGTCTCTTTAATCCCACTGCTTTATCTGTTTCTGCCACCATCATTTTTCAGGCATATTACAGGCACCTACTACTCTATGTTTGGAAAAAAATTTCCTGCTTCTTTTAATCTCCCCACTCCACCCTAAAACTATGTCCTCTTGTATTTGACATTTCTACCCTGAGAAAAAAAAGAGTCCGAGTATCTTCCCTATTTGTGCTTCTTATAATGTTACCAACTTCTGTCAGGTCTCTTCTCACCTTTCAGTGCTGCAGAGCTAAAAATAAACGTTTGTCCAACCTCTCTTTATAGCTCTCAAATGCAGGCAGAATCCTGTGAACCTCCTTTGCACCCTCTCCAATGCCTCCGCACTCTTCCTGTGATGGGGTGATCAGAAGTAAACACAACAATCCAAATGTAGTCTTACCAAAGTCTTTTGCAGCTGCAGTACAACTTCCTGACTATTACACTCAATGCTCCGACTGATGAAAGCCAGCATAACATGCCTTCTTTGCCATCCTATCTCCTTGAGTTGCCACTTTTAGGGAACTATGGACATGTCAAAGTAACTTTATTATCAAAGTATGTATTTGTTAGCACATCTTACACTGAAATTCTCTTTTTTTGCAAGCATTTATAGGAAAATAAATACAATAACATTTATGAAAAGTTCAGCCTATAGAAAGACAAACAACCAATGTGTAAATGTGAAGTTCAGTTATATTTCTATTCATCAGTACTATGAAGGGCCCTGCCATTAACTTTGCACCTTCCACTTACTGCTGATTTTCCAAAGAACAGAAACACACTCTAGCCCAGATTAAACCCCATCTGCCATTTCTCCATTCACTTCCACAACAGATCTATATCCTTCTATGTTTCTTGATAATACTCACTATCCACAGCTTCACCAATTTTATTTATAAAAAGCACATAAACTGCATTGTAGGTACAAGTTTCCTGTACCGCACAATCTACAATCCCTTATTAATATACTGAGGCTTGGTTCACTTGGCTGAATGTTTGTCTCCGAGATAGATACTGAAGTCTTATCTTTTGGATCTAATATTAAGCTGAGATCCCTTCTGTCAATAAGATGCATCCAACAAATAGTGTATTTGGACTAATTATGGAAATTCTCCCAGAATCCTACAAGCACTATAAAAAATCATTATGTTGCTCGCTTTGAGGAGAATGCCCATAGGGTTTCTCAATGGACTTGTAGTATATAGTTTAGCATTCTAAGAATGAAGTAAGGTGTACAGGAAATATAAATTCTTTGTTAGAATTTAATCAAAATCACTGTGCCAGAAGGAATTTGCAGTATTCACTTGCAATCTTACTTGTAAGACACAATTTGCTGTGGATTTGGCAGGACTGCTTTCTTCTGGTGTGTTCTGGGATGATCGTGCAGAGCATTAAAGTTCAAAATTAATTTATTATCAAAGTACAAATATACAACCACATAGAACCTGGAGATTCATTTTCTTGCAGGTGTTCACAGTAAATCCAAGAACCACAATAGAATCAATTGAAGATGGCACCCAACCAGTTGGATAAACAACCAATGTGCAAAAGTCAACAAGCTGTGCAAATACAAAAAATAATTATAATTGATAAATAGGCAATAAATATTGAGAACATGAAATGAAGAGTCCTTGAAAGTGAGTCCATAGGTTATGGGAACAGTTTAGAGATAGGGTATGTGACATTATCCCCTCTAGTTCAAGAGCCTGATGGCTGAGGGGTAATAACTGTTCTTGAACCTGGTGGCCTGAGTTCTGAAGCTCCTTGTACCTTCTTCATGATGGCAGCAGCTAGTGGAGAGTGTGACCTAGGTGGTGGGGGTCCTTGATGATAGATGCTTTCTGTAGATGTGCTCAATGATGGGGAGAGCTTTACCCATGATCGATGGGCTGTAGTAATTTCTATTCAAAGGCATTGTTGTTTCCATACTAAGCTGTGTTGCAACCAGTCAATGTGCTCTCCACCACACGTCTATAGAAGTTTGACAAAGTTTTAGATGTCATGCCAAACCTTCACAAACTTACCAAAGTAGAGGCACTGTCATGCTTTCTTCATAAAAGCACTTTTTATAACACTGAGGAAATTAAAGTTGAATTTTAAATTTACTGATATCTTTAGCCTCTTACTTCGGCAGCCTGATGTATCCACAAGTTTCAAGCAGCCTTCATTTATACTGGTACATAAGAACATGGCAACCTGCCTCAATGACTATTGTCCGGTAGCACTTACATCCACAGTGATGAAATGGTTTGAGAGGCTGGTGATGAAACATATCAACACCTGCCTGAGAAGAGACTTGGTTGAGAAACAATGTGGATCCACTCCTATTTGCCTACCGTCACAACAGGTCCACAGCAGATGCCGTTTTATTGTTTCTTTACTCAACCCAGGAACATCTGAACTGTGAAGATGTTCTTCATCGCCCAGAGCTCAGCATTCAATACTATTATTCCCTCAAAACTAGTCAGTAAGCTTCAAGACCTTGGCCTCAATACCTTCTTGTGCAATTGGATACTCGATTTCCTCACTTGGTGAACCCAGTCTGTTCAAATCGACAAAAGTATCTCTTCCACAATCCCCAACAGCACAGGTGCAACACAAGGCTGTGTGCTTTGCCCTGCTCTACCTGCTTTATATTTATGACCTTGAGGTTAAGCACAGCTCCAATACTGACAACACTACTGCTGTTGGCCAAATCAAAAGTGTTGATAGGAAAAGTGCATATAGGAGGGAGATTGAAAATCTGGCTGAGTGGTGCCACAACGACAGCCTCTCACTTAATGCCACCAAGGCTAAAGTACTGATTACTAACTTTAGGAGGAGGAAACCAGAGGCCCTTGAGCTAGTCCCCTTTGGAAATCAGAGGTGGAGAGGAACAACTTTAAATTCCTTGGTAGCCATTATGAGCAGATTAGCTAAATTGACAAACAATGTTATGACAGTTTGTGTGGATACAGAGCTATGTGTCAGACATGGCCATAAGCAGCACTGGGGCCCCACGGGACTGTATTGGCCCCCTTCCTGTTTATCCTGTATACCTCGGACTTTAGATACAACACTGAGTTATGTCATTTGTAGAAATTTTCTGATGACTCAGCAATAGTTGGGTGTATGAAGGGCCTTGGTGGAGGACTTTATCAAATGGTGCAAGTTGAATCATCTGCAGCTCAACATCAATAAGACAAAAGAGATGGTGATGGACTTTAGGAAGACCAAGCCTGCACTGCTCCCTGTTACTATTGGTGGTGAGGATCTACAAGTGCTTGGGGTTGCACATAGATGACAGACTTGAGTGGAGCATCAACACAGAGGCTTGTGCAAGAAGGGCCAGAGTTCCTGAGGAGACTGAGGTCCTTTGGAATATGCAGGCCTCTCTTTCACGTATTTTACCAGTCTGTTATCACCAGTACAATCTTCTATGCAGTGGTGTGTTGGGGCAATGGCATCAGTATGGGTGATGCCAGCAGGCTCAATAAACTGATTAAAATGACTGGCTCTGTTATTGGAGTCAAACTGGACACACTGGAGGCTGTGGTAGAACAAAGGACCCTACAGAAAATCCTGGCAATTCTGAAAAATGTTTCTCACCGTCTGCATGCCACCTTGGCTGAACAGAGGAGCACTTTTAGTAATAGACTAAGGCAAGTGTGCTGCTTCAAAGAATGCTATATAAGGTCATTCTTACCCTTGGCCATTAGGCTCTGTATTGAGCCAGGGATGTGATGACCCCCTCCTGTTAGACTCTTTGATGTAACTTATTTTTTATTCTTTCTCACTTTTCTTGTAATATTTGTATATCTGTGCACTTGTAATGGTACTGTGACACTGTAATTTCACAGTAACTTGTAACGGTACTGTGACACTGTAATTTCCTTTGGGATCAATAAGGTAACTATCTATCTATCTTCCTATGGTCATAATCATCTTAAGCAAGGCAAACTAACATTGTTCTGTACAGAGTTCACAGGGTAAGATAGCACAGTGCCCTAAACTGCCTCACCTACCAGCACCTACACACAAGGGATAATTTTCAATTACCTATTGACCTATTGGAATTTGGGAGGAAATTTGAGTACCTGGGAGAAACCCATCTGGTAATGGACAATATACAAATGACAAGCACAGAAATCTAGCGGCTAGGATAGAACCTTGGCCACTCTGAGCCAATGGCTCAACAATTGTGCCACTGCTTTAGCAACATGCCAATGTGAGTTACAAACTACAAATTTTAATGCATTTACTCAACTTTACGTATGTTGATACTTATAAAACTTATTTATTTTCTGGGGATTTATCCAGCTTCTCATACTATCTACTCATACATTGTAATTTTCTTCCCTTATTTCATTGAGCACTCGAAAAATAAATAATATCTATTTCTTGGTTTGTTTGTTTGATTTGGGTTCCACCAATCAATCTCGGATATAATAGAAGTCACTGATTTCTTTTCGGCTATTCTGACTTGAAAGTGCAGGATGCTCAATTTTTCCCTGGTGAATTCTTTGAAAAACTAATCATTCAGAATATTATATGTCTTGTGTTTGTTCTCATGATTTTGATTTGTTTTTCTCTTTCATTATTCCTTCTCATTTTCTGCAGGGCACCTTACCATAATGTTATACATTACTGTTAGTTATATTTACCCTACACTGATAGGTTCTTTGGCTTAGGTACTTTTGCTGGGAAACTGGCTTGCACCAATTGTCGGTGTGCTAAAACATGGCTGTTTTCAGTGGGTGCAAAATATGTGAGAAATGGCCAGTAGTTAGACAAAGAATCAAGTTTAAAATAAGACTTGGTCAACAAAATTCCACCCATCTTCTTGCATTGCCTGGCACATTTCTGTACAGCAAACAGAAAAGTTATCATTAACAACATAAATTCTGCAGATGCTGGAAGAAAATAAATTAACGTTGAAGACATTCTTTCCATCGTGAACACACAGCTCCCACTTTGGCTGCTAGAAAGCCGACAGAGGCTGCTGAAGGGTAGAAGACAGTTCCACAATCAACTTTAAGTGTATGTGCAAGTCATGGTCAATAAGATGCCTGCCAGGCAGAAAGCTCTATGCAGGGAGAGTGGGAGTGTGATGGCAGCAGATCTTCAAGGTCTGCTGCAAGAGGAGCTTGGCAGGTTGTGAGCACAGCAGGAACAATCTAAACATGATACAGCAATTCAGGAAGAAATTTCATGTCAATGCCAAATACTGTATTCCAGAGGGACCTACACAATACAGTTCACATCCACAAAGAACAGATCCTCACTGAAAATGTGTTTTTTTTGTGTGTGTAGAGGTCTGAACTCTTTAAACTAGAGCCGCTCATCAGAAAATACCGAGTTCTTGTCATGAGCTGTTAAGGAATTTGTGTGTTGTAATCAGTGCATGTGCTTGAAAAGTGGAAAGAAAAGCCACAGGTCAGCAGCAGAAGTGGAGGGAGAAGCAGGGCCTCTGTTTTTTCTCTCACAGATCTTACCTGACCTGCTGAGTATCCTCAGCAAAGTTTGTGCTTATTCAAGCAGTAAATGCAGTGACTTTGTGTCTTTTTTTTTGCTGTTCTGGCAGATTAATAGTATTCTACTATGGTATAATGGAATGCAGAGTGTAGATGATCTCTTAAAATCACTGGGAATTTTATTTTGCGGGCTCGTTATAAACATGAGCCTCTCTGAGCACATGTCCCTTATAACCAATGAGGTTGATACCTGCTCCTTCTGCTCATGCTGAGCAAGGACGTTACTTTGATGGCAACCTTCTCACTCCTGCTCCTCTCACTTCAGTTTATGGCTCAAGGCTCTCAGCAGAATTATGCCATTTCCCACAGCTTCTGTTGACCTTTGTGTGTCTCTCACTGTGTGGAGGAGTTCAAGAAGAAGGAGGCAGCCATGGTTGTTGAGGGCAGTGCCAGCCTTCGTAGATGTCCTGCAGTGCACATTCTAACAGAATGCAGGAGTTCATATGTGTTTCTTAGGAACATGGTCTTCACAATCAGGAAATTTTGTTTGTGATCCACAAGAATCTACACATTGAAAAGTGTGTAAATATATTCTCTTCCTTAGAAGATCCAGGTTGCAAAGGGACAGAACTGCAGTCAATGGCTACCTTCACAAATGGGAATGCAGTGGTGCAGTCAAATCCACCTCCTCAATGTGTCTGAAATCAGTTTTAATGAAATTATTTCTTCAGGATTACAGTACTTGGGAGGCCACTCATGTGTTGCGGTGAGCTGCAGATTGAGAAGCATGACAAAGATCTGCTTTGGCCACTTGGAAAGATCCAGTAGTGAGGAAGTTGCAAGTCAATGCAACCTTAGCCTCCAGGCATGAGAGCATGGGAAAATTTCTTCCAACACAATGACTTGTATTTCAGTGATGATAACCTTGGAAACTTTGTGAAGCATGGTTCATCAGTGGAGTCTAGATAGGATCTGCTGTTCGCTGAAGGGCATGTTTATGCCTGTTAGCCATGTTTTGGCAAGAACAAGAATGCAGCAGTTGCTCATCTCATGCTGGGTCGGGTGCAGATGAAACCAGTCCAGCTTGTCTTCCAGGAAACAAACACTGGAGAGCAACACCAATGGGAGAGCCAGCCTGCAGGGGCCCAGCGCCCAACCAAGCATGGATTCCGGCATGCTGGCTGTGCTCCTGTCCTCTCCCACAGCGCCTCCTCCCCTGGGTGGCTGTACATGCGATGCCGTGACATGAATGCCTGGTCTGTGCAACAACTGATGCCACACAGTTCCCCCATCATGTAATCTCGCCAATGAGCCACTGAACTGGACTTGCAGCATTTAGTCCTGTCAATGACCATCAGGATCGCGCGATCTCAGGAAAAATATTTAAGCCACAAATTTGCACCATTTGTTGAATCCGGAGAGGCTGCTGCAATCTAGCACTCTGCCATCCTACTGGACGAATGTGTTTGGGCATATCCTCCACTGAGGCACCAATGAAAGAAATATCTTAGCGGTTCAATACTGGAAAAATGCTTCCCACTGAATTAGCGCATCTTATGGAGTTTGGATGGTTTCCATCTGTATCCAATTATGAAGGTGTCAATCAAGTCTTCCATTACAGTATCACCAGGGTCTTTATGTAAATAGTAGAAAGAGCAACAAACTGTATGAAGTGCTCTTAGTTCTCCTGAGACTGATATGTTTGCACTCTTACAAAGTGCAGATTACTGTGGAGCTCTTTACTGCAGTTTACTGTACTTGGAAAAGTGTGTTCTGTGAATAATGATGTGGGAACAATGTCAGCTATGATGCCAAGTCTATGGTACTCCATCTACTTTCATGTGTGCTGTCATTTTACCCAGAAACTATACCAGACGTGAGAAATAAATATGGACCACGTTGCCTTAAAAATAATAAATAGATTTATTGTCACATGTACCAAGGTACAGTGAAAAACTTGTCTTGCATGCTGTTCGTATAGATAAGCACATTGCAACAATGCATTGAGGTAATACAAGGTAACACAACAATCGAGTTCAGAATGAAGAGCTACAGTTAAGTTCAGAATGAAGAGCTACAGTTACAAAGTACAGTGCAGGTGGAAAATAAGATGCAAGATTGTAGTGAGGTAGATTATGAGGTCAAGATTCTGTCTTATTGTACGAGGGAACCATTCAATAGCTTTATAACAGCTGGATAGAAGTCATCCCTGAGCCTGCAGATAAGGGCTTTCAGGCTTTTGAATCTTCCACCTGATGGGAGGAAGAGTGAAGAAAGGATGTTAGGGTGGGTGGGGTATTTGATTATGCTGGCTGATTATAGTATTGAAGGCATAGCTGTAATCAATAAGCAGTGGTCCAGAATAGTTATCTTTTCTCTCCAGGTGGTCCAGAAATGAATGTACAGCCAGGGAGATGGCATCTTCTATAGACTGGGTTGAGGTAGTCTGAGAGGCTGGAGTTAATGCATCTATGAGCAGCCTCTTCATGATGGTGGATGTCGGAGCTACTGGTATTAGTCAGTATGTTTCTCAGAATGATAGTGGGCTTTTTAAATGTTGGGAATCTGAGATTGAAGTAGGGAGAGGTTTAAAGCGTGTCTGCAAGTACCTTCAGCAGCTGATCTGCTCAGGATCTAAGGACACGTCCATGGACAAAATCTGGTCCAGATGCTTTCCACAGGTTCACTCTCTGGAAGACTGATCTTACATCCAGAACGGTGACTACGGGTACAGTTGTATTGGAAGCTGTCAGGGTGGGTGGTGACATTCCAATCTCCTTCTGTTCAAAGCATGCAAAAAATCCATAAAGCTCATCAGAAATAGATGTGCTGTTGTTGGCAATGTTGCTCAACTTTGTCTTGTCACCTGTAGATATAGCAAAGCTGATGGCTGTTCTTGTACTCAATTTTGGACTATTGTCTCTTTGCATCCCAAATGGCTTTATGAAGGTGGTATCTCATTTTTTTTGTAAAGATCATAGGCACCTGATATGAATCGTACAGTTCTAGACATCAATAGGGAGTGGATCTCCCAGTTCATCCATAGTTCCTGGTTTGGGAACACCCAGATTGTTTGCTTTGGTACGTCTGCTCTAGGTAATCATATTTTAGCACTGCAATATTCCTTCATTCACCATTAAATGTTTCCAGTATTTTCTTGTATACGTACATGTACACACCCCAGTAGCCCTCCTGTAATTTCTCAAGTATTTCTCTCTACTATATCACTCAATTTGACAAATAATCCATTTTGGGTCACACTTATATAATATGAACTGTTGAACTTTGGCATTATTTATATTGGACACGTACAGTTGTATTGTACCTTCTGAACTGTTGTACTGCCTCTGAAGATGATGGACAGCTTCAGCTATTTCATTTGTTTTAGCAAACCCGTTGACATTGACTTCAGCCCATTTCAGTGATGCATGTGGGCTTCTGTCTGAGATATCTTTTGCCTCACAGATTATGTTGATATTTATTTTGTGTGATCTCTGCCCTCCATAGTGCTGTGACATCCATTTTGAGCGTGTTATCTGGATAAGGTATTAACACCGAGTCTAGATATCCACCGCTTCCTATTATCCTCTTTAATACATTGGGTCACAAGTCAGTTCAGCATTGATTTTAAACCTTTTGGGCTTATTTATATGGGAAATTTATCACTGAAATAACACTTTGCTCTAACATAGTCCCTTTTATTTTAATTGTGACTGTTTAAAATCCATCAAGTATTTTCTGAGGTTTTGTAAGTGCAAAGTTATTCCAACAATTGTCATTGTATACTTAACATACTGAATAAAAGTGTTAAAACTTCCCTGATTTGAATACCAAGCAAGAGAAAATGTGCAGATGCTGGAAATCCTGAGCAACACACACAAAATGTTGGAGGAACTCAGCAGGCCAGGCAGCATAAGAACATGAGAAATAGTAGGCCATCTGGCCCGTTGAGCCTGCTCTGCCATAAGATCATGGCTGATCTGGCCATGGACTCATCTCCACCTAACAGCCTTTTCCGCATAACCGTTAATTCCCCTGCTACGCAAAAATCTATCCAACCTTGTCTTAAGTATATTTACTGAGGTAGACTCCACTACTTTATTGGGCAGAGAATTCCACAGATTCACCACTCTCTGGGAAAAGCAGTTCCTCCTCATCTCTGTCCTAAATCTACTCCCCCAAATCTTTTGGGCCAAAACATTGACCGTACGTTTTTCCATAGATGCTGCCTGGCCTGCTGAGTTCCTCCAGCATTTTGTGTGTATTGCGCTACTTTGAATACTTGGCATTTAAGTACTTTATCAATTTACCATAACTCGGGACATTTGCACCTGATATTAAAAGGGAAAGAACTTCCCAAAGATTTTACAGATCTTGCATTGAATCACACCAAGAATTGATTGTATGTCACTAGAGATTAGAGAAATGCAACAAACATGGAGCCAAGGTTGAGCATTTCTTAACTGAGCTGGATTGCCACCAAATTTGATTATGAATCTTGTAACCACACAAGAGAAATAAATAATGGGAGTGATTTCTGAAGAAATGCAATGGGGAAAGAAGATCTGTAGTCCTGTGCAAAATTATTGGAACTTCATGAGTGCCAACAGATTGGAAATTTTCTGAAGAAAGCAAAAGTTCTGAATTTACAGAACACTTAATCCCAGTAATTCATAAGTAAATAAGGAGGAACTGGAGGTCATCCAGCCATTCAAATTTCTGCCATTCATCAACATTAAAGATAATCTTTTACTTTGGAAGTATACATTTTCCTGTAATATATAATCCCTAATTTCCAGAGAGCTATTAATCACTATTCAGAAATAATTCAGTAACTGAATTTCTACAGCCCCCGAGGGAGGGAATTTCCAAGATTGCCCACCTTCTGAGTGAAGAAATTCCTCCTCTTCTCTGTCTGAAAGAGCATATGCCTGTTTTGAGATAGTAACTAGTAGCATTAAACCCAACAGCCAGAGAAACATTCTCACCGGATCTGTCAAACCCTGTAAGGTATGTTGCAAGTTTCAATGCGATCCTCTTTCATTCTTCTGAACTCTAGACAACACAGGGTCACTTTCCTCTCGTATTACAAACCCATCGTCCCTCAAACCAGTCCAGTGAAACTTTGCTGCATTTCCTTTCATTCTTTCTTATGTAAGGAGCCCAAAATTGTCTCGGTGCATCAGGGCAGTGAAGATTTTTTCTACATTTCTATTGAAATCTTCCCAGACTATTTACCTTCCCAATTATTTTTATATCTGCATATTGACTATGTGATGTATTCAAACAAACCTATGTACCTTTGAGCATCAACACAATTCAATCTGTTGTGTTTCAAAGACAACTCTGAGATTTGAAGTTGTTCACAAAAGAAGTAACCACACATTTTGTTGAATTCATTCTACTGTGTCCTTACCCACTCCTTCATTTTGCCTATATTGTTTTGAGGATGCTTTACAATCTTCACTCTACTCACCATCCAACCAGGTTTCATATCATCGGCAATGTTGAAAATATGGCATTCAATCCTCTCAGCCAAATCATTTATAAAGGTCTTGAAGGATTGTGTGGTAAACATCAATCCTTGAAGGAACCAACATGTCACTGTCTGTTTACTTGAAAGGATACACGTATTCCCACTCCCTGCTTCCTGCTTTGTCACCAGTTCTCAATTTACCTCAGAGTATTGTTCACAATTCATGTTCCATAAGCATATTCATTGACCTCCTGTCCACGACCTACCAGGAAAAACCACACACACCATATCCACCAGATTCCTCTTTCAATGCTGATCACATTGGATAATATTTTCAAATAACCCTAGTAACATAAGAAACATAGGAATGTACGGCATAGTACAGGTCCTTCAGCCCACAATGTTGTGCCGACCATGTAACCTACTCTAGAAACTGCCTAGAAATTCCCTACTGCATAGCCCTCTATTTTACTAAGCTCCACGTACCTATCTCAGAGCCTCTGAAATATTTATAGGAGATGGTTTTGAGCGAGGTATATTGATGTCATTTGAACAATCAAAGGATAAATATAAAATATCTAATAATACTTTCTTTTGCTACTTTCAGTTAAGGGCTTACTTAATAGGTAAGCTGGGTCAAACAATGTTTTTGCCAAAAGCTAATGAAATTGAAATTTTAATTCAGAAAGGGAAAATTAAAAAATTTATTTCTTGTATGTATAATTTGATTCAAGAACAGACAATTAAACAAGGAACCCATAAGTCAAAGCAAAAATGGGAAACAGATCTGAATATTAATATTGATGAAATAAATTGGTCAAGACTTTGTCTGGACAGTATGACAAATACAATAAATGTTCGACTTAGATTAGTACAATATAATTTTTTACACCAATTATATATTACACCACAAAAAATAAATAGATTAAATTCAAATCTATCTGATAAATGTTTTCGGTGTAATCAAGAAATTGGTACTTTTTTACATTCTACTTGGTCTTGTTTTAAAATTCAACCCTTTTGGATAAATTTAAGAGTCTTATTGGAACAAATTACTGGAATTCAACTTCCACATAACCCTGTATTATTTCTATTAGGTGATATTGAAGGGATAAAACCGAAACTTAAATTGAATAAATATCAGAAAGAATTTATAAAAATTGCATTGGCAGTAGCTAAGAAGACTATAGCAGTTACTTGGAAATCTGATTAGTATTTAAGTATGGATCGTTGGAATAATGAAATGGCTAGTTCTATTCCACTTGAAAAAATTACTTATAATTTAAGAGATAATTATCTAACATTCTTGAATATTTGGCGCCCTTATTTACAAAAGATAGGATGTCATATTTAACTGCTCCGACAAAGAATTTGGTTACTTGGGGAAAATAACGAATAATTATACCAAATTTATTTTGAATCCTATGGAGCATGTGGAAACCTTCCAATACCCAGGCGGCTCTTCTTTTTTTTTCTCTTTCTTTCTTTTAGGTAGGACTATATATATGGGGGGGGGAGGGTTAAGGGGAGGGGGGGTGGGTAGATTTTATCTTTTCATGTATTCTTTTTGAAAATTCAATAAAAATTATATTAAAAAAAGAGCCTCTGAGAAGACCTCATTTTATCCGCCTCAACCACCTTTGCTGGCAGTGCATTCCACACACGCACCACTCTCTGTGTGAAAAACTTACCTCTGACATCCCCCTCCATACCTAATTTCAAGCACTCTTGAACGTCGCCCCTCAAGTCAGCCATTTCAGCCCCTGGGAAAAGCCTCCGGCCATCCACACGATCAATGCCTCTCATCATCTTATATACCTCTACCAGGTCACTGCTCAACCTCACTCACTCCAAGGAGAAAAGGCCAAGTTCACTCAACCTTTTCTCATAGGCATGCTCTCCAATCCAGGCAACATCCTTGTAAATCTCCTCTGCACTCCCTCTATAGTATCCACATCCTTCCTGTAATGAGGTGACCAGATTAATCAAGCACAGTTTCCTTTCCAGATCTATGTTTATCCTGATCACTGTTCTGTTATTACATCCTTACAGATTCCATTCTTCTCCATACAACTGACATCAGGTTAAAATGGTGGAAACTCCTGTTTTCTTTTTCCTTCCTGTCTTATATAGTTGGGTAACTTTTCTACAGTGTTCTCCACAGAAGCAATACTAAAATCCTTCAAAATTCTGCTGTGTAGATAATCAAGTTCTTGGGACTTATTGTCTATCAAACTCACCAAGTTCTCTAAGACTATATTTTGGTGGATGCTTATATCTATCAGTTCGCCATGCAAGCTTGTCCCTGTTTGTGTCTTCTTCGGTGAAGGCTGACACAACATAACTACAGTTGGCCCTCCTTATCCGCGAGGGATTGATTCTGAGATCCCCCCCCCCACCCAGATACCAAAAAACGCGGATGATCAAGTCCCTAATTTAACCTGTCTCAGTGCAGGTGGACTTTAGGAACCAGGGCAGCACAGGACCCACCGCCCTCAGTGTTTCTGTTCCGTTGACTTATAATACCTAGTACAATGTAAATGCTATGTAAATAGTTGTTACACTGTATTGTTCAGGGAATAATGACAAGAAAAAAAGTCTGTACATGTACAGTACAGACACAACCATCGTAGATCTGGGAATGCTGATGCCAATTCTCCCATGATCTTTAAGTTCTTGAGGCTGTAGCACTTTACATAGCCAGCCAGCCAACCCTAGCACTAACACTCCCACGAATTTCAGCTTCTTTCTGCTTTATTGTACGAATGCTCGATTCGTTCTTACTGACCTTACGGCTCACTTTGGAATGCAACATGCCACTTTTCAAAAGATCTAATTTCTCGGCGACAGATAGCACTTTACGCTCCCTCTTAGCCTTTGAGGAATTGCTTTGACCACGTAATTGCTTTTTGGGAGTCATTTTTTCACAGAAACAAAGTAGCAAATAACCGAGACACAAGGCGAACAGTGCTCGAACAACGAGTGCTGGCGAGAGAACTTCCGGGTTTTCCCGATTCACGGTTGGTTGAATTCGCGCATGTGGAACTCGTGGATAAGGAGGGCCGACTGTATTTCTTTATTTCTTTGTTGTTTCTTTATTCACCCATTATAAATACTCATGACGTTTTAAAGCAGCCTGCATCTGGGCTTTCTTTTTCTTTTTACATAGAAATTTATATCTCATAGTCCTCCTTTACTGAATCCTAAAATGCTGTACATTCTGAAGCTGAATGCTATTTCTGACAACCTTACAAGTAATTTCCATTGATTTAATGCTGCCTTTTAATTTTTTTGACAGCTGCAAATGAATCACTTTTCCTTTGAGTTATAAAAGGTCTTTTTTTGCATTGTATGCATTGTTTATTATAGTGCTTTCATTGCTTAACTATTATCAAAACTTTCAAAGTATTTTCCCAGTTAAACACTGACAAACTCTAACCTTCATAGTTCCCGTTTTAAGAATTTGGATTGAACAAAATCCCCTTCAAATTCAATTCAAACTTTTCAAACTTTTTTGGCCAAAGTTATGTAAAAAGTCCATTTGGAAAGATCATGATTAACTCTTTCTCACATTGCATCCTGGTTGGTCCCTCATTTCCAATTTCAATTCCTTCTCATGATTGCATTACTCCACAAAAAGCCGGATTGCCATGCAAGAGCTTGTCATTTCCATAAGACCATAAGATATAGGAGCAGAATTAGGTCACTTGGCTCATTTGAGCCTGCTGTGCCATTTCATCAATGCTGATCCATTTTCCACCTCAGCCCTAGTCTCCGGCCTTGTCCCTGTATCCCGTCATGCCTTGACCAATAAAGAATCTATCAACCTCTACCTTAAATATACATTAAAACTTGGTCTTCACAGCTGCCTGTGGCAACAAATTTCGCCGCTTCACCACCTTGTGGCCGAAGAAGTTCCTCTGTGACTTTATTCTGGAAGGACACTCCTCTATCCTGGATGCTGAGTCCTCTGGTTCTAAACACTCCCATTACAGGAAACATCCTCTCACATACACTCTATCAAGGCCTTTCAGCATTTGAAAGATTTCAATGAGGTCGCCCCTCATTCTTCTGAATTCTAGTGAATACAGGCCCAGAGCTCATCAAATGCTCTTCATATGACAAGCCCTTCAATCCTGGAATAATTTTCATGAACCTCTGTTAAATTATATGTCAGCATATCTTTTCTAAGATTAAGGGCCTAAAAATGCTCACAATTCTCCAAGTGAGGCCTCACCAGTGCTTTATAAAGCCTCAACATTGTATCCTTGCTTTATATTTTTGTTCAAATGAATGCTAACATCACATTTTCCTTCCCCATCACAGACTCAACCTGAAAATTAACTTTTAGGAAATCCTGCACATGGGCTCCTAAGTCCGTTTGCACCTCAGGTTTTAGAATTTTTTCTCCATTTAGAAAATAACAACCCTTTCATTTCTTCTACCGAAATGCATGACCATACACTTTCTGATACTGTATTCCATTTGCCACTTCTTTGCCCATTCTCCAAATCTTAGTCCTTCTGTAGCTTCTCTACTCCATCAAAGCTACCTGCCCCTCCACCTATCTTCACATTGTCCACAAACTTTGCAACAAACCCATCAATTCCATCATCAAATTATTGACATATTGTATAATCTAAAAAGAAGTGGTCCCAACACAGACCCCTGTGGAAAACCACTAGTCACTGCCAGCCAACCAGAAAAGGTTTCCTTTATTCCCACTCTTTGTCCCCTGCCAATCGGCCAATGCTCTATCCATGCCAGTATCTTTCCTGTAATACAATGGGCTTGTAACTTGTATAACAGCCTCATGTATGACACCTTGGCAAAGGCCTTCTGAAAATCCAAGTACACAACATCAACCAATTCTTCTTTGTCTATGCTGCTTGCTATTTCTTCACAGAATTCCAACAGGTTTGTCAGGCATAATTTTTCCTGAGGAAACCATGCTGACTATGGCCTATTGTGTGCCTCCAAGTACCCTAAAACCACATACTTAACAATCGATTCCAACATCTTCCCACCCACTGAGGTCAGACTAACTGGCCTATAATTTCCTTGCTTCTGCCTTTCTCGAAGAGTGGAGTGACATCTGCAATTTTCCAGTCTTCTGGAACAATTCCAGAATCTAGTGATTCTTGGAAGATCATTAATGCTTCCACAGTCTCTTTGGCTACGAATTACAGAACCCTGGACTATATACCGTTTGGTCTAGCTGACTTATCTATCTGCAGACTTCTCAGTTTTCCAAAAGCCTTCTCCGTTTTCCAAAAGCCTTCTCCCTATTAATGGAAACTTCACACACTTCTGATTCTTGATACTCTGGAAATTTCACCATATTGCTAGTGTCTTCCACAGTGAAGACTGATGCAAGGTACTTATTCAGTTCATCCACCATTTCCTTGTGCCCCAGCATTATCCTGTGGCCTCTGAATTGCTTCCAGAAATTCCAGCTCTTGCTGCTCTGCTGTCATCCCTGCTATTGTTATTTTCCAATCAGTTTTGGCCATCTCGCTCTCATATCTCTATAATTCCCTTTACTCCACTGTAGTACTGATACATCTGACTTTATCTTCTCCTTCTCAAATTTCGGGGTGAGTTGGATCATATTATGATCACTCTTCCCTAAGGGTTCTTTTTTTACCTTAAGCTCAACACCCAATCTAGAATGGCTGATCCCATAGTGGGTTCAACCATGAGCTACTCTGAAGAGCTATCTTAAATGCATTCTAGAAATTCATCTTCTTGGGATCCGGCAGCAATCTGTTTTTCCCAATTTTCCTGCAGATTGAAGTGCCCTATGATTATTGTAATATTGCCTTTCTGTCTACCATTGTAATTTATAGATCACATCATTATTTCTGTTCGGGAGTCCGTATACAACTCCCATCAGGGTCTTTTTACCCATGCAGTTCCTGAACTCTTCCCTCAACGATTAAACATCTTCCGATCCTGTGACACCTCTTACTAATGATGAGAAAATCTGCAGATTCAGGAAATCCAAGTAACACACACAAAATGCTGGAGGAACTCAGCAGGCCAAGCAACATCTATGGAAAAGAGTAAACGTTCTATATCTCAGATGAGAAACATCGACTGTTTACTCTTTTCTATAGATGCTGCCTGACCTGTTGAGTTCCTCCAGCTTTTTGTTTGTGTTAGCTCTGTCTAATGATTTGATTTCATTTTAAACCAGCAGAGCCACCCCAACCCCTCTGCCTACCAGCCTGTCCTTTCGATACAATGTGTATCCTTGGACATTAAGCTCCCAATTATAATCTTCTTTCAGTCATGATTCCATGATGCCTACAACATCATACATGCCAATCTGTAACTGTGCTATAAGTCTATCTACCTTATTTTGTATACGGTGCACATTCAAATATAACACCTTCATCATATATTCATCCTTTTTGATTTTGTCTACCTTTTTCATTGTAACTTGGCCTGTTGACTGCTGGGAGTCTCAGTACACATTGCCTTTGTTTGTAAACTAACTATCTCATCCTCAGCACTATTACTTCATTTCCCACCCCCTGCCAAATTAGTTTCAACCCTCCTGAACAACTCTAGCTAACTTGCTCGTGAGGATATTGGACCCCCTTGAGTTCCCTTTTATGGAGGTCTTACCTCCCCCAGAAGAGATCCCAGTGATCTATAAATCTGAACCCAAGCCCCCTGCACCAGTCCCTCAGCCACACATTCATCTGCCAAATCATCCTATTCTTACCCTTACTGGTGCATGGCGCAGACAGCAATCCAGAGATTACTACCCTGGAGGTCCTGTTTTTCAGCTTTCTACCTAACTCCCTAAACTCTCTCTTCAGTATCTCCTCATCTTATCTAACTATGTCTGGGTGTCAATATGCACCAAGACTTCAGGCTGTTGCCCCTTGCCCTTGAGAATACCATGGACCCGGCCCAAGGCATCCCTGATCCTGGCACAAGGGAGGCAACATATCGTGCGGGTGTCTTTATCACGCTGTCTTTGTTCCACTAACTATGGAATCTCTTATCAACACTGCAGTCCCCTTCACCTCTTTGCTCTTCTAAGCCACAGCACCAGACTCAGTGCGAGAGACCCGGTCATTGTGGCTCTCCCCCTGTACATCTTCAGATATTATTGGTATTATCCTGAAGGTTACCATTGGTAGTTTGGTAAATGGTAAATTTGTTGTAGTTATCTAGATCAGCAGTGAGTCCAAGCGATAGCATCTGCAGCAAGCTCCGTACAAGGCATGTATTCTTACTGACGTTATTGCAGTATCCTTGTGAGTTGCTGTCACATCTCATGAGCTTTAACTCATTGGATTCTCATGGAAGTGATGTCAGCATCAGAGTCATATTTATTATCACTGATGTATGTTATGAAAGTTGTTTTGTGGCAACAGCCCAGTTCAGGACATAAAAATCACTAAATTACCAAAAAAATAGTGCAAATGATGAATAATGAGGCAGTATCAATGGATCGTTCAGAAATCTGATGTTTGAAAGGACAAAGTTGTCCTTAAAGCATTGAGTGTAGGGCCTCAAGCTCCTGTACTTCCTCTCAAAATGGTTGTAATGTGAAGAGGGTATGGCTTGGACAGTGAGGGTTTTAATGATGGATGCCGCCTTCTTGACGCACTGCCTTTTGTAGGCGTCCTCAGCGGCAGGGAGAGTTGTGCTCATGACAGAACTGTCTGAGTCTATGACCATCTGTAACCTCTTGTGATCCTGTGCATTGGAAGCTTCATACCAAACTGTGATGAAACCAGTCAGAATGCTATCCGCCAAAGATATGTAGAAATTTACAAAAGCCTTTTGTGACAAGCCGAATCTCAAACTTTTAATTAAATATCGCCACTGGCATACCTTGCTTGTGATTGCATCAATGTTAACTGTAAATAACTGAAATCCATTCCTTACAGAAAATTCATTTCTATAATGGCTTCTGCATTCTTTTCAGGATGACCCAAAGTGCATTGCAAAAAAAATTACATATACTTTGAAGTGTAAACACTGCTTCAATGTTGGGAATTGATGATCATTTGTGTGCATCAACTTAATAAATTCCCATGAAGAAAAACATGGGGAATGTTATAATGTTGAATGAAAGGTGAATATTTGCCAGAACAACTTGCCAGCTTTCACTCAAAACGGTGCTGTGGGATCCACCAGAGACATCAGGCAAAAAGACAGGAACAATGATTGTTCAGCACTCCCCTCAGCACTGCACTGGCTTGTCAGCCTGGAGGTTTTTGCTTAAGTCCCCATCTCTGAATGTCAAGTGAGCGAGCTGTGACTTAGCCACACATGACAATATAAAGTTATAATTAAGGACAACACGTGGGGTATGCTTTCTACACTCATATCTAGCATTGAAAAAAATCCAGATTTCCTATGAGCTGTGCTGGCATCTGTGTTATATATAACACAAGCGAAGAGTTAATGTCTAACAGTTAATTTTTGGTTGATGGCAATCATTTGAGGGTAAATCAGGGTTTTCAAAAATAAACAGTTCCAATTGCTGAAGATTAATCATAATGTTACTAAAAGAAACAGTAAATGTAACCCTTGTAGGTATAGATAGAACAAGAGAAAAGTTAATGATATAACCATAATTATAGCAAATGTACTATTCGGTGGCTACACTTGAAAGCCCTGACTAAGCCAAATCTAATTATTTGTGTACAAGTTTGATAATGGGTCAAAGAGAAGAGTATGCTGTTAAATTTTGCTGCATGAGTTTTCTATTGATGTTGTCGTTCAGCTTCATGTTTTGTGGCATACTGATAATCACAAGACAATATTCTTCTAATGAAATGGCAGTTTTCTTATCATTGTACATGACTAATGACTGAAACAATTCATGTGCACTGTGTCAGAGCCAGAGGTGTCCCATTCCTTGGAACATGAGAAACAGTAAAGGCTTGTCTAAAGAATCATAAAATCTCACAGTGATCATAATTGCCTTTTCTTTCATTGTCTTTCAGTGCTCTTTGATGACTGCAGTGGGAATGAAGGGCTGGTGTTTTCAATTTCTAATCCAGACTTGCGGGTTGAAGCAGATGGTTCTGTATTTGCTGTAAAAGATATGGACCTCACTATACCTGGATTCTACATCCAAGCAACATCTGTTCAAGTGCAAGACTTGGTCAAAGTTCAGATTCTAAGAGAAGAAGATACTCGCAGTAGTACTTTGAAGGTAATAGTGTATATGCAGAAGGAAAATACCATTTGGCTTGTTTAAGCCAAATATTTGATTTTATATGTTTGAAATCTTCTATATTATCCCATATATCCATACAAATCTTTGAAAGAAGCCAAAAGATATTAGTACTGCTTCACATTTAACAGTCGACTACATGCAGAGATTCATTGTGCCAAGGTCTGTTTTACAGCAGTGAATTAATGATGGAAAGAAAGAAGAAAATGGGAAGTCTTTAACAAAATCAGCATTTCTCCATATTTCACTGGACTAGTAGTCTTGAATTTTCCCTACAGTGAGTCTTAAGCTCACAAGCGCAAGGCAGAGATGATAGTTCTATGAATCAAGTCCATGAAAATGCCAAATAGACATTTCTCCCTGTGGGTGAAAAGAATGAAAGGGGTTAATGTCAGCAAATAGCTTTCACAACATTACGTCCAGATATAATGGTATGGTCTGACACCAGTAGAGAAGCGGTTATTGGTGAACTCACAGTCCCCTGGGAAGACAACATCGATGAAGCCCATGAGCGCAAGTTAACTAAGTATGCAGAGTTAAGATCAGAGTGCAGAGACAGAGGGTGGAAGGTCTCAGGCTGCCCATTCGAAGTAGGCTGCTGTGGGTTTATTGCGTTCACTCTCCAGAAGTGACAGCGTCACCTTGGCTTCACTAGAAGAGAGATCAAGTCAACCAGCAGGGCTGTAGCTGAGGTAGCAGAGAAAGGATCAGCATGGGTGTGGACCAAGTATGTCCAGAGGGGCAGATAGTCAGACAGTGTACACATATCTTGCAAACCCTTCAGTAGTTGCATAGACACCTGAAGAGTAGACTATCTGTTGGATGGAAGTGACCAACAACTCTGATAGAGGCAGATGACAAGTTTTTAAGCTCACCAGTGGGAGGTGGTGCTTTAGCACTGCTGGCCCACCACCTCAAGGGAGTCTTGATCATAAGCGGGCCGAAACTCCTGAAGACAGGTGGCAGATCAACTGATGATCCCACTGGTGATAGCACAGGACAGTTAACATCTTAGTCCATGTGTATTTTGTAACTCATAACTCAGCTGTCAAGTATCCTGTTCAGATTTATAGAGTAAAGGTACAATAGGTAAATGGTAAGAGGTCTTGGCAGAGAGTTCAATAACAAAGGAACATCGATGTACATTAATTAATGCAAGGATTAGAGGGGAATTGATGAAAAATATTTCCACCTGAAGCACATTAGAGTCTGGATTCCGCAGCCTTGAGAATATAGCAAAGGAGAACCCTCATTACATTAGCGATGTAGTTGGATGTGCACTTGGAGAATTAAAACATATGCAATTGCAAACTGAGAGTAGAGAATCAGTAGCTCTATTCTCAGCCAGTACGAACATGTTAAATTGGTTCCTGTATTGTTAATTACTCTAGTAGCTATTGAAATCATGCTACAGGAGAGGAAGTAGAGGAGTCTATGTGCTTGAAGCTTATAATGGGAGAACCTGAGAAAAAGTTGATCCATTGTGCTAGAGAACAGTGGTAGGCGGAGCTAATCAAATTATTGCAGTAGAGGAGCTCATCCCATGTACTGGAGGTGATGGAGGATACTGCAAAGAGGGGTTCAAAATGAGACGGTGCAGTAGAAAGGAATATCTTTGTGTTTCAGAATGATCCTGAAAGGGTGGACAGATTTAGCAGATGAAAAGGCAAGGCGCAACCCTGTCTGGTCTAATCAAACCTTTTGGCAAATAGCTAAAACAGTAGTCACAAATATCTCTTTGAGCCAATGTTCTTTTGATGTACAGGAGACCAGCTGTGAGCTGTACAAAAGAATGGTCAAAATAAAAGGATATTAATAGTGTAGCCCCGCCCCCCCGGCCACCCTCAGGGTCGCTCGGCCCGCTGTCGTCTAGGGAAACAACCTCGGCCCCAGCAAACTGGATAATTCGTTTGTGTGGATGCTGTGTGAGGTACCCCACCCCGCCCAAATAACAGACAATACACCAGATACAATTAAATGATTTACAGTTTATAGATATTACTGGAACTATATAATTAAGAGAGAATAAAATATAAAAGGAAAATAAAAAGCGCCACACTTATCAAAGTTCAATCTCTTCGTGCACAAAAACCATTGGAGCTCAAGGACCTTTTTCTTCTCCTTGCGACCGCCTCGGACCACCTCGACTGACCGCCTGGGACCAACAACGGTGGTCGACCAGACGCTCCACACGAGTCCGTCTCTGTCTCCTCGCCGAACGTCCCGCTCGAGGTCCGACCCCGTTAACGGACTCACAGCACCTCGTCCATCCTCTGTCTCGCTCTCCCGCCTTCTGCCCTAAAACCCCACGCATACAGTATCTTCAAATACACCAAAACCATAACAACTATCCCAATTGGTTAATATCACTCTCTTATCACACTCTAAAGCAAAAACAAGCTGCTAGCGCAAACTTTCTCAGCGTTTAACACAACAAAGCCGCATTCCCCAGATTAACATAACAAAGACGCCATTTTAATTAGCCTCTGCATGTAACATAAAAGTCAAAACCCCCTTACAATAGGGATTATAGCATTAAGGGTAAAGCTGTGGATGTGCTGAGCAGATTCGTGCTGTTCTCTGTAACACTTCTTAGCTGTTCTTGGTGATTTGAATGCATATTTTAGATTAGATTAGATTAGATTCAATTTTATTGTCATTGTACCGAGTACAGATAAGAAACCAATGAAATGCATTTAGCATCTGACCAGAAGTGCAAAGAATAGTGTTATTTACAAAATAATTGCGAATTTAAAAAAAAGTGCTACAGCACACATATATAAAAGTACTGAGACAGTACAATACGGATGCAATACTGCTTAGCGCTGTGATGAGAGGTTCAGCAGTGTCACAGCTTCAGGGAAGAAGCTCTTCCTGTGCCTGCTGGTGTGGGGGCAGAGGCTCCTGCAGCACCTACCGGATGAGAAGAGAGTAAAAAGTCCATGGTTAGGGTGAGATGCATCCCTGATAATGCTTTTCGCCCTGCCCAGGCAGCGTTTATGGTAGATGTTCTCAGTGGTGGGCAATTGGGAGCCGATAATCCGCTGGGCTGTTTTCACCACACGCTGGAGTGCTTTGCGGTCCGATACGTGACAATTGCCATACCACACTGAGGTGCAGTTGGTGAGTATGCTCTCAATGGTACAGCGGTAAAAGTCCGTCAGTATCCTGGGACAGAGGTGAGCTTTCTTGATGCTCCGCAGGAAATAAAGCCGTTGTTGCGCCTTTTTGATCAGGATGGAGGAGTTCAGGGACCAGGTGAGATCCTCAGAAATGTGGACACCAAGGAATTTGAAGCTTCATACATGCTCCACTACAGTTCCGTTTATGTAGATGGGGACGTGAGTGTGACTCCTGGCATGCCTGAAGTCCACAATGATCTCCTTGGTCTTCTGGGTGTTAAGGGCCAGATTGTTGTCGGCACACCATGCAGCCAGGTGCTGGACCTCGTCCCTGTAGGCCGTTTCGTCATCCCCTCTGATCAGACCAACCACCATGTCGTCGTCTGCGAACTTGATTATGGAGCTAGAACCATGTACAGGAACGCAGTCTTAGGTGGAAAGGGAGTACAGAAGAGGGCTCAGCACACAGCCTTGAGGCACACCGGTGTTCAGGGTGAGAATGGAGCAGGAGAGGTTGTCTAACTTAACTGATTGGGGTCTGTTAGTCAGAAAGTCCAAGGTCCAATTGCAGAGTGATACGCTGATACCAAGCTGGCGAAGTTTGGTGATCAGCTTGGAGGGGATCACAGTATTGAATGCTGAACTAAAGTCAATGAATAGCATTCTGACATAAGAGTTGGGATCCTTTGCCAAATTTCTATATTTTTGGTACAGTAATAATATATGACCTGAGGAAAAACTTGCACTTGATGATGATCTCATTTAATTTCCACTTGTGTTTTGGAGGTCCCATGGAAGGAAGGTGCTGACATACCCACATTGATGCTGCCTTCATACAAAGGAGACTATCTTATGGAACGGGGAATTGGGCCCAATGACAGGGGTGTTTGCCAACTAAATTGATCTGTTTATTTAAAAAAATGGTGAACATGCTGAAAACCTGAAACAAAACAGCAAATTCAGGAAAATCTTCACAGGTCAGACAGTATCTGGGAAAAGAAACAAAGGTAACATTTTGGTCAAAAAACACCTGTTAAAATCCTTAATCAGATTCTAATCTTTACCCCCAAACAAATTAAAAGTGTAGACAGATTATGATCCTGACTTGACTCTTGGGATGATGGACAAATTTTAAAGAGTCAAGGATTAGACTTGTGTTATGATTTAACAACAGACACAAAATACTGGAGGAACTCAACAGGTCAGGCAATACTTATGGAGAGAAATAAACAGTCGACTTTTCAGGCCAAGACGCTTTAGGACTGATGAAGGGTCTCGGCATAAATGGTGACTGTTTATTCCATTTCATTGATGCTGTGAAACCTGCTGAGTTCCTCCAGCATTGTGCTTGTGTGTTAGAGATAAAGACTGAAGGAAGTGCTCAAAGTCCTCATTGAGTCTTGGGAATCTGTATTTTATTATTGTTGGAGGTTGAGAAGAACCATTCAAGGTGTTATTGAGAACCCAGAGAGTGTGCTTCAGGAGCACATGGAAGTCCTATACAAGTAGTGGAAAGAGTGCATCTCTTCACAAACTACCCAGCCATCTCCTGCCCCATCTACGGAGGAGACTGGTCCTCACATTAGCCACCTTAGAAACTATAAAAACTAGTGTGGAAGCAAGTCACTATTGATACTAAGGGACTGTTAGTGAACCAACCCATTTCCAACCTTCTGATGGAAGGAATGGCATTGATGGAGCAACTGAAAATTGTTGTGCCAAGAACTCTCTAAGGCTGAGCTAAAGTTTGTGAAATGCTTTCCACAATCTAGTTGTGTAACCCTGCGTCCAATTTTCCAGCACACATCCAGGGAATGAAACAAATGTAGAGAACTTCAGAAGCCAACATTTACAGAAAAAGATTCAACAAGCAGCATCAAAAGAGTCACCAGTTATTTTGTTTTCACTAGTGCTATTTGAAAGATAAATGTTGGCTGGGACACTAGAGAACGTGCCATTTTTTTCTTTGAATAATGCAATACATTCCGTTAAATCCACACAGGAGACTAGAGAATGCCATAGTTTAAGATTTGATTCAGTAATGCATTTATCTGTCAGCTTATATTACACATTAAGTCCCAGGAGCAGAGCTTGAACCTATCTCCTAATTCAGATGAAAATGTTCCCATTGAGCAGTGGCCAATATCTTCAAATAGTATACCATGAAAAATTGCTAAATATTGTCTGGATCACATGATAAGTCCAGTTGTCTGCTATGACTGACTACATTCTTATTGGAAAGATAATGAGCAGCTTTCATTGAATAATGTTCGTCCTGATCAAATTCAGGGAAGATCATTGATAAAGTGATCAAAGGTGATTGTGTTAAAAAATCATAGAAAGTATTCTGCAGCATAAATTGTTTCTCCTACATTACACATGTAAGAGTCCCTCCATTTTTTAAGCTGGGGGTTTGGTTACTATGGTGATGCTCCATCAATTGCCCATATACTACTTCAAAATTCCACTTTTAATTATTTTCACAATGTTTTGCCAATAATACTTTTGCTCAAAAAAGCCTTCAAAAAGAATGAAATGTGCAGATTATTTTTATGACTAAAATAGTTAATTCTCCTATCATGACATAGTTAAGTAATCACATGTCTTTAATCTTCCTCGCAGCCTTGAATTATAGGGAATTTTTCACTCCAGATCTTGGGCAGGCTTTGCTAAATGTAATGTGATGAAAAAAGCTCAGCATTGAAGTGAAATTAAGCACAACTTTGGAAATCATTTCTGTGAAAAACATAACTTGTTGTGCAGTCATATTCGTCACTTTCTTTAAAATTACCATTTCTTTACATAGAGACTAATAGTTCCTCTGTACACAATTAATAACTATATCTTTGGATGAGAAGTGCTTTGAGAACAAGGATCAATTTTAGCTGCAGGTATAGTGGGTGAAAATTGTTCATTCAGGAGCTGAAGCAGAAGGCAAACCATCTGGATCTCTGCAGGGAGAGGGCCAGGAGAATTTTAATCCAGGACCCCATCTGCTTAGACCTGTCACTCCTCCATCTTAAACAGTGGAAGCAACAGCTGGTCAATGGACATGTGGGCTATGTTTGGTAGCACAAGATAATCACAGAAGTAACAGGCACTTGTACACAGATTATTGGTTGGGGCAGAAAGACATCCTGGAGCAGTTGAGGGTAATTATTTCTGTAGTAAATGAAAATTACATTAAAGCTGTAATAAAAACAGAGTCTGCAGGCAACGCAGTAGATCAACCAGTATTTGTGGAAAGAGAAACTATTAATGTTTCAAGTTAGGAACCCCTCTTCACAACTGGGAAAAAGAGATTGGTTTTCAGTTGTCGAAAAGGTGGTGGAGAGATGGCTAGAATAAAGGGAGTATCTCTGACAGGAGAACATCAAATGACTTGATGGGGGCAATTATAGTGACTGTTAATCTTGTCAGCTCTCCCATCTAAACATTTAAAGTAACATACAATTTCTATTGTGGCCTGGAGGAGTACTCCAAAGATGAAAGTCCTCCTGCAGTGCCCAAATTTGATCTAATAATTCAGTAGTAATTTTTACTGAACTGAGGTACAGTACTGTTGGTTAGTTCTCAATATTGCTCTGTATTAACAGCTACTTGGCCCTCAATTATTACAAAGGGGAAGTAAAAAGAAGATGCTGTTAATTGATTGATCAGTTGCATGGTCGCTCAGTTTTTGAGGACAGCCTGCTCTAGGCAGATTTACAGCTGCCCCATATTTTTTCCATTTCTTTATAATTGACTTAACTGTATTCCAAGGAATAGTCAGTGACTTGGAAATTTTCTTGAATCCACCTCCTGACTTGTGCTTTTCAATAACCTTTTCATGAAGTTGCTTGGAATGTTCTTTTGTCTTAATGGTGTCATTTTTGCAGGATACCGACTCACCAGCAGTTAGATCTTTCCAGATACAGGTTTATTTTTACTACAATCAATTGTAACAGCATGACTGCACAAGGTCTTTAAAAACAATCTCCATTTAACTAATTATGTGATTTCAAAAGCCAATTGGCTGCACTAGTGATGATTTGGTGTGTCATATTAAAGGGGGTGAATACTTACATAATCAATTATTTTGTATTTTATATTTGCAATTAATTTAGATCACTTTATAGAGATCTGTTAAAGGCATTGGAAAACAAATAATATCTCAGGAGAAAATAAAACTTAGAAGTATAATAGCCATTTGATTAAAAATTAATTATGAGATAATGTAGTGTTACAATCATCAACCATTCACGCCTCAGTTGAAGTGTTAAAGTTATTGGGATCTGTAAGAAATGTTGTTCAACAAACATTGAACAGATCTTTCATTTTATCCAATGTCATAGCTAGAGAAATAAACTTCCCTTGTCAGCATCATCTTTCTTGTTAATTAACCGGTGCAGAGAAAATGTCGACCATTAAGAATCCACTTGTGTTAAACCCATTTTATTTACCCCATTTCCCATCAACTGCCTCCAGATTCTGCCAGTCAAGAGGGCTAATTTACAGAAGGAAGTTAACCTTCCAGCCCACACATCATTTGGCTGTGGGAGGAAAGTGGAGCCTCTAAGGAAACCATCATAGTCACAGGGAGAAGGTGCCAAACTCCACAGTCATTGTATGCATTGCCAACTGAAGAAGTGAAACTTGTTGCATAATTGCCACACTCTTCTGAAAGTCAACAATCAGTGCCAGCAACAATTCCCTGCTGGTGGCATAACTAATGATGGAGTCTGATTTAGCAAAATAATCGAAGTGTGAATTGTGAGGCTTCTGCTTTTTAAAAAAATTAAGTCAGCATGATTCATCAGCGTGGTATATTAGCATAGTGCATTTGCTACACTTAAAGTCTAAATGGCCAGGATGGTACCAATCTGGGATATTTGAATAATGTTTTAAGTTGTTTTGCAAAGTTTTGCAGATTTTATTTTGGAAGTTAGAGTATTAAAGTACAAAAATTCTGGAAATACTCAGCAGGTCATGCAGCATCAGTTTTAGAGTCACAGAATGGCTTGTAAGTAGTTTCAGAATGGAAACATGAAATGTGTGAATAAAGAAAGGCTTTTCACAGTGCAAAGTGGTGTTTCTGTTTTGTAACTCCAGAAAATAATCAGAAGAAAATAATAGGAGCATGAGGTAACTCGTGTACTTAGTTTCTTTTCTTTAAAAAGGTGCTCACATGTGAGGTGGTGGCGTAATGACGCATGCCATTCACTTACTTTTACATATAACCTGTAATGAATTATGTAAACAACAATGTTTATTCAAACAATATTTACAATATAACTCAAATATTACTGGAATATTAAACACACCACACTCCTCCCTACTTATCTATAAACTCCAACTGAATATAGAATGCATCACAACTCAAATATGTAACATATTGCTCTCTAGTCAGCTTATGTATACAGTATACTATATAATACAACCACTATATTGACATCCACAGCATTGTATATTTTTAATTGGTCCATCCAGAACAAAAGATTGAATTGCTGTGGAGGATTTCTTATTCTTGTGGGATAAGGTCTTTCTTTACCAACAAAGGGGGGGGGGCACTCTGCTTAGCAGGTGAGACTTGTGGCTGTGAAACATATCAGTTTCTGGGGCCTCCTCTGTGCTGGTTGTAGGAGTTGACTTTGGGATTGAAGGAAGTGGGCATACTGCACTGTGATATGCAAGGAGAAAATTGGAGAGGTTCTGATTTACTGTTAGTGTAGTGTGCTCTGCTAACATTTGCTCGCAGTGCATTCTTTAGACTCTGCACCAGCTTTCCACCACATCATTTGTAGCTGGGTGGCATGGTGCATATTCCACTCTTATTCCATTCCTTTTCAGGAATGACTGAAACTGTTCTGCACAAAACTGTGGTCCATTGACACTGACTAAGTGTTCTGGAACACCAGTCAGTAAGAAACAGCTTCTCAACACATCAGCACTGTGAAAGGGAGTTGAGGAGGCTATTTGGAACACTTCTGGCCACTTTGTAGCTGCATCCATTACTACCGAGAAACTTATGCCCCTGAACGTTCTGGCAAAATTGACATGAATCCCAGGGATTGGAGAGGCACTGCTCTTGGCATCTTCTGGACATGTTGGCATTCTGAACAATGCATGGCAAGCTGCTCAATCTACTGATCTATCCCAGGCCAACAGACAAAGCTACAAGCCAATGTTTTCATTTTGACCACACCTCCTGTAGCTCTTCCAACAAGTTAGCTCTCAGCTTGAATGGTATAGCAACTCTCAATCCCCACATAAGGTGACATCCATTAAGGGCAAGTTCATCACGTCGCTGGTAAAAATGTGGGAACTGGGATTTCTGCTGCACATTCCAGCCATTTTTGGTGGCTATGTGGTAGTGAGACAGCGTGGGGTCTTTTCTGGTTCCCCTTTGGATCATCTTTGCCATAATAGGAAGATTTTCAATTTGCATTAGGAAGAATATGTCAAGAGGAATGTTCTCTGTTGTAAATTTTGCAGTTATTTCCTTTTCCATGGGTAAATGGAATAATCCATCAGCATTTCCATGATTAGTTCTCCTCTTGAATTCAATCCTGGAATTGTGCCCTCCAAGAAACAGAGTCCATCTCTGCATTTGTGCTGCTGTTTGTGGAACATCTGTCTGTGGATTACAATGGACACTTCTGGTTGATGATTGTTAATGAAAGTAAATTCTCTCCCATACAAGTACTGGTTAAAATGTTTTACACTCCAAACCAGACTTAAGGCCTCTCTGTCAATCTGTGCACAACTTTTTTCTGCAGCGGTAAAGGAACACGATGCAAAGACCATAGAGCATTCATTTCCAGCACTCAAAACATAAGTCGGAGGAGAACATGTTACATGACTGCACCTAACCGTAAGGCATGCTGTCACAGGGAAGCTTCACTGGCTAATGTGGATCAAATTGTGTGAGTATAGTGTCTGTTATCACCATTTCCTTCGTCTTTTGGAAAGCCTCCTTATACTGCTCTGTCCATTGCCATTTCTTCCCGTTCTGTAGTAAGTGGAACACAGTAGCTGGGTTTGGCAAGGACCTGTTCTAGTAATTGACAAATCCTAAAAAGGACCACAACTGTGACACGTCCTTTGGCCTTGAGGCATCCACCACTGCTTGTGTATACTTGTGCGTCAATGGTGTGACCACAGTAAGTGATACTTGGTTTAAAGAATTCACATGATGTGGCATGCTCTGAGCCCATAATCTTCTAATGTTTCAAGCATTGTCTTGAGATTTTGGAGATGTTCCCTATCATCTTGACCAGTAACAACGATGCCATCCAGGTAATACTGAGTGCCTGGGCAGCCTTGCAGCACTTGGTCCAGGGCTTTCTGCCAGAGTGCAGGTGCAGATGCTACTCCAGAAATAAGAATATTATAGCAGTAAAGGCCCTTTTGAGTGTTTATTGTGAGAAACACTTTGGACTCTTCGTCCATCTCCATCTGTACGTAGGCCCCAGCTAAATCCACTTTGCTGGAGTGTTTCCCTCCAAAAAGATTTGCAAAGCTGTCCTCTATCTTGGGTAGAGGTTACTGATTGACTTTCAGTACTGGGATGATGGTAATCTTAAAATCATCACAGATCCTGACAGACCCATTCTTCTTGGCTCCTAGGACTTCTGGCTGGAACCATGGGCTCTCCTCAACCTTGGAAAGACTTCTTTCAGCCTCCATGTGATATAGCTCACTGGCCATTTTATCATGGATGATATAAGGAATGGGCGAGGCTTCGCAAAACTTGGGTGTGGCATTTTCATTTAACACTATTTTACCCTTGATGTGTTTGAGTTTTCCAATGCCATCCTTGAGTACTACAGTGGCATCATCCAACATCTTTCTTAAATTGCTTACAGATGACTCTTTTGCAGGGGATACAGTATACCATGCAAATGGTGGATGGGTCTTCAATCAAGTTGTAGTTGTCTCAGCCATTCATCCCTCCACAATGTTGGCCCTCTGGTTTTTAACACATTCTGCTACGAATGTCATTCCCACAAGCGTTATCTTTTCTCCAGTTGGATATCTACAGGCTTCAGTTCACTATCTTTGAAATGTTGTTCAAACTCATTTTCTGGAATGACTGAAATAGCTGAGTCGGTGTCCAATGCCATTTTAACTAATTTGCTGTTCATTTCTGGAGTAAGCCATATTGTTTGTCTTTTGTTAGTTTTCACATTGAAAATCGTAAGGCCCGTGTCACTCATTATAGATCATTTTCATATTTTTCATCAACAGCATGCTATTTAGTGTTCTTTTTGAAACTGCAACTTCATTTTTTATCTTTTTTCTCTTCTCTATGCAGTCCATTTATCTATATCTGCCCAGCACGCTCTTTGTTTTTGTTGCATTTTCTGCAAATTTTGTCTTTAAACCTGCTTTGGTCTGGTGTATAATTCAATTCACTTTATTTTCCATGGAGAACTTTGTTTGTGCAGTGGTAAGGACAACACGACAGAGCTTAAGATGCACAACACCACACTGCATATAGTTAAACACAGTATGAAATACTCACAATAAATAACAAAATACACATAATAAAACTGACAGTTTTTACTGTCACAGATGCTATGCATACTATATTTTCAAAATTGGGTGTTGAGGAGGCAAATGGAGGAAGGCACAAAACTGAATAAGGCTCTTCTGTTTCTGATGGTCAGCGGCCGTAGCAGGATCCAGATGGAATGAGAGTGTTGTATGTGTGAAATGCTTGTGTAATGTCCTCTATGATTTGTTAAGCCTTCCTTACTGTCCGTCTGTTATGGATTCTGCTGAGGGATTCTTGTTCCTAGCCAATGATTTGACTACTTATTCTGACTATTCTGTTGAGTGGGCTGAGGTTGATGGTGCTCACTGCTCTGAATCATGTCGTGATGTTGTAGGTTAATATTGATTCAATAAAGCATTTATAAAATGTGTGGAGAATCGATGGCTGGACCTGAAGTTTCTGTATCATCCTAAGGAAAAATAGCCATAATTGGCACTTGGAGAGTATCAATCCATCACTGGTCTGAAAGGTGATTTTGCTACCTATAGTTGTGCCGAGGTACATGTATTCTCCAACAGGCTCTATCGACGTATTTCCAGGTTTCGGAAAGTGTACTGTTGTTTTCTAAGGTCCACTACCATTTCCTTAGTTTTGCTGGGGTTCAGGTCTGGTTGTGCAGCATCCAGCAAATTTATTGATATTTTCATAAGGTTGCTGTTTTACATGTTACAATTTTGTTCACACTCACTTTCATTCCTGGCTGCAACTCAGTTGTGTCTCTACCTGTTTCCACTGATACATGATTTCAACTATTCTTTTACATGTGAATTGTGTTTCAGTTAGGAATCATTTTTGAATGCTTTGAATCTTACAAGATTCCACAAACTAAATGATCTCTCAGTGCATCATTAAGTCAATCACTGAACTGATAATGTTCAGATAATCTTCTCAATCAGCTACGTAAGCTGAAATGCTATTCAGCGCTATTATGTTTTGTAACTCCTGAAATGAATTGAGAAAAGACCATGGGGGCCCAGGATAATTCGTGTACTTAGTTTCTTTTCTTTACTAAAGCACTCACATATGACATGGTGGCGTAATGGCATATGCCATTAACATACTTTTACATATAACCATAAAGAATTGTGTAAACAAAGAATGCTTATTCAGGCAATATATTTACAATATTACTCAAATTTTACTGAAATGTTAAATAAGGTTTGTTCTTCGTCATCGATGAAGACCTCGACACCATTAGTACTTTTTACGAGGCTGAGTTGCTAGCTCGACACTCAACCCGGCATGGATGGAAAGCATGCCTGGGAGCGGCTTGACTGGATTCAAACTTGGGAACCTTCGCTCCTGGAGTTTGGCGCTGACATCACTGCAACACCGGCCGGCTGATGGTGTCGAGACTAGCCCTTGATTTGAATTTAAGTGAGGGAGAGTTGAGCAGTGTCAGTCTTGTTCTCTCTTCCCAATTCCCATCTGGATCCAGTGGCAAGACAAGAGTCGAGATGACTGGAGATGGGACTAGGTGTGGTGGATGACCAGGACATCAACTTCTGTGTCTTGTCGTGCTCTACGCATTCCATGACGCTTGCAAAGACCGCCTTCTTGACCATTGGACCTTAAGTTGGTCTCATCCGCTTAATCCGCCGGAGTCTGTCTTCACATGCCGGGATAGACAGCTCCCTATCTCACCGAGCGTTTGAGACCCATCGGCCACCCTCACCTGGTTTAGTCGGCTTGTGAAAGCTTTTGCTCGGGATGTGGCAGCTGTCGCATGCAAACAGCTACGGGGAGCCACAGGTGAGAGCTGAGTGCCAGGTGGGGACCAAAGGTGGACAAACCACCCTGAAAAGGATGCGACATGTTCCCCCGCCAGAGGTGCTACCCCTCCCTGACACCCCAGACACCCCAGAAATATTAAATACACTACAAGAGGTGGCTGGTATTGTTTCACATTGATTCATGCAGGGACATCAACTGTTCACAATGCATTCAGAGTCTAGAATGAGAAGGAAAGTTTCTAAATTTGCAGATATGTACAGTATTGCTAACTTGGTGGATTAATCATTGTTGTGGACATGAATAAATTTATAGAAGGAGCAAATAACTGGCAAGTAAAATTCAATATAGATGAATGTAGCTCTGTATATTTTAGTAAAAAGGAATAGAGAGGCGCATACTACTTAGAAGGTCGGAATCTAAAGTAGGATAAAGGAATTAGGGAATCACAGAGTACTTCACATCACCCACAATAAGTTTCTCCATGCGTTAGCAAGGCTATAAATAATTCAGATGAAGCACTAGAATTTGCGTCTAGGGAGGTATTTTAGAAAGTAGGGGAAGTGTGCTAATTATGTATCAAATCTTGGTTCGATTACTCCGAGGGTACTGTGTACAGTTCTGGTTGCCGTGCAATAAAATAATACATAATCACTAGAATGGAATCAGAGATTTACAAGGATGATACAAAAAAAATTAGCAAGAAAGGCCAGACAGACTTTTCTGGGTGAAAAAAATGAAGACTAAGGAGTGACGTAATGGAGCTTTTGATAGAGTGGATGAAAAGGAAATTATGTGGGGTGTGTATAACTGAACACCATTGGTTTGAGATGGAAACCAAAAATCCAGCAGGTGATACAGGAGCATCTTTTTTTCATTCAATGAATGGTGCAAATATGCAATTTGCTGCCACAATGGGTAGTTAATGAAAACTTCTTGCATGTGTTAGCTGGCAAACTCAGCAAGTATGTAAGGATTTTAGTATTCAGGAGATGAAAATCAGGATGAGGCACTGTGCTAACTTTCATGTTCTGATGTTGTGCATTATACATGTGCAATCCTCTCAGTAGGAAGTATGTGTACTTAATTGAATACACTAAAAGGCAGCATACAGGACTGTTCACACCATTCATTGTGCTTTTCTGCCACAAGTGTTGTTGAAAAGTTACATCTCTGCTGTCCTGCATACTCCTGGGGAATTCAATTGAGAAACCCAAGCACTTACAACACACTGCAGCAACATTAGAAAGGAAATAAAAAATATATTTTTAAAATTAAATTAAATTTCTCCTGAAAGCTGTAGTTAAGAAAGGAGAGTTGTATTAATTGGACAAGTTTTTCAAAGAACTAACAATCGCATGATGTTCTTAATGACCCTTTTCTGTACTGCACAAGTTATAAGATGCACGTAGGACATTAAGTTACTTATCCTTAAGAAAATGCATGCAACCATTTCTTCCCTTTGTAACTCTGTAATTAACATATGTCAGCTAATCCATTTGTAGTGCCAGTTATATGCCCAGATGGCTGTTTGAAAATCTACTCATATATTTTATATCCTTGTGGTTTCTCAGCATGAATACCATTTGTGCCAGATTGTAAGTGCGGTGTTAATATCATGGTTTGGGAACAAGTTATCTGCCCAGACAAATTTATTTCAAGACTTTTGAAAGATTGCTCAGTCTGTCACATTTGCTCTGTGTCTAGAGGGAAGCTCTCAGATAAAGTCTCATGTTTTAAAACACCCTGGCAAAAATTAAAATGACCCATTTTACTTTACTTCTAGTGTTACATTAGTCCCAATAGATCACATTGATTTATATAACCTGTTTTTGATTTAAGTACACCTGTTCCTGAGGTATAAACCAAAGTTCAAAAAGAAATCTTTCACTTAGAATCTACAACATTTTATTTTGCAAAAGGAAAGTCATTTGAATTTGGATGGTTTGATCTTGAAGCACCTGAAATGTTACGGTTGTGGTTTATTAAGTTATACTCAAAAGCTTGAGGATTTGGGGAAAAAATGTTAGTTTGTGTTTCTTATCATACCTTTCCACACTGTTGAGTGTTTGCACACATACTTTGGATGTATAGTACAATTGCATTAGCGTGATAATAGGCTTGCAGCAATTTCCATGGTGACAACCATTTTAACTGGGGTCACAAGTCACTTAATTAAAAATAAATGGTTTGTGAAGAAGTGTGGGGCAGTAATCATTGAACTCAGTGTCTTTGCAGCTTAGTTATTTGATTTTATGATTATTTCTAGAATTTATTTATAACATTTCATCAATTTGCTATGAGCAATGAAATCCATTGAGATTCAAAGAAATGAGAAAACACTGGAAATGAAAGTAAACTAAATGTATGGTCTGTCAACAATCTGTTTATTTGGCCAAGGGGCTAAACATTCAAAGTGTTCAAGAATAAGGATCAGGACTTTCCTCCTGGATGACACATACTCTTCAGTTATTCTGAAGGATTTTTATGTAATTTATATTGAGTAAGTGGAGATTCTAGAGAGGATTCAAAAATATATAGGACTAAAATGTCTTCACTCAGACGGTTGTGAGTATTTGGAGTTTTCTTGCCCTAAGGGGTAGAACAACTCTTCATTGCATTCAAAACTGATATCAATAGTCCTCGGGAAGTTGGAGGACTCTAGTGAAAATGGTGATGAGGCAGAAGATCAGCCATGGTGTAGTAGAATGGTGGAGCAGACTTGGGGAATCAGATGGTTCTCCTACTGTTCCCACTTCTCTATATAATTTTCAGATATTCATGATTTAAATCGCATCAAATTTTACATTACATCATTTTAACAGGAATAGTTAGGACTTTTTTTCCTCAGGTTTGCTTCCTTCTTTCTTGATTTTTCAACATCTTGCACTGATTGGAATATGCTTCTCAGCGACTGTGCTATGTGATATGTGGTACTGGTTGAGAAATGACTGCTTTCTTCCTTTACTTGGAGATGTCTCTTGGATCGCAATGTTACAGTTCTGACCCACAGTTTGACCTATGACCCCAATGGAAGAAGTCACATGACCCCCGAATTTCTCAACACACCAGGTGTCCTTCAGATTTGATCTATTTATTTATTTGCCATGCAAGTTGTGAAAAAGGTGATGAGTTTTCTGCAAAACTCTGTGACAAAATCCAGATGGCATTAGGACCATGAGAGAAGCATATTTTTCTTGCTGTGATTGAGGGAGGGCCCCATTGAAACCTTCAACTCTAGTGCTAGATAAGAGCTCAGTGGGAAGACAGTCACTTCAATTAGGCCTGTCAAAAATTATAGTAAATGGAGGAGGTTGTTCCAAGGACTGTGATGTGTAGATAGGATAATTAGAGGGCCTGTGATATATTGCAGTGATGAATGGTCTTTCTGAGGGAAATCCCATACAGTCCCTGTGTACAATATTTGTCTTTGACATGAGATGAGCAAATACTAAGAAAAAAACACTTTAATAATTTCAGTTGAAGTAAAAAGTAGAATTAAGAAATGAGAAAACAATGAAGATGAAAGTAAACTAAATGTATGAATTGGTCTGTCAACAATCTGTTTATTTGGCAAAAGGACTGAACATTCAAGGTGCTTTGTTAATTGCTATCCTGTGGTGATCATACATGGTCAAAGGAGAATGCATCATAAATTTCCACATGACTTTCATTTCTCCCTCAAGCTTATCCTTTGGCATGCGCAACATCATTCATTATATATCCTCCTATTTTTCTTCCATTTGCAAGATCTTATAATTTTCAAATTGAAGGTCATTAACAAATTCTGATTCATGCAATATTAGCTGGATCCTGCTGTAATTCTATAACTACTCTGGCAAGATAAATTTTGGCAAAATAAATTTTGGCAATTTATTTCATGCTGCTGCAGGGATTGGAAGGGGCAAAGTGGTACAGTCTGTTACTAGGGACCCTCCCGGTTCTTTAGCTTTGTTACAGCATTGAATGTAAAGCTTTCTTGGCAGCTTTGGTGTAACAAGTTTGTTGTTGCTGTTTTGTATGGCATTCACACATCTAATCTGTCCGTTCGGGAGCTGGGGTTGGATTGATCTTCATTTGGCATCTCGTCCGCAGCCGTTCCAACATGGGTGGCCCTGAGTTGGCATTGCCTGATGGAGTCCTTGAAGCACACAAAGCTCAGCACAACATCAACGTATTGATCCAGATCATGGAAGGGTACAACGTATGAGGGAGAATTGGTATTTGAATTTATTCTGCATGAAATTTGCAGGTTCGATATGAGCACACTCTCACCCGTATCAATACTACTGAGGTGGACGTAATTGAAAACTTCATGCTCATAGCTGTAAACATGATTACCAATCTGTGCCATTCTACCCATATAGTCTCCATGCCAAGAAAGTACGCCAACGTCTCTACCTCTTCAGTAGGCTAAAGAAATTCTGCATGTGCCTGATGACTGTCACCACACTTTTGTAAAAGGGGACCATTCAGTAGTCTTATAAACAGTAGTATCAAAGCCGACATTAGTTTGGTAGTATGACTTCAAGCTTTTGTACCTTCTACCTGATGGACAAGGCAGAGAAGAGAGAATGAATGCTGCAGGAAATGTCTTTGATTTTGGCCGCATTCCTGAGACAGCAGGAAGTGTATACAGAGTCAATGGAGGGGAGGCTGGTTTTGTAAAAATTCTCATTTTTTTCAATCTTTCAGTGATTTATCTATCTCCACCTGAATATATCTAATATTCTAGCCTCCAGCAGCCTCAGAGCAGGGAATGCTAAAGATAAGAAATTTCTCTGCTCAGTTTTTTAAATGGAAGTTCCTTATTTTGTAGCTATGATCCCTGATTTGTTGCTCTTTCACTAGCCTCCCAAATAACCACATCTGTATCAGGGCACTGAGCTGCGGCTCCTCAGAGAATGTGTTAAGGAAATGGAGCGGCAGCTTGATGTCCTTTCACTCGTACAGGAAAATGAAGAAGTGATAGGAGCTACAGGGAGGTAATCACCCCAAAGTTGCAGGATGCAGTTACTTGGGTGACTGTCAGGAGAGGGAAAGGAAATGGGCAGCCAGTGCAGAGGAACCTTGTGCTTGTTCAAAGTAAATTTTGTAATCGAAGTACATATATGTCACTATATACAGCCCTGAGATTCATTTTCTTGTGGGCATATCAATAAATCTATAGAATAATAACCATAGCAGAATCAAAGAAAGATACCCAACTCAGGCGGACAACCAGAGTGCACAAGACAGCAAGTTGTGCAAATACACAAAGAAGAAATAATAATAAATAAATAAGCAATAATCATCAAGAACATGAGGTGAAGAATCATTGGAAGTGAGTCCGTTGGTTGTGGGAATGTTTCAATGATGGGGCAAGAAAAGATTATTCTCTGTAGAGAGGTCGACTAGTGAGAGGGGAGCTGGAGCCAGCGGGTCTCTGCCACCGAGTCTGGTGCTGTGGCTCATAATGGAAGGAAAGAGAAGTTAGTTAGTGTAGTGTAGTTAGTGTAGTTAGAGGAGCAGACATAAGATTCTAAGAATGTGAAAGACACACCTGAATGGTATGTTGCCTCCTAGGTGCCAGGGTCAGGGACATCTTGGGTTGGGCCAACAACATTTTATTAGGGGCGGTTGATCAGCCAGAAGTTCTGTTACATATTGGTACTCGTGACATGGGTAGGAAAACGGAGGAGAGAATTTCAGGAGCTGGGCCGAAAGCTGAAAAGGAGGACCTACAGAGTAGTAACCTCTGGGTTGCTGCCTGTACCATGCTATGGGTAAGAATAGAATAATCTGGCAGATAAATGTTTGGCTGAGGAACTGGTGCAGGGGGCAGTGCTTCAGATCTCTGAATCACTGGGATCTCTTCTGGGGAAGGTTTGATCTATACTGGGAGAAGCTACACCTGAGTTCAATGGGGACTAAAGCTCTTACAGGCAGGTTCTCTGGACCTGTTGGTGAGAGTTTACATTAATTTTGCTGAGAGATAGGGCTCAAGATGGGACAGTTGATATACATACAATCAGATGCAGCATGTAGTGAGTTTGTCAGGAAGGACAATAGTAAGGAAAAATTGTAGTTTGTGGGATGAGTTGCAGTGCAGCATGGGGACAAAATTGAAAAGGGTGATAAGTACAGGACTGAAGGTGTTATATTGGAATGTACGCAGTATATGGAATAGATTATCTTGTAGCGCAGTTAGAGATTGGCAGGTATGACATTGTGGTAATCACTAAGTTGTGGCTGAAGGGAAGTTAAAAGCTGAAAGGTACTTAACATCCGAGGAGACACATTGTATCAAATGGATAGGTAGATAGGCAGAGGATTTGGCGTGGCTCTGTTGGTAAAAAATGCAATCAAAAATGGTAACATAGGATTAGAAGATGTAGAGATCTTGTGGGTGAAGTTCAGAATCTGCAAAGATAAAGAGAGCTTAATGGGAGTAAAGTTGAGGCCTCTGAACAAGTAGTCAGTTTGATAAGGGAGATTAAGGTAAAGGAACCCTTAGGAGACAGCGATCATAATATGACTGAATTCACCTTGCAATTTGAGAGGAAGAAGCTAAAGTGAGATGAATCAGAATTACAATGGAGCAAAGGGAATTACAAAGGGAAGAGAGAAGAGATGACCAGAGTTGATTGGAAGAGGACACTAGCAGAGATGATGGCAGAGCAGTAATGGCTGGAGTTTCTGGGAGCAATTTGGAAAGGGTAGGATAGATACATCCCAAAGAAATAGTATTCTAAAGGCAGAATGTTGCAAACGTGGCTGACAAAGGAAGTGAAAGATAATATAAAAGCTAAAGAAGGGGCATATAATAGAGCAAAAATTAGTGGGATGTTAGAGGATTGGGAAGGTTTTACAGACAAAAAGAAGCATCTAACAAAGCCAGAAGGAGGGAGAAGATGAAACTCAAGCATAAGCTAGCCAATAATATCAAAAAGGATACTAAAATGTTTTTTCAGGTGTATGAAGAGTATAAGAGAGACAAGAGTAGATATCAGACCACGGGAAAATGACACTGGAGAAGTAGTAATAAGGGACAAGAAAAAGGCAGATGGACTGAATGAGTATTTTGCACACATTCTTCACTGTGGAAGACACCAGCAGTATACTGGACGTTTAAGAATGTCAGGGGGCTGAAGTGAGTGCAGTTGCTATTACTAGAGAGAAGGTGCTTAGGAAGCCAAATGGTCTGAAGGTAGATAAGTCACCTGGACCAGATTGACTACAAATGGTTCTGAAAGAGGTAGCTGAAGAGATAGTGGAGGCATTAGTAATGATCTTTCAAGAATCACTAGATTCTAGCATGGTTCTGAAGGACTGGAAAATTGTAAATGACATCCCACTCTTCAAGAAGGGATGGAAGAAGAAAGAGGGACACCATAGGCCAGTTAATCTGACCTTGGTGGTTGGGAAGATGTTAGAGTCAATTGTTACGGATGAGGTTTCAGGGTACTTGGAGGCACATCTTAAAATAGACCAAAGTCAGGATAGTTTCCTTATGGGAAAATCTTCCCTAACAAATCTGTTGGAATTCTTTGAGGAAATTACAAGCAAGATAGGCAAAAGAGAATAGCTGGATGTTGTGTACCTGGATTTTCAGAAGGCCTTTGACAAGGTGCTGCACATGAGATTGCTTAACAAAATAAGAGCCCGTGATATTACAAGAAAGATACTTGCAAGGATAGATGATTGGCTGATTGACAGAAGACCAAAAGTGGGAATAAGGGTGTATCGTTTACTGGTTGGCAGCCGGTGACTAGTGGTGTTCCGCAGGATTCAGAGTTGAGACTGCTTCTTTTTACATTATATGTCAGTGATTTGGATGACATAATTGATGGTTTTGTGGCCAAGTTCGCTGATGATACAAAGATAGGTGGAGGAGCAGCTAATTCTGAGGAAGCATGGAGGCTGCAAAAGAACTTAAACAGATAGGAGAAGGGGCAAATAAGTGGCAGATGGAATATTGTGTAGGGAAATATATGGTCATTGACTTCCATAAACAGAATAAAAACAGAGTCTATTTTCTGAATGGGGAGAAACTTCAAAATCCCAGGTGCAAAGGGATTTGGGAGTTCTTGTGCAGGATCCCTTGAAAGTTAACTTTTGGGTTGAGTCCATGGTAGGGCAAATGTAATGTTAGCATTCATTTCAGGAGGACTAGAATATAAAGGAAATGATTAAATGGTGAGGCTTTATAAGGCATCAGTGAAACCTCTTTTGAGTATTCTGAGCAGTTTTGGGCCCCTTATCTAAGAAAGAATGTTCTGACATTGGAGAAGGTTCAGAGGAGGTTCAGGAGAATGATACCGGGAACAAAAGAGTTATTGTATGATGAGCATTTGATGGCTCTGGAATTTAGAAGAATGAGGGGGGGTGGGGGGGGGGATCTCACTGAAACCTATGAAATGGTGAAAATGTTAGATAAAGAGGATGTGGAGATCATGTTTCCTACAGTGGGGGAGCCTAGGACCTGGTGCAGTCTAGGACCAGAGGGTGCAGCATCAGAATATAGGTATATCCATTTAGAACGGATCAGAGGAGGAATTTCTTTTGCCAGGGAGTGGTGAGTTTGTGGAATTTATTGCCACAGGAGGCTGTGGAGGCCATGTACTTGAAGAAGGCAGAAAAATGGGGTTGAGAGTGAAAATGGATCATGATCGGCAGTCATGATGGGCTGAATGGCTTAGTTCTGTTCCTATGTCTTACGAAATGAATTATGTTCATTGGAAAGATGCATCATAACTCAATATCCGCGTGGAGGTCTAACTGTATTACTGGCTACTATTTAATGGCTAAGCTTTATGGGTAATCTTTACCAGTGTTAGGAATAGATTATTATCCTTTTATTTTAGTCAATATTTTTATTAATTATCCCCACGGGGTGTATCCACTATGCAGCAGAAAGATGGCAGATTTCTTCACAAGACTGAAGAGACAGGTGATCCCAGTTCAGGGAGCAGTGAATATGCTGCAAATGATCTTGAGCTCACTGGATTAAGGAATGGAAGAAAATCAATCAAGATTCTTGCAAGTAATAGATACACAGAACTCTGTGCCAGAAATGTGCCAGACTGAACAAAATTAGACATGACTGTAATGTTTTGCTCAGCTAAATAGCTTTGTACTGCTTCTGTAATTCTAGGAGATACAAGCAGTATTGGGAAGGCTGGAATTAATTGCTTGTGAGAAGATTGTGATGGAATATAACTCAGATACTATTTTGTCCTTCTATTAAGTGTGTTCCACAGCACTGCTTGATGGAGATGTCCTTGACAAAAGTGCTAATATTCATACAAACCTTTCTGTGACATTGTGCTACTGAAACGAAGATGAATCTATCATGTTATCCCTCCAGACCAATCTTGCACAAGTTCCAGGATTTCTTAATGCTTGTCAGGAAATGCATCTCCTCATTGTTGATGTTCTCCCTGGTATTCTTTTGCCAAAAAACTCCTTTAAATGAAGTCAAGTGCAGTGCAATGAAAAATTTATCTAGACTGGAAATTTTTAACCTCACTGGTCTGAAAAATGACAGTTCTTTCATTGTGACGGAACAATCAAATCTTACTAATTGCTGTTCCCCTTGAATTGTGCTATTTGAAGGCCACCATTCAAACTGCATCCTTTTGTTCTTGCTGCAATCTTTGATCTCTTGAAATCCCAAATTTAATCTCTTGTGCAAGGTTTTCTTTATCTTTAGAGTTTGGGATCATACGCATTACCTCCTATCAGGAGCACTGTCTATTGACCTGCTGGGACTCCAAGTTCCTTTGCACTAAGAACATGCCTTCTTTGTCCAGATCCCTCTTTTCAACCCTTGGTTAGATTCTTCCCTACCCTCCAATTATATAAGCACCCTCTAATTCAGTAGCACCACTTACCTGTACTGGAAGTGATTTTTTTCATATAAAATACTAGTCTCTTCAATACTATAAGACCATAAGATATAGGAGCAGAATTAAGTCCATTGAGTATACTCTGTCATTTTATCATGGCTGATCCAATTTTCCTCTCATAATTGTAACTATGCTTTAGCAGCCTATCCACACTTTTCTTTCCTGTTAGGAAGGTTTTACCATAACCTCCTGTTATTTCGGCATTAGTTAATTCAATAACAATACTCCCCTTTAGCTGGAAGTGTGTTGTTTATACCAGAAGTCCCTTTAAGAGCCAAATGCAATGATTGTCCCTGCTAAGCTATTGACTGAAAGCATTGAGAACTTGCTATACATCAGAAAGGAATCTGACAACATCAACTCAAGTGTACTGTTGTAGAGGGAAATCCCACAACACTAGAGTCACAGTGGTACAGCACAAAGCAGGTTCCTTGGCCTTCCACATCAATGAGACCCTTTTTTGCCCATCCACACTAACTCCAATTGCTGCATTGGATTTGCATCCTTCTATGTTTGCTGATTTAACAGGGGTAATAGTGGATTCAGGTAGTTCGGTGGAGTGCAAGGCACATGAATGTGAAGGGAATGGAACAATAAGGATGGTGTATTGAGGAGGGAATTTAGTAGAAACTGGCATCAATATTGGCTCAACGTCATTGACTGTATGACCTGCCCAGAGCTATACTCTTCTATTAATTATCTGTCTGAATGCCTCTCTAAAGTTGAAACTATCTGACTTCATTACCGTTTTTGACAGGCTATTTTAGATATCAATCATTCTATGGAAAAACACAGAAAAATTACTGCTCAGCTCCCCTATAAAACTCCTTCCTCTCACTTTAAACCTATGGCCCCTTGTTTTCAATAATGCAGCCATGGGAAAATAATTTTGACTTCCAATCATTTGTAGCTTTTCCTAATCTTAAATCCATAAGACATAGGAGCGTAATTAGACCAATTCACCATAAGACATAGAATGATAATTATACCATTCAGCCCGTCAAGTCTGCTCCACCATTCCTTCATGGCTGATTTATTATCCCTCTCAACTCCATTTTCCTGAGCTCTTCCTGTAACCATGAACACCCTTACTAATTGTGATGCCAAACAAAACTATCAGACGATTGATGCTAATGAGAGAGATAAGAGAGACAATGGAGAAATGTTCAAAATGCTAATAAGAGAGGAGAGAGGGATTAACGGAAAAGAAACACAATTCAGAATATTGACAGACCGGTTGCTTTGAACCTGAACTGTTTGAAGTTTGATGGACAGGCGATACCCCAGCAGGGGAATAAAAAGAACAGGTTCGCTAAGGCATGGGAGACCACGAGATAACGACACCCCGGAAAGAGCGGTGTGCCCCCACAAGTTGGTGGGAGTTTGGCGGTCCGGTTGGCAGGGGCCGACCATAGGCTTACAGGGTGTAAAAGGTACGATCGGTGGGAACCTGGTGTATGTGTCCGCCCTTGCCTGGGTGCTGGGTTCACCGTGGAAGAACGATCGTATCCGGAACGGAGGGGTCACAGTCGGTGACCACAGCGGGATAGAAGACATAAAAGGGTCCACCCGAAACCAACTGCGAAGACATCAAAGATCTGACTGAATCAAGTTGCATCCCCCTCCCTCTCTCTCTCTCCAACGGCACAACAGTGATTACTGCGAACTGTACTAAACTGAACTGAACTCTGCATCACTTAAGACTGATCTTTTTACCCCCAGACTGCGATAGAGCTTGGTTGATCCCTATTCCCCTAGTTCTGTGTACAGGTGTGTATTATCATTGCTAACCTGTTGCATTTATATCCTTACGATTAGAGTACTGTGTTACTTATTTCTTTAATAAAACTTTATTAGTTCCTAGTAATCCAGACTCCAACGAGTGGTCCATTTCTGCTGGTTTGGCAACCCAGTTACGGGGTACGTAACATAATCAAGAGCTGATCTTATACACTTATGTACTTCTGCTGGGTCACCCTCAACGTGCTTTCCTCCAAGAAAATAAGCCCAGCCTATCCCATCTCTCTGCATAACTATAGTCCTTCAATCCAAGCAACACCTTGATGAATTTCCTTCACCCTTTCTCCACTACAACTGATGATTCTCACAATGAAATTTATCACTTTTTCTCTCTTGTGTACTGTCAGTGTTAAGGAAACCTGCTGCCCAGTTTTAACTTCAAAGCATAGTGTAGAGTAGTTATTCATCTTCCATTCCAGAATGTCCTTTGGTACTCAGTATTTTTTTCTGTGTCATTTTGAAAGTAGGAAGCTTGTATAATAAACCAGTTATGGCAAAAATAAATTATGAGATTAAACGAACATGCTTCAATTAATCAAACACCCTTAAAATGCTTCCTGCCAAACTTTCACCCATTAGTTTGGGCTAAATCTGAATCTAGTTCCCAGAGGTGAAAGGGCAAGATTTTAACTAACTACACAATGTCTCAAGAAATAATTTTTTATTATTATTAAGATTATAAATCGGTTAGCGTGACTTTCAAGCATCTTGCACTCAGCCATTTTCCTTCCTACTTTTTAAATCTTAATCAGAGAACTTGCATAACTGAAAGAAAATTCTTTTAATCTTAAAACTCTTAGAAAGTATCACACAAAATAAATGTGAGTATTATTTGTTTGAAAGGGTATTTAGTTAACTAATCAGTGTTAAATGTGATAGGCCAGTGTTCTGCCTCATCTCCTTTGTTCCTGTCTTCCCATTTCTCTAGTTTTTTAAGATGCGTTTAACTGTTAGGGCATATGTACAATGGATGTTAGACCAGAAATCATTTAGTTTACAGCCCTATTGAAACTTCAGTCTTTCCTTTCATTTGAATGGTGGTAGACAGCTTTATGTGTTAAGAAGGGAACTCTAGTCAGTGCAGGATGTATTAGAGGTGATGTTCTGGGGCTGGGGTTGGAACTGTTATTCAGCTGCTTTTATTCCAACATCTATTCGCAGTTACTTATACTTCTCTCCACCCTTCAGTATCATCTAATTCACTCCCAACACTCACTGCCTTTTCTTCCTCCTCTCAATCCTCTAACCCAGTCATGAAAACTTAATCTCTTGAATTTTTCTCCTCGTCTTGCAGAGTGACTTCTCAAATCTTCCTTATTTCTCCTTGTACAACATTCAGCATAGGAGATTAGAAATCTCTATCTTCCCTTCCAGCCTACAGCCTAATACCCTCCCATTCCAAAAGGGTAGTTTTCCCTTTTATTTTGAAGGAATAAAGTTGGAATGACCAAAGCTTTCAAGATCTGGCTTGCCCATGTTACTCATAGTTATGTTTTGTAACTTTGAATTACTAAGCTAATTCAAAGAAAGACGCAGATGTCCGAAAGTACAGGTCTAACTTTGAGTTTATTTTAAGCAAGGTGCGCACATGTCACATGGCAGTGTGATGATGTATGTAATTCATGTGTTTATGGATATAACCTGTAATGAAATATTTCAATGAATAAGAATGCTTAATCAACATATATATATATATTCAAGATTACTCAAATATTACTAAAACATTAAATACACAATACTCATGAAATTGTGTTGCAATGGTACAAAGAATTCACCATAAGATTTCCAAGTGAAGGATACATACAAATGCACACTCTCAGTATAAGCATTAGCAAAATAAATTGCTATCCTGTGAGGGCCATATTACATAGGTATAAATACTTTTTTTTTAATTTAAGTACATTTTGAACATTTAGTAATTTCATTACTGGAGCGAAGTTGCTCTGATTACACAAATGTCCAGTGATATACTTAATAAAGCAACAGGTAATGGCCTGCATATTTTTTTCCGTGAGAGATAAAAAAAATTAGGAGGCTTTCAATGCAAGCTGTTTTATCACAGAGGAAATCTAACAGTTATTTTCTGGAGTCTGTGCCTGGGCAGGCGGCTGAATATGCTGTCCCAGATACCTTGTCCTTCCCAAGGGATGTTGTTCCAGTCCTTTGTGACAGACTCAGTGATGAAATGACAGCATCTACTTGAGCTTGCTTATTGCTGACAAAATTGAGGCTAATGCAATCAGGTGTAAATGAGGAACATAATTAATGGTAATAACTCTTGGACAGCCTCTAAAGATTCTGCTGAAGGAAATGGAGATCCCATTCCTCGGAATCAAAATGAGTGGAGATTTAGAAATACATCTCCATGACCTTCTATCGAACAGTCATCTTCCCGGAATTTAATCCCCCTTCTGTGCATTGTTTGTCTGTTTTATGTTTCCTGTTCATAGTTTCTAAAGCAGCTATAGCTTATCAGTTCCAGTGAGGGTAAAGTAGCTTGATTGGTGGAAGATTCTCAATTACCCCATGGCTTTAGATACAATTTAGAGAGTACTCAGTTGGAAAAGAAGCCGGGTTAGAAGAAATCTTCTCTGGCAAGCCGAAGAATTGTCTGTGGCCCTTTGCCTGTAAATTATACAGTGAATGGCAAATCTTGACACAGTGAACAGAATCAAGGCCACAGATGACAATCAAGAAAATAATCTGCAGATGCTGTAAATCTGAGCAACACACTCAAAATGCTAGAAGAACTCAGCAGGGCAGGCTGCATCTATGGAAAAAAGTACAGTCGACATTTCGGTCCTGCCGAAGGTTTTCGGCCCATAACATCAACTATACTTTTTTTCATAGATCCTACCTGGCCTGCTGAGTTCCTCCAGCATTTTGTGTGATGACAATAGTAACCTTTAATACTAAAAAATACCGTCAATAGCACTACATATATAAGTGCAGCATAGAATGTATTTAATACGTAATAGTCACCAATCACAAATTCAAAGTTAGGCAGAAATTCAAGATGTCCCCTTTCTGATCAATCAAATCTGTATTGAATTTCTTGAGTTTCCTGGTGACATTTTCAATCATAGTTCATCTAAGTGAAAACAGAAACTACAAATAGTTTGGGGCAGTATGGTAGCGTAGTGGTTAGTGTAATGCTATTACACCATTAACGACCCAGATTCAATTCCACTGCTGTCTGCAAGGAATTTGTACATCTTCCTATTACTGCATGGGTTTCCTCTTGGTACTCTGGTTTCCTCCCACATTCCAAAGGCGTGTGTTCATAGGTTAATTGGTCACTTGGATGTATTGGGCAGCATGGGCTTGTTGGCTCGATGGGTCTGTTACCGTGTTGTATCTCTAAATAAATGAATAATGTTGATGGTAGACTTGGTCCCTTGGCTGTTAGCCAAAGATCAGCAAATTAAAAACAAATGCTGATTTTGATCACTCATTTTTAAAACCAGTATCAAATGTTATGTAGATTATAAATGATCGTACTGTCACGTACCCCGTGATGGGGATAAAGAAACCAGCAGAAATAGAAACCACTTTGGAGTCTCGTATTGCTATAAACTAATAATATTTATTAGTAACTACACAATACAGTAATATCAAAGTAAATAAATCACACAGGTTAGCAATGATTATATATAAAAGTAAGTGTGGAATATATATGTATGAAAAAACCAAGCTTCTTTAAGTCTAGGGGTAAAATGATACTGTCTTACGATGTTGAGTAAAGTTCAGTTCAGTTCGTGGTATTTAGTTGAGTAGTGATGGAGAGAGAGTGAGTGAGTGAGTTGAGTCTTCAGGTGAGCTGATGCCGTCGATCTTCTCGTTGTCCTCCGAAATCCTTTTCAAGTCACCGACTGTGACTTTAACCAGGGGGACCAGTTTTCCTGTGGTGGAGCTATCACCCCGGCAAGGGTGGACACATGGACAACTCCCCACCAGTCAACCCCTTCTTCACAGGTGGAATAGCAAGTTGAATCGATCCGCCTGATCGATCCTCCAAAACCCACTTTCTCTGCGGACACAATGCTCATTCAGTGTCCAGATCATGTGTCTGAGGTCTGCATCATCTGACCTCCCATTTATTTCACCAGGCTGAGCATCACCTGTCATTCAAAGAGTCCCTCCCTCCTTTGTCAGCAAAGAAGTGCACTAGCAGGCAACAAGTCCTTGAAAGTAACATCAACAATCTGCCTTTGGTCACCATAGCAACCTTCGAGCTGCTCGGTGCTGACTCCAACTCCAAACTCAGTGGAAATCCAAAGTTACTTCCAATGCCTTAAAATGACAGTCCAACTGTTAATCTTCGTCTCTCTCTCCTTTCCAAACAAACCATTAATGATGAATGTCTCTCTCTGTCTCTCTTCAAGCAGTTAATAGGGGCACTCCTGGATTCCCTCACAGTACTCAAAAAAAAATAAGAGTAGGATTAGATCATGCACCCCAGCAAGTCTGCTCTGACATTTAAGCAGATTATGGCTGATTTGATTGTTGGCCTGAACTCCCAGACTTTCAGCCTTTTCCCCATTGCCCTTTATTCCTGTGTCCTCCAGATCAGTTTCATCGTTGAATATACTTGATGGATCCACTGTTGCTTGGGGTAAAGTATTTCTCATCCCACACTTAAATGGATGACCTTTTTTCTGAGATCCCTTGTGTGTTTAGATACAACATTAAATAGTCCCTTTTTGGATCAGTTCAAATTTAGAAATGACTTTGCAAATCAGCCTTCACAAAGGCATTGTGCCAGAATCAAAGTGATATGTTCACTGTGAGACAGGAACAATGATCAGTCTGCACTTTACAGGCTGCTGGCCACAGACTCTCTCAGTGGAATAAATCGCTCCTTAAACTAGAAATTCTCTATACAATATACCATTCTGCAACCAGCACTTTGATAAATTTTTCAATGAGGTTGATAGGTTCTTGATTGGTAGTAGTGTCAAAATTTACGGGGAGCAGGCAGAAGAATGCAATTGAGAGGTATAATAAATCAGTCATAATGAAATGGTGGAGTAGACTCGATGAGCCGAGTGGTCTAATTATGCTCTTAAAATATGTTACGTTATCATCACAAATTTACACTTCTTAGTAATTTCAAGTTCAATTTTTTTTGAGAAATGTGTCTGTTTTTGTTTAAAGCTCTCTGTAATGATTGGAATGAATATCTGTAAGGAACTTGTTATTCAAAAATATTTTTGTCTTACTAGTCTAGGATATCACGCTACTCAGTCAATCAGCCATCAATCTATAGCTTAGTCTGATCAGCGAGTCATGAATTCACCGTGACAGACAAGGGATTTAAATTCAGTTTTAATAAATAAATAAAAATGACAGGGACATGGCAAGCCCATCTGTGTCTCAATCATTCTTTTCTGGTCTGGCCTCTATGATTCCAAAACCACACCAATGTGCTTGATTCATATTTGTCATCTATCAATCAAATAATTGGCATGAGCTGGAGATGAAACAATTTTTAGAACATTCTATATATTGGCGAGACCCGACACAGCCTGGGAGATTGTTTCACTGAACACCTACGCTCTGTCTGCCAGAGAAAGCAGGAGCTCCCAGTGGCCACACATTTTAATTCCACGTCCCATTCCCATTCTGATATGTCTATCCACGGCCTCCTCTACTGTCAACATGAAGCCACATTCAGGTTGGAGGAACAACACCTTATATTCTGTCTGGTAGCCTCCAACCTGATGGCATGAACACTGACTTCTCAAACTTCCTCTAATGCCCCACCTCCCCCTCGTACCCCATCCGTTATTTATTTATATACACACATTCTTTCTCTCTCTCTCCTTTTTCTCCCTCTGTCCCTCTCACTATACCCCTTGCCCATCCTCTGCGTTTTCTCCTCCCCGTCCCCCTTTTCTTTCTCCCTGGACCTCCTGTCCCATGATCCTCTCATATCCCTTTTGCCAATCACCTGTCCAGCTCTTGGCTCCATCCCTCCCCCTCCTGTCTTCTCCAATCATTTTGGATCTCCCTCTCCCCCTCCCACTTTCAAATCTCTTACATGCTCTTTTTTCAGTTAGTCCTGACGAAGGGTCTCGGCCCGAAACGTCGACTGTACCTCTTCCTAGAGATGCTGCCTGGCCTGCTGCGTTCACCAGCAACTTTGATGTGTGTTGTTTAGAACATTTCATTAGTATGTTGGTGCTTTCCATTTTGAACTGGTTTATTTCAAATAGCTCAAACAACAGGAATTCTGCAGATGCTGGAAATTCAAGCAACACACATAAAAGTTGCTGGTGAACGCAGCAGGCCAGGCAGCATCTCTAGGAAGAGGTGCAGTCGACGTTTCAGGCCGAGACCCTTCGTCAGGACTAACTGAAGGAGAGTGAGTAACAGATTTGAAAGTTGGAGGGGGAGGGGGTGATCCAAAATGATAGGAGAAGACAGGAGGGGGAGGGATGGAGCCAAGAGCTGGACAGGTGATAGGCAAAAGGGATACGAGAGGATCATGGGACAGGAGGTCCGGGAAGAAAGACAAGGGGGGGGGGACCCAGAGGATGGGCAAGGGGTATATTCAGAGGTACAGAGGGAGAAAAAGGAGAGTGAGAGAAAGAATGTGTGTATAAAAATAAGTAACAGATGGGGTACGAGGGGGAGGTGGGGCATTAGCGGAAGTTAGAGAAGTCGATGTTCATGCCATCAGGTTGGAGGCTACCCAGATGGAATATAAGCTGTTGTTCCTCCAACCTGAGTGCGGCTTCATCTTTACAGTAGAGGAGGCCGTGGATAAGCATGTCAGAATGGGAATGGAATGTGGAATTAAAATGTGTGGCCACTGGGTGATCCTGCTTTCTTTGGCGGACAGAGTGTAGATGTTCAGCAAAGCGGTCTCCCAGTCTGCGTCGGGTCTCGCCAATATATAAAAGGCCACATCGGGAGCACCGGACGCAGTATATCACCCCAGCCGACTCACTTTCTCTGGCGGACAGAGCGTAGATGTTCAGCAAAGCGATCTCCCAGTCTGCGTCGGGTCTCGCCAATATATAAAAGGCCACATCAGGAGCACCGGATGCCGTATATCACCCCAGCCGACTATTTCAAATAGCTCTATGAGTTCTATAATTGACACATACTGTTGAGTTCTGCTTTATTACTGCCAAATAGTAAGGGATAATAACGGAAAAGACTGAATTCGCCGGAGGAAATGCAGTTGATCTGATGCAGATTTTTAATTAAAGTAATTAGTTGACTTTGTGGTGGGATGTAGCGGTTGGTAAGAGGGCAGTTTTAAAAGAATTGTCTTAATTAAAATCGCTGCAATAATTTCAATTGCTAATCCTTTCTGAACTTGTGAAATGTACTAAGAATATTATCTAATTATGCCCCTAATAATAAATAATTCTGTACTTAATAACACTGAAAACTTCTAGCTAACATTAACTTCACTCAGTACAGTCATATAATCACCTCACATAAGATCCACGGTTTTCGTCTTGGTGATCTTTTTACAGATGTGCAGATTAACAGCAGAGATATATTTGACGACAATTGACAAAGACAATTTTTCTGTTCATTTTTGCATGCTGCAGCTGATTTTTACAATTACTTTGTAATTAAAAGAAATCTTTTCAAATAAATAAATCCAGCCTTACCGTCTCGATGAACTTAGTCGATAGAAGACATTAGTAGACATTATTCTATATTCTACCTTGTATAAATTTGGATTGTAACTGCCTCTCTGATGAGAACAGTTGCTCTACAGCACACAAACAGGCTGTTTGTCTAGCGAACCAGTCCAATCTGTTTGCATCTGGCCTATAAACCCTGCAAAACTCTCCCATCTATGTACATATCTAGAATGTTTTTAAATGTTGCTAATGTCAAAGTTCAAAGTAAATTTCTTATCAAGGTACATGTATATCACGAAATACAGCCCTGAGATTCATTTCCTGGCTGGCATTCATAGTAAATACAAGTAAACACAATGGAATCAGTGAAAGGCCACACCCAACAAGACAGGAAAACAACCAATTGGCAAAAGACAACAAACTATGTAAATACAAAAAGAAAAAAATAAATACATATCAAGAATATTACTAATAAAAATTGCTGGTGAACACAGCAGGCCAGGCAGCATCTATAGGAAGAGGTACAGTTGATTTTCGGGCCGAGACCGCTAATAAGAGATTTGAAAGTGGGAGGGGGAGGGGGAGATCCGAAATGATAGGAGAAGACAGGAGGGGGAGATTTTATTTGCAAAAAAATCTTCCCAATTCCTATTGTCAATGCCCCAACTAATAAAGGCCAGCATGCCAAACACCTTCTTCACCACCCTACCTACCTGTAATGCTGCTTTTAGAGAACAATGCTTTTGCACTCCCAGCTTGTTCTGTTGCATTACACTTCTCAGGTCCCTACTGAGGAGTGTAATGAGGGATCAGTGCTGGGTCCATTGTTACTTGTCATCTATATCAATGATCTGGCTGATAATGTGGTAAGTTGGATCAGCAAATTTGCTGATGATACAAAGATTGGAGGTGTAGTGGACAGTGAGGAAGGTTTTCAAAGCTTGCAGAGGGATTTGGACCAGCTAGAAAAATGGGCTGAAAAATGGCAGATGAAGTTTAATACAGACAAGTGTGAGGTATTGCACTTTGGAAGCACAAACCAAGGTAGAACATACAAGGTAAATGGTAGGGCACTGAGGAGTGCAGTAGAACAGAGGGATCTGGGAACACAGATACAAAATTCCCTAAAAGTGGCGTCACAGGTAGAGAGGGTCATAAATAGAGCTTTTGGTACATTGGCCTTTATAAATCAAAGTATTGAGTATAAGAGTTGGAATGTTATGGTGAGGTTGTATAAGGCATTGGTGAGCCCGAATTTAGAGTATTGTGTACAGTTTTGGTCACCAAATTACGGGAAGGATAGTAATAAGGTTGAAAGAGTGCAGAGAAGGTTTACAAGGATGTTGCCGGGACTTGAGAAACTGAGTTACAGAGAAAGGTTGAATAGGTTAGGAATTTATTCCCTGGAGCATAGAAGAATGAGGGGAGATTTGATAGAGGTATATAAGATTATGATGGGTATAGATAGAGTGAATGCAAGCAGGCTTTTTCCCCTGAGGCTAGGGGAGAAAAAAAGAGGACATTAGTTAAGGGTGAAGGGGGAAAAGTTTAAAGGGAACATTGGGGGGGGGCTTCTTCACACACAGAGTGGTGGGAGTGTGGAATGAGCTGCCAGGTGAAGTGGTAAATGTGGGCTCACTTTTAACATTTAAGAAAAACTTGGACAGGTACATGGATGAGAGGTGTAAGGAAGGATATGGTCCAGGTGCAGGTCAGTGGGACTAGGCAGAAAAATGGTTCGGCACAGCCAAGAAGGGCCAAAAGGCCTGTTTCTGTGCTATGTTCTATGGTTCTATGGTATGTTGGTTCCTTGAATCCTTTCAAGCAAGATACCCACCATCGATGTCAGACTCACTGGCCTGCACTTTCTTGGCTTGTTTCTGCTACACTTTTAAAAGAATGGTGACACAAGAGCCACTCTCCAGTCCTTTGGTGCTCATGTGTGGCCAGAGATGAAGCAAAAATCTCTGCAATATCTTCTTCTTTGTCTGCTCATTAGGTCCAAGAAGGTGCTAGACAAGGCCCGGGGTATTTATCCACCATAAATGCACATTAAGGCCTCCAAAACCTCCCTTCTAGTTTGTATGGGGTCCAAGTGAACACCATTCATTTCCCCCATTTCCTTGGCTTCCATTGTTTTCTCCACAGTAAAAACTGAACAATAAATATTCCAGAATCAGAACCAGAAACAAGTTTAATATCACTGGCTTATGTTGTGTTAGTTAACTTCACAGCAGCAGTTTAATACAATACGTGTTAAATATAGAAAAAGAGCTGAATTACAGAAAGTATATACAGATAGATAGATACTTTATTGATCCCAATGAAAATTTCAGTATCACAGTAGCATTACAAGTGCACAGATACACAAATATACATATATTAGAAGAGAAGTAAGAAAGAATAAAAAATGTTTCTTCAAACACTCACAAGAAGATTGGGGGAGGGGGGGCGGTGGTCATCACTTCCCTGGTTATAGATTGACTCATTAAAGAGCCAAGTTGCTGAGGGTAAGAATGACCTCATATAACACTCCTTGAAGCTGCACAATTGTCTTAGACTATCACTAAAAGTGCTCCTCTGTTCAGCTAACGTAACAGGCAGAAGGTGAGAACTATTGTCCAGAATTGTTCCATAGGGTCCTCTGTTCTACCACAGTCCTCCAGTGTATCCAGATGGACTCCTATAATGGAGCCAGCCTTTCTAATCAATTTATTGAGCCTGTTGGCATTACCTGTGTTGATGCCACTGCCCCAGCACATTATCAAATAGAAAATTGACTGGTAGAACATGTGAAGGAGAGGTCTGTATGCTCCAAAGGACCTCCGTCTCCTCAGGAAGTAGAGGCAACTCTGGCCCTTCTTGTACATTCTGGTCCACTCAAGTCTGTCATCCAGGTTCTTAGCACATCCAGGTTCTTACCACATCCAGGTCCTCACCTTCAATAGTAACAGGGAGCAGTGTAGGCTTAGTCTTCCTAAAGTCCATCACCATCTCCTTTGTCTTACTGAAGTTGAGCTGCAGATGATTCAGCTTGCACCACTCGACAAAGTCCTCCACCAAGGCCCTGTATTCATTCTCCTGTCCTCCCTTTACACACCCAACTATTGCTGAGTCATCAGAGAATTTCTGCAGGTGACATGACTCAGTGTTGAATCTAAAGTCCGAGGTACACAGGGTAAGCAGGAAGGGAACCAATCTAATCCTCTGTGAAGGCTCAATGCTGCTTATAGCTATGTCTGATACAGCTTTGAACCGCATAAACTGTGGTCTGCCAGTCAGGTATATTAAATAGTTAAGTTAAAATGAGTAGTTGAATAAAACAGAAATAAAAAAAGTGATGAGGCAGTGTTCATGGGTTCAATGTCTATTTAGAAACCAGATGGCAGAGGGAAAGAAGCTGTTCCTGAATCACTGAATGTGTGCCTTCAGGCTTCAATACCTCCTTGATGGTAACAATGTGAAGAGGGCATGTCTGGATGGTGGAGATCCTTAATGATGGACGCTGCCTCCCTGAGGCGCTGGTCCTTGAAGATATCTTGGATACTTCAAAGGCTAGTACCCATGATGGAGCTGACTAATTTTCTGCGACTTACTTTGTTCCTATGCTGTAGCCCTCTACCACCACCCCCACTCATAATGAAATATTGCCACTGCCTTGCCTTCTTTATAGCTGCATCAATATGTTTCATTCAGGTTGGGTCCTCAGAGATATTGACGCCCAGGAACTTGAAATTGTTCACTCTCACCACTTCTGATCCCTCTGTGAGGATTGGTTTGTTTTCCCTCGTTCTACCCTTTCTGAAGTCCACAATCAGCTCTTTGGTCCTACCTGTGTTGAGTGTAAGGTTGTTGCTTTTATTTAGAATATTACCCATTTTCTTTAGTTAAGCACATACAGTAGATGACAATGCTGATCATTAAGTGGACATATTCTCTCCTTACCCACACTTTTGCTCTTAATGTATCTGCAGAATCTCCTGGAATTTTGCCTCACCTTGCCTGCCAGATCCTTTTCATTTCCTTTTGTTGCTGATTTATTAGTGCAATTTAAAGATTAGTTTTATTTTTCATGTGCAGATTGAAACATGCAGTGAAATGGGTTGGAAAACAATCCACGAGGACTGTTTTACCTCAGCACAGAATATACTAGGCATGCCCACAACTCACAAAGCCTAACTGTATGTCTTTTGGAATGTGGGAGCAAACCAGAGCACCCAGAGGAAACCTACATGGTCATGGAGAGAAAGTACAAGCAGCGGCTGGAATTGAACTCTGATCTTGCAGCTGACGCTGTGAGGATTGGTGCTTTCCACTATGCTACCATGCCACCCCATATGGCAGTATTGTGCAAGTAATTACTGAAAAATATAGAACAGTACAGCACAGGAAAAGGCCCTTCTGCCCATAATGTTGTGTTGAACTAATTAAATTAGTAATCAAATTGCTAACTGAGCAAACCTCTTCTGCCTACATAGTGTCCATATCCTTCCATTTTCCTCACATTCATGTGCCTATCAAAACACCTCTTAACAAAAAGTAAACCAAAAAAAACCTCATTGAGAATACCCACGGATCCAAAGTCACAAAGAGGGGAAAGGTTAATTAAAAGTCTGCCCTCTCCAATTATGGACATTTAATGGTGCATGAGAAGCTGCATGCATACACAGCAAGTCATGAAATACTTTTTAAAAAGTGCAAGATTACGGCAGTGATTGGATCAAAGCCTCAGATGTGTGCCTTAGTGTATCAGCAAAAAAAAGTTACTGCACAATTTATTTTATTGCCTGTTAACTTTAAAATGACGGTATTTGCAGTTCTTCTGCCACTCACATCAAATGAGCCTACAGCTTTAATATCAGTGCCTAATACAAATGATGATTTTTGACACTAAACACCTCCTGTCTCAAAGGATTAGCACACATCAGCACTGCAAAAGAATTAGAACAACTGTGCTAGCATATTATCTTGTTTGAGTACACACAAAAATGGCTGTGCTATATAAAAATTAGAGCATTGCTCTAATTAGTTTCATAACTGTGCAGAAATCCAAGAAGCACTTGAATTTGGGTTGATTTCAATTTTTAAATACTCTATATGAAGCAAGTCAACTGGATGTTTAATTGCTGCTTTTGGGATTTGGATTAAGGTGTGGTTCAATTAGCAGCACTCCTTCCCATGGGTTTCAACCATTCTGGACCATAAACAAAAAGGAGGACAACATTTGCTCCTTAAGATGGACATAAAATATCACATTGCCCAAATCTAAAGAAGAATATGGTGTTATCCTCAATATTCTTGTCAATAATCATTTCTCAACCAATATAACTAAAATGTAGATTATGTGATCATTACTATTTTTTAGACCTTGCTGGGGTAAATTAGGAGCCACATTTGCTGTGTGACATGGCTACCATTCAAAGTCAATCTCATTGGTTATTATACTCTTAGGACATTGTGTGTGTGTGTGTATGTGTGTGTGTGCATGTGTTTCCCTGGACTTCTAGCATCTGCAGAAACTCTTGCACTTAGAGATTTCCAGAAAATAGAGAACCAGCTGGTTCAAAGGCAATGAAACACAATTTGAATTTTGATTTCTGCTGTAACTTGTTCTGCTGAGCTACGAATGATGGAAGAACAAACCTGGTAGCTATTTAATTAAATCATCCGAGAGGATTACTAAACAACCTTCTGCTCACTTCCAACTGCCATCAGTGCTGACTAGAACAGAAGGAGGTGTGCATGCAAGTAACCAGTGTGGTCCTTCAAAAATGCAGGTCTCATCTTGGCTCTACAATCAGGGGTCCCCAACCCTTTTTATGCCATGGACCCCTCCCATTAAGCAAGGGATTTGCAGACCCCAGGTTGGGACTCCCACTCTTTATAAAGAGTGAATTAGGATCAAGGCTACTGGAGTACTTCAACTAGATGAAGCCATGGAAAAGAGCGTCTAAGATTATCACAAAGAGGCATTACTGTATATAAAACATACTTTACAGGTGAGGTTAGGAAATCAACATTAGCCAGGGCAACAAAGGGTATGGGGAGAAGGCAAGGGAGTGGGGATGACTGAAAGAATTGGATCAGCCCATGATTGAATGGTGGAGCAGACTCGATGGGCCGAATGGTCTGCTTCTCCTCCTGTATCTTATGGTCCTCTGGACTATTATAGAGGACAATTTTAACATAATCCCTTTAATAGGTTTAAATTACTTGAGATGCAAAGATTAGTTTTGCATTTGCTATCATTAGGTCCCATGAGATAAATCTGGTTAAATTTTCACCACTGATCTCCTTTGTCCTCACACTGTTAACGCCTCAACTCTACCCCACTCTCAACAAGCCTGACCAGAAACTGCCTCCTTAACTGAATATATCACTTTGGTTCTTGGCAAGGAAATCTTTCTCCTCAACATCTGTCCCCATCTGCCACCCAGTTAGCAATGGTCCAATGAAAACATAAAAATTTAAGATTAACCAAGCCTTACGTTAGCCACGTCAGAATAGTTTGCTGACTGTCTGATTCCAATTGGCATGTTGTAAATTAAGTGAAAAAATATAGATATTCTCAGAAGACCATGCAGTAACTGCAAAGATGGAAACAGAATTAATACTTCAAGGTGATAATCATTTCACCAGAATAGAAGGTCAGAGTCAAGCAGCACTGAATCAGGACCTGTGGCCCACCATGTCCACACTGGCCATCAGGTAACAGTCTATACCAATACCATTTACCCTTATGGGACTAAATGCTTTTTTCTCCAGAAATCCCAAATTTATTGAGTATCTCAAACATTTTTGTTATATCAGATCTGCATCTGCAATATTTTGCATAAAATTTTCTGCTGATGCACCTCTCTCCATCTATGGCCTTACACACTTTGTGCAAAGGAATCCAACATTATTCTAATTTCCTGTTGATGTTATTAAAGTATTTATCTTTACCAAGATTTCTTATGGTCTAATCTGCTCCCCAATCTAGTTTCAATTGCTTGAAATTGATTTTTAAGCAATCTCTTCCCATCTGGCAAATCAGCTAACTGGATAAAAAACTGATTTAGCAAAAGAGGGCAAGGTAATTGCACAAAGTCCTGCCTGGAAGGCAGTCACTAATACGGTTAAGCAAATAGAATGTGTTCTGCCTTTTCTTTAATCAAATATAAAGTGTGAAATGTATTTTGCATTGTTATTGACTTTATTAATGGCATCAAGGCATGAGGCTAGTAAACACGAGGAAATTATTAACTCTCAAAAGTACAGGAAGCCATTAGGTGTGAGGTAATAAATGAGAAAGCAACTGACAATGTAGAAAATTGCCCAGGCATGTCCCGTTCAAAGCAAAAAAGCAGGACAAATCCAATTTGGTTAATTACTGCCGACCAGTTCACTCTCAATCATAAACACGGTGATGGAATTAGTTGTAGACGTGACAAATAACACTTGCTCAACAATAGCTAACTTTCCAATGCCAAAGTTGAGGTTTATCAGAGTCTCTTGGCTTAAGATCTTGTTTCACCCTAGTCTAGATGTGGACCAAATAGCTAAATTTTAGAAATGAGGTAAAAGGGACTTCTCCTGTCATTAAGTTAGCAGTGGGACTTCTCGGCACCCTATTAGAATTGCAGTAAATGGACAAAATGCATATCAAGGTAGTATATGGTGACACATACACTTAGTGGCCACTTTATTAGGTACAAGAGTGGAATCTGGTGTGATCTTCTGCTGTTATAGCCCATCCACTTCAAGGTTCAATGTTTTGTGCATTCAGATGCTTTTCCGCACATCACTGTTGTAGCACACGGTTATCTGAGTTACTGTTGGCTACCTGTCAGCTTGAACCATTCTGGCCATTTTTCCCTGACCTCAGCCATTAATGAGGCATTTTTGCTCACAGAACAACTACTCACTGGATATTTTTTTTGTCTTTTTTTTGCACCATTCTTTGCAAACTGTAGACTGCTGTGCATGAAAATCCCAGGAGATCAGCAGCTTCTGAGATACTCAAAGCACCCTGTCAGGCAGCAAAAATCATTCCACAGACAAAGTCACTTTTATCAAATTTCTTCATCATTCTGATGTTTGGTCTGAACAATAACATAATCTCTTGACCCTATCTACATGCGTTTATGCATTGAGTTGCTGCCACATGATTAGCTGATTAGATATTTGCAATAATGTGCAGGTGTACAGGTGTAATTATTGAAGTAGCCACTGAATGTGTGAATATTGATAATAAATTAATTTTAACTTTTATCTTCATTAAAAGGTAGACACTTCAGTGGTTGGAATCACACATTAGTCAAAAGAAGTGGTTTTCAAAGAGATATTTTTCCAGCTCCAGGATATCATCGCAGAAGTTCCTAGCTGAACCATTTTTAGCTGCTTCATCAGTTATCTTCTTTCCATCACAATGTCATAAATGGAGATGTACAGCAAATAGAATGTACAAACATCAGCAAAGGGCTCCTCATCCAACTTTGTGATGGAACGAAGACTATCAACAAAGTAGCTAAAAATAGTTGGGGGGCCCAGGAACTCCTGCGATAATATCCCAGGGCTGGACTGAATGACTTCTGAAAACTACAACATCTTCTGTTATGTAATATATGACTCAGGCCACTGGAATGTTTTCCCTTTGATGCCCATTGCCTTCAAATATACCAGGATGCCCAATTGGCCATGACTGCACACAGCAAGATTTCACCAAATTGTGGTATTGGCTGAGAGGCACAAGTGATATGTGCACTATAGAAGTGTCAGGAAATAGCATTCTTCAAGAAGGGAGGTCTAACTACCTGCTGTTGACATTCAATGGCATTACCACTGGCAAGCATTGCACCATCTATAACCGATTATCCAGAAGCTGAACCGGACCAGTCACATAATGACTGGCTAAAAGAGCAAGTTAGAAGCTGAGTACCCCACTCTAAATTGCCATTTCCTTTGCCATTGGGATGAGTGGTAAATCTTGCTTTTCAGCAATGCCCAGACCCAAAAGTTGTATTACATTTGCAAGTTTAAATACATTGAAACATCAGTTGAAACATTTAAAAGCAAAGTTACAAGAGGAAGTGGGAATGTACAAGCAATTAAACGCCTGTATTTCAAGCAAATTGGTGTGAAAATTTGGCTTTGGCCTTTCTTTGTCCTACAGTTGCCAAAGTTTTTTCCCACATTTTATAACATCCATCTTATTTTCTTTTTAGGGACAATGTCTTCTAATTTTATATTTCTAAATCAGTACTTTTAGTACAAGTGTAAATGTTTAATTATTTAATTAAATGATTTTGCTACAGTTGAAACATGTCTATAATTATACAAAATAATGAACTAAAATAAACCAATAATTGACTTGGGTTACTTCTGTTGTCTGGAGCCTAGACACACAGATAACCAGACTTTCTCAATGTGGTATCACATTATTGTTTTTATTATACCATTAGTTCAAATAAATGCATTTTTTAATGCATCAACACTATCAATATATAAATTGCCACTGAAATTAAAGATTCTGATTTCAATTTGTGTAAACTCCAGGAATGGCATCCATCAAAAAACAATAGCACATATTATTTCATATTTTTGAAATAAGACTTCAAGTTTAACATAGTGATGTAATGAATATGATGTTGTATGTGTCAGTGTAATGTAATGTATTAATATGTTCTATTTGCATGCAAGATTCATCCTGCTTGTGATATTTGATGCATAAATAATAATCCGATGTCATTGAAATCAAGAATTTTATATTAGCAAAGTTAGTACTTTTGCCAAATAAGCAAAGGGCTATAACAAAGTTCTTACTAAGGCTATAGTCTCCATGTAGTAATAAGTGAGTTCCCAACATCCAGAGGTACCATATTTTAGATGCGACATTTAACCATGACCCTTGGTGGACGTATAAGGCCTCCTTTTCTTGAAGAAGTGCAGGAGGTTTTCCTGGCTTCCTGTCCAACACTTATCCTTTGGCAACCATCACTGAAACAGATTATCTTGTCACTTCTCTCATTGCTCTTTGAAAAATCTTGCTCCTAACAATTTGTGCACTGTGGCTCCCTGCAATCCAACAGTTGGCTTGCTTCAGAAATATTTTATTGTTTGTGAAGTGCTTTGGGATGTCCTGAAGACATAAAATGCAGCTTACGCATGAAGGTTCTTCTCTCTTTTCTCTCATAATGGATTCACTTTTTATTTGTCATCTTCGTTTTCTATCCAGAGATGTTTCATTCTAAGATAAAGTGATTTCATATACAGATGGAAGAATTTTGCAAAAAGTAATCTAATTCTGACACTGGCTTCGGCTGCACCTAAACCCTAGGAAAAAAAGGGGCTTTTTAGGTAATGAAGTACAGCCAGCCAGAGAAGAAAAAATGAAATATACAATGACTGATGAGGGAGGAGGGACTCAAGAGAACAAAGTCTACAGAGAAGTGAATGATAGTGCAGATAAATGACCAGAGGTGAATGCAGTGAAGGAATTTGAAAGAAAAGCACAGGCAATAGAAAGCAACTCAGGCTATAATTTCACCTTTAAGGTGAAAAACTCTTAGCTTTGCAGACAGTATTTCTTTTGTTAGCTTTTGCAATGTTAGCTTCTCAACTCCTGAATGACCTATTTTCTACTGTTATTGCTAGTAACAGTTTAGTTGATGTCAAGGATCGCTTTAGCAGGCATCTGCTCAAAGTACTGAGGACCGTAGTTATGATATTTAGAATTTTTCAAAAAAGTTGTTAATTGAAAATTTATTCAATCTGGAGTATACTAAATTAATACACTTTATTGTAAACAAATCTTATCAATGGAACAATTTGATATGGCACCTCCTGTCATGGGATATTTCTATGACTCTAAATGTGATTTCTGCATTTAGGCCATCCCATTATTTGGTACTCCAATGACTTATAGTCATCATTCTGACCTGTGAGGGCTGTAGATCATGAAAAGTGGGGGGAAAAGGCTTCATTGTTGTCATTGGCACTGCTTCATGCACCCAACAAATTTATCAACTTTGCCTTGAACTTCCACCCTGCCTTTAAATATATTTGGTCCATCTCTGACACCTTTCTTAATCTCTGTCTCTGGGGACCAACTGTCAACCAATATCTTTTATAAACCTACTCATTCCCATGGTTATCTTGACTATACCTCTTCCCACCCTGTCTCCTGTAAAAGTGCTATTCCTTTTTTCTGTTTCTATGCCCCTGCCTCATCTGATGACAGGGTGTGGCTTTCTATTCCAGGACATCAGAGACATCCTCCTTCTTAAAAGAATGGTTTTTCCTTTCCTCTATTATTGATGCTGCCCTCATCTGCATTTCTTCCATTTCCACACTCACCCCATCTTCCTGACTCTGTAATTGTACTAGAGTTCTTCTTGTCCTTACCTACCACCCTATCAGCCTCCACATCCGACACGTTATCCTCCACAACATACTCCATCTCCAAAAGGGTTTTACTACTAAACATATCTTTATCTCCCCCACCCCGCTTTCCACAGGGATTGCTTCCTCCGCAATTCCCTTGTTCATTCGTCCCTCCCCACTAATCTCCCTCCAGGCACTTATCCCTGCTGTCGCCTCCCTCACCTTCATTCAACACTTCAAACAGTCCTTTCAGGTGAAGCAACACTTGCGAATCAGCTTGGGTTGTCTATTTTGTCAGGTGCTCCCGATGTGGCCTCCTCTGCATTGGCGAGACCCGTCGTAAATTTGGGGACCACTTCATTGAGCATCTCTATACCATCTGCCACAAGCGGAATTTCCCAGTGGTCAAACATTTTAATTCCAGTGCCATTCCCAGTCTGACATGTCAATCCATGGCCTCCTCTTGTGTCAAGATGAGTCCAGCCTCAGGGTGGAGAAGGAACCCCTTATATTCCATCTGTGTAACCTCCAACCAAATACTGATTTCTTCTTCTGGTGAATGAATTCCACCCCACCCCTTCCCCTATTCCACACTCTGACCTTTCACTTCTTCTCACCTGCCTATTACTTCCCCCAGGTCTCTTTTTCCTTCCCTTTCTCCTATTGTCCACTCTCCTCTCCTTTCAGATTCTTTCTTCTCCAGCCCAAGACCTTTCTCTCCCACCTGGCTTCACCTATCACTTTCCAGCTAGCCTTTTTCCCCTCCCCCCCACCTTTTTATTCAGGCATCTCCCCCTACCCTTCCAGTGCTGAAGAAGGATTTTGACCCAAAACATTGACTGTTTACTCTTTTACATAGATGCTGCCTGACCTTCTGAGTTTCTCCAGCATTTTGTGTGAGTTGCTTTGGATTTCCAGCATTTGCAGGCTTTCTTGTGTTGGAGCTTCACCCTTGGGCCCACGTTCTGCCCACTACACCCTCGACACCACTGAACTGACCAAGGCATATATATAATTTTTAATCAATTTTGAATGTTTTTAGATGTCCTGAATGGCAATAACTTTTCTTACAGTGATGGGGTTATCTAAAGGGTTGAATACCATTTGCAGCCTACCCTGCTCATGGAATGGTATGGAATAGGGGATTTAGTTGTTGACAGCACTGCAAATGCATAAGGCAAGCTTGGCATTAGCTCTATCATGAGGAAGATGAGTGTGAACAGTAAGTCTGGACCATTATAATTCGAAAAAGATGAGGTAAGTTAACTTCTTGGCACACAAAGAATTATGTATCCTCAAGTACCCTCAACCCGTCTCTCCCCATCACAATACACTAGATAATTAATGTTTTAATGGTGTTTTATTGATCATTAAAATGTATTAGTGATGAACCAGTTTCAGAGATCATGCTGTACTAGAAGTTAATTTAGAACTCCATTCACTCAACTGAAAGGCCTAATTAATTTAACACTCTATCAAAACAGATTTGAGGCTTAAATATTTCTCATTGTTTACACTATAGTATATTTTATTTTGAAGCATACCTTGTTATTGACAGACACAAAATTAACTTCCATTGATTGAAAGTCAACATAATGCAACTTCTGTTAAGAAAATGTTGGTATTCGGCACTAAAGTGTGGATTGCATTTAGTGAGACAGTTTTGTTCACCCTCGCTCCTACGTCCCTGTTCCCATTCCAGTTCCCTCTCCCCCATATGATTCCTATTAAACCACCTTTACTTACCAGATTACAGCAATCGTAGCTGCAGTCACCCTTCCCTCCCCACCTGGCTTGATCTGCCTGCCATGCTTCACCTCTCTTCAGTTCACCAATCACCACAGGCTCCTGTTTCACCACTTTCTACTCCTTTTTATACGAACCATCTTCCTTTTCCATTCAGTCTTAATGCAGGATTTCGATTGGACATACCAAGAATTCCTTTCCACTAACAGATCCTGCTTGACCCATTGAATTCCTCTAATGTATTTCAATATCTATATTCTCCTGTGTTTTCAAGTTTCTTATTGTTTGGTTTGAAAATTGAACTCAAGATTAAAACAGCCATTGCTAAACAACTGTGACAGAAGTTCAGATGATGTATTTTTTTAAAAGTCTTTGATGCATATACATTTTCTAATTTTTTTTCTGTTTGACTCTTCTGTTTCAAGGATGCCATGAAGATTGGAAACAGCACTATTCTGCACAGAAGTAAACGATCTTTAATAGCTCCTCCCATCTCATTCCCTGAAAATCAAAGAGGACCGTTCCCCAAAGCTATTGGATGGGTAAGGAATATGGCTGTTGACTATTCTGTTTTGTATTTATGATCATCTATTTAGCGAGTGATCAGTATCCCAGTGATTTTAAGAGCAGCTTTATATTTAAACCTCGGATTGATCATGTCTTTTAAAACTTGCATTTTTCCATTTGTTTGAGTTGGCTGAGATGAAAGTGAGTTTACATTTAAATTCAGGTGGAAATTGATTAATAGCAAACATTGCTGGATTAAAAACAATGAACAAGTGAGACAGGTGAATCATTGAGATGTAAGCTGCCTACTGAGAGGCAGAGCCAATCCAAGAAACTAAAGAAGAAAGGTAGGTATTTTGGATGTTTGTATTGATCTTGTACTTGGAAGGATTGAGAGAGAGAGAAGAAAGCAGAGGTGGATTAGCTTTAGTCAGTTCCTTTCATCATTTTTAGCTGATGGACCCAAACCTTGTTTCAAACTTGTTCACAGGTATTCTAACAGTGTGCTGCTCCGGTATGATCTACAAAAAAAAATTATAAACTGTTGATAGAAAATCAACAAAACAAGCTCATACTTAGAAACATAGAAAACCTACAGCACAATACAGGCCATTTGGCCCAAAAAGTTGTGCCGAACATGGTCCCTACCTTAGAAATTACTAGGCTTATCCATAGCCCTCTATTTTCCTAAGCTCCATGTACCTATCCAAAAGTCTCTTAAAAGACTGTATCGTATCCACCTCCACCACCGTTGCTGGCAGCCCATTCCACTCACTCACCACTCTCTGAGTAAAAAACTCACCCCTGACATCTCCTCTGTACCTTCTCCCTAGCACCTTAAACCTGTGTCAAGTCAAGTCAAGTTAAGTCGCTTTTTATTGTCGTTTCAACCATAACTGCTAATACAGTACACAACAAAAACGTTTTTCAGGATCATGGTGCTACAGGAAACAATACAAAAACTATACTGAACTACGTAAAACAACACAAAAACTACACTAGACTACAGACCTGCCAAGGACTGCATAAACTGCACAGAACAGTAGAGGTCAGTAGGTTGGTGTCAGTCCAAGCTCTGGGTATTGAGGAGTCTGATGACTTGGGGGAAGAAACTGTTACATAGTCTGGTCGTGAGAACCCGAATGCTTCGGTGCCTTTTGCCAGATGGCAGCAGGGAGAAGAGTTTGTATGAGGGGTGCGTGGAGTTCTTCATAATGCTGTTTGCTTTGCGGATGCAGCGTGTAGTGTAAATGTCTGTCACGGCGGGAAGAGAGACCCTGATGATCTACTCAGCTGACCTCACTATCCGCTGCAGGGTCTTGCGATCCAAGATGGTGCAATTTCCAAACCAGGCGGTGATGCAGCTGCTCAGGATGCTCTCGATACAACCTTTGTAGAATGTGGTGAGGATGGGGGGTGGGAGATGGACTTTTCCCAGCCTTCGCAGGAAGTAGAGACGCTGCTGGACTTTTTTTGCTATGGAGCTGGTATTGAGGGAGCAGGTGAGATTCTCCACCAGGTGAAAACCAAGAAATGTGGTGCTCTTAACGATCTGTATGGAGGAGTCATTGATGTTCAGCGGAGAGTGGTCGCTCCGTGTCCTCCTGAAGTCAACAAACATCTCTCTTGTTTTGCTCACATTCAGAGACAGGTTGTTGGCTCTGCACCAGTCCGTTAGCCGCTGCACCTCCTCTCTGTATGCTGACTCATCGTTCTTGCTGATGAGACCCACCACGGTCGTGTCATCGGCGAACTTGATGGTGTGGTTCGAGCTGTGTGTTGCAGCACAGTCGTGGGTCAGCAGAGTGAACAGCAGTGGACTGAGCACACAGCCCTGGGGGGGCCCCGTGCTCAGTGTGATGGTGTTGGAGATGCTGCTTCCGATCTGGACTGACTGAGGTCTCCCAGTCAGGAAGTCTTGGATCTAATTGCACAGGGAGGTGTTCAGGCCCAGTAGGCTCAGCTTTCCAATCAGTTCCTGAGGAATGATTATGTTGGATGCTGAACTGAAGTCTATGAACAGCATTCGAATATACATCTCTTGTGGCAACCATTTCAGCCCTGGGAAAAAGCCTCTGACTATCCACACAATCAATGCCTCACATCATCTTATACACCTCTATCAGGTCACCTCTCATCCTCCGTCGCTCCAAGGAAAAAAGGCTGAGTTCACTCAACCTATTCTCATAAGGCATGCTCTCCAGTCAAGGCAACATTGTTGTAAATCTCCTCTGCACCCTTACTATGGCTTCCACATCCTTCCTGTAGTGAGGCGACCAGAACTGAGCACAGTACTCTAAGTGGGGTCTGACCAGGGTCCTATATAGCTGCAACATTACCTCTCGGCTCCTAAATTCAGTTGCACGATTGATGAAGGCCAATACACTATAAGCCTTCTTAACCATAGAGTTAACCTGCGCAGCTGCTTTGAGTGTCCTATGGACTCGGACCCCAAGAACCATCTGATCCTCCACACTGCCAAGAGTCTTACCATTAATACTCTATTCTGCCATCATATTTGACCTACCACAATGAACCACTTCACACTTATCTGGGTTGAACTCCATCTGCCACTTCCCAGCCCAGTTTTGCATCCTATCAATGTCCTGCTGTAAACTCTGACAGCCCTCCACACTATCCACAACACCTCCAACCTTTGTGTCATCAGTAAACTTACTAACCCATCCCTCCACTTCCTCATCCAGGTCATTTATAAAAATCACGAAGAGTAAGGGTCCCAGAACAGATCCCTGAGGCACATCGCTGGTCACCGACCTCCATGCAGAATATGACCCGTCTACAACCACTCTTTGCCTTCTGTGGGCAAGCCAGTTCTGAATCCACAAACCAATGTTCCCTTGGATCCCATGCCTCTTTACTTACTCAATAAACCTTGCATGGGGTATCTATCAAATGCCTTGCTGAAATTCATATACACTACATCTGCTGCTCTTCCTTCATCAATGTGTTTAGTCACATCCTCAAAAAGTTCACTCAGTCTCGTAAGGCACAACCTGCCCTTGACAAAGCCATGCTGACTATTCCTAATCATATTATACTTCTCCAAATGCTCATAAGTCCTGCCTCTCAGGATCTTCTCCATCAACTTACTAAGAACTGAGGTAAGAGTCACTGGTCTATAATTTCCTGGGCTATCTCTACTCCCTTTCTTGAATAAAGGAACAACTTCTGCAACCCTCTAATCCTCTGGAACCTCTCCCATCCCTTTTGATGATGCAAAGATCATTGCCAGAAGCTTAGCAATCTCCTCCCTTGCCTCCCATATTTTCCAAAAGCTCCAGCACATCCTCTTTCTTAATATCTACATGCTCAAGCTTTTTAGTCCACTGCAACTCATCACTATAATCACCAATATCCTTTTCCATTGTGAATACTGAAGTAAAGTATTCATTAAGTACCTCAAACAACAGGAATTCTGCAGATGCTGGAAATTCAAGCAACACACATAAAAGTTGCTGGTGAACGCAGAAGGCCAGGCAGCATCTCTAGGAAGAGGTGCAGTCGACGTTTCAGGCCGAGACCCTTCGTCAGGACTAACTGAAGGAAGAGTGAGTAAGGGATTTGAAAGTTGGAGGGGGAGGGGGAGATCAAAAATGATAGGAGAAGACAGGAGGGGGAGGGATGGAGCCAAGAGCTGGACAGGTGATAGGCAAAAGGGATACGAGAGGATCATGGGACAGGAGGTCCGGGAAGAAAGACGCGGGGGGGGGACCCAAAGGATGGGCAAGGGGTATATTCAGAGGGACAGAGGGAGAAAAAGGAGAGTGAGAGAAAGCATGTGTGTATAAAAATAAGTAACAGATGGAGTACGAGGGGGAGGTGGGGCATTAGCGGAAGTTAGAGAAGTCGATGTTCATGCCATCAGGTTGGAGGCTACCCAGAGAGAATATAAAGTGTTGTTCCTCCAACCTGAGTGTGGCTTCATCTTTACAGTAGAGGAGGCCGTGGATAGACATGTCAGAATGGGAATGGGATGTGGAATTCAAATGTGTGGCGACTGGGAGATTCTACTTTCTCTGGCGGACAGAGCGTAGGTGTTCAGCAAAGCGGTGCTCCCGATGTGGCCTTTTATATATTGGCGAGACCCGACGCAGACTGGGAGACCGCTTTGCTGAACTCCTACGCTCTGGCCGCCAGAGAAAGCAGGATCTCCCAGTGGCCACACATTTTAATTCCACATCCCATTCCCATTCTGACATGTCTATCCAAGGCCTCCTCTACTGTAAAGATGAAGCCACACTCAGGTTGGAGGAACAACACTTTATATTCCGTCTGGTTAGCCTCCAACCTGATGGCATGAACATCGACTTCTCTAACTTCCGCTAATGCCCCACCTCCCCCCGTACCCCATCTGTTACTTATTTTTATACACACATTCTTTCTCTCACTCTCCTTTTTCTCCCTCTGTCCCTCTGAATATACCCCTTGCCCATCCTTTGGGTCCCCCCCCCGCATCTTTCTTCCCGGACCTCCTGTCCCATGATCCTCTCGTATCCCTTTTGCCTATCACCTGTCCAGCTCTTGGCTCCATCCCTCCCCCTCCTGTCTTCTCCTATCATTTTTGATCTCCCCCTCCCCCTCCAACTTTCAAATCCCTTACTCACTCTTCCTTCAGTTAGTCCTGACGAAGGGTCTCGGCCTGAAACGTCGACTGCACCTCTTCCTAGAGATGCTGCCTGGCCTGCTGCATTCACCAGCAACTTTTATGTGTGTTGCATTAAGTACCTCAGCTATTTCCTCTGGTTCCATACATACTTTCCCACTGTCACACTTGATAGGTCCTATTCTTTCACGTCTTATCCTCTTGCTCTTCACATACTAGTAGAATGCCTTAGGGTTTTCCTTAATCCTGCCCGCCAAGCCTTCTCATGGCCCCTTCTGGCTCTCCTAATTTCCTTCTTAAGCTTCTTCCTATTAGCCTTATAATCTTCTAGATCTCTAACATTACCTAGCTCTCTGAACCTTTTGTAAGCTTTTCTTTTCTTCTTGACTAGATTTATTACAGCCTTTGTACACCATGATTCCTGTACCCTACCATAACTTTCCTGTCTCATTGGAACGTACTTATGCAGAACTCCACACAAATATACCCTGAACATTTGCCACATTTCTTCCGTACTTTTCTCTGAGAACATCTGTTTCCAATTTAAGCTTCCAATTTCCTGCCTGATAGCCTCAAAAATTCCCCTTACTCCAATTAAACGCTTTTCTAACTTGTCTGTTCCTATCTCTCTCCAATGCTATTGTAAAGGAGATAGAATTATGATCACTATCTCCAAAATGCTTTCCCACTAAGAGATCTGACACCTGACCAGGTTCATTTCCCAATACCAAATCAAGTACAGCCTCTCCTCTTGTAGGCTTATCTACATATTGTGTCAAGGAACCTTCCTGAACACACCTAACAAACTCCACCCCATCTAAACCCCTTGCTCTAGGGAGATGCCAATCAATATTTGGGAAATTAAAATCTCTGTTATTATTGCACCTTTACAGGATCTGTTTCCCTATCTGCTCCTCAATATCCCTGTTACTATTGGGCAGCCTATGAAAAATACCCAGTAAAGTTATTGACCCCTTCCTGTTCTTAACCTCTACCCACAGAAACTCCGTAGACAATCCCTCCATGGCGTCCACTATTTCTGCAGCCATGACACTATCTCTGATCTACAGTGCCACGCCCCCACCTATTTTGCATCACTCCCTGTCCTTTCTGAAACATCTAAAACCCGGCACTTGAAGTAACCATTTCAGTCCCTGAGCCATCCAAGTCTCTGTAATAGCCACCATATCATAGCTCCAAGTACTGATCCACGCTCTAAGCTTATCTGCTTTCACAACACTCCTTACGTTAAAATAGATGCACCTCAAACCTCTGGTCTGAGTGCGTCCCTTCTCTATCACTGCCTTTCCTCCCCCTCGCACTGTCTACAAGCTTTCTCTATTTGTGAGCCAACCTCCTCTTCCCCAGTCTCTTCAATTCAGTTCCCACCCCCCAACAATTCTAGTTTAAAACTTGAAATTTAGTTCTATAACTCATGTCTCTAAAGATGCAAAGGTCAAAAGGAATTTCAAAATGTGATTTTTTTTAAAATCACAGAGCCAGGATATTGTAATCTGCAGAAACAAGCATTTTTGTGAACACAAATATTGTTGATGAAAATGATCACATTGGAGTACTTAGGATAAAATATGCTTACAAAAGTATTCTTCAGACGTACTAGTTTGAAATAGGTAGGTTTAGCATAATTTTATTTGTGTTAGGATTGTGAATCTGACTCATGCTGGAAAGTGGTAGGTCACTGGCATGGTGAGATATAATGGTGACATGATTTACACCAGATAAAAATCATTTTGAAATTGCATAGATCCTGGAAAAAAATTGTGTAATCCAATTACCATTAATATATTTGAGTTTTGGCAGCCTGAATAAATTCAATACGCCTGATATGTTCAGTTCAAATCTGAATACTACTTAAGCATCAATTTTTTTTAACAATTTCAATCCCTCATGTTGAGGGACAATATTCTATTAGGCAATTTCTCTGCCTTTAATACCTTTTGAGATTTGTATACATTGAACCTTATCATTTTCTCCTCTACACCTCCTAATCTCTCTCCATTGAGAAAATGTTGTGATTCATCTTGGATGGAATGGTGGCGACGTAAAAGGATTCAGTGAGGGAATTATATGACTGAACAATAGTAAGGAAGGAGAGGAAGTGCAGAAAAATGCTTGTAAATTTGCTGATTCTTTAAATATCATGTTGCCTCAGAGTAGACTGAGGTCTTACCTATTAATTGAGAAATAAATGATGCTATGATTTTTTTGACTGCAATAAACTGTTGAAGTTGTTTAATTGCTGCAATAATCGGACAGATTCTTTAAATGTCAGCCACTCATAAACTGCTGATTGGTTGCTCATAATGGAAACTGATGTTCATTTCCTTAAAGATTTTTCTGTCTTCTCTCCTACCTCATTGACACAGTAACTCCTGTTTAATCAAATCATGTACAGCAGTTCAGATTAGATTAGATTAGATTAATGATCAAACTGGTCCTTGCGCTTTAAAAGATCCATCCAATATAAAAGGCAATATGACACATTTGGGTACTTTTATTTTTTTACTGCTGAGCCCAAAATCTGTTCTGACACTAAATATGTAGCCATCAAACAGAACCATAGTGACTGAAGAATTGTACTGAGAATAACGACATTTACTTTAACATCAGGAGGTTCATAATGAAAATTCTATTTTGTTCAATTTTAAAACACCATGAATTTGGATGAAAGAATGTGTTATCCCCTTTGTCTGGCAGTTGAACTGTGAGCTAAATTTGTGCTGGATACTCATGTCACTATTTGCTTTATATTTACTTAATGTTTATTCCATTTAGGGTGAAAAGTGGAAAATCAGTGACCTAGTTAACAAAAGGCAGTGATGCTGATTCTGTTTTTGAGTGGTTACTTTGTCTTGGAATTGTAGTTTATGGTCTTATTTGCACAAATAAGATTGCCTTCCCATTGCTTTGCAATGTTGGGAATGAAATGAACTCTGTATTTATAATTTCTTTCAGGATTAAATTCAAGTGACAGTGGTTGTTGTTGAATTACTGACTTAATGCATTTATATTTGTGAAAAGTGCAGTATATTCTCATTAGATCTTATCCTACCTGTAGATAATCTACATCTTTCATGTTCATTCCATTTTACAGGATAGAAGGCAGCTCAGTTTTGGTAACATTTTTGAGCAGAAGATAAAATCAAAATTTGACAATTTGAATGGATATTCATTCAATGTTTCACATAATTCTGTATTATTGCCAAGCCAGGGATCCATATAGAAAATTATGCTGGGAGCATCAACACACAAACCTCAATGAGAAGCTCGCCTGGCGATGATATAAAACAGAACATCATCCAGGGTAAAGAGCATTTCAGTCACATCTCATTCTTAAAGGTCATGAATTATATAGTCCTCCCCTGTGAGGAGGTGGGTCCAAATATACCTGATCCTCAATGATGGCAGCATGCAACACCCAAAGCCAAGGTTGACAGGTTTGCAACCAGCGTAGAAGTGTACAGTGCCTTGGCTTCCTCTGGAGGTCACTACCCTCAGAGAAACCATTTTTTAATCAACTGGTTCCACTCCAGAATAAACCAAGAATCAATGTCATTGTGCAATGCAGCAGACTTACAGGACCATCTGCCCAGTGAGTTCATGCCAACCACAGTGCCCTCTCAGGTAGCACCAATTGCTTGCTTCTGGTCTCTAACCTCTGAGCTTGTCCCTCCATGTGCCTATCAAATTACTTCTTAAATTATACTTCTGTACTTTTCCAAGTAATTCCTGTGGCAGCTCATTATATATATTCATCACTCTCTGTGTGAAATAGTTTCAGAATTTTAGAATCAGGTTTAGTATCACCAATGTATGTTGTGAAATTCATTAACTTTATTGCAGTCTGTGGTAGAACCAAAGACGCTACAGAAAATCCTGACAATTTTGGACAATGTTTCTCAGCCTCTGCATGCCCCTTGGCTGAACGGAATGCGATATGAGGTCCTTCTTACCCTTGGCCACTAGGCTGTATAACGATTCAACCTATAGCTGGAGAAGTGCTGACCCCTCCTGTTAGACTGTTTGAGGTAACTTATTTTTTATTCGTTCTTTCTTCTCTTCTAGGATTTGTATATCTGTGCACGTGTAATGCTACCACGACACTGTAACTCCAGAATTTAAAATGAAGTAGTGAGGTAGTGTTCATAGGTTCAATGTCCATTTAGAAATTGGATGGCAGTGGGGAAGAAGTTGTTTCTGAATCGCTGAGTATGTACTTAAAAGCTTACGTACTTCCTTCCGGAGAGTAACAATGTGAAGAGGGCATGCAATCTTTCCCCTATCACCCTAAATCTATGTACAGTATGCCCCCAGCTTTGGACTCCTTTATCCTGGGGAAAAGACCACTACCGTCCTCCTTTACCTATGCCTCTCACAATTTTAAATATCTCTATCAGATCACCCTTCGTTCTCATGCATTCCAAGGAATAAAGATCTAGAACGTGCTGAAGTGAGTGGCTGAGAACACCAAATACAACCTAGAGACAGTGGGACCAGATATCACTTCGGTTCAAGCGCAAAGTCTGGAGTTGGGCAACTCTGTAATCAAGATATTCTGGGAATGTTACAACACTGTTATTCACTGACAATACTGAAAATTGGCATTTATGACCAAGTCACAAAAAATCAGCATGGATCCAATAAAGCTAATGTCATTGTTTGTCTACTCATAATGACCTGCAGGCTGGTGTCAACAGAACTGCCAACAAGGCTTATTTACCATTGTTTAATTTGGCTTTTACCAGGACCATTTGGCCCCAGAGCTGGGATTCTGCAGATGCTGGAAACCTTGATCAACAGCCATAAAATATCGAAGGAACTCAGCAGGCCATGCAACATCTATGGAGGGAAATGAATAGTTGATGTTTCACTGTTGACTGATCATGCATGTCGTCTGATCTGCTTAGCTCCTTCAGCTTTTTGTGCAGGTCGCTCATTCAGTCTCAGACTTCATTACAGTATTGGTTTATACAAAGACCAAAGAGCTGAATTCCAGAGGAGATGTGATATCAAGTTAGCTTTTGATCTTGTATTGCAACAAAGAAACCTGCCAAAACTGAAGTCACTGGGAATTGGGGGGGGAGGGGAAGCTGTTCAGAAATCATAGTCATGTCTTAGACCATAAGATATAAGAGTAGGATTAGGCTATTTGGTCTTTCAAGTGTGCTTTGCCATTTTATCATGTTTGATCTATTTCCCTCTCAGCCCCTATCTTCATGCCCTGACTAATCAAAAATCAATCAACCTTTGCCTTAAATATAGGCAATGACTTGGCCACCATAGCTACCTGTGGCAATGAATTCCACAGATTCACCATTCTCTGGCTAAAAAAAATCATCCTCATCTCTGTTTTGAATGGACATTCCTCTACTCTGAGTCTGTGTCATCTGGTCACAGACCACCACAATAGGAAAATCCTCTCCACATCCACTCTATTGAGGCCTATCAACATTCAATAGACTTCAATGAGGATCACTTTCATTTTCCTGAATTCCAGTGTGCACAGGCCCACAGCCATCAAACACTCCTCAAACGATAAGCCTTTCAATCCTGGAACCTTTTTCATGAAACTCCTTTGAACCCTCTCGAATGTCAGCGCATCCTTTCTTAGAGAAGGGGTCCAAAGCTGCTCACAATACTCCAAGTGAGGTCTTAACATTGCCTTATAGAACCTCAACATTGCATCATTGCTTTTATATTCTAGCCACCTCGAAATTAGTGCCAGCATTGCAATTGTCTTCCTCACCACCAACTCAATCTGCATATTAAACTCTAGGGAGTCCTACATGAGGACTCTCTTGTCCCTTTGTGTCACAGTTTATTGTATTTTCTCTCCATTTAGAAAATGGTCTATGCTTTCATTTCTTCTACTGAAGAGCATGACCATACACTTCCCAGCACTATGTTTCATCTGCTACTTCTTTGCCCATTCTCCTAATCTAAGTCATTCTGCAGCTTCTCTGCTTCTTCAAAATTTCCTGCCCATCCACCTATCTTGTTATCGTCTGCAAATTTTCCAACAAAGCCATCAATTCCCTCAACCAAATGATTGACATATAACGTAAAGAAATGGTCCCAACACAGACCCCTGTGGAACACCACTAGCTACTGGCACCAACCAGCAAAGTTTCCCTTTATTCCCTCTCTTTGCTTCCTGTTTATCACCCCATGCTTTATCCATATTAGTATCTTTCCTGTAATACTATGGGCTTTCAATGTGTTAAGCAGCCTCATGTGTATTACCTTGTCAAAGTCCTTTTGAGAATCCAAGTATACAACATCAACCAATTCTCCTTTTGTATATCCTGATTGTTAATTCTTCAAAGAATTCTAACATAGTTGTCAGGTAAAACTTTCTCTTGAGGAAACCATGCTGAATATGGATTATTTTATCATGTGTCTCCAAGTACTTCTAAACCATATCCTTAACAATCATCTCCAACATCTTCCCAACCACTGAAGGCAGATTAACGGGTCTATAATTTCCTTTCTTCTGCATCTCTCCCTTTTTGCAGAGTGGAGTGACATTTGCAATTTTTCACTTCTCTGGAATCAAGCCAGAATCTGTTGATTCTTGAAAGATCATTACTAATGCCTCCACAATCTCTTCAGCTACCTCTTTCAGAACCCTGGAGTGTACACCATCTGGTTCATGTGACTTGTCTACCTTCAGACCTTCCTGTTTTCCAAGTAACTTCTCCTTATTAATGTCAACTTCACACACTTCTGCCCTATGACACTCTTGAACTTCTGGCATACTACTTCTGTCTTCCACAGAAAAGACTGACACAAAATACTTTTTCAGTTCGTCTGCCATTTCCTTGTCCCCCATTACTAACTCTCCAGCATCATTTTCCAGCAATGCAATATCTACTCTTGCCTCTTTTTTACACTTATGTATCTGAAGTAATTTTTAGTATCATCTTTAATATTATTGGCTAGGTTACCTTTGTATTTCAACTTATCTTCCTTTATGACTTTGTTACCTTCAGTTTGTTTCAAGGGTTTCAAAGGTACATTTAATGTCAGAGAAATATATACAATATACATCCTGAAATGCTTTTTCTTTGCAACCATCCATGAAAACAGAGGAGTGCCCCTAAAAAATGAATGACAGTTAAATGTTAGAACCCCAAAGATCCCCCCAGCGCCACTCCCTCCCGCACGTAAGCAGCAGCAAGCAACGATCCCCTCTCCGCCCACCGGCAGATATGCATCAGCAGCGGGCTCCCGCCACCCTGCACTCAAGCGTGAGCAAAGCAACAGCAAAGACACAGACTTGCAGTATCCGAAAGACTGCTTGTTCACCCGGTATTTGACATACCACAGTGTCTGTCTGTCTCTGTCTCTGTCTCTGTCTCTCTCCCTCCCTCCCTCCCCCCCCCCACCAATAAGGGCGAAAAAGGTGTCTCCGTTTGCCCACTCCTGTAACATTCCACTTTTTTTTGTTCTATTATATAACCTCTCATTGGCTTTTATTTTGGCTTTGACTTTCTTGTCAGCCACAGTTGTGTCATTCTGCCTTTAGAATATTTATTCTTTGGGATGTATCTATTCTGCGCCTTCTGTATTGTTCCAAAAATTAGATTAGATTAGATTCAACTTTATTGTCATGGTGCCGAGTACAGATACAAAGCCAATGAAATGCATTTAGCATCTGACCAGAAATACAAAGAATAGTGTTCTTTACAAAATAACTGCGAATAAAAAAATGCTACAGCACACAAATATAAAAGTGCTGAGACAGTACAATATGGATGCAATACTGCTTAGCGCCGTGATGAGAGGTTCAGCAGTGTCACACCCTCAGGGAAGTTCCAACTTTTGCTGCTCTGCTGTCATTCCTGCTAGTGTCTCCTTCCAATAAAATTTGACCAGCTCCTGTAATTTCCTTTAGTTCACTGTAATACATCTCAATTTAGTTTCTCAAATTTCAGGGTAAATTCTATCATATTATGATCATTGGCCTTGAAGAGTTCCTTTACCTTAAGCTCTCCAAACAATTCTGGTTCATTACACAACACCCATTCCAGGATAGCTGACCTGCTAGTGGGCTTAAGCATAAGCTGCTCTTAAAAAGCCAGGCAATACACATCAAAGTTGCTGGTGAACGCAGCAGGCCAGGCAGCATCTCTAGGAAGAGGTGCAGTCGACGTTTCAGGCCGAGACCCTTCGTCAGGACTAACTGAAGGAAGAGTGAGTAAGAGATTTGAAAGTTGGAGGGGGACGGAGAGATCCAAAATGATAGGAGAAGACAGGAGGGGGAGGGATGGAGCCAAGAGCTGGACAGGTGATAGGCAAAAGGGATACGAGAGGATCATGAGACAGGAGGTCCGGGAAGATAGACAAGGAGAGGGGGGGTGAACCCAGAGGATGGGCAAGGGGTATATTCAGAGGGACAGAGGGAGAATAAGGAGAATGAGAGAAAGAATGTGTGTATAAAAATAAATAACAGATGGGGTACGAGGGGGAGGTGGGGCATTAGCAGAAGTTAGAGAAGTCGATGTTCATGCCATCAGGTTGGAGGCTACCCAGACGGAATATAAGGTGTTGTTCCTCCAACCTTAGTGTGGCTTCATCTTTACAGTAGAGGAGGCCGCAGATAGACATGTCAGAATGGGAATGGGATGTGGAATTAAAATGTGTGGCCACTTCTTAAAAAGCCATTTTATGGAGGCATTCTACAAACTCCCCCTACTGGAATCCAGCACCAACCTGGTTTTCCCAATATACTTACATATTGAAATCCCCCATGACTATCATGATCTTGCCATCTTGACATGCATTTTCATACCTCCAAGTGTAATTTGTGGACCACAGCTTTAGTACTGTTTGAAGGTATGCATATAACTCCCATCAGGGTCTTCTTACATTTGCATTTTCTTAGCTTTATGCACAACAATTTTACACCTTCCAATCCCAAGTCACCTCTTCCGAATTTGATTTTAGAGCAACCCCGCCCCGTCTGCCTACCTGCCTGTCCTTTTCATACAATGTGTATCCTTGGAGGTTAAGCTCCAAGCTATAATCTTTCAGCTACAACTCAGTGATGCCCACGTTATACATGCCAATCTGAACTGTGCTAATCGTTCATCTAACTTGTTCTGTATACTGCGTGCATTCAAACATAACACCTTCACTACCATATTCATCACCCTTTTCAATTTTTGTTCCCATTTTTTCTTGAATCTCATCCTGTTCACTGCAATTTTACCCTATCAGCCTCTCATTGTTAGGAGTCTCACTACACACTACCTCTGTTTCCAAACCAAATACCCCTTCCTCATCCCTGTCACTCCAATTCCCATCCGCCTGCCAAATTAGTTTAAACCCTCCCAAACAGCTCTAACAAACCTGCCTGCAAAGATATTGGTCATACTCGGGCTCAGATGAAACTCGTCCCTTCTGTACAGGTCATACCATCCCCAGAAAAATGTCTTGTGTTAAGGGAAATGTTGTGTTTTCCCAAAGAAATTCATCTTAAATACAGGGCAACTGGTCAGAAGTTCTTCAGGGTTCTCAAACGCATCTCTCCCATTTCACGCACTTCTGCTCTCACTCCATCCTCCTGCCACCCCACCAGGAATAGGGTTCCCCTTGTCCTCACCTACCACCCCACCAGCCTCCGGGTCCAACATATAATTCTCCGTAACTTCAGCCACCTCCAAAGGGATCCCACCACTAAGCACATCTTTCCCTTCCAACCCCACCCCGCTTCCCGCAGGGATCGCTCCCTATGTGACTCCCTTGTCCATTTGTCCCCCCCATCCCTCCCCACCGATCTCCCTCCTGGCACTTATCCTTGTAAGCGGAACAAGTGCTACACATGCCCTTACACTACCTCCCTCACTACCATTCAGGGCCCCAGACAGTCCTTCCAGGTGAGGCGACACTTCACCTGTGAGTCGGCTGGGGTGATATACTGCATCCGGTGCTCCCGATGTGGCCTTTTATATATTGGTGAGACCCGACACAGACTGGGAGATCATTTCGCTGAAGACCTACACACTGTCCACCAGAGAAAGCAGGATCTCCCAGTGGCCACACATTTTAATTCCACGTCCCATTCCCATTCTGATATGTCTATCCACGGCCTCCTCTACTGTAAAGATGAAGCCACACTCAGTTTGGAGGAACAACTCCTTATATTCCGTCTGGGTAGACTCCAACCTGATGGTATTAACATTGAATTCCCAAACTTCCACTAAAGCCCCACTTCCCCCTCATACCCCATCTGTTATTTATTTATTTATATACACACATTCTTTTTCTCTCTCTCCTTTTTCTCCCTCTGTCCCTCTCACTGTACCCCTTGCCCATCCTCTGGGCTTCCCCCCTCCCCCTTTTCTTTCCCCCTAGGCCTCCTGTCCCATGATTCTCTCATATCCCTTTTGCCAATCAATTTTCCAGCTCTTGGCTCCATCCCTCCCCCTCCTGTCTTCTCCTATCATTTTGGATCTCCCCCTCCCCCTCCAACTTTCAAATCCCTTACTCACTCTCCTTCAGTTAGTCCTGACGAAGGGTCTCGGCCCGAAACGCCGACTGTACCTCTTCCTAGAGATGCTGCCTGACCTGTTGCGTTCAACAGCAACTTTTATGTGTGTTTCTTCAGGGTTTGTTCTTTACCTACAAATCTGCTGCATATGCTTCATCAAAATCAGAAATGGAGATATGAAAATTGGGCAGTACGCACGTGGCAAAATCTAAAGTAATATGTATCATAGGCTATTATGAGGCAGGTGGTGTTTGCACTACAAAAGTGCCTAAGAAAGAGCATCTTCAATCAGAGAGCATCTAATCAACTTGTCCAGTCCTCCAAATCAACATCCTGGAAGACACCATTGACTAGAATTTCAACTGCACATTCCACATAAATATTATCTTACGGCTCTCGGTCAAATGCTGGGTTTTCTTTGGTGTATGATTTATTTCCTGACTTGTTAGCCTTTCACCACCATCAAGAATATGATAGAACACTATAATTGCACTTCCAATGACACTCAAGAAAGTTTAATACTATTCAGAACAAAGCTGCCTACTTGAATAATAGCCACCTTCCTGTCCTTCACCAGCAGTTTCTGCTTGTAGTTGTTCTAAGAAATGGCACTGACAGCAGGTCTCAAAACCCAAACTGTTGCCAGCAAAATAAGCAAGAGAAAAGGGCACATATGGAAAGCTGCCACTTTGAAATTTCCCTCCTGTTAATGTGTCATACCCGCTTAGAAAGGCAAACTTCATCACTCAGGCTGAATCCTTGAATATCCTTCAACAGAGGGAATGCAGTTGTTCAGGATGGCTCACCACCAAGGACAAATGGAAAAGGACAATAAATGTTGATCTTGCCAGTGACGGACTTGTCCCATAAATAAACAATATTTATAAAGTTCATGAAATACAGTATATGTTGAATTTTTCCATTACATTGAAACCAAAGCTTTATTCCCAGCATTGTGCTGGAGTTGCATTTCCGCTCTCTAAGAAGAAAGAGTGGGATTTTGCATCTTATCTATGACCAATTTGTCTGCAATTACAGATCACTAATTATTCCCAGTGGAAGTGCCATAATGAGTAAATCTCTGCTAGACTTTTCTTAGATCTAGTTATAGAGAGACATATATAATTATTTTTCAAACGAGGTTAATCCAGAGTAATATGAAAAACAGAAACTTCAAATATTCAGCAGGTTAGTTGGTATCCCTGGAGGGAAGCTTGTATTACTTTCTTGGGTAAGTGACAATTAGTCCTTCCCACATGCACAGATACTGATTTGGTTTTTAATTCAGATTCTGTTTCACTGGTGCAGAGTGTACCATATTTGTATGATATATGTATCATATATATCATATCATACTATATCATATTTGCCCTGCTCTGGGTTAGTTTGTTTGGGAATGGGGGCAGAGTGCATTGAGTTCCGAGTCAATAAGCAACCACGATTAGTTGAGAGGGTTGCTTTGCTCACTGATATTCCAAGGAACCAGAGTTCTGACCACATTTTCCAGATTATTAGGATTGGGGCATTGAGACTAAACTTTGGAAATTTGAAGTACATAATTCATGGATTGTTTAATTTGAAATTTAATCACTCATTCCTGTTAGAATATAATGAATGCATATGATTTAATAAGCACAATGTTCTTTTAGTCTTGTCACAGGTGCCAATTACAGAGACTTAATCAAATGATTCCAGGATCAAATTATCAAAGTCATGGGTGGCTAATCACCAACTCATTATTCAGAAATGTCTAGATTTGAGCAATACACTAACATTGTGCACAATACGAGCATCTCACTTTTTTCTACTCAGTATTATTTATTTGCTGACGTACAGCGTGAAGTAGGCCCTTCTAGGCTTGTCACCCAGTCTGGCACTGATGCCACTATGCCACCAGCTGGCTCTCACAAGTTGTAGACTACAATATTGATACTGAGGTTGTACACAGCCATTGAATTCCCAACTTTTAAGACTGCAAATTTCAAGGGAAGAGGGTGGAAGAATAGAAGGAATGGAATGGAAGGAAGCCATTCAGGTCCAAAATCTTGAGTAACAAAGTAGTTCACCCCAGCAGTCCTTGCAAGAACCTTCGCTGAACCTCTCTTCCTTTGATCATGCCAAATTGTTGAGCCCTTGAACTGCACTGGAAGCATGGGCATGCATCTTGATTTATTCTTCCTTGATATTTTATTGAAAACCTGCAGCATCTCAGTATCTTTTGCTATAACACCTGAGCTGATGGTGAAATCGACTTTCATGTAGAAAGAACTAATCTTCAAGGTTTGAAAACAAAAAAAAAGAAATTGAAGATGCTGAAAATCTGAAATGAAAACAGAGAATGTTAGACAAATTTTGCAGGTCAGGTAGTGTCTGTGGAAAGAGAATCAATAAATATTTCATATCTGTGACCTTTAAATAGAGCAGAGTTACATTAGTTATAACACAGGAATTCTGCTTATTTAAACAGTCAAAAGCTCACTAATGCCTCTGCTTTCTGAGATGTCTGAAGAGAGTTGGATTATGCACATCAATACTCACAACTTTCTACAGATGAGACGAATCGTAACAGGCTGAATCACTGTATGGTATGAAAACTGAACTGTGGCAGACAGGGGGCTCTACAACATATATATAATGTTGGGAAATAAAAATCACACCCACCCTGCTTATGGACTGTTTGTCCCACTACCATTAGGGAAGAGACTATGCAGCACCAACACCAGGATTACTAGATTCAAAAACAGTTAATTCACTGTGTTACGTACCCTGTAACTGGGTTGCCAAACCAGCAGAAATGGACCACTAGTTGGAGTCTGGTTTACTAGAAACTAATGAAGTTTTATTAAAGAAATAAGTAACACAGTACTCTAATCGTAAGGATATAAGTGCAACAGGTTAACAATGATAAAACACACATGTACACAGAACTAGGGTAATAGGAATCAACCAAGCTCTATCACAGTCTAGGGGTAAAATGATCAGTCTCAAGTGACGCAGAGTTCAGTTCAGCTTAGTACTGTTCGCAGTAATCGCTGTTGTGCCGTTGGGGAGAGAGAGAGAGAGAATGCAAATTTGATTCAAGCAGACCTTTGATGTTCTTTGCAGTTGGCTTTCGGGTGGACCCTTTTATGTCTTCTGTGGTCACCGACTGTGACCCCCTCCATTCCGGATACAACCGTTCTTTCGCGGTGAACCCGGCACCCAGGCAAGGGCGGACACACACACCAGGTTCCCACCGATCGTACCCTTTTCACCCTGTGCGTCTATGGTCGGTTCCCGCGAACCAGATCTCCAAACTCCCTCCAACTTGTGGGGGCACACTGCTCTTCCAGGGTCTCAATATCTCGTGATCTCGTGGTGTGTGTCATGCCTTAGCGAACCTGTTCTTTTTTTTTAATTTTATTTTTATTTGGATAAGGAGTTCACAATTATCATGTACTTTTTTCACACATATAACCTTTTCCATTTTTTTATATGTATAAAACTACAATTATTTATACATTCTTAAGTACACATTGAGATGATATAAAAGCAAAATAAATCCCCCTGCTGGGGTATCGCCCGTCCATCAAACTTCAAACAGTTCAGGTTCAAAGCAACCGGTCTGTCAATATTCTGAATTGTGTCTCTTTTCGTTATCTCTCTCTCCTCTCTCATTAACATTTTGAACGTTTCCCCATTGTCTCCCTTATCTCTCTCTCATTAGCATCAATCTTCTGATAACTTGGTTTTTCGTCACAACTGAAGCTAACAGGCTGATCAACACCTCCACCCATTAACCTATCTCACCACACCCCACCAGCATTACTTCCACATTGGCTGCTTTTCTCCATAACCCCTCAGCACCCTTTATCCGCTATACAGTGCCACTTTACAGATACTTGTACATTGTGCTTTAGAGGATTGCTTTTCTATTTATAGTTTTCATATGCTGCATCCGGAGTAACAATCATTCTGTTCTTTACACTTGCGTACTGTAGAATGACAATAAACAATCTTGAATCCTGAATCATGAACATGAACATTAAAAAAAGCTGCAGATGCTGGAAATCTAAAATAAAAACAGAACCTGCTGAAAAATACCCAGCAGGTCAGGCCACATCTTTAGAAAGAGAAACAATTTATACTTCAGGTCGAAGACCGTATGACAGAATTAAAAATGAATCAGTTGATGATCCTGTCTTCTGTATCTCGAGTCCTCTTGCAGCATTCCTCCAAAGCTAGGGCCTCATTATAAAACAGCACGAACACTGGATTTACCTTACAAAGTATTCATGCCCAGAAATACCCAGCAGCTTCCTCATTTGAATTGCTTGTACTCTTCAAGGTTATGGATAAAGAAAGTACATACTTTGTTGTAAAATAATTCGCAGTTGATTGATTACAGAGATCACTCAATTTTAAGGGAAAATTGAATACAATATTGGAACCATGAAAGTGGATCAGATCCATGGAGAGAAAGTGGGGCAGTTGGTTGATTTGCACACTTGACAGAAGCCATATTGACGGAAAGCATTACTTCTTAATTATAATGTCTTTAATCCCAGTGGCATAATAATCTTGCATATTTTGAATATTTTATCTTGTAGGAGTTTTGTTTCTGGATCATTTGACAGAGACAAGAGTTAGCGTACTGTTTGCACTTTTAAGATTCACCACATGGGTATAATTTTTGCCAACTAATTTATATAATCTCAATACTGTTATCATTTATTACAAGATATTAGGAGCAAAATCAGGCCATTCAGCCCATTGAGTCTGCTCTGCCATTCCATCATGGCTGATCCCAGACACCTCTCAATCCCATACACCTGCCCTCTTGGCATATCATTTGATGCCCTAGGAAAGGATGATCAGGAAACTATCAACTTCCATCTTAAATATACCCACAGACATGGCCTCCACTGCAGGCTGGTAGAGCATTCTACAGATTTCCTGCTACTCGGGCTAAAAGAAAATTCCTCCTTCCTTCTGTTCTAAAAGCTCACCCACAATACAGATTCTTTATAATTATCATAGATTACTGATGTTTTTCAGAAACAGTTTCATGGTTTAAATGGCCATTATAAATCGCACCTAATGTGTAGATAAGTGGTAGAACCTGGGATGATTAAAATGGGAACAGTGTAGGATTAGTGTAAATGGATTTTAATAGTCGGTATGGCCTCATTGGCCAAAGGCTTTATTTTCATGCTGTAAGACAGCGGTCTCCAGCCACCGGGCCGCAGAGCATGTGCTACCGGGCCGCGAGGACACGATATGAGTCAGCCGCACCTTTCCTCATTCCCTATCACGCACTGGTGAACTTGAACATAGGATTGCCAAATGTCCCATATATTGGGCTAAATTGGTTTGTCCCATATGGGACCACTCTTGTCCTGTATTTCCCCCGCTAAGGTAGAGCGTTCCTATGAAACCGTTCATGCCAAAATGACGTGAAGTGAAGAAGCAATTACCATTAATTTATACGGGAAAAATTTTTGAGTGTTCCCAGACCCAAAAATAACCTACCAAATCATACCAAATAACACATAAAACCGACAATAACACTAACATATAGTAAAAGCAGGAATGATATGGTAAATACACAGCCAATATGAAGTAGAAATAATGTATGTACAGTATAGTCGGGAAGATGAAGGCAAAACCGATTTGTGGGGAAAAGAATCGGCACTTATGTGCACGTCACGCATGTGCACGTCACGCATGTGCACACAGGCGCCTGCGCAAGGCTTCATGGTCATGACAGTCTTTCCTGGGGTAAAGTGTCCCGGGATTTGACTGCTACTTTTGTCCCTTATTTAGGAGTGAGAAAGTTGACAACCCTAACTGTAAAAGACATGTTGAGGTGAGTTTAACCCTACTTTAACAACCCCCCCCCCACCGGTCCGCGGTGCAAAAAAGGTTGGAGACCCCTGCTGTAAGACTATTTATGAAATAGTAAGAAAAATGCTAATGTAAAAATGAGGGAATATCAAGTTTGGTGTAGTAATGATGCTGGCTATGGGCTTTAATCTGCTTGAAACTATGCTATACTTGTTGCAAAGGTCTTGAGTGTTGATCCTGGAAAGTCCTGTATATTCAGTAATATAAAGGGTGGCACCATTTTAGGAGTTAATAATAAACAGATGTGTATGGTAATGTGTGGCTTTATTATCATTTACAGACTTAGTGACCTCCGTTTATATGGTATTTCAAAGAGTAAAGCAACATTAAGTAGTTGTAGTCTTGCGATCATTCGAATTGATATGCTCCAAAGTGCTTGTTTATTGATCGGTTCTCAGGTAGAGACTGATCCGAGAGTCACATAATCCATGATTTAGGATGAATGCCCTGAATGGAGCATACCCATGCATGACTTTGTTTATGTGCGGAGCCTGATGCATGGGCAACTACCACAGAACCCTTGACAGATCAGAGTGAGTCCAGTGGCAACACCACTGGGGACCCTTCTTCTGCCTTCACTGCCGTTGTGATGTGTGATCACCTTCTGTCATCTGCACCAGTGAGGTCTTGGACGAATCTCTTTTTGTTTAGAATCTACCGCTTGACTTTACCGTCATGGGTGGAGATCTCAGGAACTCGCAAGCCTCTCCACTGCAACAAGTTAATGATCCTCAGAGAAGAAATACAGTACCTGTAACCAAACCTACTACAACATTTTAAGTAGAGTTCTTTCATATATTAGACATCATTAAATCAAAGGGGAAAATAAAACATGGCACTCTGATAGATTGTTTAATATATGAGATAGCAATCTTATTTTTTAAACTTTGTATTTGATCAGCAAGCAATTTCCACACTGCAATGGATTACAGCCCCCTTAGACAAATGCATCTAATATATGGGACCAAACCTAAAGGCTGAAGTCTTTCATGTGATTTTTGATTAGTTAATTATTACCTCAGGTAATGGAGCCACATCTGAAAAAAGCAGGAAAAAAAAAGAGATTTGCTAATATTTTAAATAATTTTTCATTTACCAACAGGCCTTTCATCAGGTTGACATGATATTTCCTGCTAATGTGACTCAATGCCCGCATCAAAGGAACATTTCCAGTAACCTCGTGATATTTTCTATTGATGGAAATAACAATTCTCATTGCCTTCTAAAATTGCTAATTCATATCAAACGACAAGCAGTTTTTCATTGTCAGTGCTGCTGAGCACAGTAGATTTGCTTTGAAGCCTTATAATCAGCAGAATGAAACTTAAATTTCTGTGTGTGAGGACTAGATAACATAAAATCGCTTTAATGGATTCATTTGTCCAAACACACATTATGCTTTCACAGCATCTTTTACACACCTTACTACCAACCAAAGTAGCTGGCAGAATTTGGAATGGCAGGAGATGCAGGAACAATGGAGGGCAGCAGTCTTCTCAACACCTGCTGGTAGATACAATAATGAACTAATTAACAATCAAGAACAGATTTCTTTCTAATTGCCTAATTCATTAGATTGTTAAGTAATATAATTCCTTAAAGACACAATTTTGTTGAGTTACGTGTTTTTGAAGGAGAAGAATGCATACTTTTTTCAATAAGACCACGTTTGGAGTGCTGAAGCGTTTAAATCCGCATTAAGTGAAGGATATGTAAGAGGCAGAGGCCACAGCAGATTCACAAGCACGTTGTCTGGTTTAGGTTACAGGGAAGACTTAGAAGCTGAATCCAATTCCTTTGCTTAGAACAGGGTTTGTTGATGAGGGCTAGAGACACATGAGACAGCAGATGTTGGAATCTGGAGCAACAAGCAATCTGCTGGATGAACTCAGCGAGGTGAGCAACATCTGTCCTTTACCCCCACAGATGCTGCATGATGTGTTATCTTTTTCCAGCAGTTTGTTGTTTGTAAGGGTTGTTTGAAAGGAAGAAATGAGTAAACATGGACTTTATAACTCATGTTCTCAGTATTATTTATATTTTATTTCACTATTTGTCTTTTGATCATTCATTAATCAGTTTTTATGCACATTTTTTCATAAATTCCATTGTATTTCTTATTTTCCTTTAAATGTCTGCAAGAAAATGAGTCTCAAGGTAATGTATGGTAATATATTCAGATAATAAATTTACTTTGATAATCAACTTAACTTGATAACATTGATTCAAGTTTGTTTGATGTAATTTCTAGCAGATGTGTAAAAGGAAGATGAAATATTGTTACCCTGGATCTGATGCAGCCCAAAAAAAACACAATCGGATAAAGAACACAAAAAAACCCCAGATTATATATTAATACATAAGATAGCTTGTATACATTGATTGTATGTCCATAAGGTAATGCTAGGCATAAGAATGTCATACATAAAGTGACTCTGGCAGGAAATTATAATGTATTTGTGCTTGTAGGTGTGGGTTAGTGAGTGGAGGTGTTGATCAGCCTTACTATTTGGGGAAAGTAACTGTTTTTGAATCTGGTGGTCCTGCCATGGATGCCATGTAACCTGCTCCAGTGGAACAAATAGTCCATGAGCAGAGTGGGGGGGATCCTTCATGAAGTTACTGGCCCCTTCCTGGCACCTTTCTGTACTTGTGTCCTTGAAGGTGGGTAGGTTGGTACCAGTGATGCAATGGGTGGTTTTGACTACCCATTATAGAACCTTCCTGTCCGCCGCAGCGTGGTTTCCATGCCATGCATTTGTCCAGCCGGTTAGAATGTTCTCTTCTGTGCATCTGTAGAATAACATGAGTATTGATCTGTATGCATATAGTGTAATTGAAACACCATTGAACCATATTTCAAAATTGAGAAAATGGAGAGAGAGGGATTTTCATGCAGATTTTGAAATGTACTTCAATTGCGATGAGTGTTCCGCATCTCAGTCCTCTGCATTAACGTGATCCTCTCTGATTTTAGGCTTCTGGAGACCTACTCTGCAGTTTCTCAGAAACAGTGCTGAACTTGTCACGTTTGGTTCTCTTTAGAATTTAGGCAAAGTGAAACCGGGCAAAGCATGTTTGACCCAGACTCCACTTAAGCATCTGTCAGACTGGTAATTGAGATCAATTGGTCATACAAATGTGCATATTTAAAGAGCCTGCTGCATCAAATACTGCTGTCTGGCATGGCAATGTTTGTCTGGAATGGAATCAAAGCTGTAGGTTTTTCCTTCAACTGTTAAGGTGTTTCTCTCCTTCCAGTTAGGAGATCCAGTGCAATTCTTCTTCAGTGCACTACTTGCAAATTGCGGACATGTTGAAGTAAACTCTTGTGGCTATACACACAAAAAACAATATAACAAGGAGCACTGAAGAGCTGAATGGCACAGTGCATTAGTACCGTTATCTTTGGTGCTGGGTTTGAATTTGTTAATGACCAACAAAAGATTTGAAATCCCATCACTTTGCATGTGAAGGCCTCCTCCAAAATTAATTTATGAGATCTTCAAATGATGCAAGAGGGTCAGCACAAAATGATCCACTTTTTGGCAATAATTGTTTTGCTCTTTTAGTCTTGGAGATACAAGTATGTTTGATATCCAGACCATTACATTTGAGATGACTATAACTAGAAGGTTGTATCTGAGGTTTATTACTGGTACAGAGTGGCAGATTTAAGGCTACTATCCTTACCTGAACTGAGGTAAGGATGGTAGCCTTAAATCTGCCACTCTGCAAGGGGAAGTGTGTGCAGGAGTCGGAATGATTCTCAATATTGTGTGAAGCAGGAGCAATCTATTTAAATTACAAAAATATATCACACTGTCAGATCCTATTTTGCAGTATGTGATTGCTTTGTGAACAAACTGTAACTATTCTCAAACAAAGCTTTGGTAGAATAAAGTGAAACTTTACTGCCTTGCCCTTGTATGGCCTGGGAGGCCTCACTTCAATTACTTGATTGAATTGTCACTTACTGGGATGATGGAGGTTTGTCATCTGCCTGGTTAAAAAAACACAGATGGCTTTGCTCCTGATTTTGCACCTAACTTGCAATTGCTTGGCAGCCAGGCTCAGTACTTGAAATAGGACCATTCACAGTCTCCAGTGCTGATGGACAGAAGTACACATGCCAGCATTATGCACTATTTCTTGACCAAAAGTTCATACAGCCAAATTCTCTTTGGCATTGTATGAAATAGTTGTATTAAATTTGGACTTCATTGTTTGTTATATTTTACAAAAGAGGTGGAGGTGGTCAATTGTGGATGAAATGCTTCTGCTTAAGAATTAATCACTGACTAAATAAAAAAAGTGTTGTGGGGAAGCGAGGGCAGTGATTTACTGCATCCAAAATAAGTATAATTTTTGTATTAATCTTCATCTTTGTGGAGTAATACACTGATCGTCTGCTGTATATTAATTTGGATGCTGACGTATAGGCAGTCAATTTTGAGAAGTTAGAGATGTAGAGGCCAAGTTCAACCACTTCTTGGTATCCTACCAATATGTCCACTTAATCAAAACCTGGCAGTCTATGAGCATATAACTACCTATTGTGGAAAAATATGCTTAAAATAAATTACGGCAACACACATCAAAGTTGCTGGTGAATGCAGCAGGCCAGGCAGCATCTCTAGGAAGAGGTACAGTCGACTAGCTCTTCTTTCAGTTAGTCCTGACGAAGGGTCTCGGCCTGAAACGTTGACTGTACCTCTTCCTAGAGATGCTGCCTGGCCTGCTGCGTTCACCAGCAACTTTGGTGTGTGTTGCTTGAATTTCCAGCATCTGCAGATTTCCTCATGTTTGCGTTAAAATAAATTACCACCATTTTTGCTATACTTACCTAGACTTCAAAGATTCAAAGTACATTCATTGTCAAAGTATGTATACAGTATGCAACTCTGAAATTCATCATTCTCAGACAGCCAAAAAATAAAGAAAACCATGGAATGCTTTCAGAGAAACCCCCCCCCCGCCTGCAAAAAAACAGAAATCACACAAATGGCAAAAAAAGAGCGAAATATAAATCACAAAATCAAGAGTCCAGACATATTCAGTTCAGTTCAATCTAGTGATGTGTCGTTCACTATCAGCGGGCCAGCCCCATCAAAATAGCCCAAAATAGCAGAAACAGAAAAGAACCACCAGAAACGCATCATAACTTGAACTGCAGAGTTCAATCCACAAACCGTGTCGATTAAACCTTGCCCAGGACCCAGGACTCCAGCGCAATCCTCCGGCAGTATCAAGCAAGAGGGGGAGAGAGAGACCATCGAATGCAGGGTTTATAAAATAAATGAATGTAATTTTTTTTTGGAATAAGAATTCCACTGAGGCATATTAATATTATTTCTGTCAAGGATAGGGCTAGATCAGAATAGGAAAATCTGGAAGTTCCAAACTTCCTGAAGTATACTTGTGACTTGTGCTATCAATGGAATGCCAACTTGCTGCATTTCCCAGTGACTACATTGGGAAATAGTGAATTCATGTCAGAGTAATCCTAATGTAGGTTCAATGATCATTTAATGCAGTGGAGAGGAGTGGCTAAAAGAGAGGTATGTTTGGGGTAATGTACTTTTTCTTTAAATCCTTACAATAAGTTGGTTGTATTTGATTGTTTTACAGTGTTTAATAAAAGTGATCTAATAATATTTATAACATTTAAAAGTTTTTAAAAGTGTGATTTTAATTCAGAATGCTTTTTATTTGCTGTGTGTTTAGTGTGGCTCAGCTGTCATCCAAAACTTTGTGATATGAAGAGTGAAGATATTCACTTCTCTGTCAATGATAGGCTTCTTTATAAAAGCCATTTACAACCATTATAATAAATTTAATTTGTCCAGCTGTTGGAAACTACTTGGAGTTTCATGTAATGTTAAAAAAGTAAACAGGAGAAAAAGAAAATTAGTATTTTCATTGAAAATTAACAAACTGAAACGCTGACCTGAAAGCAGAAAATACTCAGTGGGTCAAACAGCAGCTATGTACAAGAAAAGAGAATGAAAATTTTGAGCAACACACATCGAAGTTGCTGGTGAACGCAGCAGGCCAGGCAGCATCTCTAGGAAGAGGTACAGTCAACAATTCGGGCCGAGACCCTTCGTCCTGCTGCGTTCACCGGCGACTTTGATGTGTGTACTTGAATTTCCAGCATCTGCAGAATTCCTCGTGTTTATGAATATTTTGAGTTGGATGCTCTTTAAGTGAACCATGATCAAATAGAATTTTGTTTATATATCAGTTTCAAACATACTCAAGATGGGGGAGCGGGGAAAGAAGAGGAATAATAAACAAATCCACAATAAAGAAAGAGTCATGAGTACTTTAATAACATGAAGATAAAATATACCATATAAATAATTTCCATCGGTAGTAGCTTAGCCATATTACTGGTGATTAATGATTGTTTGGTCCTTTGGAGAATATCACTGTGATACTGATATGTGGTTTTGCCTTTGTACATCTTAATTATGTTTCATACACTTAATTTTCTTGTCTGATGCTTTGTGAGTGCTAAGTTTTAAACTTTGCAATTTGTTTATTTTGGCATAAATTATTTTGAAATTGTCTTTGTGATACTTTGTGCTATTTGGGAAATTTTGGAACAGTAATGTGTGAGGATAAATCATATGAGCAAATCCAGTTGGACATTTAAAATGGATTTAAACTTTTAGGCCCACTTAGGTTTGGGAAAAGACTGGAAGATTAAAACCAAGGATTCTGACAGCGCACCAGGAAAAATGTTCCAACCCACCAACTTGTACATTGAATGGAACTTATTAGCTATGAAGACACGGGAAAAGATGGATTCTTTATTTCATTGTTAATCCTGCAATTTCAGTGATGATAATGCTACTTTATCCTTTTTGATATTGGGTCTATAGTTTTTCGATGTGAAATTGGGAGTACAGTGGTAATTAAATGATTTAGCTGAAGTGTGCATGAGAATGGTTACCATGGCAATTGATTCTGAGGTTTTGCTTCTTTGGTGAAAGAGTTTGTTCAGAGTAGTTGAGCTGAGAGTTTTAACAGTTTTGGAGACCTTTTGATCTGATCTCTAATAGAGCCTTGAGCAATTTGATTACCAATAGTGTTTTGTTACATCACCAGGAGCAAGAGGTGAGCTGGCAGGCAGAAACTATGCTAACTGTATAATAGTTTCCAGCAACACCTGCAACAGGACTGGCAGAACCACCATTGCCATCTCCTGTATAGGTACAAATTTAGGAAGTCAATGATCTGCTCTTCAGAGGTCCATTGAAGAGAAGGTGTTGGAGGAAGTACTGTAGCTTCCAGGAGAAAACACACATTTCATTACTTCTACAGACTAGTGAATAAGCTTCCTTGACATATTGTTACACCAATAAGTTAGGAGGCTTGTGTCTGATGATAATTGGTGGCAGGCATTTGCAGCCTGATTGGATAATATTTACTGCCAAATGGACTTGATGTTTATCCTTAAAATACTTTGCCTTTTGAAACGTCCAGTACATGAACACATTTCACACTGAGCCAGATAGGTAACTGCCATGGCAAACAATTTCCAGTGATGGCATGCACCGGAATGTGTAGGCTAGATTATCCAAAAACAATTTTCAGCTGTGAGGGGCTCCCCTTCTGCACCACTGGAATGCAAGCAGAGAGATGTCATTATACAGCTGCTTGCCAGATTCCTGTATGGCTACACTGATGCTTGCATTCTGTGCAGTCTGTTTTCTCCAATCTCTTTGCACTTTGAAGCAGATTTCTGCAGTGGCTTATGATTTCTCCACCACTATCAGATCATTTCCTTCACGCCTTCCTTTATTTACCAGTGTTTGAATTCCCTGTTTCCGCAGGCTATTAAAAGTTAACAGGCTTGAAATAGGTAGGACTATTCGTAGGATCGAATAGCTACAATGTTGTTTGCACGGCAGTTCAAGCACCTCATTGACATGTACTGCGGTGACATCTATGGAGTTTTCTGTGGGTTGGGAATTCAACAGCTTGCTTCAAAGCAGAATGGTGGAGAATTGCTGTTAGTTCCAGTTGACTTGCATTACTTGCAATAATGATACCCTAGTCTTTCCTTTCTCAGTATTGATCAAAAACATTGCATAGTTCACTGCAAACTTGTCAGTCTTTGGTGAGTGATAGAGGATTCATTGTGTGATATCTGGCACAGGAATCCCCTATTTATAGTTCATTTGACTCAAAGGCTAAAGGTGCTTTATCTAAAACCTTCATTTGGGAAATCTAATTTAATGCAAATTGTGGCATCTCTGTTTGACTAATCTGGTTTAGATACCTTTTTATCATCTTCTATCCAGGGAGTAATAATTTAGCACTATTATTGAAACAAGACTGCATAAATCACTTAGGAATGTCTAATGTCCAACATATTTAGTTTTACTAATAGTGAGTTTGACACAACCATCTTTGGTGAAAGAGACCAGTAGGTAGATGTGACAAGACTGGAAGAATGGTGTACAGAGCAATATCTCCTGACATGTCATGGGGTTATCGAATTAAACTGCATGAAAATAAGCTCCATGCTGGTCACAGAACATACAGCACAGTTCAGGCCCTTTGGCCCAGAATGTTGTATTGACCTTTAACCTACTTTGAGATCAATCTAATCCTTCACTCCTACATCGCCCCCCATTTTTCTATCATCAATGTGTCTATTTTCTTAAATGACCTGAATGTACCTACTCCAACCACCACCGCTGGCAGGGTGCTCCACGCACAAGCCATTTTGTGTTTTCAAAAATTAAATAAATAAATAACCTCTGACATCCTTTTATAATTTCCTCCAGTCACCTTAAAATCATGGTGCTTATACCCTGTATATCCATGCCCATGACAATAAACTTAAACTTGAACAAGATGTAACCAAATGGATTATGTTCCATTCGATATTTCTCTGCTCAACTTATTAACGGATCAGTGTAATTCCCTACCACCTAATTTCATGTCACATACAAATTTATGAATCATACTTCCTACAAGAGCCATTCATATAATTGTTGTCTATAAAGGCAGTCCATCCTGTTTCTCCTTATTGATGAACTGCTCCATCTCAGGCAATGTCTTCTCTTTTATTGTTTTTCAATACAGCAAATGGAAAGTTGCACAAAGACTACTGCATCTCCGTGTAGTTGATTAGATGATTAGATTAGATTAGATTCAGCTTTATTGTCATTGTGCCGAGTACAGATACAAAGCCAATTAAGTGCATTTAGCATCTGACCAGAAATGCAAAGAATAGTGTTATTTACAAAATTTGCTACAGCATGCAAATATAAAAGTACTGAGACAGTACAATATGGATGCAATACTGCTTAGTGCTGTGATGAGAGGATCAGCAGTGTCACAGCCTCAGGGAAGAAGCTCTTCCTGTGCCTGCTGGTGCGGGAGCGGAGGCTCCTGTCGTGCCTACTGGATGGGAGGAGAGTAAAAAGTCCATGGTTAGGGTGAGATGCATCCTTGAAAATGCTTTTCACCCTGCCCAGGCAGTGTTTATGGTAGATGTTCTCAATGATGGGCAATTGGGTGCCGATAATCCGCTGGGCAATTTTTACCACACGCTGGAGTGCTTTGCCGTCCGATACGGGACAATTGCCATACCACACTGTGATGCAGTTGGTGAGTATGCTCTCAATGGTACAGCAGTAATGGTACAGTATTAAGCAGATAGAGCCAGAGATAGTCATGCTATATAATTTCATTCACTTCATGTGGATTGTAAGTTCGGTTGTGGATCAATCAATCACCACCTGGCGTCTGATGTGGCACATCTTTATCTGATGTGACTTTGAATCTCTGAGGAGAGTTTCTCAGACTGATAGAATACGTGGATTTTAATGCATAGTTGATCCAGAGACAATGAAAGATTAATGGAATAGTGACTTGAACATATGTAGTTAGTACCCTTGGAGATGTGACCTGAGTCCACTCTTGTTCTTCACATTGTTCGCAATACTCTGCACATAGGCCAAGAAGGCTCCAGCTGTCTCATCAATATCAGGTTCCTTTGATCCAGCTGTCTCGTTACTAATAGTTTGTAGCCTATCTCCCTGATTCTCCCCCTTCACCTTTTCCTCACCCACAATCCCGATTCTGAAGCTTCAGACAGAATTGGCGTCCTTACCCTTACTGCAACATCTTGAGCGGCTGGTAATGAATCTTTGAATCTCTTACTTCCGTTAAGCATATATTACTGTTATATGCACAATACATCACATGTGCAGAGTATACATTTGAATCTGCAACATATAGTTTCAAGCAATTAGCATATAATTAACCTAGAAAAAATATTAATGTTTAGTGATTCTGGTTAGTACATTTCTAAGGAATACGTCCTTACTGAATTGTAGCTAAGAACAATATTTAACATTAGCTGTTCCTATAAAGAGGTTATCTTTCCATTTACATTATAACAAAAAGTTTTATTCTCACAATTTAGAACCAAGAGAATCAATACTTATTAGTAAAAAATAACAGCTATTCTTTTGTGTAGAACAATCACAATTATGATATTGAAACTAGAGAGTAAAGCCAGCCTTAATTCCACAATGAGATGCAAATTAAAGGTCTCAATTCTGTCTCTGATGTTTGGAATAGAACAGCTGTTGGGTTCCTATTCCAATGCTGAACATGTTAATACCTTTTTGCTTGCAGTATTATATTCAACCTCTGTGCACATTACTCTGATCCCACTCTCCACAGTTCACCTCCCACCTCTTCGTGCCGTAGGGTAACCAGCTGTGGGGGACTCCATCTGGAAAGAGATCCAATGTGTGGATGGTCCACACAGTCTGACAATCATATTGTATATCTTACTACCAAGTCTATCTCCCTTTTTATTGTTCAGTGACAACAGTAGGGATAGATTTTTTTAAGTTCTAACAGTTTTCCATGTACAATTCAACAGAGTACAAAGACCTCTATGATTCTCTGCAGCACCCGCTGAGAAACATTTACTTAAGTACTTTCTATTTCCATGTTGGAATCAGCAGGATGTTGATGACTTTTAAAATCAAATTTATGTTTTTTTTTGGAGAGAATCTGACCTCATGCAGATGTTCGGTATAATATTTAATGCTAGTCTAGCTGCTGCCTCATAGTGCTGGTGACTCTGGTTCAACCCTGATCTCTGGTGCTGTTAATGGAGTTAGTGCAACCTCCCTTGAAATTGTGGGTTTTTTCTTGATGCTTTGGTTTCCTTCTATAGCCCAAAGGTGTACCAGCTGTTAGGTTAGTTGCCCCTCGATTGCAGCTGATGCAATCTCCACTGTGAAGGAGACTGCTCCAGTTCTGTCCGTAATCGTTCCAAGTAGCCACTTTTGATCCCCTGTGCAGTCCCTCTCCTGGACTGCTTGCCCAGGAGTGAAACATTGAACCACCTTGTTTGAGGAGCCCTCAATTTGTCTCAGCTGTTTACCCTGCATACTCCTTCTAGGACTGGGCTGCTCAAAACACCAAACTGCTGCAAGTTGATGCCTTTTCTACTCAGTTGGCAAACCTGAGTGAGTTCCGCCTTCTCATGCGGCCGATCTCCGATCAGCCTCTTGTCTTATTCCATTCATTTTCAGGAATGACTGAAATAGTTCCACAACAAGCTGTGGTCCATTGTCACTGACTAAATGGTCTGGAACAACAGATCTTGAGAAGAGGCTTCTCGACACTTCAACAGTGTGCAAGGCCGTAGTAGAGGCTATTGGGAGCACCTCTGGTGACTTTGTATCTGCATCCACTACTTCCAAGAATGGTCCTGCAAAGTCCACGTGAATTATCTGCGAAGCACTGCAGGCCGTTCCCAGGGACGTAGAGCCAGTGCTTTTGGCATCTTCTGGATGTGTTGTCATCGCTAACAGGGCATGGCAAGCTGTTTGATTTGCTGATGTATCCCAGGCCACCACACAAATCTTCAAGTCAATGTTTTAATTTTGAACACTCCTAGATGACCAGCATACAGCTTCTCTAACACTGTAGCTGTCAGGTTGGATGGTACAATAACTCTCAATCTCCACATAAAGCAACCTCTGTCAATGACTAGTTCATCCCAGCGCTGGTAAAAATTGGGGAAATGGGATTTCTGCTGCAGATTCTAGCCATTTTGGGTGGCCATGCAGACCTCAGACAGTGTGGGGTATTTTCTGGTTTACATTTGGATCATCTCTGCCATAATAGGGAGGCTAAATTTGCATTAGGGAGAATATGTCAAGGGAAGTGTCCTCTGCTGTAAAATTTTCAGGTATTTTCTTTTCCAAAGGTAAATGGGATAATTCATCAGCATTTCCATGATTAGCTGTCCTTTTGAAATCAGTCTTGTAGTTATGCCCTCCAAGAAACAAAACTCATCTCTTCATTCATGCTGCTGTTAGCGGAACATCCTTTAGTGGATTGAAAATGCACGCAAGTGGTTGATGATCAGTATTAATGGTAAACTCTCTCCAATACAAATACTGATTGAAATGTTTTGCACCCCAAACCAGATTCAAGGTTTCCCTGTCAATATGTGCATAATTCTTCGTTGCAGCAGTTTGGGGTCATGATGCAAAAGCTGTGTTTTGTTCATTTCCGTCACTCATAACATGTGATATGAATGCACCCATACCACAATGCAAGGTGTTACAGGCAAGCTTCACTAGACGATGTGGATCACAAGGTTGGTTAACAATGTCTGACATCACCATTTTCTTTACCTGTTGGAAAGCCCCCTCACACTGATTTGTCCATTACCATTTCTTCCCAATCTGTAGTACTGAGTTCAAGGGGTGGAACACAATAGTCAGGTTTGGCAGGAACCTGTACAGTAAAAAGTACCGGAACTGGGACATGTCCTTTGGCCTTGGAGCATCTGCCACTGAAAGTTCTCAGCAATCTTGTGTGTCAATGGTATGACCACAGAAAGTGATGCTTGGTTTAACAATTTCACGCTTGTTGTATTGTGCACTAAACTCCAAATCTTCTATTTTTTATCACTGCTTGAGATTTTGGAGATGTTCCTTGTCATCCTTACTGGTAATAATGGTGTGATCCAGGTCTAAGTGTCTGGGCAGCCTTGCAGCACCTAGTCCATAAATTTCTGTCAGAGTGCAGGCACAGAGCTGATGCTACTCCAAAAGTGAGCCTATTATAGTTATAGCTATGATAACTACATAGCCTTTGTGAGTGGAGAATCTTCCATCTCCATCTGTAGGTAGGCCTCTCCTAAGTCCACTTTGCTGAAGTGTTTTTCTCCAGGAAGTTTTGCAAAAATATCTTTTCTCTGGGACAAAGGGTATTGATCTATTTGACCATGGGTTGATGGTGACCTTAAAATCACCACAGATCCTGACAGACGCATTCTTCCTGGTACCACTGGCATTGCCCATGGACTCCTCTCAACCCTGAAAAGAATTCCTTTGGTCTTCATGCAATCTAGCTCATGGGATGCTTTATTGCGGATGATATGAGGAACCAGATGGGCTTTGTAAAACTTGCATGTGGCTTTTTTATTTAACCCTATTTTACCATTGATATGTTAAAGTTTTCCAAAGCCTTCCTTGAACAAAGCTGTGGCATCATCCAATACCTTTTGTAATTCATTTTTGGTTGACTCAGTTGCAGGGGATGAGGCATGCAAATGATGGATGGATCTCCAATCAAGTTGTAGTTGTCTCAGCCATTTAGGACCCCACAATGCTGGTCCTCCTTATTTTAACACCTAGGAGTCCAATGTGGCTTGTTGGTTGTTGTATGTCACTGTTACAAATGTCATTCCCACAGGAGTTGTCTTTTCTCTGCTGTAAGTTCTTGGATATTTGCAAGCTTCAGTTCAGTATCTTTGAAATGCCATTCAAACTCATTTTGCAGAATGACTGAATCAGCCAAGCCAGTGTCCAATTTCATTTTATTTACTATACCTTTCACTTCCAGTGTAAGCCATATTGCTTGTTTTTTGTTAGTTTTCACATTGTAAATCTCAAGGCTCTGCAGTCCAGCGTCACTCACATCATTATCAGATTTTTTCATTCATAGCATGAAGATTAGTGCTCATTTTGGAAATGCAACTTGACTTTGTATTTTTATCTCTTCCCTGTGCAGTTCGTTTATTTTTGTTTGCCCAACATGCTCTTTGCAGATGTTCTACATTGTTTCATCTTCTGCAAGTTTTGCCTTGAAACCTGCATTGACCTAGTGTATGTGAGCTGCTACCATAACAGTAAAACAATTTGTCTGGCAAGAATGGTTTCTGTTTAGACATTGCAATTTTGTTCACTCTCACTTCCATTCTTGACTGCAACTCAACTGTGTCTCCGTCTGTTGTTTCCATTGATACAGCAATTTGTACTGCTCATTTGTGAGTTGTGCTTCCGATAGGAGCCATTTTTGAATGATTTTGTAACATTCCACAAACTAAGCATTTCTCAGTGCATCATTAAGCCCACCCCTGCACTGACAGTGCTTAGACAATCTGTTTAATTCAGTCACATAGGCTGAAATGGACTCCCTTGCCTTTTGATTCCACTTATGAAACCTAAAGTGCTCTGCAATCATCAATGGTTTTGGTTCCAAATGTTTCTGCATTCTGTTGACAACATCAGTGAAGCTCATTTCAGCTGGTTTGGTTGAAGGAATCAAACTTCTATGCAAACTGTATGCTCTTCCAGCTATTTCATTCTGCAAAACTGCTACTTGTTTCTCATTGGCTATTCCATTTGCTTTAAATTACTGTTCAATTGACTCAGTATACATCATTCTGTTATCTTTTGTGCAATTGAACTCTTCGAACTTTCTGATGTAGCCAGTTATTTCCCTTTTTTCTTTATATATTTTTATTTTCATCTGATACTCACTGTTTATTAATCTGTGAGTTTGTCTGTTTTCTGCCTTTCTTTAACTCAACCATCCCTGAAGAAGCAATGTTACCTTTTTTTTTAACTACACATTTTCTGTTCTCTTGCGAAGAAAGCATGCTGTGCTTTATTTTAAAACTCAAATGTCTGTCTGCACGTTAGGCAGGTAGTCATCTCGGGCTTGCTCTGAATTTTACTCATTGCCAGTCATCATTTGTAACTCCAAAACATAAAATAATCAAAAGTAAAACAGACCCAAGAATAATGTGTCTACTTCATTCTTTACCTACAGCGAGGTGCACGCTCTTATGATGGGGTGACATAATAATGCATGCCACTCATGCACTTTTATATTACTGTGCAAAAAATCTTAGGCACATGTAGAAAATTTCTGTAACATGAAGATACTTTCAAAAAAAAAAGTTTCTAAATAATAAAAAAACTTCTATAAAGGGCAGTGATCAGTTCAAAAAAAAAACTAAATGAAATCACTGTTTGGTGTGACCGCCCTTTGGCTTTAAAACTGCGTCAATTCTCTCAGGTACACAGTCATACAGTTTTATAAGAAAATGTTCTAAGCATCTTGGAGAACTTGCTGTAGTTCCTCTGGAGATTTTGGCCCTATTGCTTGCTTCTGTCTCTCTAGGTAATCCCAGAGAGCTTCGAGGATGTTGAGATCGGGGCTCTGTGGAGACAATAGTATCTACATTGTCTGTACATCTCGTGAGACAATGGTGTGACACTTTTCTGATGGTACTTGGCACCTTCTAGAGTGGCTGTCCAGCCCCACTCGAGAGTGACAGTCTCTTTCACAGCGGCTGCAGGTGAAGGAGAAAGGTGCTCTGGGTGATGTAGCTCTGGCTTTTCTTCTGGCTCTCTTGTGATGAGCATGTTGGCCCTTGCTATCTCGACAGGTTGTACACCGCTTTTGACTGCAGCCCTCCATGCTGTCCGGTCTTCATCTATTTCCTCCCATGTGTTGTGGTCGATGCCTGCCAGCTTCATGTTGCGCTTGCAGACATCCCTGTAGTGGAAGCATGGTCTTCCTCATGGGCGGTAACCCTCACTCAGCTCACCATTCGACCTGTCTTCGAGAATGCGTTCCTGGTCTATCCGTTTGACCTGGCCCAACCATCTGTGGCATCGGTGGTTGAGTAGTGTATGGATGTTGGAAGTGTCAGCCCGTTGCAGAACCTCTGTGTTGGTGATTCTGTCCTGCAGCAGATGCACAGGATGTGCCTGAGTTGCAATGAGTTTAGCCTCTTCTCTTGATTAATGTATGGCGGCCAAGTCTCACTGGCATAGAGGAGTGTGCTGAGCACAGATGCCTGGTACACACACAGCTTGGGTCCTCTTTGTTCGCTGTCTGTTGTTCCACACTCTCTTGTTCAGACTGGCCATGACAGCTGCAGCTTTGGCAATCCTGCTGTTCACCTCTGCTTCGAGGGACAGGGAGCTGGTGATGGTTGATCCAAGATAGGTGAAGGAGTCAACTACATCAAGAGAACAACCATCAATGCTGATGTTTTGGGGAGATCCTGCACCCTGGCTCATGATGTTTGTCACCTTCAGACTGATGGTTCACCCAAACTCCTTGCAGGCATAGGTGAAGTGGTTAATCAATTGTTGGAGTCCACCTTCAGTGTGTGACGTCAGTGCTGCATCACCAGAAAACAGCATCTCACGGATGAGGGCTGTCCTAACTTTGGTCTTGGAGCGCGTGAGCAATGTTGAGTAGCTTGCCATCAGCTCTGTGCGAAGGTAGCTGCCTTCAGTGCATAGTGAAGGAGCATGGAGAAGATTTCAAGGAGGGTCAGTGCCAGGAGGCAACCTTGTTTTACTCCACTGCTCACTGGAAAGGTGCCAGAAGTTGCTCCATTGAAGCAGATGGTGCTGTGCATGTCCTTGTAGAAGGATGATGTGATGCTGCGCAGTCTATGGGGAAGGAGGGGTACAGCCAATCTCTAGCAGGAGTTTGAAGAGTCCGCTTCTGCTGCTCTCGGCACTTCTCCAGTAGCTGGCCCAGTGAGAAGATCATGTCCACTGTAGACCTGCGTGCTCTGAACCTGCACTGGTTAGGCTCTGGATGCAAGGCTCTGAAGTCGTGCCATGATGACGTGGGCAATATTTTCCCCACAATACTAAGGAGAGAAACGCCACGGTAATTGTTACAATCACTACAGTTGTCCTTGATTTTTGTACAGTTTGACAATGTTGGCATTTCCATGTGAAACTATATAATAACTAGGGTGCCTAAGACTTTTACATGGTAGTGCTTAATCCACAATGAATTACACAAACACTAAAGAATCCTTAATCAAACAATATATTTAAAATATTACTGAAATAATAAACACACAACATTTATGTCAATGGTTTTTTTTGTGCAATACAAGTGTTGGGGAATGGTTTCCACTTAACCATCAGGTCTATGGATTTCTAAGGTTAATAAAGCTTTGAACTGAACCTAAAGATGCAATGCAGTTCCACCTTCGGGTCTTGCCATTCTCAAAGTAAATTTGTTATCAAGATACCTTTATGTTACCATATACTACCTTGAGATTTGTTTTCTCGCAAAATGAAGAGAAAAAGAAATACAATAGAAATTTATGAAAAATCATACATAAATGACAAACTGACAAATGTACAGAACATTAACTGTAACTAAAAATAATACCGAGACTATGTGTCAGTCTTTGAAAGTGACGCTGACTCTGATGAAGATGCCAAGAAATGCTAAACTCCATAACATCTGCTGTCTCCAATGGAATCCTATCATTAAACACATCTTTCCCTTCTCCCCCCCATCCTGCTTTCTGTAGAGATTACTCTTTCTTTTCTTTTTAAATCTTTTTATTGAGTAAGTATACAAAAAAGGTAAGCCATATAAACATTAATACAATGTTAAAGTATAATAAAATTCCAAAAGGTATCCATACCAAAAAAAAATACTACAAACAATGTAATTTAAACATAAGAAACGAAGATAACATAATAGTATACTAAATTTTATATATATCAATGGAAAAAAAGAAAAAAAAAACCCAAAAAAAAACCCACCGTGCAACTAACTAAAAGCAAGGCAAAGCAATGGGCTAACTTGAAACCAAACAGAGTTAAACTTAAAATCACGTCCTCAATCCCGACCTCCATTAAAAACAGTGAAAAAAAAACAAGAAGGGTAAATATTACATTAAATGAAAATATCGAATAAAAGGTCCCCAAATCTGTTCAAATTTAAATGAAGAATCATAAAGGTTACTTCTAATTTTCTCCAAATTCAAACATAAAATCGTCTGAGAAAACCAAAAAAAGGTAGTTGGAGCATTAAGCTCTTTCCAATGTTGTAAAATACATCTTTTCGCCATTAAAGTAAGAAATGCAATCATTCTACGGGCTGAAGGGGAAAGATTACTAGAAATTTTAGGTAGTCCAAAGATAGCAGTAATAGGGTGAGGAGAGATATCTATATTTAATACCTTAGAAATAATATTAAAAATATCTCTCCAAAAAGTTTCCAAAGTAGGGCAAGACCAAAACATATGAGTTAAAGAGGCTATCTGCCCCGAACATCTATCACAGAAAGGATTAATATGCGAGTAAAAACGCGCTAACTTATCTTTGGACATATGTGCTCTATGAACCACTTTAAATTGAATTAAGGAATGTTTAGCACAAATAGAGGAAGTATTAACTAATTGTAAAATCTGCCCCCAATCATCCACAGAAATGGTAAGCCCCAATTCCTGTTCCCAATCTACCCTAATCTTATCAAATGGAGCTTTCCTAAGTTTCATAATAATATTATAAATCACAGCCGATGCACCTTTCTGACATGGATTGAGGTTAATTATCGAATCTAAAATATATGTAGGAGGAAGCATTGGAAAGGAAGAAAGTATGGTACTTAGGAAATTTCTAACTTGTAAATATCTAAAAAAATGTATTCTTGATAAGTTATATTTATTAGATAATTGTTCAAAAGACATAAGGGAACCATCTAAAAATAAATCCAAAAACCGTAAAATACCCTTAGTCTTCCAAGTTTGAAAAGCGCGATCCGTAAAGGAGGGAGGAAAAAATATGTTACCTAAAATAGGAATCGCTAACCCGAATTGATTAAGATCAAAAAATTTTCTGAATTGAAACCAAATGCGCAAAGCATATTTAACTATCGGGTTAGAGACCTGCTTAAGGCGTTTCGAATCAAAAGGGAGAGAGGAGTCTAAAATAGAGCCAAGTGTATAACCCTGAACAGATTGTAATTCCAATGCTACCCATTTAGGAATAGATAGTATGTCCTGGTCAAGTAACCAAAATTTCATATGTCGAATATTAATAGCCCAATAATAGAATCTAAAGTTAGGTAATGCTAAACCTCCATCTCTCTTAGCTTTCTGTAAATGTATTTTACCCAGTCTCGGATTCTTATTCTGCCAAATAAATGAAGAAATTTTAGAGTCAACTTTATCAAAGAAAGATTTTGGAACGAAAATTGGTAATGCCTGAAACACATATAAAAATTTTGGCAAAAAAAACATCTTAACTGCATTAATACGACCAATCAAAGTTAAATATAAGGGAAACCATTTAGATGAAAGTTGAGTAATATGGTCTATTAATGGTAAAAAGTTAGTCTTAAATAAATCTTTGTATTTACAAGTAATTTTAATCCCAAGATATGAAAAATAATTATTAATCAATTTAAATGGAAATTTATAATATAAAGGAAGATGTTTATTAATCGGAAAAAGTTCACTCTTACTAAGATTTAATTTATAACCTGAGAAAAAACCAAATTGTGCTAATAACTCTAAAACAGCAGGAATAGATTTCTCACGATTAGAAATCATCAGCATAGAGTGATAATTTATGGGACTTTAATTCCCGAGTTATCCCAGTAATATTTGAAGATTCTCGAATAGCAATTGCAAGAGGTTCTAATGCAATATCAAATAATAGGGGACTAAGAGGACAGCCTTGTCGAGTACCACGAAAGAGAGGAAAAAAAGGTGAGTTTAAAGAGTTAGTACAAACCGAGGCTACAGGGGAATGATATAACAGTTTAATCCAGGATATAAATTTCAAGCTAAAATTAAACATTTCAAGCACCTTAAATAAATAAGGCCATTCTACTCTATCAAAAGCTTTCTCGGCATCTAAAGAAATAACACACTCAGGAACATTTTGTGAGGGAGTATAAACGATATTTAACAATGTACGAATATTATAAAAAGAGTAACGACCTTTAATAAAACCCGTTTGGTCTTCCGAAATAATAGAAGGAAGTACTTTTTCTAGTCTATTTGCTAATAACTTGGAAAAAACTTTAGAATCAACATTTAATAAAGATATTGGTCTATAAGATGCACATTGAGCAGGGTCTTTATCCTTCTTTAGTATTAGAGAAATTGATGCTCTATTAAAAGATTCAGGAAGTTTACCAAGTTTCAAAGAAGCCTCAAAAACCCTACAGAGCCAAGGAATCAATAAAGAAGCAAAACATTTATAAAATTCAACGGTAAACCCATCCGGGCCAGGAGCTTTCCCCAGATTCATAGAAAAAATAACATTCTTAATCTCATCCATTGTAATGGAAGTATCTAATAAAGAAGACATATCCTGTGAAATCTGAGGGAAGTCTAACTTATCTAAAAAATCATTCATATATTTAGAATCTCGAGGAGACTCTGATTGATATAAAGAAGAATAAAAATCACAAAAGGTTTGATTAATCCCCACATGATCCAGTATCAATCGATCATTTTGGTTATAAATCTGATTGATTTGAGATTTAACATAATTAGATTTCAATTGATTAGCCAGCAGCTTGCCAATTTTGTCACTGTGAACATAAAAGTCACTTCTTGTTTTCTTTAATTGGTTTTCAATCGAGGACGAAAGTAGTAAACTGTGTTCCATTTGAAGTTCAGTTCTTTGTTTGTATAACTCCTCAGAAGGAGCCATAACATATTTCTTATCAATTTCTTTAATCTTGTCCACAATTGCCATCTCCTCCTGCTTCTGTTTCTTCCTCAAAGCAGCAGAATACGAAATAATCTGACCCCGAATATAGGCTTTAAAAGTGTCCCAAAGAGTGTTAACCGAAATATCTTCTGTATGGTTAATTGTAAAAAAAAGCTCAATCTGTTCATTCATAAAATTAACAAAGTCCGAGTCCTGAAGCAACAGCGAATTAAAACGCCATTGTCTATTATTTGGTATATTGGCCATAATTTTAATAGAAAGCTTAAGTGGAGCATGATCCGAAATGGTTATAGAATCATAATCACATTTAATCACTGAAGGAATAAGACGAGAATCAATAAAAAAATAATCAATTCTTGAATAGGAATGATGAACATGTGAAAAAAAGGAAAAGTCTTTTTCCTGAGGATGCAGAAAACGCCAAATGTCCGTCGACCCAGAATCAGAAAGGAAAAAATTAATCAAATTTGCAGATTTATTAGGTAAGGTCCGTAAAGGAGCCGAACGGTCCAAAGCTGGAGACAAACAGGTATTAAGATCTCCGCCCCAGATCAATGAAAACTCGTTCAAATTCGGAAACTGATTAAACAATGATTTATAAAATTCCGGACAATCCATATTAGGAGCATAAACATTAACCAAAACTACTTTTTTATTAAATAGTAAACCACTAACCAATAAAAATCTACCATTCGGATCAGAAATAATATCCTGTTGTATAAAAGTAACTGAGGAATCAATAAAAATAGAGACGCCTCGAATCTTAGCATTGGAGTTCGAATGAAATTGTTGTTCCTTCCTGAATTTGAAAAAACGTAGTCTGTCCCCCCTCCGTACATGGGTCTCTTGTAAAAATAAAATTTGTGCTTTAAGTCTCCGGAACACTTTAAAAACTTTTTTCCTTTTAATAGGATGATTAAGACCGTTAGTATTCCAGGAGACAAAATTAATAATAGACTCCATAAATCCTAAAGTCAACCCACAACAAAGAGGATTGACGATAGGGGCGACCCACAAACCCGGAGAGGAAACAGAACATACGAAAGATACCGGGAAAAAGGACGCAACCAGTACTTCAATAATGTATATAGCCCAAAGAGAAACAAACTAAAACGTGAAGCCCCTCCCACCACCCTCCGCCCCAAGACCCCAAGGCAAAATCTAAAGCAGCCCCGCCCGAAAGAAGCAAGCGCTAAAACTACCCCCATGACTTCCGGTATACGCTCCCTAAAAAAAAAGGTATAAATATGAAAAAGATCAGCTAATTGTAAAACAGTAAAAAAAGTAAAAAAAAAGGTAGCTCAATTAAAATACACACACAACAGAACAAAAGCCAGAAAATATATATTAAAAAAAAACCACAATAAACCCCAAACCCATGAATAAACACAGCAACAAAAAAAAATAAGATTATTGACATAGTGGTTATAAAAAGCAAAACAGAATAAAATTTAAAAAAAACTACAAAATTTAAGGCCACACAGGAAATACGTAAGATGACAAAAAGGAAGTAACCACCCAGAATCTCCTGGGAAAAGAAAGAAATGACGCAGTTGAAAAGAAAGTTTAGCAACCATATTAAGAAATCAAAAATAAACTTTTCTGCCCAAATAGGGCACGAAAAAGTTAAAACCAACCAATTCACAGCCTCCGATCAACGGAGATAATTAAAAAAGATAGCAATTAAGATGTTGAAGGTGAAAGTTGATCCAGATAACTCTGGGCATCCGATGGAGAATCAAAAAAACGAAGGACTCCATCTGACATGCGAATCCTTAGACGTGCAGGGTACAGCAGCGCTGGTCTTAAATCCATCTTATAGAATTCCGACATCACAGATCTGTAGCGAACCCGTTGGTCCCAAATTGGTTTACTGAAATCTTCCACGAATCGGAACCTAAGATCCGAAAAATCGATGAAACCTTTAGATCGAGCAAATCGAAACAGTCTCTCCTTGTCTTGAAAGTAATGAAGAGATTACTCTCTACATGACTCCCTTGTTCACATATCCCTGCCAATTGATCTCCCTCTAGACACTTAACACTGCAACCCTGACAAGCACCATACCTTGGTCTCAGCCCCAAATGTTGTTTTTTGCCCCTCCACAGATGCAGCCTAACTTGCTGAGTTCCTCCAGCATTTTGTGTATGTTGCCAAAGATAACCAGAATCTGTAGAATCTCTTATTTATGACTCACAGCTTCTTTCTTCCCTACCAGCAGGAAAGGGTCCATCATTATTTTTGCTACATGATAGTTTATACAATTCTGAGCTTTCTTTTTAACTTTGGAGCATGGTTCTGTTTCATTGGGATGTGTGGTGCTGGAGCTGCCTTAAACTGGGCCTCAGAAGGCACAAGTAACAAAACCTAGAAGGAAATGACCAGATCACAAATATAGCTCACAGTGACGCTAAGCATGAAACAAGGTCACTTTTCTTAATTAGTATGTACAACAATATCTCAGGAGGCTTAGACTGTCACAACAAGCAGAGGAAACCTTCCAGAGAAAGACCAGGCACAGACTGAACTTGATGCCCTTGTAATAACAATGTCATTTGTCTTTGCCGTGGGGTTTCTTGCCTCTGGACCCTTTTGTAGGCAGAATTTTTTTCTAGATACCTGCAGGCAAGTTCATGAAACAATTGACTGATGTTTTGTTGGCATGGGTTAACAATGTCAATGTTTAGAAACTTTAGTGCACTCTACACCAAATCCACAAGTTTGGTGCCATTCTCCAGTTGCTGTTCTCCACTGAGCCTCTCTGCCACACTGAGCACTCTCTTCTGCTAACACTTTGGTCTCAGTGGTCATCTATGTCCTTCAGCCATCAGCAGCACATCCTGGGAGGCATTTCTGAAATGTGTCACTGTCCTTGTCCTTCTGGACGTCCTTACTTTGGTTGCTAGTTATAAACTGAAGTTCCATGCATGGAGTATTCTTCAGGAGTTGAAGCTGAGAATGAGCTAGATGAATTATTATCACTTCTGCTGCAGTGAGGCATTCAACTGTGTGAAGATAAACCCTTTAGATAAGATTGTAATACCTCTCCATGCACTTTAAAAAAACAAATTAATCTGTTTATTTCAATTTTCTTGAATGAAACATCATAAAAATCATAGTAACACAAGAGATGCTGGAAATCAAGGACAACACACTCAAAAATGCTGGAATATCTCAGCGAGTGAGGCGGGATCTATGAAGGAGGATAAACAGTCGACATTTCAAACGAAGACTCTTCATAAGGACTGGAAAGGAAAAGGGCTGATGCTAAAATAAGAAGCTCGGGGAGGGGAAGGGCCACAAGCTAGCAGGCGATAGGTGAGACCAGGTGAGAGGGAAGATCAGTGGGTGGAGGAAGAGGATGAAATAACCTGGGAGGAGATGGGTAGAAGAGGTAAAAGACAAAAGACAAGGAATCTGACAGGACAGTGGACTGCAGAGGAAAGTAAACAAGAAGGTGAATGAGAGGGTGGTGGGGGTGATGGGCAGGTGAGAAGAGAAGGGGTAACCAAAATGAACAATGGATAAAGAGAGGGTGATGACGGGAGCCATAACAACAAGATGTAAAAAAAAATCCTTGTTCATGCCATCAGGTAGGAGGCTACCTGGACAGAATGTGATGAGTTTCTCCACAAGTTGCCCTCATCCTTGCCTACCACCCCATAAACCGTTTTATCCAGCGCATCATTCTCCATAACTGCTGCCATCTCCAACAGGATCCTATCACGAAACATGTTTTCCCTCCCCCCACCCCCGCCTTCCATAGGGATTGCTCTCCCTTGTCCGCTTCACCCTTCAAACTGATCTCCATCCTGACACTGATATCTGCAAACAGGATAAGTGCTACACCTCAAGATAAGCTTTTATTTGTTACATGTACATCACAACATGAATACACACAGTGAAACGTGCCATTTGTGTCAACAAACATCAATTTCTCTAACATATGGCAAGTTACCCCCCCATCACTTTTTCATTCCACATTATGGGCGCCTCTTTATTTTTCACCTACTTGCCACCTCCCTCTAGCTCCCCTCCTCCTCTCCTTTCATTCATAGTCTACTATGCTCTCCAACTAAACTAATTCTTCTTCCACCATTTACTTTTTGCACTTATCACCTCCCAATTTTACTTCATCCAACCTCCTTCACCCAACCATCTTCTCCTGGACCTGGTCTCACCTACCTGCTAGCTTGCACTCCTCTCCTTCTTCTTACCTTCACATTCTGCCCTCTGCCCCTTTCCTTTCAAGTCCTGATGACGGGACTTAGCCTTAAAGATCAGCTGTTTATTCCTCTCTATAGATGTCACTTGACTTGCTGAGTTCCTCCAACATTTTGTGTGTTGCTTAAAGATAGTTTTAGTCTTCCTTTGTAAAGTTCTGAAAATATGACCTTGTATTCCTATTGTGAGTTGCATTTCTAAGGTGCATTTCTCTCATGTTTTAAAACAGTCCCTAAGATCTATCTCTCAGATCTTTAGTAGTATTGGTTTCTCCAGCATGGTGTTATGTATTGTTTGAAAATGTTTCTATATGGACATAGTGACGTCTTGTTTGAAAATATTTCTATAGGGACTTTTTGCATGTTTAAAAGCATTTTTTACATTTAGTTGTTGCTGCGTTATAAATCCTACTATTCCATTTTTCTCAGTATTGATTTTCTCAGTTCTGCAGATCTCAGTCAGAAATTATCTCTATCACACTATATTTGTTTTCCATCTGGAATATAGCTAAGTGCCTGCAATATTGGTATTCCTGTTTCTGTGTAATATAATCTCAGTACCTTACAGTTCAAATATGTAAACTCAAATGTGAAGGGTAGGTTCAGCTCAATAAATCACTTGTCCCAGTTTGCTTTCCACAACTACTCAAGGCCAAGTACATAATTTTCTGGTTTCATTGTATTTAATATAGGGTTTTGGAAATCTTTTATATTCCTCGATTGATCTTAGTTTGAATTAGTAAATGGCTTGACTATTTTGACTTAAGTGAAAACCGAACAGCACTTTGCTGGACCCACAATCTCCGGGATTAATAGACTTTCCCAGATTCATTCTTGTTCAGTTGTTTAAGTGCAAAGTGAAACACTGCTGCCTTACAGCTCCAGAGACTCTGGTCTGATCCTGACCTCGAGTCCTGTCTGCACACTCTCCCTGTGATCAAAAGGGTTTTCTTCAGGCGCTCTACTTCCCTTCCACATCGCCTCGACACTAGATTGGTTAAATGCTCTTCAGTATAAATTTGCTGGCAAGAAGAATCGTAGGACCATTAATGGGCATATTTGTGAAAGAATAAATTCCAGGTTACTGTGAAATAATGATGTGGAGAATGGGTCTAACAAGATTCCTTGCTGTAGACCATCTGGGCCGAATGCCTCTTTCTATGTCATTGTAAGTATAAGTGGATGTGGAATCAAATGAAAGAGGGTTGCATTTTGTCAGGAAGCATTTCCTTTAACCAATTTTTAAGCAAATAACTTGCTTCTAATTTTCAATTTAAAGTTGCTAGCCTGTCATTTTCTAGTGGAAGGAAGGCCTTCGAAGTATGCTACTGGTGTCAAAATTCACACAAAAAAAAATGGCTCTTCTCAAACAACAGGAATTCTGCAGATGCTGGAAATTCAAGCAACACACATCAAAGTTTCCGGTGAACACAGCAGGCCAGGCAGCATCTCTAGGAAGAGGTACAGTCGACGTTTCAGGCCGAGACCCTTCGTCAGGACTCACGAAGAGTCTCGGCCTGAAATGTCGACTGTACCTCTTCCTAGAGATGCTGCCTGAATGGCTTTTCTCAGTCCATTATTGCTTTTACTTGCTTTGTATTACTGCATGTTATTACTGCTTTCTCTAACTGCTTTGTCAGTTTTGGTTCTATCAATTAATTTGAATTGTTCCACTATCACTTATGTAGTTTTGAACTGAGTATGGAAAGATAACCAGCTAAAGGTTATTGGTGAAGCCCCTAAATTGTGTGAGTAATTTGGGCAGAATTGTTTTTAAACCGTTTCGAATCCTCTGTGAGAGCAGAAAGCTCACTATAGAATGAAGTGGCCCCTCCCTGGTCATTGGTAATGGAAGGCTGCACCTCATTGAATTAGCAATGCATTTGGAAATTTCTTCCTTCTCACTATTCAAAAATTTCTTTCAGAGGTACGGTAAAGAATAGTTATAGGTGAAGTTGTACTGCAGGTGAAGTTACATTGCCAGTGAGATCCATTGGAAGCCGGTCCTGGGGTTGAACAAAAGTCTGTGTGTGTGAGTGGGTGTAGGGTGATTGGGAGGGAGGACTAGGGCTTGTTTTGCTGTAATTCTGTTGCTTGTTGTTTTCTGTTTGTTTTGTGTTGTTCTGCTGAATATTGTGGACATGCTATGTGGGAGCCTGAATGTGTGGCAATGCTTACAGGCTGCCCCTAGCATATCCTTCAGCGGTGTTAGTTGTTACACATTCCACTATGTTTTGATGGACATATGATAAGTAAATCTGGACCCGAGATAGAAATTGCTATCTTCAAACAAAGGCTCAAGATTGGAGTAACAGAATTACTGAAGTGCTTGCTGTGCAGCATGCATTCAGAATTCAGGAGTATGTCAAAATACCTAATTTTGATATTCTTTTGTATTGATGTGCTAAATGAATTCATAAATCCCCTGCCCAATTTCAAATATGATAGTCTTGTTTTTGACTGTTAAGTCAATATTGAAGTTGCTCATTGGGAGACCAGGATCAGATAATTACTAAACATATTTATGTTGTACTCATTTTCCAGTTGTGACTATCAAAAGTCAGTTTCTGTTCATTGGCAAAGTGATGGGATATTGCCATCATTGTTTGAGAAACAGATGGAAATACTGTGCTATAAAAATGTTTTGAAGAATGGGAATCTTCAAAATAAAGTTTTTAATACTTCTAAAGGTTATTTAAAAATGTAAGGAAAACTAAAATTATGATTGTCGAATATAGATGAAATTTAGTGCCTCGTGCTTCATTTTTATTTACAGAGATTGTATTGAGAATTCAGAATCAGAATCAGCCTTAACATCACTGGAGTATGTTGTGAAATTTGTTAACTTAACGGCAGCTGTGCAATAAAATACGTGGTAAATATAGAGGAAAAAACTGAATTATAGTCAGTATATATATATACTGTGTACATACATCTATTGATGCTTCTGGACACATCTTCAGTGATGTTCCTGGAATCATCGGGTGTTTCGGGTCTTTCAGCTTACACCCTGAGTTAATCAGTGACAACCAGGAAAAGAGCGGTGACGACTGGAGAGTCAGTGACAGCCCGGAGAGACGGCAACCGGGGCAGAACGGGCTGGCAACCCAATCTGTATCCTCTGAGAGGAGGACCCCCACAAAAGCTACAAAGAATCTAAGGAAAAGATACCCCCAGGGGTGCCTGAGATGGGGGGAGGATGAGCACCCCAGTGGGATGGACACAACAACATCAGACCCAGGCAATGAACAAACGATGATGAGGAAGCAGTGTGCATGTGGCAAAATCTGCAAGATCGATCGCGGCTTGAATATCCACCAAGTGAGGATGAAGTGTTTGGCGGGAGCAGGAGCAGCACAACACGCAGGTGTCCAACCTGGTGAGACGAAGGAGGGGCCAGGCCCGGAGTCACCCCATAGTGCCCGGAACCTCCAAGTGTTGCAAACTAATCCCTCGAACATGAAGTCTAACAGGAGGTGGATCAAATGGCCTGCAGCTAACATGACTTCACTGTGGAAGCAGTTTGATGACGATGTTAACCAAATTCTGGCGGCAACGGCGAAGGGAGGGGTTGATAGGAAGCTGCAAGCTCCCAGTGGAGGTTGATTGTAGGGGATTCGTAGCCCGTTCTTTAGTTATAGCCTTCAGCATTTTGGGCATCGAGGGAGAGGAAGAGGAGAGCCATCCGCACTACCACCGATGCGGCAGAGAGGGCCTCAAGATGGCTGTGGCTCAAAAGAGGGGATCCATGGAGTCATAAGTAGCTAGCCATCTGGACACAAGCTGGGGTCTGATCAGCCGTGGCTGGGTCACCTGGAGGAGGTTGTATGATGTTGAATGATATATATATGTCTAAAAAATAGCTAAGTTAAAATAAGCAGTGCAACCCCCCCACCCCCAGAAATATAAAAAAGCATGAGGTAGTGTTCATGGGTTCAACGTCCATTTAGAAATTGGATGGCAGAGGGGAGGCTGCTATTCCTGAATCGCTGAGTGTGTGTCTTCAGACTCCTGTAAATTTTTCCTGATGGGAACAACTAGAAGGGGGATGTTCTGAGTAGTGGGGATCCTTAATGATGAACTCCACCTTCCCAAGGCACCATTCCTTGAAGATATCTTGGTTACTATGGAGGCTAGTACCCGTGATTGAGCTGACTAATTTTACAAGTCTTTGCAATTGAGTTCAATTTTGTGTGGTAGCCCCCCCCCCCGACTTCCACCCCCACCGCATTCTATTGGAGTCTCTCAATTAAATAATCTGGCTGAACTCCCAGTAGTAAAACTTATTTAAATAGTTGCTACCCAGTTTCTTGGAACATTTACAGTTACTAGCTGGCAGTGACCCTCCTTCTGAATGTATATGCACATAGGTCTATGATGCTTAGACACTCGAAATATTTGCTACTAATTGCAATCTGAGATCACCAGTTAAAATAACAAATATATGTGTACTGAGTCCCTTTTTGAAGCTATAGGATAACAACGTTTACAAGCGCAAGACATTCTGTAGACGCTGGGAATCTTGAGCAACATGCAAAAAATGCTAGAGGAACTCAGCAGGTCAGGCCGCATCTCTGAAGGGGAATAAACAGTCTTGATGAAGGATCTTGGCCCAAAATGTCAACTGCTTATTCCCCTCCACAGATACTGCCTGCATTCCTCCAGCATTTCATGTGTGTAACAAACTTTATCCTGTTCACCTTATTAACAAAGCAGTTAATCATAGAATTTTAGCAACACACACAAAATGCTGAAGCAACTCAGCAGGCAGGCAGCATCTATAGAAAAAGGTGATGTTTCAGACCGAGACCCTTTATGAGATCCTTAATAAGATTATGGAATTTGATTAAGATGGATTGACAGTTTTACATTGAGCGAAGATTCTGAATCCGGAATAGGATTGAATGGAAAATTCTTCAGTTCTTTGGAATGCTGAGCTGGCATCAAACCTTCACTTGTTTGTTGTGATCTGGAGTTAACTACGTTAACATTTAAAATGTAGAATATATTTTGAAACCTTTGCTCTATATAGTTCAGAGTCGCCACTTGTAGACTATTGCATTTGCCAGACTTTAAGCAATGTAAGTAATTGCCTATTTATAGCCATTAAAAATTGTTACAACAATACTAATCGCAGAACATTCCTATGATGTTAAGCAAATTTTGACTGTTGTTGTTTTAGTTGTAAATAGTTTTGGACGTACATGTAATGAAAGTAAAACTTGCAGGCTTTTTGGCTTCACTGCTAACGCAGTGAACTGTAGACCTCAGAGCTCAGCAATAATTTGTGTTGGCAGAGAGTTGACCTTCCTCTTTAATAAAATATCCCCTAGGAAATAATGGTGGCCACAGGCACATTTATAGATTTCTGAGCCAAGTCTTACTCCAATTCTGCGACATGTAAAGGATTATGTGATATATTTTTAAAAATGACAAATTTAAATGTACTTGCATTTATTGGCCCAGAATTTGTGAGCCTGTGCTCATAGCAGATTTCCAAGCTAGACCTCATCTATCCAGAGTGTTACGGGATTGTGATGGTCTGATGAGTTGGAGTTCAGGCATTCCCTCGGAATACTAACAATAAAGGACATATGGAATGTTATAGCTAATAGTATCCCTCTTTAATATAATGACTTCAATTCAGCAATAAGTTACCTATTGAGGGCTATGGTTAACCCTGGGTAATTTCGAAAGTAAGTACTTGTACTTGTTTGGCACAATATTGTGGGCCAAAGGATCTGTATTGTGCTGTAGGTTTTCTAATTCTACTGATGTAGAAATCTCATGCTGGATTTAGGCTTTCTGAAATATCAGAAAAAGTCTGCTCTCAAACTTGGGATGGGTCCTGTTTGACCTTGCATGGTTTGTGTTCTGATCAGGTTTTAACTTATACGTGAGCTTTTCCCTGCTCAAACAACATCCAGGGTCACCTATAGCTGTTCCCGTGGTACCTCCCCCCTCTCACCCCACCACACACACAGTGATCTCTAGGCTATCTGATCAGCTGTTCTGTTTTATTTTCTTCTCCTTTTCTAAATACCGAGTTTACATTTGCTCCCTGTAATCAATGGGAAGCATTTTATAATCCATAGAATTTTGGGAAATGCCATTCAGTGCATCCATGATCTTAATGTCCCTTCAAGTCTCAGTTACTCTTCCAAAGGTTTGATATACAGGAAGTAGGTGCTGGGGATCTATCGAGGTTGAAAGCTCAGGTCAGAAATGTAATGGAATGTTCGCCACTTGCCTGGATGAGTGCAGCTCCATCAACACTCAAGAAGTTTGACACCATCCACTACAAGGCAGCCCACTTGATTGGTACCCCTTCCACCAGCATCCAATCCCTCCACCATCGATGAACAGTTGCAACAGTGTGTACTATCTACAAGATGCTCCAAAGTTCCTAAGGAAACACCTTCCAGACCCACGACCACTACCATCTAGAAGGACGAGAGTAGCAAATCCCTGAGAACACCATCACTTGGAAATCCTCCTCCAAGTCACTCACCATCCTGATTTGGAAACATATTGCTGTTCCTTCATTGCCACTCAGTCAAGATCATGGAATTCCCTCCCTAACAGCACTGCAGATGTATCTTCACCTCAGGGACTGCAGCGGTTCAAGAAGCCAGCTCATCACCACCTTCTCAAGGGCAACTAGGGATGGTCAATAAATGCTAATTTAGCTGGTGATGCCCACATCCCATAAATGAATGAAAAAAAAATTCCATTGCCTTTTTTTTAAAGATTATGCCCATTTCTTCCAACTCCTCCTTCACTCTCAACCAGTTGTTCTGCACCATTTCAGGAAAGTTTTCTATGCTTCTGTGAAGACAGACTCCAAATGATTTATTTGTTTCTCTGCAAATCCCTTATTCCCCAGTATAATTTCTCGTGTCTCCATCTGTTAAAACCACATCAAATACACATAAATAATTAAAGGCAATAAACCACACACATAATTAAAAGATAAAGCAACTTGCCCTTTTCTTGTCTTTCACCTGAGCAGCTTTATAATTCCCATTTAAGTGAATTGACTTGTGGATCCTATACCAGCTTCACCTGGCAGAGGAACTAAAATCAGATTTTCACTGTAAATGCTGAGCAGTCTCTGTAAACTTCTCTCTACTGATGGATTCTGAGCACCATCCAGCGACAGAGGGTAAGCAACATGCATGTAACTGTGGAGACTGCTAGCAAAACCCAGCAAGATCTGGGCCAGTATGTCCGGACATTTTGGGTGAGTACATGGATAGGAAAGAGTTTGAGGGACTGTGGACAAATGGGAATAGCTTGAATAGACATCTTGCTTAGACAAGTTAGGCTGAAATCCTGTTTCCATGCCATGTCACTCTAAGAATTTATGTAAATTACGTAACTCCCACGAAGGGTTTTGGCCTGAAACGTCAACTGTACCTCTTTCTAGCTATGCTGCCTGGCCTGCTGCGTTCACCAGCAAATTTAATATGTGTTATTTCCCATTATTAGTCCTTCTCTGTTTCAGCAGGTTCCATTCCATTGTTCTTGACCCTAACAGTTCTCAAGTCAGTAATGAGTATTACAACTAGAGGTCATGGGTTAAGGGTGAAAGGTAAAATGTTTAAGGGGAACATAAGGGGGAATTTTGGCACTCATGGTGTGGTGTGAGTAGATCAATCTGCCAAAGAGTGGTTAATGCAGATCTGATTTCAACATTTAACAGAAATTTGGATAAGTACGTGGATGGGAGGGTATGGAGGGCTACAGTCTGAGTACTGGTTGATTGGACTAGGCAGAACAATCGCTCAACACAGACTAGATGGATCAAAGGGTCTGTTTCTGTGCTGATCTATGACTCAATGGGGCATCAGACCAAATTTCCAATGGCGCAAGATGCCTACAAACCTACAACAGCCAGCAAATCCATCCTGCTTATTTCCAAAATACTTGTTCATATCTACAACATAGAACATAGCACATTACAACACAGTAAAGGCACTTTGGCCATGCTGCTGTGCCAACCTTTTAACCTGCACTAGGATTAATCTTATCCTTCCTTCCTACTTCGCCCTCAATTATAGAATAGAGAACATGTTTTTATTCTATGGACAGCATATAAGCCAGAGTTTAATAAATTTAGGGGACTTTTAAAGAATCTGACAATTTTAGAGAAGCACTTGTGAACATAATTTTAAAAATTGTGTTTAAGGTATATGACTAGCATCAAAGTTATCCACTTATTCAAATCCCTCCATCATAGTAAGAGATTATAAATATAAGTTATTTCATAGAAAGCATTCTGCTAGGGTGCATCACAACCTGGTATGGAAGTTGTCCTGTCCAAGGCCAGAAGAAGCGGCAGAAGATCGTGAACACGGCGCAGCACATCACACGAACCAATCTTCCGTCCTTGGACTCACTTTACACCGCATGTTGTCGGAGCAGTGCTGCCAGGATAATCAAGGACACGACCCACCCAGCCAACACACTTTTCGGCCCTCTTCCCTCCGGGACAAGTCTCAGGAGCTTGAAGACTCGTACGGCCAGATTTGGGAACAGCTTCTTTCCAACTGTGATAAGACTGCTGAACGGATCCTGACCCAGATCTGGGCCGTACCCTCCAAATATCCGGGCCTGCCTCTCAGTTCTTTTTGCACTACCTTACTTTCCCTTTTCTATTTATGATTTATAATTAAATTTTTAATATTTACTATCGATTTGTAATCCAGGGAGCGTGAAGTGCAGACTCAAATATCGCTGTGATGATTGTATGCTGTAGTATCAATTGTTTGGTGACAATATAGTGAAGTAAAGTAAAGTTATATAGGTATACAGCAGTGCATTAGATTGGCTGGTTGAGTGGTGTCACAGCAACAATTGTGCGCTCAATATCAGCAAGATCAAGGAATTGACTGTGGACTACATGAAGGGCAAACTGGAAGAACACACACCAATACTCATTGAGGAGTTGGCACTGGAAAGGGTAAGCGGCTTCAAGTTCCTGGGCATTATCACCTCAGAGGAGCTATCCTGGCTCAAGACATTGATTTAATCACAAAGAAGCAAAGTCAGTTGCTCTACTTTGTAAGGAATTATAGGAGATTTGTTATGTCACCAAGGACTCTTTCAAATTTCCTCAAATGCGCAATGGAGATTATTCTGACCAATTGCATCATAGCCTTGATATGGAGGCTCCAAACAAGGTCACAGCAGACTGAAAAGGGTTATAGCTACCTCCATCACAAGAATAACCCTCCTTATCATGTGTGTCAAGAAAGGCGCAGCTATCATTAAGGACCTTAACATTTGGGACGTGCCCTCTTCTTTGTACTCATCAGAGGAATTTGAGGAGCCAAAAAACCCACACTTAATAATTCTGGAATAACTTCTTCCCATCTCCCAGCAGATTTCGAAGTGGTCTGTGATTCTATGAATACCATCTCATTATTCCTTTTTTGTGCACTTTTTATTTATTTTGTAATTTATAATGATTTTATGTCTTTGCATTGCGCTGCTGTTGCAAAACAATTTTCACACGATTAAGCAGTTAATTCATTCTAATTCTGATAATTAATTAAAAAATTTGCATGGGTAAATATAATCTTGAAACTACCATATTGCTACTCATTGTTTTTAATTATGATTGAAACTTCACTAGAGTACTATTCTCCTAAGAATGAACTGCCCACTAAAATGACCATGTAAGCCTTGCAGAAAAGTTCAATGGGGTCCATGGAATGAACTATAAATGTTGACCTATTTATTGGCACGAATAAGATAAGACCTTTGAAATGATAATGTGCTTAGTAGAGGAAATTCCACAGTCCTCTTTAAGTTTCCTTCATTGGTTTAGGAAACAATTCGCATGATACCAAAAACAAGTGATACTCCTGTTGATTCTTTCAAGTACAGAGAGGAGTATTTGAAAAGGGATCTGACAATAAGAATATTAATCTTTTGTATTCCTCAAGTATTTGAAGTATGGATGTCAAATGGTAACTTATCAGTTGAGTTCTACTTTGTAACTGCATCCACTTTGGCTGTGGGATGAAAGATGGCACATTTGCACTATTTGTCATTATAAAAAAAACAATAAGGAAGAAAGGAAGGATTAAATTGCCTGGTATGTATTTGATCATTAAAGATGGGAAATCTGCCTTCAATGTTTAAAATAATCCCTAGGCAGCCACAAATACTATTTTGTTTCTGCAAGGAAGAAGTAAGATAATTCTTTGTGTTTTCAGCTATTCAGTTAATATTTTCATGATATATTCAAAATAAAGTGTGTGTGGTCAGTGAGAAATTATGCAATTTGAACAAAGAAAAGATAGAGTTACTTAGTTTGAAATCTGATGGTGCTTGGCATTTCTGTTTGCAATCCAGTAACCTCTTGTGAATTCACATGCATGTGGACATCAGATAAGGACAGAACTCATCGACAGAGATGTCACCACCTTCTGTCCCCTTCTTGTCTGAAAGGTTGACGGATATCAACAGTATTAATAATAGATGCTGCGCTGTAAACCAGAGGCTGCACAATCTATGTACTTAGAGGGAAAGGGATAAAGTTGAAAAGAGGATGAAATTAATAGAATTCATCTGGATGTGATAGAGCAGTACAAACGGAATATTTAGTGAATTAGAGGCAGGTGACTCAATCCCAAGTCATTCAATATCAAAAGTTGGGGCAAAATAAATAACTTTTCATTTAAGAACATTTAGAAAATGTTAAGAAAATGACCTCATCTCGCATCAGTTTTTTAAAAAGCAGACATTGAGTAAGTACCATAAGGAAGGTCTTAGTTCTCAGTACCTAGTGGGACTAGTTTGATAGTAGAATAAATGTTATATTTATAGATTTATTATTTCATTCCTCCTCAATTGCCACCTATCTAGGTTTTAACTGCTAAGTTTCTGTGGGAATGAGAGATAGATATTGTTAGGTGCCTTGTGAATACCTGAAAACTGATGAATACGTTATCATTAGCAGTCTGATTTATTTCAAATCATGAGATTGGATGTCAGTCCTAGTGCTAAACCCAATGAGTAAATCCTATCGGGAGTGGCTTCCAAATGCTAACCCAAGTAGTACTTGAGGAAGCGTTGACCTGCATTGCACTCTCATCATGTTCTCCAAGCCGAATGCACTGTTTGGAAGTACATTTAGTTCTAAGTGGGAGGAGGAGGAGAAGGAGACTAGATCAGGTTTAATATCATCGGCACATGATATGAAATTTGTTAACTTTACGGCAGCAGTACAATGAAATACATGAAAAACGTAGAGAAAAATAACTGAATTACATTGAGTATATATATATATATGTCTATTAAATAGTTAAGTTAAAATAAGTTTTAAAAAAAACTAGAAATTATGAAGTAGTGAGGTAGCATTCATGGGTTCAATGTCCATCTAGAAATTGGATGGCAGAGGGTAAAAAACTGTTCGTGAATCACTGAGTGCGTGTCTTCAGGCTTCTGTACCTCCTTGCTGGTGGTAACAATGAGAAGAGGCATGTCCTGGGTGGTGAGGGTCCTTAATGATGGACGCCACCTTCCTAGGGCACCGCTTCTTGAAGATATCTTGGATAACAATAAGGCTAGTATCCATGACGGAGGTGACTAAATTTACAAATTTCTGCAACTTCTATCTTGTGCTGTAGCCCCCTCATATCAGACAGTGATGCAGCCAGTCAGAATGCTCTCCATAGTATATTTGTCGCAGTTTTCGAGTGGTGTTTTAGTTGACAAACCAAAACTCCTTAAACACCAAATGAAATATAGTCCCTATCTTGCCTTCTTTATAGCTGCATCAATATGTTGTGTCCAGGTTAGAGATACAGTATTGAGACCCAGGAACTTAAAAAACTGCTCAATGTGTCTACTTCCGATCCCTCTGAGATTGGCTTGTGTTCCCTCATCTTGCCTCTTTCTGACGTCTACAATCAGCACTTTGGTCTTGCTGATGTTGAGTGCAAGGTTATTGCTGTGACACCACTCAACTAAGAATTGGTATAGCTCCCTCCTGTACGCCCCTTCGTCACCATTTGAAATTCTGCCAACAATGGTTGGTATCAGCAGCAAATTTATAGATGGCATTTCAGATGTGCAGTAGCAATAGCATTTGGCTGTACTTCCCTGAACATAAAAGCTAAGGATGCTCTAGATCTGGAATGAATTAGGGTTAAACTCGGAGATGTGAATGAGTTTGCTGTTATAACACAGGTAGTCTTCAAGAAGAACACCTTCCTCACATGATGGCTGCTTAGAGGAAGGGTTTAACAATTTAGTTCATTGGTTGGCTTAAAATATTATACAGTTCCCCTCAGCTTTAATATTTGCTTATTCCTATGTAAATGGCACATATAAAAGATTCCTCTAAATTTAGCATATTTGTTTATGGTCATGTAAGTCAAGTGGGTATCATGTGTAGGAAAGACATCACTGATAGCATTAAAACAAATACTCATGCTTTCAGCAACAAGAACATTCCCAGCAATAACCAAAGTCTACCATAAGGTTGGTTAAATGAAATACATTGGATAAAAAGTTTTATCATAGAGAACAACATTTTTAACTTATTCAGTAAAATTCTGATTTCAGCAAAAAAAATTGTAAAGATAACAGGAAATGAGTCCTTCAGGCGCTGTTTTGTAAATGTAGGTTCTGTTCTTTTTGCACAAGTCAGATCAAAGGGAGATCAGGAGAATCTAAGGCATCTGTTTCTTGCTGCAGCAGGTACTAAATATGCACTCAGCAATTTTTAAATGCAGCAAAGGGACAAGAGAATCCTTTCAAAGCTGATGGGTACAAAAAGTCTTGCATATGATTTAGTGTGTAATACTGTAACTTCCATGGAAATAATAACCAAGACTGCCAGGGAATTCCATTCAGCTGTAGATATAATGGCATTCTGCAGCGGATGGAAAATTCTGAACGCTTTACTTAAAGACAAAATGACCACTAATAGAGTGAGTTGCTGTTATACTGGCAGTCATTTTACATGAACCTGTTTTGTAGAAAAAAGATTCTACAAATACTGGAAATCTTGAGCAACACACACGCAGGGCTGGAGGAACTCAAGATCAAGCAGTGTCTATGGAGAGGTATAAACAGTGGACGTTTCAGTCCAGGATCCTTCATTAGGAATGGAAAGGAAGTGGGCAGCAGAATAAGGAGGTGGGAGAAGGGGAGAAGTACAAGCTGGTAGGTGATAGGTGAGACCAGGTAGGTGGGTAGGGGAGGGGGGATGATGTGAAAAGTTGGGAGGTAATAGATGGAAGAGATAATGCTGTGATGGATATTCATTTCTTGGACAGTTGGGCACTCTTCTTTTTGCCAAGCTTAGCTTTCTAAGCACAGCAGCTGCCATGTGTAAAGATTAACTTGCAACTAATATTCTTTGTTTAGTTGCTGGTCATAAATGGGAGTCAGTCTTCAATTCTAAATGTAAATGGAAAGTAATAATCAGTTTTAAGTTGAGAAAATCACAACTTTACAAACAGATGCATTGACTTCAGAAAGCAGGATGCTGCTTACTTGGTTTATTACTGTTGAAGAGATGCAGTATAAGAAAATGGGTTATTTAATTTGGCTTGTTTCAAAACACAATGTTGGCTGAGTTGTCTAGTTGAACACTTGCATATCAAAAGCTGTTCTATAAATAAGCTGGGAGTTTTACAGTTGAAGTCAGAAGTTTACATACACCTTAGCCAAATACATTTAAACTCAGTTTTTCACAATTCCTGACATTTAATCCTAGAAAACATTCCCTGTCTTAGGTCAGTTAGGATCACTACTTTATTTTAAGAATGTGAAATGTCAGAATAGTAGAGAGAATGATTTATTACAGCTTTTATTTCTTTCATCACTTTCCCAGTGGGTCAGAAGTTTACATACAATTTGTTAGTATTTTGTAGCATTGCCTTTAAATTGTTTAACTTGGGTCAAACATCTTGAATAGCCTTCCACAAGTTTCTCACAGTAAGTTGCTGGAATTTTGTTCCATTCCTCCAGACAGAACTGATGTAACTGGGTCAGGTTTGTAGGCCTCCTTGCTTGCACACGCTTTTTCAGTTCTGCCCGCAAATTTTCTATCAGATTGAGGTAGAAAATGCTGTCAAGTCTGTTTCACCTTTGGGAGCAATTTCCAAATGCCTGAAGGTACCATGTTCATCGGTACAAACAATAGTACACAAGTATGAACACCATGGGACCACGCAGCCGTCATACCACCCAGAAAGGAGACGCATTCTGTCTCCTAGAGATGAACGTACTTTGGCACGAAAAGTGCAAATCAATCCCAGAACAACGGCAAAGGACCTTGTGAAGATGCTGGAGGAAGCAGGTAGACAAGTATCTATATCCACAGTAAAATGAGTCCTATATTGATATAACCTGAAAGGCTGCTCAGCAAGGAAGAAGCCACTGCTCCAAAACAGCCATAAAAAAGCCAGACTACAGTTTGCAAGTGCACATGGGGACAAAGATCTTACTTTTTGGAGAAATGTACTCTGGTCTGATGAAACAAAAATTGAACTGTTTGGCCATAATGACCATCGTTATGTTTGGAGGAAAAAGGGTGAGGCTTGCAAGCCGAAGAACACCATCCCAACCGTGAAGCACAGGGGTGGCAGCATCATGTTGTGGGGGTGCTTTGCTGTAGGAGGGACTGGTGCACTTCACAAAATAGATGGCATCATGAGGAAGAAAAATTATGTGGCTATATTGAAGCAACATCTCAAGACATCAGCCAGGAAGTTAAAGCTCGGTTGTAAATGGGTCTTCCAAATCAACAATGACCCCAAGCATACCTCCAAAGTTGTGGCTAAATTGCTTAAGGACAACAAAGTCAAGGTATTGGAGTTGCCATCACAGAACCCTGACCTCAATCCTATAGAAAATTTGTGGGCAGAACTGAAAAATTGTGTGCAAGCAAGGAGGCCTACAAACCTGACTCAGTTACACCAGTTCTGTCTGGAGGAATGGAACAAAATTCCAGCAACTTACTGTGAGAAGCTTGTGGAAGGCTAGCCAAAACGTTTGACCCAAGTTAAACAATCTAAAGGCAATGCTACAAAATACTAACAAAGTGTTACTCTGACCCACTGGGAAAGTGATGAAAGAAATAAAAGCTGAAATAAATCATTCTCTCTACTATTATTCTGACATTTCACATTCTTAAAATAGTGATCCTAACTGACCTAAGACAGGAAATGTTTTCCAGGGATAAATGACAGGAATTGTGAAAAACTAAGTTTAAATGTATTTGGCTGAGGTGTATGTAAACTTCTGACATCAACTGTAGGTACTCAATGAAGTTAGCTTCAGAGCATTAATTGTGAGTAGCTGGGATTTGTGTCTCTAAAAAGGTTTTAGACAGTTTCTGCAAAAAAGATATCTGAGGAAATATCATATACTTGTGAAGGGAGCAGTTCAGGCCAATAAGCAATGATTCAAGAACATGAAAAAGAATGATAAAAGGATGGGGTGACTAGAATCCATTCCTCTGGTTTCCATTTCTGCAATGGACAATTTGTTCACCCGTCTCATTTGTATGTCTTTTTAGCATTATTGGAAATGTATCTGTTTTGGAAATCCATTGTCTGTTAAAAATGGTTCGTAATTCAGAAATGTTTAAGATAGAAAATCCTTTGAGTTTTAAAGATGTTTTAAGAGCTTTGTCCAGATTTAAACAGGTACCACTTAAAAATAAATGATATGTGTTATAAACTTTGTTAGCTGGGGATATCATCTCCTTGGTAGGGAGGAGGTCCTACCATTTGAATAGTGGGTATTAGCTACTAAACTCACTGTGGAGAATAAACAGAGAAGTGAACTGTTCTTTGAAGATTGTATAGTTACAGTATAATCTCACTTTGGTGAGGGTACTCGTGGTTATTTATATCCAATGGGGTTTAAGGTCTTTGTCTGAGTTTAGAACTTCATGGTCAGCAAAACCAATACCATCACAGTGGGCTAAGAAGGCATGTAAAAGAAGAGGACAGTGGAATTAAGGGAAGGAGGTGATCTTTACTGGCCAATGACAATAATGGACAAGGGTTGGTTAATAAGATCAGAAAATTAATAAGGCCATAAAACCATATGGCATAGAAGCAATATTAGGCCATTTGGCCCATCAAATCTGTTCACCATTTGATCATGGCTAATTTATTTTCCCTCGCAAACTTATTCCCCTACCTCCTCCCCATAACTTTTGACATTCTTACTAATCAAGAACCTATCAAACCCCACTTTAAATGTGCACACTGGCTTGGGCTCTATTGCTTTCTGTAGCAATGAATTCCATAGATTCATCGCTAAAGGAATTCCTCCTCATCTCTGTTCTAAAGTGTTATCCTTGTATTCTGAGGCTATGCCCTCTGGTCCTAGACAGTTCACTATTGGAAACATCCTGTTCATGTCTACTTTATGTAGGCCTTTGAATATTTGGTAGGTTTCAATGAGATCTCCCCTCATTCTTCAGCGAGTACAGGCCCAAAGCCATCAAACATTCCTCTTACTGTACAATAACCTATTCATTTCTGGAGTAATTCTCATAAACCTAAACCTCCTCTGGACCCCCTTCAATACCAGCATATCCTTTGTTAAATACTATGCCCAAAACTGCCTACAATACAAAAAATGTGGTCTGACCAATGCCTTATAAAGCATCAGTATTATGCCCTTGCTTTCATATTCTATACATTTTGACAGGAAAGCTAACATTGCTTTTGTCTGAAAATAATAGTCAGCAAAAGTGTCCAGAATACCCTCTGCAAATTTCTACATGAATCATCTGTTATTTTTGATGAAAGCATATTCTTCATGCTGCAACTTCTAGACAAAGATTTTCTTCTTCTTTTGCTTGGTACTGTGCAAGCACTGCTGGAGGGCTGTTATAATGCGCAGTTGGTGTGAACGGCGTGGGAGTTGAATTGTAAAGTAAGCTTTTTTGACTAGATCCCCTAAATCGATTTGATTGAGTCTATCTTTAAAAATATTAATGTCAGAAATACTGCACAGGTCTGGTGGCAGAAGATTCCACTCTCTTGTTGATCTTGCGTAGAGGGAGAACTGGTAGCAAATCTTATTGAGTGAAGGAGTTTCCAATATGTGAGGTCCAGTTTGCTGTCAAGTTGAACTGACCCTGTGATGAATTTGGATGTTTGATGGAGTGATGTTGTGAACTTCTTTGAAAATGAAAAATAACCGTAGTTTAATACGTTGGTTTTCAAGTGGTTCCCATTGAAGGTTAGAGAGCATCTTGGTGACACTGGATTTCCTGCTGTAATCGTTTAACACAAAGCGAGCAGCACGGCGTTGGATTTCTTTATGTATTTCTTATTGTTATCTTGATGGGGATCCCATGCGGCCACGCAATACTCAAGCTTTGGATGGACGAGTGTCTTGTATGCCATGTCCTTGTCGGATTTGATACATGAGTGGAGCTTTATTCTCAGGATACCCAGCATTTTATTTGCTTTGGCTGTAATCTGATTGATGTGAGATGCCCAGTTAAGATCCTTGCTAATTTCAACACCAAGATATGGGTGGTGGGTGACGGTTTCAAGAATATGCCCATTCATGTTATATGTCTTTGTGGTTAGTTTAACTTTGTGACTGACATGCATAGCATAACATTTAGATGAGTTGAAGGACATTTGCCATTGAAATTCCCATTGACATAATGAATCAATATCGTTTTGCAGCAGCTAAGCAACTTGGTCATTCTTTATCTCACGGTAAATTATGCAGTCATCTGCAAAAAGTCTGACTTTGGACTTGACTATATTTGGCAAGTCGTTGATGTAAATGAGAAAAATTAGGGGTCCCAACATGGTTCCCTGGGGCACTCTGGATGTTACTGGAGATTCAGGGGACTCTGCCCCCTCAAGAAGCACATGTTGCTGTCTGTTGGTAAGGAACATGTTTAACCAATGTAGAAGGCTGTTGTTAATGCCCGCATGTTCAAGCTTACGCAGCAATTTTTGGTGGAGGACCGTGTCAAATGCCTCACTGAAGTTGAGTATGATCAAGTCTACTTGGCTTCTATTGTCAAGGATCTTTGCTAAGTCGTTGATCAACCCTGCAAGTTGCGAGTCACAAGATCTGCCCTGTCAGAATTCATGTTGATGGTGAGTAAGAACATTATGTCTGTCCAGATGGTCCATAACGTGACGGTGAATTCTGGTAACAATCATTGAGATTCTATGGTCAGCTCTGAACATTGACTGATTGAAATAAGTCTGTTGAACACATTTTCAGAGGAATGAATTAGCTTGGACAATTCTTCATATGAAGCTTTTCAGCCATTCTATAATTACAGGTTTGAATTATTAACTGGTAAAGTATCTTTAAATGGCACAATTGGGTAAGCATTTCAAGTACTTTCAGGCGAAGTTCTGTAATCAAACCACTGTATATAACAAACACACTGAAATTGTCAAAATAAAAATGATGGCCAGTTATGTGACTAAAAATGGATAAAGTTCTGTGCGTATGTACAGTGCGCCAGCAATACAGAGAAAGTTAAGATGGCATGATAACTGTGGAAATGGCCAACTTGACCGTTCCAGTGAGTTTGTGAAGACGTTTGTCAACATTACATTATCATTTTCTGTTTACTACTGTTTATTTAAATTAGTTTGAAGCTAGTTACATAATTGAACAGTAGCTCAATGAGGTAACAGTTGTGATGGAGTCTTGCAATACCAGTAGAATTTTTGCCCTTTCACTTTACATTTATTTGACTTTTCTGTGATCTGAAAACATCCTATTGGTTCTTCCTCATCAGTTGACTTCCAGTGAGCCATAGTTAAAATATTTGTATCTTCAGGAATTTATTTGTGGCTCTTCAAGCTTCACTCTCTAATATTGGTTTTATTCTGTCAGAGCTGTTAACTACAAAGAACTTTGGCCATGCTTGAGATTGGTACAGCATCAAGCAAAGAGCCTGCAATTAATGCAATGCAATGCTTTGTGCAGGAGAAAGTCAATCTCCACTGAGTCAGAGAATTGGAGAAGGCAAGATGGCATTGGTGAACCATGGCAACATGTTTCAGGCAGCTTACAGAACTTCTAATTATTCTTCTGAACCACTCTCACTCAATTTGCAGCCTGTGATTCCCCTTTAAGTAACGTACTTTTGAATCGTCTTAATGCACTAGCAATTTCACCATCTTCAAAGGACTTGGTGGACTTAACTCTTAAGCAGGCAGGTGCAGCACTGCTAAGTGGATGAAGGTACATCACCATGACCGTGAGAGGAAGGACTGCAAGCCAGGTAAAAATGCTGAGGCATAAAACTTCAACCCCGGATCTTGTTAGGAAATGTACGAGCATTTGAGAACAAGATTGAGGAACTAAGGGCAAGGTTGCTGTATTGGAGGGAAATGAGAGATTGCTGTATTCTCTTCTTCATGGAGATTTGGCTCACTCTGGACAAGCCAAATACTTTGCTAAGACCGAAGGGCATCTCGATACGCAGGTTTGGCTGCTGTTTCGGAGAAGGCAAAAGGTGGGAGTCTGTGTTTTATGATAAACTCTTCATGGTTCTTCAACACAGTGGTCTTGCTGTGCTCTTGTTTCCCCACCCACCCCCTGACCTGAGACATATAATAATTAAGTGCCGACCATTCTACTTACCAAGAGAATTCTCTTCCATGATCCTGCCAACAGCTTGCATGCTGCCAGAGAGAGATTTTAAACAGGCACTCAAAGTATTGAATATCATGATCGGCAAACAAAAAATAACCTACCTCGATGTCTGTCAAATCATTGTCAGGGATATCATTCAGGCTTGTCTGAGAAAAAATCTCTGCCCAATTATTATCAACATATTACATGAAGCACCAGGGTTCCCAACACACTCGACCACCGCTATACTATAATGAGGAATGCCGACTGTTCCATGCTTAGACCATATTTCATGAAGAATGATCACTTGATTGTCCTCCAAACTGCTTATAGGCAAAAACTAAACAGCAAGGCTCCAGTGGGAAGGACATCAAAAAAGTGGTTTGTGAGATTGCTTCGAGCTGGTGGACTGGGCCATGTTCAAGAACTGAACAGAGGATCTCAACGAATGCACCACAGTTGTAACAGACTTCATAAAAATGGTTGCAGAGTGGTATGTTCCCACAGAATCATTCAGCATCTTTGCCAACCAGAAGCCCTGGATGAACCACGAGACCGACAGCCTGCTGAGAGCTAGATCAGTGGCATTCAGATCTGGTGACCAAGTAAGAAATTAGTGGTCTCTGAAAACTCATCAAACATGCGAAGTGGCAATTCTGGAACAAGCTTGAATCACTGAAGGATGCTTGACAGCTCTGGCAGGATTTGAATGCAATCACCTCTTACAAAATGAAACCAAGCTTTCATAGGTGACTACAAGGCTTCGCTGCTAGATGAGCTCAGTGCCTTTTATACTTAGTTTGACTGAAAAAGAACATGGAGAAGCCTTCACAAACTCACACAGCCCCTTGATGACCCTATGATTTCTGTCTTTGAGGCTAATGTGAGGGCAATGTCTTGTGGAGAGTAGCATTACCCTTGACTGGAAGAGCCCACAAAATGTAGTCAATTGGACCAGTCCATCATGGATACCGCCTTCCCACCACTTAGCACTGTCACAGGAAAGCAGCATCCATCAAGGACCCCACCACTCCAGCCATGCTCTCTTCTCTCAGCTGCCATTACAAAGAAGCTACATGAGCCTCAAGACCCATACCACCAGGCTCAGGAACAGTTATTGCCCCTCTACCATCAAGCTCTTGAACCTGAGGGTATCACTTCACTTGCCCCATCACTGAACCGTACAACATGATGGATTCACTTTCAAGGACTTTTCATCTCATGTTCTCAATATTTATTGCTTATTTGTTATTATCATTACTTTTAAAAAATATTATTTCTCAGCTCAGGCCTGTAAAGCCTGAAGGATGGGCATAGCCAAGCACATTCATTTATCAATTGCTAGGAACTTTCAGACTATTCTATTGGTGTTTAATATTGTGTTGGTGGAGGTTTTGGTGTTGTATTTTTTCTCAAGTCAAGCTGGTAAAACCTGGGGTACAGGCATAGCCAAGCGTGCTCAGTTGTCAATTGCTAGGAACATTTGGACTATTCTAGTGGTGTGATAGTGTTGTGGCTTTCTGAAGATTTACATAGATATCAATAGGTAACCCTAACAACTGTTTAATGCTATTGTGTAGTGCCTGTGGGCTGATACCAATTGTAGATATTACTATCAGGACAATGTATGCCCTGTTCATGTTCCATATTCTTTCAATTTCCTCCATTAATTCAGCATATTTCTGTTGTTTTCCACTTACTGATTTCTGTACGGTATGAGTGTTTGGAATGGCTGTATTTATTGTAATTTGTTCTTGTTTATCATGTATTGATGATGATGATGTCAATTATTTTGCTTTTTGTCTTGCATAGCTCGTCTTTTGCACATTGGTGTTTTGTCCATCCTGCTGGGGGTGGTGTTTCATTGATTCTATTGTGTTTACTGTGAATGCCCAGAGGAAAATGAGTCTCAGGGTTGTATATGGTGGCATGTACAGTGGCATGCAAAAGTTTGGGCACCCCTGGTCAAAATTTCTGTTACTGTGAATAGTTAAGTGAGTAGAAGATGAACTGATCTCCAAAAGTCATAAAGTTAAAGAAGAAAGATTCTTTTCAACATTCTAAGGAAGATTAGTGTATTATTTTTGTTTTGCACAATTTTAGAGTGAAAAAAAGAAAGGAGTACCATGCAAAAGTTTGGGCACCCCAGGAGATTTGAGCTCTCAGATAACTTTTACCAAGGTCTCAGACCTTAATTATCATGTTAGGGCTATGGTTTGTTCACAGTCATTGTTAGGAAAGGCCAGGTGATGCAAATTTCAAAGCTTTATAAATACCCTGACTCCTCATACCTTGTCCCAACAATTGGCAGCCATGGGCTGCCTAGCACTCTGAAAATTAAAATAAATGATGCTCACAAAGCAGGAGAAGGCTATAAGAAGATAACAAAGCATTTTCAGGTAGCTGTTTCCTCAGTTCATAATGTAATTAAGAAATAGCAGTTAACAGGAACAGTGGAGGTCAAGTTGAGGTCCGGAAGACCAAGAAAACTTTCCAAGAGAACTGCTCATAGGATTGCTAGAAAGGCAAATCAAAACCCCTGTTTGACTGTAAAAGACCTTCAGGAAGATTTAGCAGACTCTGGAGTGGTGGTGCACTGTTCTACTGTGCAGCGACACCTGCACAAATATGACCTTCATGGAAGAGTTATCAGAAGAAAACCTTTCCTGAATCCTCACCACAAAATTCAGAGGCAGAACTTTGTAAAGGAACATCTGAACAAGCCTGATGTATTTTGGAAACAAGTCCTGTGGACTGATGAAGTTAAAATAGAACTTTTTGGCCGGAATGTGGAAAGGTATGTTTGGAATAAAAAAGGGTGCAGAATTTCATGAAAAGAACACCTCTCCAACTGTTAAGCACAGGGGTGGATCAATCATGCTTTGGGCTTGTGTTGCAGCCAGTGGCACAGGGAACATTTCACTGGTAGTGAGAAGAATGAATTCAATTAAATACCAGCAAATTCTGGAAGCAAACATCACACCTTATGTAAAGATGAAAGGAGGATGGCTTCTACAACAGGATAATGAACCTAAACACACCTCAAAATCCACAATGGACTACCTCAAGAGGCGCAAGCTGAAGGTTTTGCCATGGCCCTCATAGTCCCCTGACCTAAACATCATTGAAAATCTGTGGGTAGACCTCAAAAGAGCAGTGCATGCAAGATGGCCCAAGAATCTCACGGAACTGGAAGCCTTTTGCAAGGAGGAATGGGTGAAAATCTCCAAAACAAGAATTAAAAGACTCTTAGCTGGTTACAGAAAGTATTTACAAGCTGTGATACTTGCCAAAGCGGGTGTTAGTAAGTACTGACCATGCAGGGTGCCCAAACTTTTGCTTCAGGCCCTTTTCCTTTTTTGTTATTTTGAAACTGTAAAAGATGGAAATAAAGAGTAATCTTGCTTAAAATATTAAAGAAATGTGTCATCTTTAACTTTATCAGGTCATCTTTTACTCGATTAGCTATTCACAGTAACAGAAATTTTGACCAGGGGTGCCCAAACCTTTGCATGCCACTGTATGTACTTTAATAATAGATTTACTTTGAACTTTGACCAATGAACACATGTAAGGCATGGAAAATTGAAATAGAAAAGAAATAATGTGAAAAAACAGTTTCTGCAATATCATCAATGAATTTCAATGAAGTAGGCTAAATCTGTAGTTAAAAAGTAGGAAAATCATGTTGGAACTGTTTTTGTCGATCAAATGATCCCAGCAAGCACTGTATCGGTAGGTGCTAAAGTATAATGGCAACAAATACATTGCTGATACAGATATAGTGTCAACTATTGTTTATGGGTCACAGATCAGCAGAGGATAAAGTCAAGAGGTTGAAAATTCTTCTGTTCCAAGTATAAATAAACTTTAAGAGATAAAAATGTTGTGTTCTTTATATTCATACGTACCGTGGACTACTAATAAAGAAACATCTTCTGGAAGAAATAAAACTTTTATTTAACAACAACCACAATGTTTTTACAATACCATGTTTCTCGATCTTCCTATCATTCCTGCACATGCTCAGAACTCTCTCCAATCACGTTCTTACATGTCATATCACCACATCTTCCTTTCCTTAAAAAGAAAAATAATTAGCAACAATGACCAGAGCAAAAGCATAATTTAACAAGTCTCTGTCAGTCTCTCTGGGGGTTTGCGAACGCGAGTAGATCTTCTAAGTGGTTCACACAGTTCTTGTGTTTCGTTGTTATTGCCATGTTTTGTCAGGTCTGCATCAGTTAACTGAAACTCTGAAGTTGGCTCTTTCTTAAGGTCTTTGCAATTTCTTCTTAACACTGCTCCTTCTGTTTGGACCATGTATGATCTGGGTTGTACTTCTTCAAGTACTGTAGCTTTCTGGTCCATGTGTTCATTTTGTCTTGTATCCTTACTTCATCTCCTTGGTGCAGTTCAGGTAATGGATGAGAACATCTGTCAAAGTATATTTTCTGCTTTGCTTCGTGTTCATCTTTCCATCTTTTCACTTGTTCACCTCCCTCTGTTCTCAAAAGGCTCTCATCTATTGGCAGATTGGGTCTCAAAAGGTGTCCCATCAAGAGCTGAGCAGTGAAAATCCACATTCAAGTAGAGTACTGCGATAGGCTAACAAAGCTTTATAAAAAATCACCTCCACTATCTTTTGCTTTGTGCATCAGTTTCTTGATAATTCCTACCAACTTCTCAACTAATCCATTGGACTGAGGGAAAAATGGACTAGATGTTGTATGCACAAAGCCTCGTTCATGAGCAAAATTCTCATGCATTCGCCATTGAATTGTGGACCATTGTCTGTGAAAACTTCATCAGGTACAACATGTCTGGAAAAAAACTGATTTCATGCATGTAATTACATTCTCTGCTGTTGTTCTGCTCAGACCACACACTTCAGGTTACAATGAGTAGTATTCTGTTATTAATAGATAATCTTTGTTGTCAGTTACAAAAAGATCAATGCCTACCTTCTGATAACTTCTCTGAGGACTAGGATGTGGATGCAGTGAGTCCTTAGGGTTGGTAGGTTGGTATTGAATGCATATTTGACAAGAAGACACCAATTCTGCAATTTCTTGATTCATCCTGGGCCAAAACATCATTTCCCATGCCCTTCTCTTGCATTTTTCAATACCTAGTTGGCCTTCATGAATTTTCCCAAGCATTTGTTTTCAGAGACTTTTAGGAACCACAATTCTGCTACCGTTGTACAATATCCCATCCACAACATAAAGTTCTGATCTGTGGTTCTAATATTCTTGTACTTCTGAAGTACAGCCATGCTTATTATCTGGCCATCCATCCATCACCACTTGTATCACCTGACTGAGAATTTTGTCCTTCACTGTCTCAAGACACAGCAGTTCCAACTTTTTGGGAGCAACAGGCACAGTCTCTATGATCATATCAACAAATGCCTGAACATCAATAACGTTCCTGTGACTGTCTTCTGTTGTTGGATCCACAGCTCTGGAAAGTGTGTCAGCTGTGTACATGAATTTTCCAGGTGTGTATGACACATTCAATACATATTTTTGCAATTTGATCATCATTCACTGAATTCGCAAAGGACAGTCACTTAAAGGTTTGTGGAACAATGCAATCAGAGGCTTATGATCAGTTTCAATGTCAGTAGATTGCCCTGGCACAAACTGATGAAATCTCTCGCAAGCAAACATAATGCTGAGCAATTCTTTTTCAATCTGGGCATACCTTGTTTCTGGATCGGATAATGAATGAGGGTGCATGTGCCACTGGTAACCATTCCTGCTCATGTTTCTGGAGTAATACTGCCCCTAAGCCTGCTTGAGATGCATCACATGAGATTTTGATGGGTCTCTCAGCATCACAGAATTTCAACACAGGTTCTTTAGTGAGCACTTTCTTGAGATTTTGCCATGCCTTCTACTGTTCATGATTCCAGCTCCATTCGTTTTTCTTTTCTGTTAGCTGCCTCAAAGGAGCAAGTTGCTCCTGAAAGATTGGGTATGAATTTCCCCATGTAGCTGACTATTCCCATGAACCTTTGAACATCGTTTTTACATTGCAGTCTTGGCATGTTCTCAATAGCAGAAACCTTCAATGGATCAGGACGCACACCCTCATTGCTGATGATATCACCCACAAAGGTAAGTTCAGTCACTCCTAGCTGACATTTGTCTTTATTCAACTTCAGGTTTGCCTTGTGTGTTGCCTCAAAGACTTGTCTGAGTCTGGCGTCATGCTCTTGTTTAGAAGATCCTCAAACAATAATATCGTCAGTGGAAGTATCCACGCCCTCAGTGTGCTCATATAGCATCTGAGTGGTTTTATAGTACACTTCAGAAGCTGATGCAATTCCAAACGGAAGCCGAAGAAAATGGTATCTGGCAAAAAGGAGTGTTAAAGGTACACAACTTTGAAGAATCTAGATGCATCTAATTTACTAAAGTACTTTGCATTAGCAAACTGTGACATAATTTCTTCACGAGTAGGCAATTTGAAATGCTCTCTTTTAATGGCTCGATTCAAGTCTCTTGGATCTAAGCAAATCCTCAGTTTTCCATTTTTCTTATCAACAATGGCAAGTGAATTGACCCATTCAGTCGGTTCATCAATTTTTTTATGACTCCTAGCCGTTCCATTCTGTCAAGCTCTGTTTTCAGTTGATGACGTAATGCAAAAGGCGCTTTTCTATATGGATGTACTACGGGTGGCACAGTGTCATCAGTTTTAATCGTGTGCTCTCCTAGAAGACAAGCAAGCCCTTTGAACAAGTCCTCATACTCTTTCATGAAGTCACTGTATTCTGACTCTGTGTCACTGTCCAGGACTAATAATCTTTTCACCAAATTCAGTCTCTCACAGACAGATAAACCCAATATTGACTGTACATTCTTTGGCACCACCACAAATGAAAGTGTGTGCACAATATTTTTGTGTGATATTTTTGTCACACATGTTCCATTAACCGGAATGTCTGCACCTGAATACTCAGTCTCTTTTATATTTGTCTTCTGAAACTTTGGTCTTGGCTTTAATGCATTAAACTCAGATTCTGCAAGAACATTTACTTGTGCTTCAGTATCAAGTTTAAACAGAATATTGTTTTGGTTCACTTGCTATGGAACAGTCCAGTCATCCTTACTTTGTTTTTCACAAAGGGCATCTATATAAAACTCATTTTCAAGCATTGCATTTACTTGTTTTATTTCCTTTCTACTTCTGCAACAGCGTGAAAAATGATTACTCTTACCGCAGTCGTTGCACATTTTCCCATACACTGGACACTGTTTTGGCCGATGCTACCACCGACAGTGATCACATGACATCTTACTCTCTGTTGGTTTTGTTATCTTTTTATTATTTTTTCTAATACGTTCACACTTCCTCACAGCGTCTACGTTGCAGTTCTCAATGAAAAGTTCTTTAGCCTGTGACGTCACGGTTCCTGAAGCTTTGCAGAGCATCAAAGCTTTTTCCAAGTCTAAGTCTTGTTCTCTTAACAGTCTTTCTCTCAGACCATTATCCAGAATGCCACAAACAATTCTCTCTTTAATGAGAGAGTCTGTCAGTTCTCCAAACTCGCATGTTTTACTCCAGCGTCTCAACTCAGTAACATATTGATTGATAGTTTTATCAGCTCTCTGCGTACATGTAAAAAATCTGTGCCGCTCATACTTCACATTACGCTTCAGTATACAAAATGCTTCAAATTTGTCCATTATCGATTTTAACTTTAAATTCTCTCCATTTTCAAAAATAAAATGATTATATACCTCAACTGTGTCATCACCTATTACGTGCCGTAGAAGCGCAGCTTTCGTTTCTTCCAGTTTTCAATCCTCATCAATCGCTGATAAATGGAATTCAAAACATTGCTTAAATTTTCTCCAGTTCTCAGCTTCGTTTCCCAGACAATTGAAGTGTCGGTGGAGGCTGCAAACCTTCCATTTGTAAAACTGTTAGCAAACACCAAAACAGTTCAAACTCTTTTTTCAGAAAATTATCTTTGATTCTCCCGTGTTAGGAAACGTATTATCCTTCCAGACTGACTTCTGACACCATGTTGTGTTCTTTATATTCGTAAGTACTGTGGGTTACTAATAAAGAACTACCTTCTGGAAGAAATAGAACTTTTATTTAACAACAACCACAATGTTTTTACAATACCATGTTTCTCGATCTTTCTATCATTCCTGTCCATTCTCAGAACTCCCTCCAATCACGTTTTTACACGTCATATCACCACAAAACGTACAACTGAGGAGGTTCAATTGACAAAAGAGGCCAGCTAACATGCAGAATCTGACAGACAAAATGTGATATTTAAGTCAGAATAAACACCTTGTTCAAATCTCCTGTAACTATTGTTATGCACAGCATTTAGATACATTCAGATGAATTCCAGCAGTATTCAATTTGCATCTTAGAATGCTGCATTTGACATTAGGCAGCTCATAAATTGCCAAGCTTGGTATTGTTTGTTCTTTCAATAGACACATGATGAGAAAAGAACAAGAATAATATGGAACAAAATGTTTTACATTGTTACAATGACTGAAATAAGTTCATTTCTTGTTAAAGTCTCTTAGTAAAACAACAAAAAATATGGTGAGACTATTATTCAGGATGCAGCACAGATCACATTCAAAGTATTTCATCCCTTGGACCCATTAAGCTATGTTTTGGATTATTTCCTAGGCCTTATCAAGCGTTGACTTTTTCAGCCTAAATGTTACATTTGACATTCCACGTTCTCTTTCATGAGTGGAGTAGAGCTACTAGGACTTGATGTTTCAATCCCTATAGTAAGTTGGCACTCTCGATGTTGGCAGTGGGTTTGGAGCGGTGACAAGGAGGGAGGGTAGGTACGTCATCGGGTTCATCAGGTGGGCACCCTCCTTCTTTGATGTTTTGTTGATAAGCCCACGACGTCTCCAGAGGGCTCAATGGGGCTACCTGGTGTCCCAGATACACCCCCCTCAGTTCCATACCCTCCTGTCTTTATCTTGCAGCCCAGTTGTTGTCTTTCCTTTTAATCCAAATCCAATTGCTGCTTTCTTCTGCTGCATTTGACAAGGACTTGACTGCTTGTTGGAGGGAGCGACCCCTCACCCCCATCTTCCTCAATAGACTGGTCATAGATGTAGCAACGAATCCCCTGCATCCCACTTCTACAGGGAATATTTCGGTCTTCCAGCCATTTTGGGCAGCTTCAGTTGCCAGTTCAGAGTACTTGGTCTTTTTCCTCTCATAATCTTCTTCGACGCCATCTTCCCATGGTACTGTCAATTCCACAACATATGCCAGCTTGGCTGTTGCGGACCACAGGATTACAATCTTGGCTTTTTTGGTTGAGGTTCTTTTGTAGATGGTCTTTTGTCATTTTATGGATAGCATCGATTTGCTACGCACATTCAGAAAAACTTTTCCTGCTAAAATATTGTAACACTGTTTATAGGGAAAAATTCTTAAGTTTTTCTTCTTGGTCCTAATGAAGGATTGTGTCCTGAAATGTCAATTGTTTATTCCTCTCCATGGATACCTCCTGACCTGCTGAGTTCCTCCAGTGTTTGGTATGTATTTTATGGATTTGGAGTATCTGCAAAACCTCTTGAGCTTATCTTGCTCCTAACCTCTATTATGAAGTAGTGCAGAACATATCAGTAGCATCTATGGATATTGCTGCTCTAACAAACATGTATATTACACATTCGATGATTGAAGTGGATGATGGTGATCTATTCTTCATCTGAAGAGTGACTTGACGTGTTGGTGTTAACTTAGTAGCCAAGGAGCTGAATAGTGGAAGCAAGTTATTAATTCTTTTGTTATGCTAATTTCCACGGAGCACTTTGAGAAGTGGAAAGGTACTTGAATGTAGGGTGTAGGTAGGATGTACAGGAGCAACGCACACACAATGCTGTTGGAACTCACTAAGTCAGGCAGTATCTTTACAGGGAAATAAACAGTCAATGTTTTGGGTCAGGACTTCACCCAGACTGCAAAGGAAGAGGACTGAAGCTAGAATGGACAGGAAATGGTTGACAGAGATCAAGCTCTTATTTATTTTGTCTCTGCTCTTAACACCAAATAACTCAACAAAGGAACATATTGAACATTCACTGATATGCTGCTCTGGCATGATCTTACCAAATTTTTCAGTTACAACCCCACCATTTTGAAAATATTCCATTTTGCATGACAAATCTAAAATCAGTTATCATTTGCTGAAAATAATTTTCTTCATATGGGTGCATTATACTTGTATAAAATTTGAAGTGAAGAATCATCTGTTCACTTGTTTGGGTTAAAGATGCTATGAATTCAGTGTGTCTACAGATTAATGGTGGCCTGTTTTAACTTCATATCCAGAAATTCAATGTGCCGTGTGCTACATTGCCTTTGGCAAGCAGCCCAAAATTGCCTAGATTCATTTCATCCTTCTTGTGCCTGAATGGTTTTACTATTTGTTCTGAGGTTGGATTCAGGCCTAAAGAAGTGAAGATCAAGGCTGCATCAGAACAAATTGTTCTGTTCACAATTTTGAGTTGGCAGAAGCGGAGGCATGCCAGGGCCTTTGTATAGTTTACACTAAGAGGTAATGTGCATCCTTCACATTGCTTTTTAAACAGATACAGGAGTAATTATCTTATGGTCGATCAGACCACTGTTGAGCTTTTGCTAGGGGGTCACTATTTTTCCACTTACTGCATACAAGCGTAACAGAGCTGTGGATATTTTACATATCTTTGCAATAGAATTACATTAAGATGACTAGTTGCATCACCTCCAGGTATGGAGGCTCTAACACACTGGATCAAAAGAGACCGTGCAGATCATATGCTAGAGTGCTGGATGATATTTTGAACTTTTCCTTGCTTTGACCTGTGGTTTCCATCAAGATGGCAATCATCCCAGTACCCAAGAGAAACAAGATCACATGTCATAACAACTCCCACCCCATAGCTCCAACATCCACCATCATGAAATTCTTTGAGAGGCTGGTCGTGGCGCACATTAACTTCAGTTTTTCAGATAATCACATCCTACTGCAAGTTGCTTATTGATAAAAAAGGATATCATTTCTCTAGCCCCACTCATCTTTGGAGCAACTAGACACAAAAACATTTACATCACACCATATATCTACCTTCCATGCTACTATCCCAACTCATCACCAAGCTTTGAACTCTGGGAGTCAACTGCACCTGGATCCTTGACTTCCTGACCAACAGACCACAATCAAAAAAGGATAGGCAGCAACACCTCTGCTAAGATCATTCTAAACACTGGTGCTCCACAAAGTTGTGTCCTCAGCCCCTAATTTACTCCCTGTTCACTGATGACTACATAGCCAGATTTTGCTCATATTCCATCTACAAATTTGCAGATGATACCAGCATAGTGACCTGTATCACAAGGTACTGTAATGATGAATAGGAGTAAGGAGGGAAAGAAAGTGCTAGTCACTGACCTCTGGAAAGGGGGTGGGGTGTGATGTTCAGTACATGTGCCTGTCTACAAAAATGGTGTTGAGGTTGAGAGGATTAAGAGCTTCATATTCCGAGGAGTGGACATCACCAATGGCCTGTCCTGGTCCAACCACATAGATGCCATGCCCAAGAAAGTTCAACAATGCCTCCACTTTCTCAGGAGGCTAAAGAAATTTGTTCCCGAAAATCCTTATCAATTCTTACTGATGCAGCACAGAAGGCATCGTATCTGACTGTATTACAGCTTGGTAAGACAACTGTTCTTCACATAACTAACAGAAACCGCAGAAGTTTGTGGACACAGCTCAGCAAAGTACAGAAACCATCCTGCCTTCTCTGAACTCTGTCTATACTTCTCGTTGCCTCATTAGAGCAGCCAGCATAATCAAAGATGGCACCCACCCCAGATATTCTCAATTCATCCCTTGCCCATCAGGCAGAAGATACAAAAGCCTGGAAGCATGTATGACCAGGTTGGAGGACACCTTCTACCGCACTGTTGAATGATTCCCTAGCATGATAAGGTCTACATTGTTATGACTTTGCATCTTATGCTGACCTGCACTGTGCTTTCTCTGAAGCTGTTACACTTTCTTTTGCATTCTGTTATTGCTTAACCTTATTCTACCTCATTGCACTGTGTAATGACTTGATCTGTAGAGAAGGTATGCAAGCACATTTTTTCCACTATCTTGGTACACGTGACAATGATGAACTAATTCCAGTTCCATGTGGCAGAGAAGGAGCAGTTAAGATGTTTTTGACAATCATGAGGCTGTGCTTCAGGAGCAGGTAGAAGCCTTGCTTATGTGGTGAAGTCTGTGGATGACTTTACAAACCCGCCACCCACCCACTCACGCCATTCACTGCCACTTAACCCTCTTCAAAATGTACAAAACTGCAAATCATTCTCAATCTCAATGAATTTCTTAAAGAAAAAAATGACATTGACAATTCAAAATAACTTTACAAAATACTGAGTAGGTGTCTCAACCTGTCAAGATTAAGTTACCTTTATATTAAATCTTTATATTAGATCACTGCATCAACTGTTTTATTGCTCAATGTCTCCACCAAATAAAATCTATCAGTCTTAGCCAAGGAACTTTTTTTTTCTGATGCAACAGCAAGTTCATAAATATATATTGTTTCATGAAATCATCGGCAATGCTTTGAACCTCAACTAATATTTTGCGATTCAGTTCTTTCCTTGGAAAATAATTCTGTAGCATAGTTGTCTGCATGGGTTGAATGCACAGAGTCTAGCTTGGATGTAGTGGTGGTAAAGACATTGAGTGCCCTCATCATTTCTCCATAAAATATAAACATAGTTTGTTTTTAAAACATTGCAGAATGCTCTACGAAAATTAGAAAGAGTGTAAACTCAGACCAGATTACTTGTAGTGAAATCTGAATCCAACAAGTGGAATAACATTTTTATAAATTGTGCTTTGTAAACAATGGCCTGGATCTTGTTGCCAGTGAAGAGCTAGCATTTGATGCTGAGCATGAAGAAAACTGGCAGTAAAGGTTATCGTGATCTGTATTCTGATATTGCTGTCAGGTGATAGTTCAAAGGAAACTCTAGCACTCTGCAGCTGCGATGGTGGAGCAGCCAATAGCATTGAATAATTCACACAGGGAAGAGATTAGAAAGGATAAACAACAAACCTTAGTTTATATTTTAACCATTTTATAAAGCAAAGTGAATTTGAGAAAATAAGATTCATATCGAAAGTTAAATTTCATAAATATTCATAGATAAAAGCTCTGCTGTCTTCAACTTGTGTGTGTGGGGGGGGGGCGGGGGGGGGTGCAATTCAAAACCTTAAAGTGAATGGGTTGGAATTAGTGGAAAAATCTCTTCTTTAAAAATCTCACATTGGACCCCTAGCCTGATTTAAATGGACACTTGAGGGTTCGTTGGAACAGGGAATAATCATCAAATATTTTCCCAGATGGCAGGTTGGCAATATTAACATTATCATGCAGTTGACAGGGTCTGAGTTAAGCTGGTGTGATTGACTGGGTTTCTGGACTCCAAATCCACAGCAACACACATGGCATCTGCAGAATCTTTTGTGTCTCAGAAAACATGGTAGTTGAAGGTTGGTAAAGGCTGCTTCTGCTGCGGCGGGAGGGAGTGTAAGTGTCTTTACAAAATGTCATGGGGATAGGAGGGGATTTTGAGCTGCAGCCTACCTCAATAAAAGCATTTTACCCAAATACAGAGAACCCTAAGTCCAAGGATTGGACCTGCTCTCCTTTCCTGCTCTTGGGATGTAGCTTGCCTGTGTTGTGGGTCAGGCTTAATGGTCCTGTGACTTTTTCAAGACTATTATTCTGTTAAGACTGTCAACTGAGCTGTCTCTTCAGAGGGCCTGTCAAGAAACAACAAAATAATGTTCAAATGGCTTCCAAGTTTCCATCTAAAACAATTCCTGCATTCATTATCTGCCCATGTTAACAACTAGGATAGAGTATGAGTTCTTGTGTATGCCTTCAAGTAAATGAATCTTAGGTTTGTATATACTGACATATATGTACTTGGATAATAAAGTTACTTTGAACTTTGAGTATCATGTTAGAAAAGATGTCAATCCCATATTTTACTAACTTCTCTCACCAGCACGTTTCCACATTCTTCCAGATGGTAAGGAAACAAAATTGTTCCTATAACTTATAATGCCCTCTTCTGATTGCTACCATCAGGAAGGAGGTACAGAAGGCTGAAGGCACACATTCAGCAATTCAGGAACAACTTCTTCCCCTCTGCCATCTGATTTCTAAATGGACATTGAGCCCATGAACTCACTACTATTTTTTAAATTTCTGTTTTTGCACTACTTACCTTAATTTAGTCATAGTAGTCATACTTTATTGATCCCGGGGGAAATTGGTTTTCGTTACAGTTGCACCATAAATAATAAATAGTAATAAAACCATAAATAGTTAAATTATGTAAATTATGCCAGGAAATAAGTCTAGGACCAGCCTATTGGCTCAGGGTGTCTGACCCTCCAAGGGAGGAGTTGTAAAGTTTGATGGCCACAGGCAGGAATGACTTCCTATGATGCTCTGTGTTGCATCTCGGTGGAATGAGTCTCTGGCTGAATGTACTCCTGTGCCCAACCAGTACATTTATGTAGTGGATGGGAGACATTGTCCAAGATGGCATGCAACTTGGACAGCATCCTCTTTTCAGACACCACCGTCAGAGAGTCCAGTTCTATCCCCATAACATCACTGGCCTTACGGATGAATTTGTTGATTCTGTTGGTGTCTGCTACCCTCAACCTGCTGCCCCAGCACACAACAGCAAACATGATCGCACTGGCCACCACAGACTCTTAGAACATCCTCAGCATTGTCCAGCAGATGTTAAAGGACCTCAGTCTCCTCAGGAAATAGAGACGGCTCTGGCCCTTCTTGTAGACAGCCTTAGTGTTCTTTGACCAGTCCAGTTTATTGTCAATTCGTATCCCCAGGTATTTGTAATCCTCCACCATGTCCACCCTGACCCCCTGGATGGAAACAGGGGTCACCGGTACCTTAGCTCTCCTCAGGGCCACCACCAGCTCCTTAGACTTTTTCACATTAAGCTGCAGATAATTCTGCTCACACCATGTGACAAAGTTTCCTATTGTAGCCCCGTACTCAGCCTCATCTCCCTTGCTGATGCATCCAACTATGGCAGAGTCATCAGAAAACTTCTGAAGATGACAAGACTCTGTGCAGTAGTTGAAGTTGAAGAGAATAGTTTAACTATTTTCTATACATATATATTTGCTGTACTTCATTTTTTTCGGTATTTATCACATTGTACAGCTGCTGCTAAGTTAGCAAGTAGCATGACATATGCCGGTGATATTAAACCTGATTCTGATGATATGATTGAAAGAAAATAGAAAGAAATGGGAGTTCTGAAGCAAACTGTTAATCAGTGAAGAAGGAGATTTGCTTCACATAGAGATTCACCGCATATGAAACGAAGTAAATTTTCCCCTTAGCACAGAGGAACGACATCAAAAAAGGTTGAAAGGAAGTGGGATCTAATACTTGGTCCTGGGGATCTTTGTATTGGGGTAAAATGCTTTTATTGGCGAAGGTTGCAGTTTGGAAGTTTGATGTCAATCGTGAGCCAATGTCAAGATAGCACCTTACAAAACAAAATATTAATTAAAGAAAAGCTTCCTTGCATATATTAAAATCTGATGTTGGCAACTGGCTTAAATCCAAGCTGAGAGATATTAATAATTAATACATTTATTTCGAAATGATTGCGTTTCTATTTCAAAAGAGCTGTTAGTGCATTTAATGCACTCCATTAAAATTTCCCTGCATGATATATTGTACAGACATTTGAACATATGGTAATTAAAAAATGTGCAAAGCATTTTAAACTCAATTGTATGTGTGTGTGTGCAATTGTGCTGATACTCTAGGGTCATGTATTCTGAGACTGTTGCAATGCACAGTTCAGTGTGGGTTGGCCTTTGTCCTTTGAGAAAATTAATGAATGGTAATATGGTGGTTAAAATATCCGGTGAGCTAGAGGTTTAAACCAATGATCTTAGTTCAAATCCCACCAATGCAAGTGAAGAATTTAAATACAATCTTATTTGTAATTAAAACTGAAATTATAAAGCTGGTGCCAGTTACGGCAACCATGAAATTGTTGTGGCTCATTAATGTCTTGTAGGAAAATAATTTTCTTTATCCCTTTCAAAATGTAGTTTTGGTTCATGCTGATATCATTGACAGTTTCTGCAAGCCACTCAGTTCAATAAATACAGATAGTTAGTAAATACTAGTCACTGGTGATACCCTCATCCCTTGGAAAAAATAAAAACAAAGGAAATTGACTTCTTCCTCTCCCTCCACTTTCTTATTCTGGCTTCTGCCCCTTCATTTCCAGTCCTGATAAAGGGTCTCCGTCCAAAATTTTTACCTCTGATGTTGCCTGACCTGTTGAGTTCCTCCAGCATTTTGTGTGCATTGGTAAAGGCAATTGGTTGATGATTTGTGAGCTGACCGGAGCTGAAAGCTTGCGTATTGATGTGATGTTATAGCAAATAATGAGGGCTACAGCAATTTTCTAAATATGAATATCCACTTGATATGTTGGGGGTTAAAAGGCAAAGGGGGAGAAAAAAGATAGTCCAAAATGTATTCATTGAATTAGACAAGTACATTGGAGGCAGAAGGAGTCTTGTGAGCAAAAAGAAGCAGCAGAGCTAAATGATTTGGATGCTGGGGATGGAGTTCCTTTGCAATTAAATGTTCCCTAGCCAGATAACCTTTGCAATTTCACTCATAGCAGGACCAGTTGCAGGGGAAAGTCATGACCCATTTCAAAGGGAGGACAGGTCCAACCAGTCTGAAGTACTTGTTACTAATAGGACCAATGATTTATCTCACCCACTTTAAGGCTTACAGAAACATTTCCTATTAAGAAAATAATAGATTCTAGAAAATGCACATTATAAAAAAATGATTGAGTGAAAGATCAGTAAAGAAGGCAAATGTAATGTTGACATTTATTTCAAGGGGAATAGAAAATAAAAGCAAGGAGAGAATGCAGAAGCTTTACAAGACACTAGTCAGGCTTCACTTGGAATATTGTCGACAGTTTTGGGCCCGTATCTCAGAAAGGATATATTGTCATTGGAGAGAGTCCAGAAGAGGATCATGGGGATGATTCCAGGAATGAAGGGGTTAATGTATGAGGAGCTTTTGGCACCTTGGGGCCTATACTCACTGGAATTTAGATGAATGCATGGGGATCTCATGAAACCTGCCGAATGTTGAAAGAACGAGAGTGGTTGGATGCGGAGAGGATGTTTCCTGTGGTGGGGGTGTCCAGAACCAGACAGCACAGTCTCAGAATTGAGAAGTTGAGGGGCAGCCCTTAGAACAGAAGTAAGGAGGATTTTTTTTAGTCAGAGAATAGTAAATCTGTGGAATGCTCTGCTACAGACTGTGGTGGAGGCCAGATCCTTGCATATATTTAAGAAAGAATTTGATCATTTCATAATCGATCAGGGTATCAAAGGAAATGGTGAGAAGGCAGGTGTATGGGGTTGCATGGGATCCGAGATCAGTCATGCTGGAATGGCAGAGCAGACTCGATGGGCTGAATGGCCTAATTCTGCTCATATATCTGATGGTCTGAAATACAGTAAAGTCAAGTATGTATATCACTGAGAGAGTAAATAAAGTGGTTACACTTTATCGGAACTTTGTTCAAAAACCTACTTCAGATGAAGGTTAACAGAATATGGCAGACCTAAGGAGTTTTGGGAAGTTCATTTGGAAAATCCATTTTGGATATAATCATTCCCTCCCTGACCTTTGACTTTCTACTAGAGCCTGCATGTATGGGTTGTGACAGCTCTGACATTGGTGAGCTGGAGCTGAGGAGGGGAGATGGGTGTGGAGACAAGGAGTGAAACCTGCTCAAAGATACTGCCACAACATATGTTCCTCATTCTCAGTTCCTGATTCTGGTTGATTTGTAGGTAGCTCATTCTCATTTTCTCTGGCGCACTGCTGTAACATATCAGAAGCCTTGTGTGAGAGAGAAGAAATATTGTTAGGCACTCATTTTGCAACACTTTACCCAATCCCGTGACAACAACAAAGACCTACAAGCAGTTACAAGATCCTCAAATTGATCCTTGAATGTGGGTACTTGGATAAATTCTTGAACTGGTATAAACCCACGGTGGGCCTTCTACTGACAGCTCAGCTTAGAAGCTGTTCTATCATAGCAGCCAAATTGCTTAACCGTGGATTTTTCTGATCTGAGAGTTCCCTCTCTTCATCAAGAAGAAAGGTCAGCAAATAATTTATATTTTTAATAATATTAGTAATGTGGAGTATTGAATTCAATATATTAAGCTAGCACTTTCTAACATAGAGTCCTTGTGCACAGTTAAAAGTTTCATACACATTTCTGAGCCATGTGCTTACAAGCAGCTATTAATCCATTTTATTTAGATAGTATGTATGTCAGGGCATTTTCTGGAGTTAGCAAATATTTACTTCATCAGCAACCAATCTTCAGACATGAACGTGACTTGTACATTGGATTTACAATGCAACCTTGAATTATGGTTTTCCTAGAGTGGTGCAGTGGAGTTGATTGCAAGCCAGGCAATGCTGATTATTATTTATTTTGGTTGTCTGGCGTGTGGGTGTGAAGAAGGTGTGTGAAAAGTATATGTAATACAAAGGAAATATTGTAGGTATATTGTATCTATGGAATTGTCCTGCTTTTACATTTGATCTTTGGCATATAAAAATGTGATAGAAACATAGAAAACATACAGCACAATACAGGCCCTTTGGCCCACAAAGCTGTGCCGAACATGTCCCTACCTTAGAACTACCTAGGTTTTACCCATGGCCCTCTATTTTTCTAAGCTCTATGTAGCCATCCAGGAATCTCTTAAAAGACCCTATCATTTCTGCCTCCACCACCACTGCCAGCAGCCCATTCCACACACTCACCACTCTCTGCGTAAAAAACACTTACCCCTGATATCTCCTCCATACCTGCTTCCAAGCGCCTTAAAACTATGCCTTCTCGTGTTAGCCAATTCAGCCCTGGGGAAAAGCCTCTGACTATCCACACAACAATGCCTCTCATTATCTTGTATACCTCTATCTAGTCACCTCTCACCCTCCATTGCTCCAAGGAGAAAATGCCAAATTCACTCAACCCATTCTCATAAGGCATGCTCCCCAATACAGGCAACATCTTTGTAAGTCTCCTCTGCACCCTTTCTATCATTTCCATGTCCTTCCTACACTGCCAAGAGTCTTACCATTAATGCTATATTCTGCCATCATATTTAACCTACCAAATTGAACCACCACGCACTTACCTGGGTTGAACTCAATCTACCACTTCTCAGCCCAGTATTGCATCCTATCAATGTCCCATTGTAACCTCTGACAACCCTCCACACTATCCACAACACCCCCCAACCATTGTGTCATCAGCAACTTTACTAACCCATCCCTCCACTTCCTCATCCAGGTCATTTATGAAAATCACGAAGAGAAGGGGTCCCAGAACAGATCCCCGAGGCACACCCTAAGTAGCATTCACTCAACAGCCAGATTCATACTTGGTGTAGAATATTATACGATTGTTGTCAGGGATACCGTACGATTGGAGCAGCAGCTGTGTTTATAAATTAGCATTGTAACTGTTTTTAGCATACATTTTACGCCCATGTTATAGAAAGTATGTGAGTGTAATCACTGAACTCATAAATTCAAAGTAATAATGTTCTAATAACTTTTATATAGAAATAATTTGCTGTTTGTACTTCTATATGCATTCTTTAAGATTTATTTATGTTAGAAACATAGAAACGTAGAAAACCTACAGCACAATACAGGCCTTTCGGCCCACAATGCTGTACCTCTGACTATCCACATGATCAATACCTTTCATCATCTTAATATGCCTCTATCAGGTAACCTCTCATCCTCCATCTCTCCAAGGAAAAAAGACCAAGTTCACTCAACCTTTTGTCATAAGGCATACTCCCCAATCCAGGCAACATCCTTGTAAAGGATGTTGAACATTGTTGAACATCCATGAACATTGACTTCTCTAACTTCCGTTAATGCCCCACCTCCCCCTCGTACCCCATCCGTTATTTATTTTTATACACACATTCTTTCACTCTCCTTTTTCTCCCTCTGTCCCTCTGACTATACCCCTTGCCCATCCTCTGGTTCCCCCCACCCCCTTGTCTTTCTCCCCGGGCCTTCTGTCCCATGATCCTCTCATATCCCCTTTGCCAATCACCTGTCCAGCTCTTGGCTCCATCCCTCCCCCTCCTGTCTTCTCCTATCATTTTGGATATCCCCCTCCCCCTCCCACTTTCAAATCTCTTACTAACTCTTCCTTCAGTTAGTCCTGACAAAGGGTCTCGGCCTGAAATGTCGACTGTACCTCTTCCTAGAGATGCTGCCTGGCCTGCTGCGTTCACCAGCAACTTTGATGTGTGTTGCTTGAATTTCCAGCATCTGCAGAATTCCTGTTGTTTGTGTTGTTAACATCCTTGTAAATCTCCTCTGCACCCTTTCTATAGTTTCCACGCCCTTCCTGTAGTGAGGTGACCAGAACTGAGCATGGTACTCCAAGTGGGGTCTGACCAAGGTCCTATATAGCTGTAACATTACCTCTCGGCTCTTGAACTCAATCCCACAGTTGATGAAGCCCAATGCACCGTATGCCTTCTTAACCATACAGTCAACCTGTGCAACAGCTTTGAGTGTCCTATGGACACGGACCCCAAGAGCTTTCTGATCCTCCACACCGCCAAGAGTCTTACCATTAATACTATATTCTGCCATCGTATTTGACCTTCCAAAATGAACTACCTCACATTTATCTGGGTTGAATATCTGCCACTTCTCAGCCCAGTTTTGCATCCATTCAATGGCCCGCTATAACCTCTGACAGCCCTCCGCACTATCCATAACACCCCCAACCTTTGTCTCATCAGCACATTTACTAACCCAGCTCTCCACTTCCTCATCCAGGTCATTTATATAAAAGAAATTGTAACATTGGGTTGGGAGGCCTCTTCCTCCAACAGTGTCTCATTTTGTTGAATAAACTACTCTGTATCCACTAGCTTCAGTGTCTCTCTGGTGACTTTGTACACATTACAACAATATGAACCAGAATGGATCAATGAATGCGGTGGAAGCACATTAGGCATTTCTACAGGTACAATATATTAATGTTATTTTCTGTTTTTACTGCACCACGTTCTTGAAACGTGAAGTCTTGTTTGTTTTCTTTCTATCCAGTTGTGTCTTGTTAGCTGCTTTATTTGACCACTCTGGTACCTGATCTGCTATCTGTGAATGTTATCAAGAAATCAACATAGTAAAATAATTGGACGTTGGCCGACTTTCTGTTTTTTTTTGTAACACCAAACTACAGGGTGTACGAAATATCCTCAGCCACTTAATAGTATAATGAAATACCAGATGGGCCATAGTCAGTTATGGACTGTAATACAATTATTGAATTCAAATGATGTTTGCAAGCTGGTTGGGACCTAATACTGTCATGTTTTATGTCATCCGAATCATTTGATTATGCTGCAATACTGCTAATGCAACCATTTATTAGAATTGATTTAATGCAGTTTGGTTTAAACATACCTGTGTTTCAATATTCTTTCCTGATTCAGATATGAATTGAAATGCAGAAATGTAGCAAAACACTTAGTGAGTGGTTTGACAATGGTTTGTTTTATTCTGCTTGTTGGTACACTATAAAAAAAAGTTTCACAAGTGAACTCTATCATATAGTACAATACCAAGAGAAGTGTGAACTCATCTCATTTATGACCTGGTTCACACATAAGCTGCTTGTAAGTAAGCCTGTTCACTGACAAATGACTTCCACGCTGACAGCTTTCAAATTTACACATGCAAAATTTGTATAAGGAATGATTACTGTTCTTCACGTGATAGATTTCAATCCTTGCTGGAACGTCAGGGAAAATAATGGCAGCTCCCCCAAGGTAAGGGGGAGGGAATATCAAAAAAAAATCAAGACCCACTCCTGTTTTAATCATGTGTTCATTTTATCTGCAATATAGCATTCAGGTTTATTTTGGATAAAGTTTCCCATTGATTTGTTTTAATATCCATAGGCTGAAATGCATCAACCTTTTATCTCTGGTTTCACCTGGAGATATTAAAAGCTTTAGATCTATTATATTTTTACACAGCTTTGAAGAGATGGTTGCTTCTCCTGACACCTTAATTACTTGTCTCTGATACTGAATTAACATCAAGTTATGCTTCATTCAATTTTATGTTTACGGTTTTAAAGATTTAAGTATCGTTATGAACAAAATATTTGGAAAATAACAATTTCCATAGCGGAGTGTAGTCTTTAGCCACCTATTCTTTGTAACCCTGGAAATGCTGGAAAATTAGATCCGTTATGTTCCAATTTTGGCATGAGGGTTCTACCTTGTTCTTGTAGGGGAACAGACAACGAGTCTTTCATATCCGTTCTACCTTTCAGTTGGATCATGACTAAGCAATTTCTTAATATTGATAGTACTTGTATATGTAGTTTCAGGACTGATTGCAGCAAAATTGTAGAGGGGTAAAGGCATCAAGAGTATTTGTGTTGGTTTACACCTGAATATAAGGGATCAGAAGATAGTGAAGGAGAAAAATATTTGGAGGTGTTTTCAAATTCAAAAGTTTCTGACTTTGCAATGCTTGATGTTTGAAAAGGAACAAGAATGTTTTGCCGAAACACCAAATAGAGTGAAGAATAAAGTTGAGCTCCAGACTAGGATACCTCTGAGCCAAAGTGATCCAATGTTGTTGGAGAGAGAGAGAGTGGGAAGGATCAAGAGCAGCCATGTGTTGATTTTAAGACTGTGTTAATAATATGATTAGAAAAGTATACATTGTTGTGCTGATTATAGTATTTCGTGTTTAGACCATCTCTCATGCCAGCTCTGTCCAGCCAAGGCAGCACTAGAAGATTCACCACTAATTAGGAAAATTCACCTGCTGTTAAATTATTCACCCATTAATTCTAAATGTGTTTGAACATAGAACATTAAATATAGAACATAGAATAATACAGCATAGTACAGGCCCTTCAGCCTACTTTGTTGTGCCGAACTTTTAACCTACTTCAAGCTCAATCTAACCCTTCCCTCCCACACAACTATTCATGAGTCCATCAAAGAGCTTCTCAAATGCCCTTGGTGTATTTGCCTCTGCCACCAACCCGAGCAGGCTGTTCCATGACTCTACTCTGTGTGTAAAGAACTTGCCTCTCATTCTTCCTCACTCCAATACTTTCTTCCACTTACCTTAAATTTGTGCCCATTTGTATTAGTCATTGCTCCCCTGGAAAAAGGGTCTCTGGCAATCCACTCTATGTATGTCTCTTATCAGTTTGTACACCTCAATCAAGTCACCTCTCATCTCCCTTCAATCCTAACTTGCTCAACCCATCTTCATAAAACATCTTCTAGTCCAGGGAGATCATAGTAATTCTGCTCTGCACCCTGTCTAAAACTTTCACATCCTTCCTATAATGAGTGGACCAGAACTGAACCCTGTGTTCTAAGTGCAGTCTAACCAGGATTTTGTTGAGCTGTAACATTGTTTTACAGCTATTGAACTCAATCCCCCTGACTAATAAAGGCCAACACATCATACACTACCTTAAAAACACTTTGAACTTTGTGGGATCTATGGATGTGGACTCCACGATCCCTCTGTTCCTCAACACAGCTAAGAATCCTGACATTGATCCTGTACTCTGCCTTCAAACTTAACCTTCTAAAATTAATTTGAGTTGGCTTGGAGCTTTGTGAGATAGCTTAGCTAGATTAAGTAAGTAGAGACAGAGGAGTGAAATTATATGTAACGTGGAAGACACACAGTTCAAGGATGCTTAGCACCGAAATACCACCTAAAATAATTTGTTTTGGGACAGAATATTTTTCTTATCTTTGTGAAAAAATGTGCTCCCTCTTAGTAGCTGGCCGCTGCCAATTAAAACAGTGAGGTCATGACGAGTGATGGTGACAGCCACTATTTATCATTGCCTACTAGTTCAACCTCTTGTGTGCTCTCCACATGCAGTGCTGCAATATAAATGAGTTTGATGTGGCTAATGTTGCTATGCAACTAATATTTCACAACAGTCATCTTATGTATTGATAGCCAGCTTCACCAAATAAAAAATGTTGCTTCAAATTGTGAATGGGATCACATACAAAGGCAAGAGAGAGAGAGAGGAGAAAAAAAGAACAAGAAAATCATAAACAGAACTAGAATGATTCTGAGCAACATGCTGGAAGAACGTAATGGTTTACTTGAGAGCTATGATGATGATGAATGGCTCTTAGCAAATTCATGCCATGTGTTCTCCACTCTGAGCCCAGTACCCAAGCAATCAATGAACATTGTTATGTTAATTAGTCAACTAATAGCAACAATTATATTGGAGATGAATTGATTTTCATGTTGGATCAAGCATCATACACTCGACTTTGTGTGCTGAACAGTCAAATGTTTAGTGGGACTTGGAACACGTTTTAAGGCAGCATTACAAATAAGGTGAAGCAATGCCTCTCTACTGCCCGTTATGCAGCTGCCATTTTGGGCAGCAATGAAGGTCCTCCAACTGTGGCGGTGCTCAGGGCTTCCTTCCTTGTGTCAGTAGTTTGGTTTCCACTACTGTCAGTCATGCAATTCCCGAGTGAAGACTCAGGAATACCATCGCACTCAGACATAGAACGATTCTTCATTGCTATTTCCGTAACATTTTTGTTTTCCCAGTCAGGGCTATTAGCCCAGAGGTGAACTCCTGAGTCTGAAGGACTGGTGGACCACTGTTCATCTTGCCTTTACCCTTTGACCTGTTTGACATGCGTGACCCTACCAAGACCCAAAGTAGAAAGCGCTGAATCCAGCCAATAGAGCTCTCCGGGTCATTGAAGTATGCAAGACAGCCAGCAAACCACAGCAAATTAGTGGTCCTCCCGGAGGGAAGCAATTCTTACCAATTAATTAAAGATTAAGCACTTGACAACCAAGGGATAAGAACATATGGTTTTGAAATAACATTGCTAATGATACAAGAACTATCAGTATTGTTGTACAAAGGTAAAAGTAACTTCTTCCACTATATATGTACATGCATCCAGAAGATGCTGCCAGTGATCTATGCTCCTCCACAGGATGCAATATTCTTCTTAAACTCAGCCAACATAGAATCAAAGCTGTGTACTCTTACTGTTAAAGGAGAAAGCCACAACAGTGTGCCTGCTAAACCTTTATGAGCAGCCTTCTTTGTGTTCAGCGGTGACTGACATCTCTTTACTGTATATAGTAAAATCTGAGCCAATATGTTTTTCATAATCAATCACTGTCTTCATTGAACTGTTGGCAGAAATTCCTCCTTCCATTTTACTCAGACTGCTGCATCAATGAGCCTTTGTTGTACAAACTGCTTCATGAAAAAACTGGTCAAAACAAACATCCTGAACCACAAGATTTTAAAAAAATCTATCATACAGATTCTTTTAATTCCACATTAGACATGATAGCATTACCATACACACTCCCCAACACATGAAATTCATGAATAGGAGAGCTGTTTAAGCATTCATCTGTGTGATCTCTTTAGTTTCTTGGTTCATTTTAACACTGTGAAAGAAGCCTTTGAGATCACATGATCTTGGGCAATTAGACAACTTTATGTAACAGTGAATGATTATGTTCAAACTTTACAGAATACATCACAATGTTGACCCGGGGATTCAATATAGTATATTGGGATTGATTTAACATTAATATTAACTTATCAATAGGGTTTCAAATAGCTTGACAATTACCTTGTACACTTAGGGGCCAACGTAATAGGTACCTCTTGTCCCTAGTAAAGTCACCACTAAGTGTATGTTCGTGGTCTTCTGCTGTTGTAGCCCATCCACTTCAAAGTTCAATGTGTTGTGCATTCAGAGGTGCTCTTCTGCACACCACCATTGTAATGCATGGTTATTTGAGTTACTGTCACCTTCCCGTTAGAATAGATAGATAGATATACTTTATTGATCCCGAGGGAAATTGGGTTTCGTTATAGCCACACCAACCAAGAATAGAGCATAAATATAGCAATACAAAAACCATAAACAATCAAACAACAAAATGCAAACTATGCCAGATGGAAAATAAGTCCAGGACCAGTCTATTGGCCCAGGGTGTCTGACCCTCCACGGGAGGAGCTGCAAGTTCAATGGCCACAGGCAGGAACGACCTCCCGTGCCGCCCAGTGTTGTATCTCGGTGGAATGTGGCCGAAGTCCAACAGTAAAAAGTTCAATATCCAGTCTAAAAACACATTCCTCGATCATAATATGACCCAGATTGCATCATCTGTTGTTAACCAGAACAGTAAGCACCCAACTCCTTTACGCTTACCGCTGTCCGTGCATTTCCGGTCAGCCGGAATCGTCTGGAAGCCGTCCATGGAGAAGTTTTGATTGGGTATGTCCTTGTGCAGCCCCGTTCCAGTGAAGCACATAACACTGCACTCCCGAAATGTTCTCTGACGCCTGGCTAGCGCCGTGAACTCGTCCATTTTATTACCCACCGAACTCATCTTCTCCATAAGTCTCTGTTGTCTCGACCCGGTCCTCTTTCCTCAACTTTGTGATCCCCCTCTGCATCCTCTGTGTGTTTACCTCCAGATTTCAGCCGGGGTGTCCGCCGCTCTGCTCGCTAAACCGGCTGGCATTAGCGCAAGCAGCTGGTCCCTGGAATGAACAATGCAACTATGATTCTGTCCCGCGTGTCGGGATGTAAATGAACGAGTCTGACCATTCTCCTCTGATCTCTCTCATTGACAAGGCATTTTTGTCCACAGAACTGCCACTCAATGGATTTTTTTTTTGTTTTTCACATCAAGCTCTGTAAACTCTAGAGACTGCTATCTGCGAAAACCATAGGAGATCAGCATTTTTCTGCGATAATCAAACAGTCCTGGTCTGGCACAAACAATTATTCCAAGGTCAAAGTCACTTGGACCACATTACTTCCCTATTCCGAAGATTGGTCTGAACAGCAACAGAACCTCTTGACCATGTCTGCATGCTTTTATGTATTGAGTTGCTGCCTCATGATTGTCTGATTAGATATTTTCACTAAACAGCGGGTGTACCTAATAAAGTGGCCACTGATTGTAGATTCTTGTTTTGCAAGTGAAATGATGAAACATGGTAATTAGTGCAATGGTTTACTGAAATAACCTCCTATGACTTGTACGATTCTGCCAATAAAATGTTTTGGAATATTCATGGAACTGTGAAGGAGGTGCCATCTGCAGTGTGATTAAAAAGTGCCAAATTAGGTGATGGTATGACTGTATCATATACTGTCATTCTTAGTTTGAATCTGGTAACAATCAAAGGTAAAATGTTTACCGAGGCACCAGTCCCAGTCCATTTCAAGATTTCAGAAAGATAGCAAGTGCTGCCATTCCAATTGTAGCCCCGCCCGGCCACCCTCAGGGTCGCCCGGCTCGCTGTCGTCTAGGGAAACAGCCTCGGCCCCAGCAAACTGAGTAATTAGTTTGTGTGGATGCTGTGTGAGGTACCCCACCCCGCCCAAATAACAGACAATACACCAGATGCAATTAAATGATATACAGTTTGTAGATATTACTGGAACTATATAATTAAAAGAGAATAAGATATAAAAGGAAAATAAAAGGCGCCACACTTATCAAAGTTCAATCTCTTCGTGCACAAAAAAACCGTTGGAGCTCAAGGACCTTCTTCTTCACCCTGCGACCCCCTCGGACCACCTCGACCGGCTGCCTGGGACCAGCAACGGTGGTCGACCAGATGCTCCACACGAGTCCGTCTCGGTCTCCTCGCCGAACGTCCTGCTCGGGATCCGACACCGTTAGTGGACTCACAGCACCTCGTCCATCCTCTGTCTCGCTCTCCCGCCTTCTGCCCCAAAACCCCGCACATACAGTATCTTCAAATACACCAAAACCATAACAACTATCCCAATTGGTTAAAAGAAGGCTGCTATCTCAATTCAAAGTAAAACAAACTGCTAGCGCAAACTCTCTTCAGCGTTAAAGCACAACAAAGCAGCATTCCCCAGATTAACATAACAAAGTTGCCATTTTAATTAGCCTCTGCAGTAACATAAAAATCGAAACCTCCTTACACTCTCCCCCCACCAAATAAAGTCATGTCCTCATGACTTCTAAATAACTCGCCACCCAGTCCTACAGACACACAACACACACATACACAGATACACACAGTGACAGTGCTCCCCAAACAGTGGACCTTACTCCCGTCCCACGGGCGCTAAATAGGCCAAACTATCTGGGAGCTTCTTAACCCTCTGAGACCTCCGTACCCCCTCACCTAAACCCAAAAGGCTCAGACACTACTAGGGATACCTCGGGCCTGCTTGCCAACTCCTCTCTCACTCAGGCCACCACTACAGCTCGGAGCCCCCAGTCCCGTCCGTGTCCAGGGCCCCGCCTCTCCTCCGTCTTGATCCTGCCGTAACTCAGACTGCCCACAGCTAGCCCTCCCCACTACACCTGACTCAGTAGGAGAAGGGCCAAAGGTCTCTTCCTCAATCACGGGGAAGTTAGCGAAAGGCAGCATGTTCCACATGTGCAGCACATCATCCTTCGAATCCGTATTCTTCCTCATTCCCTCGATCGGTAGCTGCTACTTGAGTTTCTCCAAACTGAAACATTTAGCCGGGGCTACCCCTTCAGCCTCCTGCAGTCGAGACGTCAGCTTCTTCGGGGACTCCTTCAACTCTCGCCACAGCCTCAGCAGTTCTGACTCAGGGTTCTTGGCCATCTCCATCTGGGACGCAGTTACCCCACCAGCTTCTTCCACCCTGACCTGAAAAGCAGCAGTTAAAGAATGTTCAGCCTCCGGTTGTTTCTTCCTGAGGACGTCTTCCAGGTCAACTTTCAGTTTTTCCACTTCATTTAAACTCGCGATAGTCACCTTCAGGTTCCTTTCAAGCGTCCGCCTCCCTTTTCCGAGATCTGTCCTCCATTTCTTCACCTCCTCGGGAGTGTAGTCAAACTCCCCTCCCTGGGCTCTCGGTTTTCTGTTGACCTTAGTCAGAACACTTCCTTGATCTTCCCCAACTTGTAAATCTTCCAATCTGTTCTGAATGGACGTCTTGAGTTTCTGCCGATCCCTCCGAAGGTGGGTCATTGTTTCTTCTCGCTGGATTAATTCATCAGTACATGACCGCAGTGCGGTGCAAATCCCCTCTCTTCCCTGTGTCTCATTCAGATGGACGACCTGGGTTTCCATCCCCCGGTCCACCACCGTCTGTCCCAACACCAGGAAGTTCAACTGGTATGTCGGGTCATTTTCCTCACATTGCACCAAACTCCTCCGGCCAAAAACTCCTCCATATTTGACACTTCGCTTCAGTCGCCCGGGCTCAGCCACTCGCCTCGCCTCATAGTCCCCCCAGGCGAATCCAAGCTCTAGGCGGTCATCCACATACGTCAAAACTCCACACACCTTCACTTCCCCCATGGTCTTCCTCATGTCCCGCGGGAAGGATGCAGGGACTCCGGATATGCCCTTGGGCATCTTTTCGGATCGTAAGAATCCTAGGGAACTAGTAAAGGCCGTCTTCAGCTCAACAGCCGCACTCCTCAGGATCTGGCAACACCCACTCCTCAGATCCAGCACATTAAACCACATCGCATCATCCCCACACATGCTGCCTTCATCTTCCACGCCGCTAGGGTACATTTGCCGTGACCTCTCTCTCACTGAGGTGTCTTCAGCGGTCAACTCCCCTCCCTCGTGGTAGTTCGGAGCATCTACTAAGAGGGTCTCACCCTCAGCTACTTTCCCCAAGCCGTACCACCGCTGGGTCTCGTTTAAATTCGGTACTGGCTCAAGGCTGCTACACACATCCTCAGAAGCAACTCGACATGCTGGGTGCCCAGACAATGCCCACATGAACTCCAGGGTCATTAACCAATCATTGTCTTCTGGATAACTACTGCCACTAGTACCCAAAGTCTCCGGTGCCCTTGCGGTTGTCAAGGATAAATGCATCAGACACCGGTTGTAAAACGAACTGTACAACAACTTGATCTGTGCCCCGGGGTCGAGGATAGCTTTAGCATCTCTTCCCTCTATCCATAGCGACACCCTGGGGTGTGGCCCCTCTAAGCCTTCAGGAATAGGGTCTTTTCCTTTTGGAAGTTCATTGGTACATTGCTGGGAACGTACTTCCCCAGAGACCCCAAGCCGTTCCCTCACTGGGCCTCCACTAAGTTTCCCGACACCTCTCTGATCAGCTGAACAACTAAGGGAGGGGCTGATCCCCTGAAATGATTCCCCTGGCACTGCAAGCAATTTAGCCGCCCTCCTAGCCAGAGAAGACACACTGAAAACTTTCCCCCCTCTTTCAAATAACTGACAGTTGTCACTACCGTGTAAGTGAACCTGACAGCTCTAACACCGTCACCAGCCCACCTACTTAAACTTTCAACCAATCCCTGTCGCTCTCCCTCAACCGAGCACTGCCACTCATCTAACAACTGAGAGATTCGCTCCGCCCACGTCTCACACACCTCCACCCCTCTTGGGGTGGTCACTATCCCAAGTGCCAGGCGGAGCCTGCCAGAGCTAGAACATTTATTCGCGGACTCTACCTCCAAATTAGACCACTCTTTCTTCTCTCTCCCAACCGCATGGACAGCCCCAAGTTCCACCTCCAACTCATCAATGCCAGCCTGAACTCGAACAAAGACCGCACCCACAACGCATACAGCAATCACCAGCAAATAACCCACAGAGACCCACATTACAGATTTAAACAGGGCACCCACACAGCATACCAGCAGACTCAATCCCGGACGAGCCCCCACAATGTAGCCCCCCCCGGCCACCCTCAGGGTCGCTCGGCTCGCTGTCGTCTAGGGAAACAGCCTCGGACCCGGCAAACTGGGTAATAGTTTGTGTGGATGCTGTGTGAGGTACCCCACCCCGCCAAGTAACAGACAATACACCAGATGCAATTAAATGATATACAGTTTATAGATATTACTGGAACTATATAATTAAAAGAGAATAAAATATAAAAGGAAAATAAAAGGCGCCACACTTATCAAAGTTCAATCTTTTCGTGCACAAAAAAACCGTTGGAGCTCAAGGACTTTCTTCTTCACCCTGCGACCCCCCCCCGGACCACCTCGACAATGGTGGTCGACCAGACACTCCACACGAGTCCGTCTCCGACTCCTCGCCGAACGTCCTGCTCGGGATCCGACCCCGTTAGCAGACTCACAGCACCTCGTCCATCCTCTGTCTCGCTCTCCCGCCTTCTGCCCCCAAACCCCACGCATACAGTATCTTCAAATACACCAAAACCATAACAACTATCCCAATTGGTTAAAAGAAGGCTGCTATCTCAATTCAAAGTAAAACAAACTGCTAGCGCAAACTCTCTTCAGTGTTAAAGCACAACAAAGCCGCATTCCCCAGATTAACATAACAAAGTTGCCATTTTAATTAGCCTCCGCAGTAACATAAAAATCGAAACCCCCTTACACAATAATGCAGAATGAGATAATCACCTGTAGTGCAGAGCAGACAATTTATAGGAGACCACATGTTTTGTAAACCTAATCCCTTTAAATGCAATGCTGCAGAAAAGAAGTTGATTTGTTTGTTTGATAATGTTTAAATTAGTTGAAAATAATACAGTTAAAACTCATTTTAAATGATTTCATTTGCAATCCTAATAAATCCAGTAAACTAAATAGATAATAGAAAGAGCACAATTTAATCTGGCCAAAATTGTGGCTCTGAGTACACTTGTAATAATTATTCTGCCGTAGTAAACAAAAGCAAGGTCAGTGTACTTTAATCACTGAGTGCAGGCAATTGGAATACTATTGTGGGAAAGAAAAAAATTTAGATTGCCTTGTGCCTTTAGCACTGATTTATTGTCATATGGAATAATGAAGAATTCCACAATTGCACTGATGCCTTGCTTTACAGAGAGGACTATCACTTATTGCATTTTCAGATTCACAGACACTTACGAGGCTGAGAGACTGGTCAGTGGTTATGTTTACTACTCTCAGTTCTCAGAGCCAATAAGGGAGATGACTACACTGGGCACTGATATTCTCACATATGTTTCACACTTATAATCAAAACAGATTTCACTAACCTCCACCCCTTTCCTGCACCTCTACCTCATATTGCAGTTACTTCTGTCCCTGCATTTATCAGCTATGCCAGGATTAAACTATTTTAAATATCTTGGGAAATGGGATGAGGTTTGCCATGCCACTTGTTCAGATTTTAGAAAGTGGACATGATGATTAAATACTGGCTGGAATGGCAGATATATGCACTCATTTTGTCTATAGCTATATTTTAATTCTCTGATTCAGAACGAGAATTTACAATGCATATTTATAATTTTTCATATAAAATTACATCTTTCTGGGTTATGATTAATAATATATATTTTGGTATATTCCAGGTAATAACCGACAAGAAAGATAATGTCAAGTTTCAACTTCACGGGAAAGGTGTGGATGAAGAACCAAAGGGCATTTTCAAAATCAATGATCAGTCTGGACAAATCATTGTCACCCGGACATTGGATCGTGAGGCTATGGATATGTATATTGTAAGTATTTTTGTACAATTTAGATCTTCCTTGAACTGAACCTCAAAAACCAGAATTTATTAATGCACACATCATGCATGCTCATACATTGGAAAGATTCGGTAAATATCAATTAAGTTGTTTGTATCTACTTGATTTTCTTGTATCAACACTGCAGATCTCTAAGTAGAGCTGTTCATCCAACTAAATACTTACAGCCCATTATGCCGCTGGGATTTAGGGCAGCAATGAAAGTCCTCCATCCTTGATATTCAAGGCTTCCTTCATCATGTCAGTTACTTCCTCTTGGTTTGTAACTCCTGTCAGTCATGCAAGTCCTGGGTGGAGACTCAGGAATACCACTGCACTGATGTAGAAGGATTCTTCATTGCTGTTTCCATAACAATTTTGTTTTACCAGTCAGGGTTGTTAGTCCCAAACTGTACTCCTGAACCTGAAGGACAGGTGGATCACTCTTAGTCTGGCCCCTACCTTTGATCTGTTTGGCATGGGTGACCCTACCAAGAACCAAAGCATAAAGCTCTGACTCCAGCCAGCATAGTTCTACAGGTCATTGAGCAATGCAAGCCTTCAAAGCAGGGCAAAGTTGTGGTCCTCTTGGAAGTCATCAACTCAGCTGTAGTAAAAATTTACCTCTGTATAGGCAGCTACATTTGTGCACTAATATTTTACATTCAGGTTAACTTTAACTCGACAGTTCTGACAGGAAAAGAATGGATGTGTGCTTATGATGATAGAGAAAGGAATTTGTTCTCCAATCTTCCATCCATTAAAATTGTCTATGTTTGAACTTGAACCAAAGAGTAAGAGAAATGTGCTCAAATGCCATAAATGACCAGGACAGACTTTGAAAAGCAACAAATTTGAACTTGTGTTTCCAGCAAAATTCTGAGTTGATTATGAAGCAATTACTGCTGCTCATTTTAAACAGCACAGTACTGGTGTGTTAACATTGCCAAGGGATTCACAATAAGCCGGATCATAACAAAATATTCTGAATTGGTAATTATTCTGATTCCTCCTTGTTGCTGACCATGTTTGATGATTTCTAGTGGTAATATGACCTTGAGCATTCAGGAATGCAGAAAATGGCATGACATTTCAAAAGGAAGGATATTGCAAGGTGCAGGATCTAATGATACCATTTGGCATTTAGTGCTGAATTCAATCAACATTTCAGTAACCTGTACAGGGGCAGATTTTGTAGTCTTGGATACTGTTAATATCCATGGATATAATATCCTGCAAGCACAATGGCCAGATTTCAAATGTGTGCCGGTGACAGGTGCCAAAGAGCATGTGTTCATAAAGTCTATCCTACAGCACATTCACCACAGGAGTTACTTTCCTTGTGTGAGCAGAACTAACAAAGTCCAGGAACTTTGCCAGCACTCATTAGCACAAAAGTCTGCTTTAAAATATACAATTTGCATTTTAATTCCAGTTCCCTGATTTTTCTCTTCAAAGCAGCAAGAACAGATGCATATCTATGATTATGGAAATGATTCCCACCCCAAGGTTTTGATGAGATATTTTTGAGATATTGGAATGCCTTTTGTCCTACACACTTTATTGTAAACACAAAAGGTTCATATTGTTGGTATAATTTTGTTTCAGCATTGGATGAAAAATACATTGTCAGACTTTTTGCATAAATTGCTTAATTTGTGACAAATTACAAACACCAGCATAGCAGCTAAATGACCAGAGTAATTAGAAGGTACAGTGATGTACTTCGCAACAGGAAACCAGCTCAAACAAACAATGATTGTTACTCCACTGTGAAGTGAGGCACAATTTTATTCTAGTTGTAAACTTGTTCCCTTTCTGCTCTCTCCAGTCCCGTATATAAGAGCACTGTTATTATCTCCAGTATGTTACCACACTTTCACATAAACATTATTACTTTTGTCCTTTATTTTACTATCACACCATCTGTTCAAGTACTATTTCAAAATAGATCACAAGATCTCAATGCTGTAACCTCTTAGAGTGGAAATGATTGGGTAATCAAGCCTGGTGGCCACTCTAACTCAGAGGGAATTAGATGTGTGCATAATTCGTTGCAGCTTTTCTCTGCCCATTGGAGAAGTTACATTGAGAAACCAGTGAAACGTCATCATTTTTTGAGCTTTAAAATGAAGTTATTTGCTGGTTTTGATTTTGTCTGTTGTAAGATAGATTGATTGTCTATGATTTGTTTTATAGCCTGGAGAAAAGTACACGTTCAGGACAACAAACACTTTTGCGGGTTTTAATTCCTTTATCTGTTTTAGACGTTTTAGTGCCGGAAGAGGGTCTCAAAACAAAATGAACGAATTTACAACCAATTCCTGCCGTTACAATCTCAGTTTAACTTTCGATCCACATCCTTGTGTATGGATAGAATTGCGTATGCAGTATAAAAATACATAAAGCAAACCATACAAAACTAATACGGTAGTGGCAATTCTGAAGGAACATAATACAAACAACTTTAGAATCCCACCAACCCTGTATCTTATACATAGCAGCTAAAATGTAAGTGAATACATCTCATCTAAAACATCTACTCCCTTTTAGTATGCACATGCTAAGCTTCCGAACAGAGACTAAACATTCACGTTACAACAATCAGTCATGATACAATAAAGTTAGACAAACGGTACACTTTGGCACAACTTTTACAAGATGTTGCCTGGTAGTTAAATTACAGGAAGACTGACTTACTTGGCTGGTAAGGAACTTTGCACCAACCACGCTATCCAGCGCCGATGCCTTCACTCGTGAAAATCTAAAGCATCCACATGTAAAACATGTCAAATTACTGATATTCCCAATTCACCAACAAGCATAAACAAATTCACATGGATATCGTCAATTAATACTTACCTTTCCTCGCCATGCCCAGTATCTCTGGAAGGAACTTAATCCCAAAGCCCCACCAGCTTCTTCTGCAGAAAACAAAAATGGTCTCCCCACTATCCCGCGCGTGCGTAATGACATCACTGTCTCCACTTAAAGGCACAGACAACTATTCTAGCATTACCAGGATGGATGCCTAAGTACACTTTTAACGATAATGAATAAGATTCGACAGTCACCGGTTACATTCTCCCCTGCATTCAAGTAATCGTCCTCCATTACTCGCTCACTACAAGGGTACTTTTAACCTCCTTAACTGCTTCTCTATAGAGAACTGAACTGAGTCTAGCCAGTATCTCAGACACTGCTGCTGGACTTATGGTGGCCTCAGCAAGGACTGACCTTGGTTCGCGATGTGGGTTAGGGTGCTGTCCAGCATTTACTCGTTTACTCCTGCGGGGTGCTGCCACAGGAGGGAACCGACCTCTGCCCTTGTATTAGCAGTCATCGGCTCCCCAGTCTCAGTTCCAGAAGGTGTCATATTTTCGGAAGATATGATGTCTAGGCTAGGCTCAAGACTCTACACCTTGTTCTGACATATCTTCTACCAATATCGCACCATTTTCTGAATCCTCAGAATCTGATTCATGCCCCAGGGGTGAGCTGGCCTGAGTTACTGGAGTTTGCAGTCTCCTTTGGGTAGCTGGAGTGGGATGGTTCTCACGGGGCCTGATGTCTACCCTGTTCAGCCTCTTTGCTAGGCCCACCCTCCAAAGGTTCCACAGTGTATGTGTTGGCCAGTACCTCTACCACCCTGTAGACAGTTGAGTTCCAAGCACCCTGGATCTTATTACGGCCTAATGGTCTGTTCCTCAGGTAAACCAGTGCATTCACGTCAACTTTGGGACAATAAACTTTGTCCTCCTGCCAGGCAATGCATTCTGCCACCTTCTGTTCAGAGTATTCTTTTGTTCTGGCATATGCACCCCTCAATCAGCTGTGGTGTACAGCTAGCCAGTTATGTTTCCAGTCCACAGTCTGTTCTTGCTCGAGCCAAGCATCCACGGGCAAGTAGGGTTCCACCACAAATAACAGATAGTAAGGTGAATACCTGGTGGTTGTGTGAGGTGTCACACTGTATGCATGCACCAACTGGGGTAGATGTTCTGGCCATCTGCACTTCTTTTCTGGAGGGAACGTACACAACAGATCATGCATTGTCCTGTTGAAACGCTCACACTGTGCGTTTCCAATAGGATGATGAGGTGTGGTACGTCTTTTCTTTACCCCGTATAGTTTGCAAAGCTCAACTATGACCTCACTTTTGAAGTTACGGCCCTGGTCAGAATGCACTCTCTCAGGAACACTGTACTTCATGAACCATTCCCTCAAGAGCACCCTTGCTGAGCTATCCGCCTTTTGATGCCGAGTCAGAAATGCTTGGGTGAACTTAGTGAAAACGTCCGTGACCACTAAGACATTCTCACGCCCGTCAGTTGCCAGCTCCGACACAGTGAAATCTACCGCTACAACTTCAAGCAGCCTAGAAGCCAGAAATGACTTCATGGAGGGATGGATCCTAGGTTGCGGCATCTTAGTTAGCACACAACGTGGACAATTTTTGATCCACCGTGCCACATCCTCATGTATGCCCACCCAAAAACATCAGCTTCTCATCAACTGCAGAGTATGTTCTGTGCCTTGATGGCCCATAGAGTCATGTACATACTCTTTAACACTTTGCTCCTCAAGCTGTTGGGTACCAGAAGCTGTTAACACTCCCCAAGCTTCTCATCCTCAACTACCCTATATAGTAACCCTTTATGCTCCCTGGTACTGTCCCAATGCTTTAAAAGAGACAATACAGGTTTAGGCAGAGTTTTCCACTCCTGGCCACTCAGCTTTCTTTTCTGATTCCATAAGTCTCCTAGGACACCTAACACAGGGTCTTGCTGCTGAAAAGTACGCAAGTCTCCATTAGAATAACCTGGGAGGGTTGGAGTGTTCCCTTGCGTCGGACCAGTTACATCACTAGTACCAGCTTCTCAGTCTCGAATTTGCTTAACCCTACAGCTGTTAAGACCAACGGTAACCAGTGCCGGGTCAAGAGCAGTGCCACGATTGATCAAACTACAGATTGCCACAGATCCATCAAACTCCACATCCTCTGAGACAGGGTCAGGCTCCCCTGCAAATGACTGCCTTGAGAGTGCATCAGCCATGGTATTGCTCCAACCCAGACGATACTGGACACCGAAGTCAAACACTGACAGCTGTGAGATCCATCTCTGCTCAACTGCTCCCAACTTGGCAGTTTTCAAGTGGGATAGGGGGTTATTGTCAGAGATTACAGTGAATTTGGAACCCACAAATATCCACGAAACTTCTCTACTACAGCCCACTTAAATGCAAGCAGCTCCAATTTCATGCTGCTATAATTCCTGTCATTCTTTTCGGCATTCCTTGATGCCGTCTTGCATATGCCTCTCCCTGCTGTTCGTATAATACAGCCCCTAGCCCATGATTGCTGGCATCGGTCTCCACTATAAAGGGCTGGAAGAAATCGGCAAAACCAAGGATGGCGGAGCTGGTCAGTTTCTCTTTGAGCAAGTTAAAGGCAGTTTAACATTCTCCCGTCCAAGACTGTTTTAACAGCTGGTTTGTTTTACTTGGACTCCCTACATTAGTACACAAATTCACTACATCATGCAGTGGACCTGCAACTGATATTTCAAGCTCCACAACTGGACATGTTCCTATGGCGCGTTGCAGCATACGGTCACGGGATAGCTGTACATTATCTGTACCTATGAGGTTCAGCCGAATTGCCCGACTCTCAACCGCTTGAGAGCAGGAGGATGCAGACTCCACTTCCCTTGCACCCCGCTTGCGTGGGCAATTCTTGGCCAAATGCCCTCCCACCTGACACTTGAAACATATTGGATGCCCATCTTCTGTGAACCTAGGCTGTAACTTATGTCTATTGCTAGTAGCGCATGTAAAATCCCTCTGTACAGTGAGATCTTTCGCTGCTTGAGTCAATTCACAAAGGGCTTTGCCCTGCTCTGCGACCACTTTAAGGACGTCATCTAGTGTGACACTCAGATTCCCGAGCTTTAATAGTCAAGCACTGTGCCTGGCCACTGCTACACTTTGACTTTCCAGACCTTGTATTTCCCAGGAGCTCTTCTACGAGCCACAGATGAACGTCTTCTCCCATTTATATCATTGAGGACTCAGGGTGGCCCCGCACGAATCTGTGGAGCTCCCTTCTGAGGGAAGGATCCCGGATCCCCTCTATAAATTGATCTCTTAGCACCACCCTCTCATTGGTCACGGCATCAGGGGAGTGCTTCAGCAGCAAGTTTAGAGCTTGGGCTAGGGCATGTGAAAACTCTCTTACATCTTCACCGTCACGCTGTTTGCGACTGTAGAAGGTATGCAACAGCTGGAGTGCATTACACTTGTCTCTAAAAGCTTCCCTGAGGTAGGTGAACAAGTCATCGGCGGGGTCTTCCTCAGCATCACTGCGCATACGTGCTTCCTCTAAGGCTGCACCCCTGAGCAGGGACATAACAAAGTCATACTGATCTTGGTCAGACTGATTTCTACCATGAAGTGCACGTTGTACTTCTTCAATAAAATCATCAACAGACCTCCCATCTTTCTCAGCATCCCCCGTAAATGGAACAATGTGTCTTTCCCTTGGGACATATACATAGGACCTTTTGCTTAATTTATCTATGGTTGCCTTGGCTTTATCATATCTACTATACAATTCCCTAATTTGTTCACTCAGATCTAGTTTAACTGGCGTGTACTCCGAGTGTAACATAGTAAAAGCTTAAGTCTTTAAAGTTTTCACAACAAGCCTGAAAAAGGAGTTGCTGCTGTCCTTTGCTGCAAACGTGATGGCTTCATGGCCCGCAGTTCCCTGGATCTACGTCTCTGTTCTGTGTCCTGATGTCAGTCGCTGATGTCCCAGCCCATTCCGGGCGCTACCGCGCTCTCCACGCGGCAACAGGCACTCCTTTCTTCTGCCCGATGGGAACAGCGGTCCTGGTCCTAGTCTTCACCACTACCGTATCAGATATTGTATATTATACTGCATACAATAATCAGAGACCCCCCCAAAACTGGCTTGGAATTAACCCCACTCCTGGTACCAAATTTTGTAGCCTGTGGAAAAGTACACACTCAGGACAACAAATACTTTTTCGGGTTTTAATTCCTTTATCTGGTTTAGATGTTTTAGTGCCGGAAGAGGGTCTCAAAACAAAATGAATGAATTTACAACCAGTTCCTGCCATTACAATCTCAGTTTGACTTTTGATCCGCACCCTTGTGTATTGACGAATTGCGTATGCAGTATAAAAATACATAAAGCAAACTATACAAAACTAATACAGCAGTGGCAATTCTGAAGGAACACAATACAAACAACTTTAGAATCCCACCAACCCTGTACCTTATACATAGCAGCGAAAATGTAAGTGAATACATCTCATCTAAGACGTCTACTCCCATTTAGTATGCACGTGCTAAGCTTCCAAACAGAGACTAAACATTCACGTTATGCTGTTACAGGCACAATCAGTCATGATACGATAAGGTTAGACAAACGGTACACTTTTGCACAACGTTTACAAGATATTGCCTGGTAAATAAATTACAGGAAGACTGACCTACTCGGCCGGTAAGGAACTTTGCACAAGCCACGCTATCTAGTGCCGATGCCTTCACTCGTAAAAACCTAAAGCATCCACATGTAAATCATGTCAAATTACTGATATTCTCAATTTGCTAACAAGCATAAACGAATTCACACAGATATCGTCAATTAATACTTACCTTTCCTTACCATGCCCAGTATCTCCGGGAGGAACTTAATCCTAAAGCCGCACCAGCTTCTGCAGAAAACAAAAATGGTCTCCCCACTATCCCACGCTCGCGTAATGACATCACTGTCTCCATTTAAAGGCACAGACAACTATTCTAGCTTTATCCAGATGGATGCCTAACTACACTTTTAACGATAATGAATAAGATTCGATGGTCACCTGGTTACATTTGTATTCACCGTCTCACCTCCAACTTGCTGGCTGATGTAAAGCCGACAACATTGTGGCTTAAAGTTCCATGGTTCTGTTTTACTTGCATTTAAAAATAACTTGTTTGGCAGGTACAATGCCAAATGAAAAATCAGAGTAGAGTTAATCAGCCTTTCTGCAGTACCTTTCACTAAATTGTCTGTAGATGAGTTTTGGAGACTGGGAAACTAATTTCAAATGAAATGCAAAGATATGAGGGATGGTGAAGAGAGCAAGTTTTTGTGATCCGGAACCACTGTCTCCTCTAAGCTGTATGGGTCCATGGCCACACAGTAACTGAAATGCTCCCGTGCACATAGCCATTGTTGCCACACAGCCGGAATTTTCTTTCCAATAATGTTAACTTAATTTTGAAATCTATGTTAATATAATTGTGAAATACCCTGTAATTAGTTTCGTTAATGAATATAATCCATAAATTTTCTAAATAATAAATGTACCACAACCTTTACCTTGAAACATTTTAGAGCTTCAATATATTTACATTGTCAGTGTTTCAAATTACAACACTGTCACAAATTGTAACAATAATCACAGAATGGAAGTTAGTTGCTGATTGTTAAAAAACCAACAGCCCACTGAACATAAATGCCCTCTGGTCATACTATTTTACTTTTGCGATTGTGCCTGTCAGTAGTTCTGACTGCCTGACATTGTTTACTTGTTGTGAGTTGTGGTGTGTGTTTGTTTGAAGTGCATTTTGCAAAAAATAAACATTTAAAGCACTGTGTAGTTTTCAGGCCATGTAAAAAATTCCTGGTCACAGCAATGGTTGGCCTGCACAGCTGTAAAACTAAATAAATAAAATTAGATGGAATGTTGTCTGGAACTCACTGTAAAAGGGATGAAATCAGGATTTTTTTTCAAAAGGAAATTAGGCAAGTGCTTGATGGAAGGTAATGTACAGGGCCACCAGTGAAAATAAACTGGTGATGTGACAGAATAGATTGTTGTAGGAGTCAGTATGAATGTTTATTTTCTGTAGCACGTTGATACTTACAGTGAGAAGGTATAGGAGCACTACGTCCCACACCACCAGGTTCAAGAGCGGTTATTGCTTTACAACCATCAAAATCCTGAAACAACATGGATAACTTCACTCATCTCAACTCTGAATTGATTCCACAAGCTACTCTGCATCTCATATTCTCAGTGATATTTATATGATTTTATTTTGCATGGTTTGTCATCTTTTGCATATTGGTTGCTTGTCAGTCTTTATGTATAGTTCTTAATAAATTCTACTATATTTCATTATTTTCCTGTACGTGCCTGCAAGAACATATATTGTGACATACTGTATACATACTTTGATAGTAAGTTTACTTTGATTTTTGACTTTGACAATCACTCGGCGAATTTTACACCCTACTTCCTGATACTCTTTCTAAAGCAGTGCTTTCCAACCTTTTTTTATGCCAGGGATCCTTACAATTAACCGAGGTGTCTGTGGACTCAAAGTTGGGAACACCTGTTACCTTCTCCTGTAGGAAAGCACTAAGTTCCTCTTGTGAGCATCTTTGTAACTAGGTGTAAATAGATGTAAATTTAAATTTGAAACAAGCTGCTACCTGTTTCTTCCCCCTCCCCTTTTATTTTGCTAGATTTACGTTACTAACTCTCCAAGAGTTATGCATTACTCTAGGTAGGAGATGTTCTTGAAACAAAGCTGCCAATTAAATGAGCTTTTCCACCTCTGTAACTTACAAAGCAGGATGTTGAAAGGCAACCTTAATTGGCAAATGGCAGATGGCTGATGCCTGCACACATCTGGCCAGGAGAGGGGCATTGTGTCTCAAATATTACTACAGAGATTTACATTATCCTTCCATGTGACTCCCATTTCCCCCTCCCCCACTAACACTCTGCATCCCCGTCTCCCTCAGAACCCACTGTCAGCTCCTGGGCCCTCAGAGGCTCCATCTTCCTCTCACCCCAACCCTCCCCTCTCCGCTGACATTACCAGCCTTCCTCCCCCTCCCCCCTCTGATCCCGGCTCTCATCCGTGCCGGGTCTTTACCATCCCGTCCGACCTTCCACTCTCTGAGGCAGAGCGCTCTGTCCTCAGTAAGGGCCTTACCTTTATTCCCCTTCGCCCACACCTCAGCGAGTTCCGCATACGCCATGACGCTGAACCCTTCTTCCGCCGGCTCCGTCTTCGAGCCCACTTCTTCAGCAAGGACTCTTCCACCCTCACCGATGACCCCTTCTCCCATCTTCAACCCTCCTCCTCTTCATGGACACCCTGCTCTGATCTTCTGCCTACTCTGGTTCTCATTATTGCTAACTGCCGACAGGACATCAACTGTCTTGACTTCACCACATCTTGTCCCCATTCCAACCTCACTCCTTCCGAACGTTCTGCTCTCCACTCCCTCCGCACTAATCCTAACCTAACTATAAAACCCGCTGATAAATAGGGTGCTGTTGTCGTCTGGCCTACTGACCTATACTTTGCCGAGGCACAGCGCCACATCGCGGATACCTTCTCTTATTTACCCCTCTATCATGACCCCACTAAGGAGCACCAGGCCATTGTCTCCCACACCATCACCAACTTTATCAGCTCAGGGGATCTGCCATCCACTGCTACCAACCTTACAGTTCCCACACCTTGCACTTCCCGTTTCTACCTCCTACCCAAGGTCCACAAACCTGCCTGTCCTGGCAGACCCACTGTTTCAGCTTGCTCCTGCCCCACCGAACTCATTTCTGCATACCTCGACGCGGTTTTGTCCCCCTTGTTCAATCCCTTCCTACCTATGTTCATGACACTTCTCACACTCTGAATCTGTTCAATGATTTTAAGTTCCCTGGCCCCCACCACTTTATTTTCACCATGGATGTTCAGTCCCTATATACCTCCGTCCCCCACCAGGAAGGTCTCAAAGCTCTCCACTTCTTTTTGGATTCCAGACCTAACCAGTTCCCCTCTACCACCACTCTCCTCTGTCTAGCGGAATTAGTCCTTATTCTTAACAATTTCTCCTTTGGCTCCTCCCACTTCCTCCAAACTAAAGGTGTAGCCATTGGCACCCGTATGGGTCCCAGCTACACCTGCCTTTTCATTGGCTTTGTGGAACAATTCATGTTCCAAGTCTATACTGGTATCTGTCCTCCTCTTTTCCTTCGCTACATCGACGACTGCATTGACGCTGCTTCCTGCACGCATGCTGAGCTCATTGATTTCATTAACTTTGCCTCCAATTTTCATCCTGCCCTCAAGTTTACCTGGTCCATTTCTGACACCTCCTTCCCCTTTCTTGATCTTTCTGTCTACAGTACGCCTACGGACTCTCACAGCTAACTGGACTATTCCTCTTCCCAACCTGTCTCTTGCAAAAATGCCATTCCCTTCTCGCAATTCCTCCGTCTCCACTGCATCTGCTCTCAGGATGAGGCTTTTCTTTCCAGGACGAAGGAGATGTCTTCCTTTTTTAAAGAAAGAGGCTTCCCTTCCTCCACCATCAACTCTGCTCTCAAACGCATCTCTCCCATTTCACGCACATCTGCTCTCACCCCATCCTCCCACCATCCCACTAGGAATAGGGTTCCCCTTGGCCTCACCTACCACCTCACCAGCCTCCGGGTCCAACATACTATTCTCCGTAACTTCCGCCACCTCCAACGGGGTCCTACTACTAAGCACATCTTTCCCTCCCCTCTCCTGCTTTCTGCAGGGATCATTCCCTACGCGACTCCCTTGTCTATTCGTCCCCCCCATCCCTTCCCACTGATCTCCCTCCTGGCACTTATCCTTGTAAGCGGAACAAGTGCTACACATGCCCTTACACTTCCTCCCTCACCACCATTCAGTCCTTCCAGGTGAGGCGACACTTCACCTGTGAGTCGGCTGGGGTGATATACTGCATCCGGTTGTCCTGGTGCGGCCTTCTATATATTGGCGAGACCTGACGCAGGCTGGGAGACCATTTCGCTGAATATCTATGCTCTATCCACCAAAGAAAGCAAGATCTCCCAGTGGCCACACATTTTAATTCCACGTCCTATTCCCATTCTGATATGCCTATTCACAGCCTCCTCTACTGTCAAGATGAAGCCACACTCAGGTTGGAGGAACAACACCTTATATTCCGTTTGGGTAGCCTCCAGCCTGATGGCATGAATATTGACTTCTCTAACTTCCGTTTAATGCCCCTTGTTCCCTTCACTCCCCACCCCTGATTTGTTTATTTAATTTTTAAAATATTTTTTATTTTATCCCCCTTTTGTTTTCTCCCTCTGTCCCTCTCACTATAATTCATTGCCTGCTTTCCACCCTCCGGGCTCCCCTCCCCACTTCTCTTTCTCCCCAGGCTTCCCGTCCCATGATCCTCTCCTTCTCCAGCCTGGTATCCCTTTTGCCAATCAACTTTCCAGCTCTTAGATCCACCCCTCCCCTCCTGTCTTCTCCTATCATTTCAGATTTCCCCCTCCCCTTCCCACTTTCAAGTTTTTTACTATCTCTTCTTTCAATTAGTCCTGACAAAGGGCCCCGACCCGAAACGTCGACTGTACCTCTTCCTATAGATGCTACCTGGCCTGCTGCGTTCACCAGCATTTTTTGTATGTGATGTCTCCACGGAATATTGTTTTGACTTAACTGATGAAATTCTTTAACCGATCTCATTTAGTTTAATTATGAAGTTCAACAATGAAAACTAGAGATAACAGAATCAGAAATTTCTGGAAAAATAACTGCATGTTCATTTGTATGTATAAAAACAATAAAAAAGCATCAAATTTAAGTGGAAGAAGAGGGGGACAATGTGTTGTGAATTGTAAAGGAAAAAAATAGTCTGTAAAAAGAGTGTTAATCTTCTTGTGAGTTTCTAGAAGCCCTTGGATTCGCACAGACAATATACTTTATACCTTCCAGAAAGGTATTGTTGCTCTTTTATGGGTGATTGATGATCCTTATGTACCAATCAACCTTGTAGAACCAGAAGGGCAATAATTGAAACTATTGAGTCTTAGTAAATTCATCCTGGAAGTTTACATTTTATATTTCATTTCAATTTCTTTTCCCTCTTTTTTCTTTGCTTTCTGACACTGTTATCTAATTTAGTTCCTCATTGTTTATCCTTTGCTGTTTGAGATTTTCCTCAATTGAGACTTCACATGGTTCCTGCTTCAAGACCTGTTCCAGAGACCTGTGCATAAAAAAATATAGACTGTACACTTTAATAGATCATATTTTCATCAATCGGATTTTAAACGGAAGTATATTCCGTTTCCCCAGTTGGATATGTTAAAAAAAATCATGGCACCATTTGGAAAAAGTAGTACTTTTGGTGTCCTTGTCAATATTAACTTTCATGTAGCATTACCAAACATTGTCTTATTGCTGACAAAAAAGGTAGATGCTGGAAATTGCAGCAGACAACAAGACTCAGCACACCAGGCAGCATTTGTAGAGGGAAGTGGGCAGTTGACATTTTGGTCAAGACCCTGCATCTGGACTGAATGATAAAGGGGAGGTAGCCAGCATAAAAAAGATAAGAGGAAGAGGTGAAGCATGACCACCTCTTTAGACCACCTGGACAACACAAACGCCTATGTCAGGATGCTGTTTATCAACAATAGCTCAGTATTTAATACCATAATTTCCACAATCCTGATGGAGAATTTGCAGAACCTGGGCCTCTGTACTCACCTCTGCAATTGGATCTTAACCGGAAGACCACAATCTGTGCAGATTGGTGATAAAATATCCTCCTTGCTGACAATCAACACTAGCACAACTCAGGGCTGTGTGCTTAGCCCATTGCTCTACTCTCTATATACCCACGACTATGTGGCTAGTCATAGCTCAAATACCATCTAAAAATTTGCTGACATTGTTGGTAGAAACTCAGGTTGTGAAGAGAGGGCATATAGGAATCAGATATGCCAACTGGTGGAGCGGTGCCAACCTGGCACTCAATATTAATAAGACGAAAGAGCTGATTGTGGACTTCAAGAAGGGTAAGACAAAGGACCACATACCAATCCTCATAGAGGGTTCAGAAGTGGAGAGGGTGAGCAGTTTCAAGTTCCTGGGTGTCAAGATCTCTGAGGATCTAACCTGGTTCCTACATATTGATGTAGTTACAAAGAAGGCAAGACAGTGGCTATTCTTTATTAGGAGATTGAAGAGATTTGGCATGTCAACAAATACACTCAAAACCTTCAAAAGACGTACCATGCAGAGCAAGCATTCTGACAGGCTGCATCACTGTCTGGTATGGAGGGGCTACTGCACAGGACTGAAAGAAGTTGCAGAGGGTTTGTAAATCTAGTCAGCTCCATCTTGGGTACTAGCCTACAAAGTACCCAGGGCATCTTCAGGGAGCAGTGCCTCAGAAAGGCAGTGTCCATTATTAAGGACCTCCAGCACCCAGAGCATGCCCTTTTCTCACTGTTACCATCAGGTGTGAGGTACAGAAGCCTGAAGGCACACACTCAGCAATTCAGGAACAGCTTCTTCCCCTCTGCCATCTAAATGGACATTGAACCCTTGGACACTACCTTACTTTTTTAATATACAGTATTTCAGGTTTTTGCACATTTTTAATCTATTCAACATACGTATACTGTAATTGATTTACTTGTTTATTTATTATTATTATTACTTTGTTCTCTCTCTGCTAGATTATGTATTGCATTGAACTGCTGCTGCTCAGTTAACAAATTTCACGTCACATGCCGGTGATAATAGACCTGATTCTGAGCTGGCAAGCCATTGGTAGATCAAGGTGAAGAAGGCCGACAGGCAGATGAAGGAGGGAAGGGTGGAAATAATGCTAGGAGGATTAAGTGGAAGTGACAAGGGTTGAATATGATGTAATCTGAGTGAAGGAGAAGGTGGAGATGATTTTTTTTGCTCTTCATCTAGATATTATCTTGTTGTACTATATTGCTCTTCCAGTCCAAATGAAGGTTCTCTACCCAAAAATGTTGACATCTTCTACAGATGCTGGCTGACCAGCTGAATTCTTCCTGCAATTTACGTTTGTATTTTTAATCTGCTTCACATTGTATCTTCATTATCTTGTTGCTACTTGCAGCAGTTTCTTCACTATCTATTGTTTGTTGCCTTTGCTATAGCCCAGCAGAGCAAAGTAATTAACTGGCTTTAAAGCACTGTTCAATTTACTGAAAGAAAACTACTGGGGTTTGGCTGGGATTTATGTAAATGCAAATCACCATTTTCTCTATCCTTTAATTCATTCCACTGTGGTTTCATGCTTTAAACATTAATGACAAAGAAAGAATTGAATCTGAGCGGTCAGGAAATGTTCATTTCATGCTGGCCTGTTCAGCACATCTTGGTCCTCTACTCATTCTTCACCACTGAAGTGACATAAGCACTGCTAAGAAGGTCAGTATTCATTGTTCATCGCTGAAGGTCATTGAGAAGCATTTGGTGTCGGATCCTGATGCCTTTATGATCCAAAGTTCTTTGGAACTCAAGACTGAGGCATAAAACTTGTTGCTTATGGCTGTTTTTTTTTAAATATGGAACGCTTCACGAATTTGCGTGTCATCCTTGCGCAGGGGCCATGCTAATCTTCTCTGTATCGTTCCAATTTTAGTATATGTGCTGCCGAAGCGAGCACATGGCTGTTTTGTTATGTGTTACAAGAGCAAAGGAAGGAGAAGGATGCTGATAGAAACAAAGAAAAGAGCATCTCACAGCAGTGTAAAGATACCAGAAACTCCATTGATAACAGTTAACCAATAAGATAGCCAGATTCAAGTAATGTGACACCCACCACGAAAACCAAGATGTTTGCAGAAAAATACTGAGGCAAGTGCACTGTTATTACTAGAAAATTTCTCTGAAAATTCACATGTGTATAGATGATTATGTAAAAATACGAGCGAGCATAGGAAAGTTAAACTACCAGAAAAATAACAATTCTACAGCCCAATCCAATAGTAGTGAGCTACCTTCTTGACCCATTCCAATTTATCAGGTGCTAATACTCTTCCAATACTTTTACACAGTGAGTTTTTGGCTTTAGATTAAAGATGATGACAATGACACATTCTAAGCCAGGATAAAGTGTGACCTGAAGATGCATCTCCACATGCCTTTCCATCCCTGCCCTTCCAGGCAGGCTCTGATTTTTGGACTTGTTTTCAAAGGATATAATAACAATGGGTTGCTAACTTTTCCGTGCTAATGAAGGATTACCCCTTACTATAATTATCTGTGATGACTACTGAAGCATGTGATGGTCAAGGTTTGCATAACATAATGCAAAAATATGCACATTTTCTAAAATGAATTCATGGCTCAAAGTTAAATGTCAGTACTGAAGGCAAATAAAAACAAACATTTCATTTCTCAATTAATTTGCCATCATAAATCGCAAAACTAACTACGGTTTTATTCAGCTACATGCTGCGATAATTTAATTTGGCCAATAAAATTCATTCTTGGAGGGCTGATCTCAAATCACTTGGATGTCAAAGATATAGGGTCATGTCAATGATTCTAAATAATACTAGAAGTGAATCCTGCCAATTGAATGTAATAATTTGAAGTGTTACTTTGATGCATACGTTTCTGTATTCCTGGATCTAGTTAAAATCTTTTTGTTTTAATTGGATTTAATTATAAATAATCAAAGTTAATTAAAGTCAATGAATTTCAATTCCTAAGTGAACAACCTACAGGAGATGGGTCTAAAAATACCAGTCAGCAAAATCAGTATTCATTATAACAAGAAACTCTTTTAAGTTTAATCAAACGAAGCTAATCAATTATTTACTGCATTTACTAACATTAGAACACTCAGTACTGGGGAACAAAATATTTCCTGAAAAGTTTCTAATGCTTTGTCGTTAAGGATATTGAGCTGAGATGCTTTCATTATAACATACAACATGTATTTTTTCTTTATTTGAGTATTTAACAGCTAGAGTAGTAACAAAAATATTTTACATGGCAAATTTAATGTAGTAAATTCGTCCAAAGTACGTAGTGGGAATCACTGTTTGTTACTTGGCCATTGAAAGTGATATTTGCATTGATGGCCAAAAGAAGTATATTTTAAGGATATCTTAAAGAGGAAGTAGTGAAACAGATTCTGAGAGGAATTTCCAGACCACAGTGCAATGACAATTTAAAAAAAGTGACCGGTAGCAGTGGAGCAATTAAATTCCAGAACAACCAAAGGAACAGGAGGGCAGATATCTGATAATTCTAGAGTGTGAAGTGTACACCTTGGAAGATTGAACTTGAAGGCAGAATTCTTGGTGCTGCCTAAGTCCATAGATTCCTAAAATTTGCTATGCAATTTATAGAAGGCATATACTTTATTGTTGCCAAACAATTGATACTAGAACATACAATCATCACAGCGATATTTGATTCTGCACTTACTGCTCCCTGGAGTACAAATGGATAGTATATATTAAAATTTTAAATTATAAATCATAAATAGAAAATAGAAAATGTAAAGTATGGTAGTGCAAAAAAACCGAGAGGCAGTCCGGATATTTGGAGGGTACATCCCAGATCCGGGTCAGGATCCGTTCAGCAGTCTTATTACAGTTGGAAAGAAGCTGTTCCCAAATCTGGCCGTACGAGTCTTCAAGTTCCTGAGCCTTCTCCCAGAGGGAAGAGGGACAAAAAGTGTGTTGGCTGGGTGGGTCGTGTCCTTGATTATCCTGGCAGCACTGCTCCGACAGCGTGCGGTGTAAAGTGAGGGCAAGGACGGAAGATTGGTTTGTGATGTGCTGCACCGTGTTCACGATCTTCTGCAGTTTCTTCCGGTCTTGGACAGGACAACTTCCATACCTGGTTGTGATGCACCCTAGAAGAATGCTTTCGACAGTGCATCTATAAAAATTAGTGAGGGTTTTAGGGGACAGGCCAAATTTCTTTAGTTTCCTCAGGAAGTAAAGGCGCTGGTGGGCCTTCTTGGCAGTGAACTCTGCTTGGTTGGACCGAGTCAGGTCATTTGTGATATTGACCCCGAGGAACTTAAAGCTTTTGACCTGTTCCACTTGAGCATCACCAATGTAAATTGGGTTGTGCGGTCCACTACTCCTTCTGAAGTCAACAACCAATTTCTTTGTCTTGCTGACATTGAGGGATAGGTTATTGTCTTCGCACCATGCCACCAGTTTCTTAATTTCCTCTCTGTACTCAAACTCATCATTACCAGAGATACGGCCTACAATTGTTGTGTCATCAGCAAACTTATATATTGAGTTTGATGGAAACTTGGCTACACAATCATGGGTGTACAGTGAGTACAGCAGGGGGCTGAGTACACAGCCTTGTGGGGCACCGGTGCTCAGAGTGATTGTAGAGGAGAGCTCATCCCCTATTTTTACAGCCTGGGTCCTGTCTGTGAGGAAGTTGAAGATCCAGCTGCAGATCTGAGCGCTAAGGCCCAGGTTCCAGAGCTTAGGAATCAGTTTATTTGGCATGATGGTATTAAAGGCAGAGCTGTAGTCAATGAAAAGGAGCCTTACGTATGCATCTTTATTCTCCAGGTGTTCTAAGGAGGAATATAGAGCCAGAGAGATGGCATCTACCATTGACCTGTTGCTCCGGTAGGCGAATTGCAAAGCGTCGAGGTTGACCGGTAGGCTGTGGTTGATGTGTGCCATAACCAATCGCTCAAAGCACTTCATAGCAATCGATGTCAGAGCCACAGGTCGATAGTCATTCAGGCATGCCACCTTGCTCTTCTTCGGCACCGGGATTATCGTTGCCTTCTTAAAACACAAGGGGATCTTAGACTGAAGCAAGGAGCAGTTGAAGATGTCAGCAAACACTCCAGCTAGCTCGCTTGCACAGGCCTGGAGAACCCGTCCAGGGATGTCATCTGGGCCCGTCACCTTCCTTGGATTTATCTTCAGGAAGGCCCTTCTAACGTCCTCCTCGGTGATGATGAATCTCGATGCCACCAGGTTCGGTTCATCCGGAGGGAGCGGGATGCTCCTCTTCCGTTCGAATCTTGCGTAGAATACGTTAAGTTCGTCAGGAAGAGAAGCGCCACAGTTATTGATATTCCCAGCCTTTTCTTTGTACCCAGTGATCTCATTTAGACCCTGCCGTAGTCTACCAGCATCCCTCTGGTTAGCCTGGGCTTCCAACTTGGCTCAATATTGCCTCTTGGCGCCCGTAATGGCTTTCCGGAGTTCACGCCTGGATTCCATGTAGCGACTGGTATCCCCGGACCTAAAAGCTGCAGCTCTAGCCTTCAAAAGGGATTTGACTCATAATTCATCCAAGGTTTCCGGTTAGGGAATACCCGGATCGTCTTGCGAGACACACAGTCCTCTGTGCATTTCCAAATAAAGTCCGTGACAGCTGAGGCATACTGATCGAGGTTAGCTGCCGAGTCCTTGAATACTAACCAGTCCACTGATTCAAAGCAGTCTCGGAGGACCTCATCCGTTTCCTCCGTCCAACGCAACACTACTTTTGACACAGTAACGTCCCGCTTCAGTTTCTGTTTGTAAGCCGGGAGGAGGAGTATGGCCTGATGGTCCGATTTTCCGAAGTGAGGTCGTGGGATCGAACGGTAGGCATCCTTGACTGCTGTGTAGCAGTGGTCAAGTATATTCGGGCTTCTAGTGGGGCAGGAGACATTTTGGTATAACTTTGGCAGCGCCTTTCTGAGGTTGGCCTGGGTAAAGTCCCCGGTTGTAATGAGCAAAGCCTCCGGATACCTGGTCTCAAGTTCACTGGTGTTGGCATACAGTATGTTCAAAGCACACTCCACGTCCACCTGGGGGGGAATGTAGACCGCTGTCAGTACGACTGAGGTGAATTCCTGTGGCAGATAGTAGGGACGACACTTCACCGACAGGTGTTCCAGGTCCAGGGTGCAGGAGCTTGTCAGTGCCACTGTGTCCGAGCACCACGTAGTGTTGATCAGTAGGCAGACACCACCTCCCCTCGTCTTGCCCGAAGATGCCGTGCGGTCCATCTGATGGATCGAAAATCCCTCCGGTCTGATGGCACAGTCGGGGGGGTGGCAGGGGAGAGCCAGGTCTCGGTGAAACAGAATACACAGCAGTTCTGTATCTTCCTGCAGTAGGTGAGTCTCCCTTTAAGATCATCCACCTTGTTCTCTGTGGCTTGCACATTAGCTAGTAGGATGGTGGGCATAGGGACCCTGAAGCCCCTCAGCTTCAATCTGACCAGCAGCCCAGCCCTTTACCCACGCTTCCTTGGTAAATAGTGCATCTTTCCAGGTTTCCATCGATGCAGTGTGTTGAGGTTGGTGGATGCGTCCCACGGGGATCGATCGGCAGGTCGCGTCGTCCGGCCGAATGATGGGGGAGGCTCCACTGCCACTTCCAGCTGCTGGGGGTCCGGGCTGTTGATTGGGTCAGTCCCCGAAGCCAACACTTAATCTCGGAGGGCCGGGCTCCTGGCTGAAACAAGTCCGTAAGCTGAGTCACGGTTGCAGAGGCATCTGCTCCAGCCGAGCCTCGGGCTCAATTTCCGAGGTCGGCGGCGGAGGCCTCACTTCCTGCAGCTGTGGATATCCACCAATGGGGCTTTACGGTGGTTGCTCCGGGGAAGCATCTGGGGCATCTTGAGGTCTCCGACGTCAGTTCTGTGTGGTCGTCTGCTCCGGAGAGGTGCTGATCGGAATGGGCCGTGTCTCCAAACGCTCCAGCATGGTAGCAGACCACGGGTCTCTGGGAATGTGATGGGCCTTGGACCAGGCCTCGCTGGTCAGGTCCAGGTGAGGTCCAGAGTTTAAGAAGCAATTCTGGCACGGTGATCTCCAGCTGGGTTAGTAGCTTCGCCAGGGTGTTGTTGATCTTGCTAGCTGTAGCAGATTGGAGGTTTAGAAGGGTTTCTCTGGTATAGGATAGTGTAGAGGGCAGTTTGCTCAGGAGAGTACATGCAGTTGCCGGTTACCGGCGCCATCTTTTCTCTATATATATGGTGTGCTGGCCTTCATTACTTGAGCAACTGAGTTCATGAGCCACAAGGTAATGTTTCGGCTCTATAAAACTCTGCTTAGACCACAATTGGACTATTGTGTTCAGTTATCTTTGTCACAGTATAGGAGGGATGTGAAAGCTTGATAGAGAAGGCACAGAGGAGATTTACCAGGATGCTGCCTGGATTAGAGAATTTTTTATAAGGGAAGGTTGAGGTTTGTCTTTGGAATCTTAGAGGATGAAAGACAAATTGGTAGAGGTAATAAGTTTATCAGAGGCATGGAGCGGAAAGCCTTGTATCCAGGGCAACAATGGCCAATACCAGAAAACAAAGTTTAAAGTGTGTAGAGGAAAGTTTAGGAGAGATATCAAAGTAATTTTTTTTAAATTACACAGAGAGTGGCAGGTGACTGGAACACATTACCAGATATTGTGGTTCAGATGGATGTAATCAGAATATTTAAGAGGCTCTTAGATAAGGATATGGATGTAAGATAAAGGCTGAGTTATGGGCTGTGTAGGAGAGAAAGGTTAGATTGATCAAGGCATTGGTTTATATACACTCCTGTGCAATAGTCTTTGGAACATATATGTAGCTAGGGTGCCTTAAGACTTTTGCACAGTAGTGTAGTAATTTTGTGCGGTGCTGTAGGGCTTCTGCATAAGTAAAATAATCATGATGTGAGTGATGATAAACCTGATTCTGATATGGGTCTCCATTATGAACTGAGAGTGGGAGGAGCAGGGAGAGGGGAATCATGGTTTGGAAAAGGGGGAGGGAGCGGGAAGCACCAGAGAGACATTCTGTAATGATCAATAAACTAATTGTCCACACGATATCACAGGCAGAAGGGCCTGTACTGTGCTATGCTCTCTGCTCTGCTCTGTGATAGGGAGGAACTTGTCACAGAGAGGATTGATATCAATGCACTCCTTAATCAGGATCCTGAAAATGCTAGCAAAGAGAATAAAAAGGCCCTGGTGTGATTTTGAACAGCAGGATGTGAGATGTCTTTTGTTTAACAGGGGATAAACAGGGAATTGCTGGTTGGGCAATAGTGGGAGCTGTGAAACTGATAAAGTCAAAGGTGAGCATTTCAGCAGAGGATGTACTCATCCAATATGGAAGTCAGACATTATCAGTGTTCTGATAGATGGAAATCTCTGATCTTGTTGTGTACCCAAGTGTGACACAAAAGTTACAAGCAGTCAGGCATTTCCTGGTAAGAAGGATGGAATTATTGGCTAGGAAACAGAATTGTTGATGGGAATCAAAGATAATAGCTTCCATTTTACCAGTGTACTTTGAAAGACATTTCTGCTTTCCTCTGCTAGTCAAACAATTTAGTGAGGCACCAGAGATGCGGTACTGAGTTCCTCAGTGCAAGTGAAAACAGATACTTCTTTTTTAGGATATTGTTTGCAAGGTGCATGTAGCCAGGAAAGACGTTACATATGCACTTATAGATCATCTTTCTTTTTCCTTAAAGGATGCATCAAATATTTTATGATCCCTAAACAGTTCTTGAATACTGTTTATAATGTTGGAAATACAGCTGTCAATTTGAACATTGCAAATTCCCACAAAATGATAATGATCAGTTTATTTGTCTGTATATTTCAAAGAGGTTGGAAAGAGGATTTCAATTCAGCTTATTTACCTTACAATTCAAAACCAATCTCTATAATTTGTATGACAGCATATTGAGAAGGCATGAAAAAATAAAGCTGCTTTGATGTTGGAGGACCGAGATATTCCTCTGCTAAAAGAGTATGTTTGTAGATGACGTCAGGTCCTCACTGACAAGGCCAAGGAACTGAAGCTGAAGCTGGATATACTCAGGAACATCCAGGAGGCTGAAAAATTCATAGTTGAACCTTTTACTGAGTCACACTGAGAGTGTGGGCTTCAGGTAGTAGAGGAGAAACCACCTGGAGGCAGGAGGAGCAAGCAGTCGGTGCGGGGTTCACCTGTGGTATTTCTGCTTGGCAACAAGTATACCTTGGATACTGATACCGTCCTGACGAAGGGTCTCGGCCTGAAATGTTGACTGTACCTCTTCCTAGAGATGCTGCCTGGCTTACTGCGTTCACCAGCAACTTTGATGTGTGTACCTTGGATCCTGCTGGGGTGGGGGATGACCTATCAGGATACAGCAGCAACAGGCAGGCCAGTGGCACTGTGGCCTGCTCTGAGGCTCAGCAAGGAAGAGTATAGTCAGACAGAGCGATCGCGATAGGAGGCTCGATAGTTAGGGGGACGGACAAGAGATTCTGTGGCCACAAAAGGGACACCAGTGTTGTTTGTTTCCTCCCAGGCGCTAAGGTCCAGAATGTCTCAGAGCTTCTTCAAAGCTTTCCCAAGGGGGAGGGGGTGATCAGCCAGAGGTTGTCATGCACATTAGTACCAATGAAATAGGTAGAAAGGAGTAAGAGGTCCTGTACAGTGAGTTTAGGGAGTTAGAAAAGTGGCTGAAGAGCAGGACCTCTAAGGTAATAACCTCTGGATTACACACAAAATTCTGGAGGAACTCAGCAGGCCAGGCAGCATCTATGGAAAAGAGTAAACAGGCAATGTTTCAGGCTGAGACCCTTCATCAGACTCCTCCCAAAACGTAGACTGTTTACTCTTTTCATAGATGCTGCCTGGCCTGTTGAATTCCTCCAGCATTTTATGTGTGTTGATTTCCTACATGTGCAGTTTCTATGTGTTTGAATCTCCGGATTACTCCTGGTCCCACGTGCTAGTCAGAGCAGCAACAAGATGATAGTGCAGATGAATGAGTGGCTGAGGAACTGGTACAGGGGGTCGGGTTTCATGCTCATTGATCAGTGGAACCTCTCCTAGGGCAGGATGACCTGTACGAGAGGGACGGGTTGCAGTAAAACTGGAGAGGAACCAATATCTTGGCCATGAGGTTCACTGGTGCTACTCAGGAGGTTTTAATCTAGTTTGTTAGAAGGTTGGGGGAAAAAGCTCCAGGTTAGAAAGTGGAGAGATGGAGAGAAAGGTAGACGTCAGAGCCAGTAAGAACAGGCAGGAGCAAAGTAATAGCTGCAATAGACAGTGATAGTGAAGTGTGCGTATTTTAATACTAGGAGTGTTTTTGGTAATGGTGATGAACTTGGAACATGGTTCAGTACATGGAACTATGATGTTGTGGCCATTACAGAGATTATAGAGACTTACTTGAGAGAGGGATAGGAATGAAAGCTTAATGTCCCAGGGTATTGGTGTTTAGAAGAGATAGGGAGGCAAAGGTGGAAGGGCTGTTGAACAACTAATCAGGGACTATATCACAACTGCACTCAGAGGAATGTAACTGAGGGCTCATCCACTGAGACTGTATGGGTTGGACTGAATAATAGAAAGGGTGCAATCACGCTGATGGGATTGTACTACAGACACCTTCCCCCAATCCCCACCGGGATACTGAGGAACAGATATGCAGCCAGATTCAGGAAAGGTGTAAAAACAATAGGGTTGTTGTCACGAGAGACTTCAACTTCCTTAATATAAGCTGGGACCTAATGAGTGCAAGAGGCTTAGATGGGGCAGAATTTGTTAGGTGCATCCAGGAGGGCTTCTTAAATCAATATGTAGATCATCCAATAAAAAGTGAGACTTTACTGGACATAGTGTAAGGTAATGAGCCTGGCCAGGTGACCGACCTCTCACTGGGTAAGTAGTTAGGGAACAGTGACCACAACTCCGTACGTTTTAAGATAGCTATAGAAGAGAATCAGTATGGACCTTGCGGGACAGCATTAAATTGAGCAAATTATGAGAGCATTGGACAGGAACTAGGGAGAATTAATTGGGAAAGTCCACATCTGACATGTGGAGAGTGTTTAAAGACCAACTGCACAGAGTACAGGACAGGTATGATATGTTTCAGAAGGAAAGACAAGGATGGCAAGGTAAGAGAACCTTGGATGTCAAGAGAAGTGATGAATTTAGTCAAGAAGAAAAAGATAAAATATGTAAAAACCTTTGAAGCTACAGTCAAACAGAGCCACTAAGGATTATAAAGAAGCCGGAAAAAAAAATCAAGAAGGGAATTAGGAAGGTCGGGAAAATTCTTGGCTAACAGAATTAAAGAGAATCCCAAGGCTTTCTCTACATAGAGCAAAAGGATAATTGGGGAGAAGGTACGACGACCTAAGGATAACAAGAGAAACATTTGTTGGATGTGGAAGATATGAGTGAGGTCATTAGTGAGTATCTTACAATAAGTAATTACCAAGGAGAAGGAGATGGAGGGTAGGGAGATCAATGGTGAGCATTTTGTGGTAGAGGAGGAGGTAGTGTGGGGGTACCTTAAAGAGCGTAACAACCATAAGGTATCCTCTCGAAGCAGAATCAGGCCATTCAGGCTATTGGGTCTGCTCCACCATTCCATCATGGCTGATTTATTATCCCTCTCAACCCCATTCTCCTGCCTTCTCCCTTTGACATCCTGACTAATCAAGAACCTGTCAAACTCCACTTTAAGAATACTGAGTGACTTGGTCTCCACAGCTGTCTGTGGCAAATGTGAAGAAAATGGAAGGATATGGGGATTATGAAGGCAGAAGAGATTAGGTGGCCATTTGATTACTAATTTAATTGGTTCGGCACAATATTATGGGTGGAAGAGTGTGTTCCTGCATTGTACTTGTCTATGTTCTATATAAAAAGGAATAAAATTAAACTTACTAGGCAATTCTTCATTTAAATTCTGTGTAGAAGAACGTACAGGAAATTAGCGGTTTCCAACCTTGCCTTTCATTGTTGAGTGGCTTCACCATAGCCACAAGTGTTGAGTCAAATAGATCTAACAAGTTCTTAAAAACATACTTAGGTGTCTGCGGCAATTTATTTCGTGGATGAGAAACTGTTAACACGGGGGATTTTGGAAGACTTGCAGGTCCAGCTGCATCCTCTGTTGACTCAGAGATTGCATTCGACTGTTGACCCTTGTTCCTGAGAGGAATAGATTGGAGATAATAGAGCAATCCAAAGACTTCTTTCTTGCCATAAAACTTGTATTTACATGGTATATTTAATGTTGTATAACATCAGTGTGATCGAACTAAAAATGATACTAAATCACACAGAGAGTGGTTGAAATTGAATAACTTGCAATTGTGACATGCAGGGTTTCCCTTCATTATTCAGTTAGCCAATCCAGAAAAGGACAATGGTTAATATTCATGCAGGGGTGCAGCTGCTTCACTCCCAGTTTAGCTTATGCCTGATCTGAAAACCAAACCTTCGCCCTCTGTAAATTTCATCCATCGGTACTTAAAACTACTGGTCAGTATGTGAGCAACACACACAAAAACTGCTGGTGGACGCAGCCATCCAGGCAGCATCTACAGCAGTGGTCCCCAACCACCGGGCTGCAGAGCTCGCGCTACCGGGCTGCGAGGAAACGATATGAGTTGGTGAAAGGAGTCAGCTGCACCTTTCTTCATTCCCTGTCACGCCCACTGTTGAGCTTGAACGCACACGAGGTTATTATCCGCTCGTCATCCACATCAGCGCGGGAAGGAGATCAACGCCTCGAGCTTGCAAATGACGGCGGGCTGACAAGTATGTTTGACATAACATCTCTGCCGGCATTCCAGATCAAAGTCAAGGCTAAATATCCTGAGATAGCCACGAAAGCACTGAAAACGTTGCTTCCATTTCCAACGTATCTCTGCAATGAATGCAACGAAAACTGAATTGTGGAATAGACTGGACACAAGGAACCCCCTTCGAGTATCGCTGTCTCCCATCACCCCTCGACGGGACCGTCTTGTTGCAGGAAAACAAGTATTCAGCCCAGGTCTCCCACTGATTCAGCGATATTGGTGTGTTGCAATGATTTTATATGTTCATACGGGGGAAATACGTGCTGTGTATTTAATATCCAAACATTACTTAAAATGTTATGATGCCATTGACTTTATAAGTGACTTACATAACCATATAATAATTACAACATGGAAACAGGAGATCTTGGCCCTTCTAGTCCATGCTGAACGTTTACTCTCACCTAGTCCCACCGACCTACACTCAGCCCACAACCCTCCATTCCTTTCCTGCCCATATACCTATCCAACTTTTCATTAAATGATAATATTGAACCTGCATCTACCATTTCTACTGGAAGTTCATTCAATACTTACTTCAAGCTCCCCTGTCCTCCCCTGATAATTGACTTATCACTATATTCATGCGAGGAAAATATGCGCTGTGTGTTTAATATTAAATTTGTTAGATAAATCATTTTAGAAACGAAATTGAGTGTATTAGCCATTTATCACCTATAGTCCGGTCGTGATTAACCCCGCCCCGAACAGAATAGCCAACAACGATTTGTAGAAAAAAATGGGCATATACATGCATGTCCACTGGTGCCCGTGCAGGACTTCATGGTCATGGTAGTCTTTCTCGGGGTAAACAGAACGTATTCGACTGCTACTCTTGTCCGTTGGCAACCCTACCCCCTACGCCCTACCCCCCCCCCCTCCAGTCGGCCGGTCCGCAAGAATATTGTCAATAATAAATTGGTCCGCAGTGCAAAAAAGTTTGGGGACCCCTGATCTACAGGAAGAGGTGCGAAGAGCTGGAAAGTTGATTGGCAAAAGGGATACAAGGCTGGAGAAGGGAGAGGATCATGGGACGGGAAGCCTAGGGAGAAAGAAAAGAGGAGGGTAGCCCAGAGGATGGAGAGCAGGCAAGGAGTTATAGTGAGAGGTACAGAGAGAGAAAAAGGAGAGAGAGAAAGAAAGGGAATGAATGAATAAATAAATAAGGGATGGGGTACGAAGGGGAGAAGGGGCATTAATAGATGTTAGAGAAGTCAATGTTCATGCCATCAGGTTGGAGGCTACCCAGGCGGAATATAAAGTGTTGTTCCTCCAACCTGAGTGTGGCTTCATCTTGACAGTAGAGGAGGCCGTGGATAGACATATCAGAATGGGAATGGGACATGGAATTAAAATATATGGCCACTGGGAGATCCTGCTTTCTCTGGCGGACAGAGCGTAGGTGCTCAGCGAAATGGTCTCCCAACCTGCGTCGGGTCTCGCCAATATACAGAAGGCCACACTGGGAGCACCGGACGCAGTATATCACCCCAGCCGACTCACAGGTGAAGTGTCACCTCACCTGGAAGGACTGTCTGGGGCCCTGAGTGGTGGTGAGGGAGGACGTGTAAGGGCATGTGTAGCACTTGTTCCGCTTACAAGGATAAATGCCAGGTGGGAGATCCGTGGGGAGGGATGGGGGGGACGAATGGACAAGGGAGTTGTGCAGGGAGCGGTCCCTGCGGAAAGAGGGGTGGAGGAAAGATGTGCTTGGTGGTGGGATCCCGTTGGAGGTGGCAGAAGTTACAGAGAATTATATGTTGGACCCGGAGGCTGGTGGGGTGGTGGGTGAGGACAAGGGGAACCCTATTTCTAGTGGGGTGGTGGGAGAATTGGGTGAGAACAGATGTGCGTGAAATGGGGGAGATGCGTTTGAGAGCAGAGTTGATGGTGGAGGAAGGGAAGCCCCTTTCTTTAAAAAAGGAAGACATCTCCTTCGTCCTGGAATGAAAAGCCTCATACTGAGAGCAGATGAAGTGGAGACGGAGGAATTGCGAGAAGGTGATGGTGTTTTTGCAAGAGGGATAGTCCAGGTAGCTGTGAGAGTCCATAGGCTTATAGTAGACATCAGTAGATAAGCTGTCTCCTGAGACAGAGACAGAAAGATCAAGAAAGGGGAGGGAGGTGTCGGAAATGGACCAGGTAAACTTGAGAGCAGGGTAAAAGTTGGAGGCAAAGTTAATAAAGTCAACGAGCTCAGCATGCGTGCAGGAAGCAGCGCCAATGCTGTCATCAATATAGTGAAGGAAAAGTGTGGGACACGTATCAGTACAGGCTTGGAACTTGGATTGTTCCACAAAGCCAACAAAAAGGCCGGCATAGCTGAGACCCATACGGGTGCCCATGGCTACATCTTTAGTTTGGAGGGAGTGGGAGGAGCCAAAGGAGAAATTATTAAGAGTAAGGACTAATTCCGCTGGACTTCTCTAACTTCCATTAATGCCCCTCCTCCCCTTCATACCCATCCCTCATTTATTTATTTATTTATTATTTTATTATTTTTACCCCTTTCTTTCCCTCTCTCTTTTTTCTCCCTCTGTCCCTCTCACTATTACTCCTTGCCTGCTCTCCATCCTCTGGGCTCCCTCCCCACTTCTCTCTCTCCCCAGGCTTCCCGTCCCATGATCCTCTCCCTTCTCCAGCCTTGTATCTCTTTTGCCAATCAACTTCCCAGCTCTTGGCTCCATCCCTCCCCCTCCTGTCTTCTTCTATCATTTCGGATCTCCCCCTCCCCCTCCCACTTTCAAATCTCTTACTATCTCTTCTTTCAGTTAGTCCTGACAAAGGGTCTCGGCCCGAAACATCAACTGTACCTCTTCCTAGAGATGCTGCCTGGCCTGCTGCGTTCACCAGCATTTTTGTGTGTGTGTTGCTTGAATTTCCAGCATCTGCAGATTTCTTCATGTTTGGTCAGACATGGCTTTCTCTGGATAAAATTGGCAGTAGTCAGAATGATTGAACAATCATTTCCTTAAACTGTTAATCTACAAAAATCACTAGCACAGTACTTGGTGAGATTTCAAAATAATTATTTGTGAATCTGTGATTCCTTCGCCACACCAATAAATATGTTTCAAAGTGTTCACCACTGGCTGGAAACGTAAGAAATGCTGTATAAATGCAAATCGGTAGTTTACTTAAATAAATATATTGAATTTCTCTTCATTGGTAGCATAAATTGGAAATAGATGTTCTCAGGGAAACATATGGAAGAAATGTGGCAAATGTTCAGGGGATATTTGCATGGGGATCTGCATAGATACTTTCCAATGAGACATGGACGGGATGGTAGAGTACAGGAACCGTGGTGTACAAAGGCTGTTGTAAATCTCGCCAAAAAGTAAAGAGCTTAGGAAAGGTTCAAAAAACTAGGTAATGATAAAGATCTAGAAGATTATAAGGCTAGCAGGAAGGAGCTTAAATATGAAATCAGGAGAGCCAGAAGGGGCCATGAGAAGGCCTTGCCAGACAGGATGAAGGAAAACCCCAAGGCATTCTACAAGTATGTGAAGAAAAAGAGGATAAGATGTGAAAGAATAGAACCAATCAAGTGTGACAGTGGAAAAGTGTCTCTGGAACTGGAGGAGACGGCAGAGGTACTTAATGAATACTTTGCTTCAGTATTCACTAAGGAAAAGGATCTTGACAATTGTAGGGATGACTTGCAGTGGACTGAAACTTCAGCATGTAGATATTAAGGAAAAGGATGTGCTGGAGCCTTTGGAAAGCATCAAGTTGGATAAGTCACCGGGACCGGATGGGATGTACCCCAGGCTACTGTGGGAAGTGAGGGAGGAGATTGTTGAGCCCCTAGTGATTATCTTTGCGTCATCAATGAGGACAGGAGAGGTTCCAGAGGATTGGAGAGTTGAAAATGTTGTTCCCTTATTCAAGAAAGTGAGTAGAGATAGCCCAGGAAGTTATAGACTAGTGAGTCTTACTTCAGTGGTTGATAAGTTGATAGAGAAGATCCTGAGAGGCAGGATTTATGAACATTTGGAGAGGCATAATATGATTAGGAATAGTCAGCATGGTTTTGTCAAAGGCAGGTCATGCCTTATGAGCCTGATTGAATTTTTCAGGAATGTGACTAAACACGTTGATGAAGGAAGAGCCATAGATGTAGTGTATATGGATTTTAGTAAGGCATTTGATAAAGTACCCTATGCAAGGCTTATTGAGAAAGTAAGAAGGCATGGGATCCAAGGGGACATTGCCTTGTGGATCCAGAAATGGCTTGCCCACAGAAGGCAAAGAACGGTTGCAGACAGGTCATATTCTGCATGGAGGCCAGTGACCAATGGTATGCCTCAGGGATCTGTTCTCAGACCGCTACTCTTTGCGATTTTTATTAATGACCTGAATGAGGAAGTGGAGGGATGGGTTAGTAAATTTGCTGATGACACAAAGGTTGGGGGTGTTGTAGATAGTGTGGAGGGCTGTCAGAGGTTGCAGGGGGATATTGATAGGATGCAAAACTGGGCTGAGAAGTGGCAGATGGAGTTCAACCCAGATAAGTGTGAGGTGGTTCATTCTAGTAGGTCAAATATGATGGTAGAATATATCGTTAATGCAAGACTCTTGACAGTGTGGAGGATCAGACGGATTTTGGGGTCCGAGTCTATAGGATACTCAAAGCTGCTGAGCAGGTTGACTCTGTGGTTAAGAAGGCATGCGGTGCATTGGCCTTCATCAATCGTGGGGTTGAGTTTAAGAGCCGAGAAGTAATGTTGCAGCTATATAGGACCTGGTCAGACCCCACTTGGAGTACTCAATTCTTGTTGCCTCACTACAGGAATTATGTGGAAACCATAGAGAGGGTGCAGAGGAGATTTACAAGGATGTTGCCTGGATTGGGGAGCATGCCTTATGAGAATAGGTTGAGTGAACTCAGCTTTTTCACCTTGGAGCGACGGAGGATGAGAGGTGACCTGATAGAAGTGTATAAGATAATGAGAGGCATTGATCGTGTTGATAGTCAGAGGCTGTTTCCCAGGGCAGAAATGGCTAGCACAAGATGGCATAGTTTTAAGGTGCTTGGATGTAGGTACAGAGGAGATGTCAGGGGTACGTTTTTTACGCAGAGAGTGGTGAGTGCATGGAATGGGCTGCTGGCAGCGGTGGTGGAGGCGGAAGTGAAAGGGTCTTTTTAGAGACTCCTGGATGGATACATGGAGCTTTGAAAAATAGAGGGCTATGGGTAAGCCTAGGTAGTTCTAAGGTAAGGACATGGATTGCACAGCTTTGTGGGCCGAAGGGCCTGTATTGTGCTGTAGGTTTTCTATGTTCCTACGTTTCTATGTTTTTTTTTAGCTCATTTCTAACTTATACTATTTATCTATGGTACCACACTTAGTTTGAATATTCGACACATTATTCTGTATTCTTCCTTTTCAAAGACTAAGTTTACTTCATGGTGTTGAAGTCTGTCCCAGGGCAATGTGGCTATTGTGTATGCTATTCTGATTCTATTGATATTTTTTAACATAATAATGGTACATTAGTGGTTTACCCACAGAGAAAGGTTTTGCAGTATTTTCCTTCTCAGAATATAACCATGTAACAATTACAGCATGGAAGCAGGCCATCTCGGCCCTTCTAGTCCGTGCCATGCATAAATGTAATTTGAATCTTTGACTGTCTAAGCATCCACAGAATATTCCCATGACAAATACCTTCAAATCAACAAAATTTAGTTTTTTTTACAACTCTGTGACATATGAACTCATTTAGCTTTACCATGGCTTTGCCATCCAGCACTCTTTTCAAAGAATGAGTTTTGCAACCTTTTCCCTGCTTTCTTGAACTTCACTGTTTTGAATGTTTTTCCCTCTGTCTTTCTCACATTGTACTGAATCCATGTCCCAGTTCCTCCTTAACAATGACAGATTGCATTGATATAGCACTTAATATGCAGTGAAATGTTCCAAGATAGTTCAGACAAGTTTTCAAACATAATTTGACATTTAACAAAGAAAGAGATTTCATGAAGATGTTGTGTTTTAAGGAGCTTCGTTGCAAGAGGTAGAGGGGTAGAAATGTTTTGAGTGAAATTTCAGAACTTGAGGTCCCACCAATTTTAGACAGCAATAAGAAAATGGAGTGCACAAAAGGCCAGAATTGAAGAAGTATAAGCACCTCAGAGAATTGTAATACTGGAATAGAAAATGAAGGGAAAGACCATAGATGCATTTGAAGTGAACAAGAGATGTTTAACAATTAAGGTGTTAATTAGTTGGACACCAACGTAAGTCAGCAAATATAAAGGCCATCACGTAGTGAGGCACAGGTTGGGAGTGTTGGATAAATTTAAGTTTATAGAAGATGGAAAATTGGTGTCTCCAGCTATCCTGGCCTTATGTTCTGGAGCATACAGTACTGTGCAAAAGTCTTGGGAAAATGTATTGTATATAGCTAGGGTGCCTGAGACTTTTACGCAGTACTTTATATTATGTCTTAACTGTTTCCAAAAAAACACTTAATATTACCGAGCTAACACAAAGCTAAGTACTTTTATTTTTGTTTTCCCACCCACCTTTCTACTTTAACCAATATACAGTACTGTGCAAAAGATTTAGACACAATATATATCTATAGATGTCTACCAGTACTGTATATATGACTAAGACTTTTGCACAGTACTATAAATCAGTTTCTGTTTGTATTCTGATTATCTGGTCAGTTAGACAATATTATTAAATTGATGCTGGAATTTCAAGCAACACACACAAAAAAATTCTGGTGAACGCAGCAGGCCAGGCAGCATCCATAGGAAGAGGTACAGTCAATGTTTCGGGCCGGGACCTTTTGTCGGGACTGACGAAGGGTCCCGGCCCGAAACGTCGACTGTACCTTTTCCTATAGATGCTGCCTGGCCTATTGCGTTCACCAGCATTTTTTGTGTGTGTTGGTTGATTATCATATCAGTGTAAGAGATGACTAGTATGTTGACTAGTGTCAGAGGTGCACATCATTTTTGGCTGTCGGTATATGACAATTTCAGCTCACACTTCTGTAGTCTAACCTTTCCCTTATTCTTTCATTCACTAAACATGCTCAGTGAGAAGTCTTATAATAAAGCAATTAATGACTTGTAATTGCTAACGGCATTGTTATATGCAGACTGACTAAATCGTTCACAAGCAAATGTATTAATTAAAGGTTATTTCTCAAACTGTAAAACTCCATGGATTTGTTAAAATGGAGACACAAGAGACTGCAGATGCTGGAATCTGGAGCAACTCTACTGGCCAGGTGGCATCTATAGAGGGAAATGGACAGTCAGTGTTTGGTTTGTGACTCTTCCTCAGGGCTGGAAAGCAAGAGGGGAGATAGACAGTATAAATGGGGGGGGGGGGGAACGGATGGAGTAAGAGATAGCTGGATCCAGCTGAGGGGGGAGGATGATAGGTGGATGATGATGCAAATGATGTCGAATGCTGGCAAAAGGCTGAAGATGATGGAGTCTTATAGGTGTGTTAAAGATTGATGCAATTGCGTGATCCACAATCTCCATCGGTACAGGAGCATGGCAAGGATGTGCACTGAGCTCCCTGCTCTACTCATTTTACACCTCTGACTGTGTGGCGAAGTACAGCTCTATCACCATATGCAAGTTTGCTACTGACACCACTGTTGTGGGCTGTATCAAAGCGGGTGATGATCCTGCATACAGGAGGGAGATTGAAAATTTGGCTGAGTGGTGTATTAGCAATAACCTCTCACTCAATGTCAATAAGGTCAAGGAACTGACTGTAGACCAGGACAGGGAAACCAGAGGTCATGAGCCAGTAATCATCAGAGGATCAGAGGTGGAGAGGGTCAGTAACTTTAAATTCCTGTGTGTCACAATCTCAAAGGACCCGTCCTGGACCCAGTGCATAAGTATAATTGCAAAGTAAGCATGACAGCGCCTCTACTTCCTCAGGAGTCTGCCGAGATTCGGCATGTCATCAAACCTTGACAAACTTGTATTGATGTGTGGTGGAAAGCATGTTGACTGGCTGTATTATGGTCTGGTATGGGAACACCAATGCGTTTTAGCAGAAAGTCTTGCAAAAATTAGTGGATTCACCCCAGTATATCACAGGTAAAAACCCTCCTAAATATTCAGCACATCTACATGAAACGTTATCATGGGTAAGCAGCATCTATTATCATAGATCCTCACCACCAGTCCATGCTCTTTTCTCACTGCTGCCATCAGGTAGAAGGTACAGGTGTCTCAGGAATTGTACCACCAGGTTGAAGAACAGTTACTACACCTCAGCCATCAGACTCTTGAACAAAATGGGATAACTACACTCATTTAAGGATGCAAACGTGAGGAAATCTGCAGATGCTGGAGTTTCAAGCAACACACACGAAAGATGCTGGTGAACGCAGCAGGCCAGGCAGCATCTATAGGAAGAGGTACAGTTGACGTTTCGGGCCGAGACCCTTTGTCAGGACTAACTGAAAGAAGAGATAGTAAGAGATTTGAAAGTGGGAGGAGGAGATCCGAAATGATGGTCGAAAAGTTGAAGGGCCGAAGAAATTATAGATGGGGAGCAGTGAGAGATGGTTTCATTAAACTCCCATCGAAGAGAAGACTTAAACTTTTTCAGTGTAGACATCACCAGAAGAGGCTTCGCAGTAATGAATTTAAAAACGCAAACACGAGGAAATCTGCAGATGCTGGAATTTCAAGCAATACATACAAAAAATGCTGGTGAACGCAGCAGGCCAGGCAGCATCTATAGGAAGAGGTACAGTCGACGTTTCGGGTCGAGACCCTTCGCATTTAAGGACTCCTTTATCATGTTATTTCATGCTTGTTATTTATTGCTATTTATTTATATCTGCATTTGCACAGTATCAATTGTTTGGCAACTATAAAGTATAAAGTAAAGTTTGTTGTCCATTGATCCTGTTTACAGTTGCTCTTCTATAGATATGCCCACAGAAAAAGAATCTCAGGTTTGTATGTGGTGATATGTATGTACTTTGATAATAAATTTTACTTTGAACTTGGAATATAAAAAAGGAAGGCTACTTGATCTGCTTTAATCCATAACTACGTAAAGAACCTAAAGTACCTTTTTCACAGCATGTGCTTGTTCCTCAGATGAGTCCATATTTTTGCCTGAGTTTTGTCTGTTGCTTCGATCTTTGTGTTGATTTTCCTTTAAGTGAATAGCTATTTGAGACTAGATTGTCAGTACATATTTGCACAACCAAATTGCCGCGGTTTTATTTGATGGAATTTGATTGATATATTCCATTCTATTCTGCATATAATGTTACATTCATCCCACATTTGGCTTCTCAATCCTGCCTTTGTGAGCACTAATAATTTTTTTTATATATTATAGGCTGAGCCTATTGTTGTCCTGACTATGTGAATTTAGTTTAAGCAAGTCGTTCACTGATTTCTGTTCTGTTGTTGAGTTTATAGCTAAGCAGTTCAATTTTATTCCTCTGATCAGTGCTTTTCAGATGTGATTTGTTACATAGTGATAGTTCCAGCAATATACCTGGTTAATGGTGATACCATTCACATTATTATCTCCTTGTGCAGGACTTCATATTTATACCGTTATACTCTAGTTGATTTGCCAATTTCTGGGCTGCCTTCTGAAATTTAATTCTCCTTCAGAATTTGGCATGATTTTGTCTCTAATCATTGTACTTTGACACCACACAGCTCATAATTTTGTTCTGTACTGTAGCAACTGCACATTTTAATCATCCTTCAGTATCACAGTGTTTCAAAGCAAACTAATAAATGAACAGATCCCTTGTGTTTTTGATGTTTCTTCGTGTTCAGTATTATTTATCCATTGAAACTACATTAAAGGTATTCTTAAGGTATGTTTTTATAAAAGGATTTGTCACTTCTGTCTACAAGCATGTTGAAAAATCTTATCTTCTTCAAACAGTTCTACTTTTATGTTCTTGTTACAAAATTTTAAAAAACATACTTCCCATTTCAAAAGGACTAGAATATAAAAGCAAGGATATAATGCTGAGGCTTTATAAGATACTGGCGAGGCCTCACTTAGCATATTGAGAGCTGTTTTGGGCCCTTTATTTAAGAAAGGATCTGCTGTCATTGGAGAGGGTTCAAAAGACGTTCATGAGGATGATTCTGGGAACGAAAGCTTTATTGTATGAGGAGCAATTGATGGCAATGGGCCCTTGCTCGCTGGAATTTAGAAGAACGGGTGGCGGGGCGGGGGGGTTCCTATTAAAACCTATTGAATGTTGAAAGGCCTAGATAGAGCAAGTGTGGAGAAGATATTTACTCTGGTGGGGGAGACTAGGACCAAAGACCACAGCCTCAGAATAGAGGGTCATTACTTTAAAGCGGCGAAGAGGGGGAATTTCTTTAGCCAGAGAGAGTTGAAACTGTGGAATTTGTTGTAGCAGGTAGCTATGCAGACCAGGTCATTGGGTGTATTTAAGGAAGAGGTTGGTGTTCTTTATTAGTCAGGTCATGAAAGGTTACAGGGAGTAGGCAAGGGAATGGGGTTGAGAGGGAGATGGATCAGCCATGATAGAATGATGGAGTAGACTTGATGGGCTGAATAGCCTAATTTACTCCCATGTCTTATCATCTATTATTCCATATTCCACTTTCTTGACTTAGCTTCTGATTCTTAGCTTGTAGAATCATAGTTGTACAGCTTAGAGATGGGCACTTCTGCCTACCATTTCTATACTGGCCATTGTGTTCATCTATACTACTCACATCTGCCTACATTATTAGGCCCCTATCCATCAATGTTCTGCCTGTACAGGTGTCAGTCCTAATGCCTCTTATACTGTGTGACTGTATCTGCACCCACCACCTTCTCTGGAAGAGTGTTCCAAACATCCAGTTTATGCATGAAATAGTTTCCTCTTTAAATCCCTCACATCCTAAACCTATAAACTGTTCTCATGGCAGCCTCCTGGTCTATTCAGTGATTTGGATTGTCACGACTGAGGTGCAATCACAAATTTTGGGGGAGGAGGATGGGAAATTTCTACACTTCCTCACTCTAAGATTGATCTGTTTATTTCACATTTCTGGTCTCTATCCACTAGCTCATCTATAATCCAACCAAATATGGGATCATGGACTGTGCAATGAATTGATCTGTATGAACAGCATGTAAGATGGGTTTCTCTGTACCTCAATAAACATGACAATAATAAACTAATAACAGTACCAGTTCCAATCCCAAAACATGAGTGAGTGATAAAGTGCATTCAAATGGATTTATTCTTTAACCCAGCTCAACAGTTTGAGATAAATTCTGAGAAGACACCAAAATTAGTTGCCAGGCAAATCAGAGAATTAATATGTTCACATTATTCACAATATAAAGCGGAATTGAAAAATATCAGAAATATATTTTTGTCCTAAGGAGTCTTTTTTGAATATGACTTGTATATTCAAGTCATAGGCTTGAATAGGCTGCCAGCGACGGTGCTGGAGGCGGATATGATAGGTAAGAGACTCCTATATAGGTACATGAAGCTCAGAGAAATAGAGGGTATGGGTAACCCTAGGTAATTTCTGAAGTAAGTACATGCTCGGCACAGCATTGTGGGCTGTAGGTTTCCGAAGTTTCTTTGTGTGTTTAGTGTCTGATCTAAATTCACACAAATTTGCCTCAGTTAACGAATGTGGCAAAGCTCCATTCAGTTTGGTCAGGATGAAAATAAAAACAATTTATTAATGAAGGAACTGTCCAGAAAATGTACATTACAGAATTGAAAATAAGCCTTTATCGCAAGTGGCGTGGCATATAAATGTAGAGAACTTTCAACTTTTCAGGTGTTGGTGAAGTATTATGCACTTTCAGATAAACTTAAGAAATGATGTGCTTGCATTGAAGATGATTCACTGGGTTTAATCCTTGGATAAAGAGAATGTCATGTGAAGATAGATGGGCCTGTACTCATTTGGAGTTGTGGAGAATGTGAGGTGATCTTATTCAAACATAAGAATTTTAATTGAATTGAAAATTTGGATTCTGCAAGTATGTTTCCCCTTCTAGTGATATTCAAGGTCAGCAGACATAGTTTCAGATTTTTAAAAAAGACAGCATTTCAAAAGGACATCTAAATCCAGTGATTCAAGGTGATCGCCATGCTCACTGGGGCTGCAGGCCTGTGCAGGTAGAGGCCTTACTGTCAAATCTGGCAAGGTCCAGAGGACAGAGCAAAAGGTTGAACACCAATGCTAGAGGCCGGAAGGAATCACGAGGGTCTAAATAAATTTTGAGGGCCCAGATCAATTGGTTGAATTTCCATATGAGTCTGGAAGTTGAGGCAAGAAGGTCAAATCCTGGGATGAAGTCCAAAGTTGAAGGCCTGATGTCTGTGCGCCTGAGAATCTGGGGACAAGGACTGGAGGCCTGTCTTGGAATGTGTGGCGACATTTGTCGGCTTTCCCTAGCACATCCCTGTGAGTGTTGGTTGTTAGCACAAAAGAGGCATTTCACCGTTATGTTTTGTGACGTTGATGTACATATGATAAATGAGCCTGAACTGAAAGGGACTTTCTCTCATGGTTACCGAGAATCTTTGAAGTACTCTGCCTCCGAGGCGCATCTACTGAGTGATGAGTGATGACATTTGAACTACAGAGAACAGACTGTGAAAGGGATGCTGAGGTCAGGGCTTGTGCAGCTATGATTGTCTTGCTGATTGTCCGATTACTCTTGGTTCCTGTTTCCCTATGTTCTAACAATAACAAATCACAAAGAAGCTTGCAAGTAATAGGAATTAAATAGGATATTGAAGAAAAATTGCAGAATATGGGAAGATGTCAATGGAATGCTTGAGTGGCTGGAAAATGACAAAGGGAATTTAATCCAATAAAGATGAGTTGGAGGAACAGAGAATTAATAGTGAGTTGTTAAGGATTCTGAATGAACAAAGGAACTTCAGAATGTGTAAATCCCAGGGCATCCTGCACTGAACTCCGCCACAGAATAACACATTTTATGACGTGCCAGTGATAATAAATCTGATTCTGATTTTGAGGTAGATTGGCTGTCAAAAGACGCATAAAATAATTAAGTTTTTTTGGCCAAAAGAAAGATCATTTTATAACTACAAAAGATACTGGTTACATCACTAGAAAGATGTATGCAGATCTTGTCACCAGCCGACAGGAGTAATGTGATGACTCTAGCAAGGATAAAAAGGTGCTGCCGGGATTAGAAAAGTTTAACTATGAAGAAAGAGCAGATAGACAGGACTCATTTTCTCTGGGCGAGAGGAGACGGAAAGCAGATTTAATATCATTGTCAAAGCCCTGATTGTGCAGATAAGAGGATTTTGTTTTGGCCCAGGAGGTATTAAAAGACTGACAATATGGAAAGGGCAGAAACCCTTGACTCAGATAAACTGTCCTTGGGTGTACACCTAATCCTGATAGAGCTACTCTATAACAAATAAGATTAAATTAGACTGGATAAACCTTTCTTCAAACAGTCAGCGGGAGTGAGTATCTTGCGATGACTCACTCACCTCCAGACACCCCAAGATCTCTCCACTGACTGCATGCCATAATTTACTACAATGATGGAGATCTCTCCGTAGGCTTGGATTTGTACTGTTTCAGTAATTCCAGACACTATTCAGGGCATAGCAGCTTGCTTGACTGGAAGCCATCCTACTTCACCAAATATTCCAGCTAAAGATCAACACTCATTTATTACGTATATATTGAAACATATAGTGAAATACGGCCTTTGTATTAACAATCAACACACCCAAGGTGTGCTGGGTGCAGTCCGCAAGTGTCACCACACTTTGCGGCACAAACATAGCACTCCCATAATGTTCACCAGAAAAAATGCAGAGCACAACAAAATAGAATATACTTGTCAATAAAGCAACAACAGCAAAACAAGGCCCGTTCTGCTCTTCCGATTCATTTCTTAGGGCTCGATCCTCGGCATTGTCTTCAGGACCTACCGATCACCAAACACTAGGCCTCAATCTCCAGACTTGCCTGTGAGATGACGTGGAACATTAGGCGTTGAACTCCTGTCTCGCTGAGTTGCAGGGTGTCATCAGTCCTCAATCTTTCTGCCCACATGGAACTCCGAATCCTGAGCCCACTGACAGCTGTGACGAGAATACACATACAATTAAGATGTTTGCTGGCCTGGGCTAGCATCAGTGGCATCAGCAGTTGGTCTGCCACCTGCCCTCAGGGGAAGGAGAGATAAGGAACAATGGAGCAGCGTCTGGAGATGTGTAATGAAGGGATGTGGGAGAGAGAGCTGTCTGGAGCGGCTCCCCCCTTTGAACCCTGAACTGTTTGAAGTGGTGGACAGGCGATGCCCCAGCAGGGGGATAAAAAGGGACAGGTTCGCTAAGGCAGGACACACGCCACCCGAGGTAACGAGACCCTGGAAGCGGTACGCTTCTCACGAGTCGGTGAGAAGTATCAGACAACGGCCAGGGTGGAAAGGTACGATCAGCGGGAACCCGGTGTGTGTCCGCCCTTGCCTGGGTGCCGGGTTCACTGCAGAGGATCGACCGCATCTGGAGGAGGGATCACTGTCGGTGACCTCAGGTGACATCACCAAGGACCCGCCCAAAAGCTGCTTGTGAGCCATCTCGCCGGTCTGTGAGTGAAGCAGTGTCTGAATGATCAGTTGTTCCTGTTCTATCTCTCTCTTCCCCCACGTTGTCCATCGCCATGGCAACGATTACTGCGAACTGAGCTACTAAACTGGACTGAACTTTGAGTCACTTTGAAATTTGGTCATTTACCCCTAGACAAACGATAGAGCTTGATTGATGCTGTTATCTTAATTTTGTGCACATGTGTGGTTATCATTGCTGAACTGTTGCATTTATTATCCTTTCGATTACTGTGTTGCTTGTTTCTTTAATAAAACTTTCTTAGTTCTAGTACTCCAGACTCCAACTGAGTGATCCATTTCTGCTGGTTTGGCAACCCAGTTACGGGGTACGTAACACAGCTCACTGACCAAGGGTGGGGGGGCACCATCATCCACGCTGGTGTGTTGGCTTGACATCTGGCCATAGATGTCTCATATCCGCGCTGCTGGCTTTCAAGCACAGAGAGGAGGTTTAGACTCAAGCCTGACCGCTAATTCCCTCACATCCCTGTCTCTAAACCCCAACCTAACCCATAATCTTTCTCTCTGCCCCCAAATCCATCCCTACAACCTAAAGAAAACAACTAATTCTGAGCTGCAGCCTTGACATAAATCGCAGCTCAACGCTGTCTTGGCTACTTTTTATTCCTACTTCCACAAGCATTCATCAGTGTGGAAAGTGCCCTGCATTTATACAGCTCCAACAGCACTTCCCAAAATAGTTGCCTCAACCAGAAAGGACAAGGGAAACAGGTGCTTGAGAACTTCTTCCAGGACTTGTGCTGCTGTTATTTGGTAATATACCATAAGCCATTCATTAGCCCTGTGTCCTTGAATTTCATTCCCAATAGCACTCATCACACACAATAGCCTTATCCCTTCCCAATTATTGTGAGGGCATGCAGTTATAGTCTACTAAGTATATGTATCAATACGTAGACATTCACATAATGATGTGAACAAACTCTTACAGTTTGTTTCATAACTTTATATGTCACTGCTACTACATTTGGTAACAGTCCAGTCAGAAAGAAGAAGGATTAAGCATACATACAGCAAGGAAGCAATTATCTACAGATAAACTCAATATGGAGTGCGAAGAAGAGATAATTGGGATGGAGGAGCATTGAGAAGTGCACAGCTACTGGAAAAGTGTAGCAGAATAAAGAAGTGAACTGGGGAGGAAGTAAAAGTGGAAGTAAAATAAAGAAATCAGAAGCTCTTACAGGTTATATATACTCTACTCAAATGATAATTAGATTGCCTTCTGATAGAATGTGAGTTTATCAGTTGTTCGACTGATCCGGTCAGGAGAGGAAGGAGGAGTAGTAACTTTAAAAAAAAACATAAGTCCTTGTGAATAAAATTAAACCTAGAATAAGTACAAATTAACTGACTGTTTTAAAACTAAATGATTAATAATGCTTTATATTGACTCTGAATGTGTACTAAGTTTTTAAAAAAGTATTTGAATAATAAAGACAGGAAGGATGCCCAGGAAAAAAGAAATGTACACAGCATTTGAAAGCATATTTATAAAATCACACAGCAGTAGGAACTCTATAAAATTTAAGGTATATTCTCAGAGCTTATGCCTATTCCATTTGGTTGAAGGAAAACTGGAGGGCGCGTGCTAGGATATCCTTTTCCAGGCCAGCAAAAAAAAGAAGCTGGATGAACTCAGCAGGTCAGGCTGTATCTGTGGTGGGTATTGGACAATCAATGTTTCAGGTCAAAAGAACCCTTCATCTTGAGTCCAGATAAACAGTCTTGATCCAAAACATTGTCTGTCAAATTTCCTCCTCAGATGCTACCTGACCTGCAAAGTCCATTCAGAATCTTGTTTCTTGCTACAGAATCAAGCATCAGCTGCTTCTTGTGTATCCATAATTGAGGCTGTGATTCATAACTTTAGTTTCTATTGATAAAATAAACAATGCCGCTGAAGGGAATTACTACTTTTATACTCTTTTATAAGAAAAAAAAAGTTCATAAGACCCACTGACACTCTGCATGCAGAATATGTTCAACATCTATCTTCCTGGTAAATATAACATTGCCCCTTGCAAATGAAGTGCCACAGATCAACAATGTAGTATATAGTCTCTGATTTTTCGATAAAGTAAAATCTTTCTTTTGTTTAAATGACCGATGCACAGGGAAAATTTCAGTCAAGAACATTAAGGAACAAAAGAAAATCTTCAAAATCCTTTATATATAATAGGCCAAACAAATTACACCAATATTTCTTTATACTGTCTCTTGCTGCTGTTTTCTTCCATTAAGTACAGTAATTTATCCAAATGTTTGTTGTTGATCCGTTTTGAGTGTATACCTCCTCTAGAAAGTCTTGTTTATTCTGAGGTAATTTGCTAGTTTCATCTGGATCATTTAATATCTTATAACCTCTGATGAAGCCCCCAGTTGGTTTGTTTCCAGTTTGAATTTAAATTGATCTTTGCTAATCCTCTTTCAAACATACCTTACAATTGGGATCAATCTTTTTGCTTTTCTTTGTGATATACAGTAATAACATGAGAAGGAAAGGAAATCAACCATGATTGCAGAGCAGACTCGATGGGATGAATTGCCTAATTCTGTTCCTATGTCTTATCAATGAAATGTAATATTTCAAGATTGGTTGGACATATCCATTGGGAGAAAAAATGGTGAACTATTGGAGTTTTACACCATGATATTCTGCTCAGTATCTCAGCATAGCATTTGTTTAAGCATTCTTTACCCATATTGCAAAGCTGCTAAAGTAATGACCTACACTTTAAAGGCCCAGCCCTCCTACACACAGATCGCCATGAGCAGATCCCACCCCCCGCCCCCACACCACTTACGTTGTTTGTATGTGGAAAGATGACCTCAGAATCAGATTTAATATTACCGGCATATGTTGTGAAATTTGTTAACTTTATGGCAGCAGTACAATGAAGTGCATGATAAATAAATATAGAGAAAAGTACTGAGTTGCATTAAGTACCATGTGTGTGTATATGTGTGTGTATATGTGTGTGTGTGTGTATATATACGCACACGGTACTTAATATAAGTCAATTTTTCTCAATAAGTATCATGTACTGTGTATGCATATATGTATTTATAGATATAAATATCTATATCTATAAGTTACATCTTTATGTAACTCATTTTTTCTTTGTATTTATTTATCATATACTTCATGGTCTGCTGCAAAATCAACAAATTTCACGATATATGCCAGTGATATTAATTTTGATTATGATATTTGATATAAATGTGTGTGCGTATGTATATAAATAGATAAAATATCAGAATTAATATCACCGGGGTGTATGTGCATATATGTATGTGCATATTTATTTACATTACTGTAAATGTTAAAATAAGTTTGTGCAAAAATAGAAATAAATTTTAAAAAGTAGTGAGGTAGTGTTCAAGGGTTCAATGTCCATTTAGAAATTGAATGGCAGAGAGGAAGATGCTTTCCCTGAATTGTTGGGTTTGTGCCTTCAGGCTTCTGTACCTCCTTCCCAATGGTAATAATGTGAAGAGGGCATGTCCTGGGTGCAGGGGATCCTTAATGATGGATGACACTGCCCTGGATACTGTGGAAACTAGTACCCATGATGGAGGTAACTAATTTTACGAGTTTCTGCAACTTGTTATTTCTTCAGCTGTTTGAATGGGGCACGACTGCGCAAGTGCGTGAAGGTCGGCCAGTGAGAACAGCGGGAAGAGTTTAAAAAGAAGACAGATTTACAAAGCAGGTGACAGAGTAACAAGGCTTTGGCTCAATGGGGCTTCGGCGATAAAGGGTCGAAGCCTGGTTGGTTATCTGTTCAGAACACAGACAAGGTATGTGTGTGAGGCTGGTTTCCTGTGCTCAGTGTCAGATGTGGGAGGTCCTGGAGACTCCCAGCCTCCTGGATGGCCTCATCTGCACCAGGTGTGTCGAGCTGCAGCTCCTTAGGGACCGCGTTAGGGAACTGGAGCTGCAGCTCGATGACCTTCGTCTGGTCAGGGAGAGTGAGGAGGTGATAGAGAGGAGTCATAGGCAGGTAGTCACCCTGGGACCACAGGAGGCACAGAAGTGGATAACAGTCAGGAGAGGGAAGAGCAAGAAGCAGGTGCTAGAGAGTACCCCAGAGGCTGTCCCCCTTAACAATAGGTACTCCTGCTTGAGTACTGCTGGGGGTGGTGGGGTGGAGGGGCACGTCCGACCTGGGGGAAGCAACAGTGGCCGTGCCTCTGGCGCAGAATCTGGCCCTGTGACTCAGAAAGGTAGGGAAAGGAAGAACATGGCAGCAGTGATAGGGGACTCTATAGTTAGGGGATCAGACAGGCAATTCTGTCTGAAAGAAACACGGATGGTAGTTTGTCCCCCAGGTGCCAGGGTCCAGGATGTTTCTGATCACGTCCACGATATCTTGAAGTGGGAAGGAGAACAGCCAGAGGACGTGGTACATGTTGGTACCAACGACATAGGTAGGAAAAGGGAGGAGGTCGTAAAAACAGACTACAGGGAGTTAGGAAAGAATTTAAAGGTAGTAATCTCGGGATTACTGTCTGTGCCAAGTGACAGTGAGTATAGGAATAGAATGAGGTGGAGGATAATTGCGTGGCTGAGGGATTGGAGCAGGGGGTAGGGATTCAGGTTTCTGGATCATTGGGACCTCCTCTAGGGCAGGTGTGACTTGTACAGAAAGGATGGGTTGCACTTGAATCCAAGAGGGGACCAATATCCTGGTAGGAAGGTTTGTTAAGGCTGTTGGGGAGAGTTTAAACTAGAACTGCTAGGGGGTGGGAACCAAACTGAAGTGACGGAGGAAAGGGAGGTTGGCTTACAAATAGAGAAAGCTTGGAGAGAGGGCGAAAGGGAGGATAGGCAGGTGATAGAGAAGGGGCGCGCTCAGACTGAAAGTTTGAGATGTGTCTATTTTAATGCGAGGAGTATTATGAATAAAGCAGATGAGCTTAGAGCACGGGTCAGCACTTGGAGCTATGATGTTGTGGCCATTACAGACACTTGGATGGTGCAGGAGCAGGAATGGCTACTTCAAGTGCCAGGCTTTCGATGTTTCAGAAAGGATAGGGGAGGCAAAAGAGGTGGGGGCAAGGCACTGTTGATCACAGATGGTGTCACGGCTGCAGAAAAGGAGGAAGTCATGGAGGGGTTGTCTACGGAGTCTCTGTGGGTGGAAGTTAGGAATGGTAAGGGATCAATAACTCTACTGGGTGTTTTTTATAGACCACTCAATAGTAACAGGGACATTGAGGAGCAGATAGGGAGACAGATTCTGGAAAGGAGTAATAATAACAGGGTTGTTGTGGTGGGAGATTTTAATTTCCCAAATATTGATTGGCATCTCTCTTGAGTGAGGAGTTCATATGGGGTAGAGTTTGTTAGGTGTGTTCAGGAAGGTTTCTTGACATAATGTGTAAATAAGCCTACAAGAGGAGAGGCTGTACTTGATCTGGTATTGGGAAATGAACCCAGTCAGGTGCCAGGCCTCTCAGTGGGAGAGCATTTTGGAGATAGTGAGCACAATCCTATCTCCTTTACCATAGCATTGGAGAAGGATAGGAACAGACAAGTTAGGGAAATGTTTAACTGGAGTAAGGGGAATTATGAGGCTCTCAGGCAGGAACCTGGAAGCATAAATTGGAAACAGATGTTCTCAGGGAAACGCACGGAAGGAATGTGGCAAATATTCAGGGGATATTTGCGTGGGGTTCTGAGTAGGTACATTCCAATGAGACAGGGAAAGGATGGTAGGGTACAAGATCCGTGGTATACAAAGGCAGTTGTAAATCTAGTCAAGAAGAAAAGAAGAGCTTACGAAAGGTTCAAAAAACTGGGTAATAATAGGAGTCTAGAAGATAATAAGGCTAGTAGGAAGGAGCTAAAGAAGGAAATTAGGAGAGTCAGAAGGGGCCATAAGAAGGCCTTGCCGGACAGGATTAAAGAAAACCCCAAGGTGTTCTACAAGTATGTGAAAAGCAAGAGGATAAGACGTGAGAGAATATGACCAATCAAGTGTGACAGTGGAAAAGTGTGTATGGAACCGGAGGAAATAGCGGTGGTACTTAATGAATACTTTGCTTCAGTATTCACTACGGAAAAGGATTTTGGCAATTGTAGGAATGACTTACAGTGGACTGAAAAGCTTGAGCATGGAGATATTAAGGAAGAGGATTGCTGCAGCTTTTGGAAAGCATCAAGTTGGATAAGTCACCGGAACCAGACAGGATGTACCCCAGCTTACTGTGGGAAGCGAGGGAGGAGATTGCTGAGCATCTGGCAATGATCTCTGCATCATCAACGAGGACGGGAGAGGTTCCGGAGGATTGGAGAGTTGTGGATGTTTTTCCCTTATTCAAGAAAGGCAGTAGAGATAGCCCAGGAAATTATAGACCAGTGAGTCTTACTTCAGTGGTTGGTAATGTTGATGGAGAAGATTCTGAGAGGCAAGTCGTGCCTAACGAGCCTGATTGAATTTTTTGAGGAAGTGACTAATCACATTGATGAAGGCAGAGCCGTAGATGTAGTGTACATGGATTTTAGCAAGGCATTTGATAAAATACCCCATGCAAGGATTATTGAGAAAGTAAGGAAGCATGGGATCCAAGGAGACATTGCTTTGTGGATCCAGAACTAGCTTGCCCACAGAAGGCAAAGAGTGGTTGTAGACGGGTCATATTCTGCATGGAGGCCGGTGACCAGTGGTGTGCCTCAGGGATCTGTTCTGCGACCCCTACTCTTTGTGATTTTTTATGAATGACCTAGATGAGGAAGTGGAGGGATGGGTTAGTAAATTTGCTGATGAGACAAAGGTTGGGGGTGTTGTGGATGGTGTTGAGGGCTGTCAGAGGTTACAACAGGACATTGATAGGATGCAAAACTGGGCTGAGAAGTGGCAGATGGAGTTTAACCTAGATAAATGTGAGCTGGTTCATTTTGGTAGGTCAAATATGATGGCAGAATATGACATTAATGGTAAGACTCTTGGCAGTGTGGAGGATCAGACAGATCTTGGGGTCCGAGTCCATAGGACACTCAAAACTGCTACGCAGGTTGACTCTGGTTAAGAAGGCATATGGTGCATTGGCCTTCATCAACCATGGGATTGAGTTTCAGAGCCGAGAGGTAATGTTGCAGCTAGATAGAACCCTGGTCAGACCCCACTTGGAGAACTGTGCTCAATTCTGGTTGCCTCACTACAGGAAGGATCTGGAAACCATAGAGAGGGTGCAGAAGAGATTTAGAAGGATGTTTCCTGGTTTAGAGAGCATGCATTATGAGAGTAGGTTGAGTGAACTCAGCCTTCTCTCCTTGGAGCGACAGAGAATGAGAGGTGACCTGGTGGAGGTGTATAAGATGATGAGAGGCATTGATTGTGTGGATAGTCAGAGGCTTTTCCCCAGGGCTAAAATAGCTGCCATGAGAGGGCATAGTTTTAAGGTGCTTGGAAGTAGGTACAGAGGAGATGTCAGGGGTAAGTTTTTTACGCAGAGAATGGTGAGTGCGTGGAATGGTCTGCTGGCGGCAGTGGTGGAGGCGGAAACGATAGGGTCTTTTAAGAGACTCCTGGATGGCTACATGGAGCTTGGAAAAATAGAGGGCTATGAGTAAAGCCTAGGTAGTTCTAAGGTTGGGACATGTCTGGCACAGCTTTGTGGGCCGAAGGGCCTGTATTGTGCTGCAAGTTGTTCAATGTTTCAATCTTATGCAGTTGTCCTCCCCACCATATCAGGCATTGTTGCAGCCAGTCAGAATGCTCTCCACAGTACATTTGTAAATGTTTTTGAGTGTTTTAGTTGTCAAGAAAAATCTCTTCAAACTCCTAGTGAAATATAGCTGCTGTCTTGTCTTCTTTGTAGCGGCATCAGTGTTGCATCCAGGTTAGATATTAATACCCATGAACTTGCAATTGCTCACTCTCTACACTTCTGATCCCTCTGTGAGGATTGGTTTGTGTTCCCTTGCCCTTCCTGAAGTCCACAATCGGTTCTTTGCTCTTGCTGATGTTGAGTGCAAGGTCGTGCTGTGACGCCACTCAACTAACTGATATGGTGGTGATGCAGTAGACAGACTAACAGATTGCTTTCAGGTTTCACCATGGCATCTTATTAGCAGTGATGACCACAATACCTCTGGATTTCCATTAAAACTCCTTTGATTTCACAGATTTCCTACAAGGGAGAACATCTCTGTTTTGGACGACATGTGACTTAGGACCAATCAATGTAGTTGACTTTTAAATGCATTGGAATGGCAGAATGAGCCATTCAACTGCAGGGCAATTAGGAATAGGTGACAAATAGTGGCCAGCAGCATCCTGATCCTGAAAAATGAATAAACCAAAAAAGCTGAAGCATTTAGGACTCCATAGCTGAGGTTTCATTAGCAGTATGTCTTCTAGTGGAAGCCCAACACCTCTTGAAATCCTTTGAGAGCAGACAGAATTACATTAACATGATGGCACAATGGTGCAGTTAGTTTGAGTGCTGTCTCACTGCTCGAGCAGCGTGTGCTCGATGCTGACATTGGGTGCTGTCTGTGTGGAATTTGTATTTTTGCTGTGTGACTGCATGGGTTTTCGTCCAATGTCCCAAGGATGTTTGAGCTGTTTTAATTTCTGTATTTTACAAGTATTTTATAGACTGAAGACATTTAAATACATAATTTAAAATTATTAACAGCTTATAAATATTGTACAGTTAACTAAAACATTTATAAATATATCATAGTAGTTTTATTTTAAACTAAACTGATATACTTTACTCTTTACTTCCAAATATGAAACTTTACCGTTCTCATGCAACTCAATGGGACTTCTGATGCTGCCCCAGGTCTAGTAACCACGTAATGCTGAAGTACTCAACAAGACTGAACTCTGACACTGTGTCCAGCAGATTCTGAGGCTGTCTGAGATTTCCACATTACTCTGCACATACAGTGGTCCAGAACTTACAGTAGTTTATGAAGCCAAACAGTGGCTGTTTCAGACATGAGTCTGACCTGCTCACTTTCTTCTCATTTCAAACTCATGGATTCTTCTTACCAGACATCCCACCCTGCAAAAACTCATTTCAGGGAGGTAGCACCATCAATTTGAGAGAGACTTCCGGGAGAGGTGGGATGTCTGCAATAGAGTAGCTCCTTAGCAGCTGGCCAGCTAGTTTAAATAATGTTAGCTATGCTAATGAATGAATGACACCTGTTAATCTCACCTCAACATGTCTTTTACAGTCTTAACCCACCATGGGCAATAGAAAAGTCACTGTTGCAAACAGTGCAGCGAGCAACACTGTCATTATTTTTGACCCCTATTAGGCAGGGGTACACTTTAGTGTAGTCTGGGGTGATGTACGTTTTATATATTTTTTTGGAACACTCTGCCATGGCGCGCTCTCGCTCGCTCACTCTCTCGCTTTCTCACTCGTGCGCTCTCTCTCGTGGTCGCTCTAGCGCTCTCTCTTGCTTTCTCTCGCTCGCTCTCAAAAAAATTGATTTTCGTGATATTGTATATCATTTGCGGGCATCAGGGAGCCACTATTAATATGCGGGAGACTCCTGGAAGTTCCGGGAGAGGTGGGATGTCTGTCTTAAGCTGTGATACATGTGCTTGAATATTAACATTACTCTGCCAGGTAACTGCGGCACTGTTCACGATTTTGAAAGCTAATAAAAGTAACATATTGAACATAGAGTACAACACAGGAAAAGGCCCTTCAACGCATGAGGCCTATGCTGATCATGATGACAAACTAAGCCAATTCCATCTGTCTGTACGTGGTCTATGTTCCTATATTCCAGGCACCTGTTTGCAGCAGAAGATTCATAAGGCAAATCTGGAGGTATAATCTGATTATTGATAATAATTTCCAGAGGCCCATCCACTGCATACAGTGAGTCTAGCACATCATTGAGTGAGGAACATCTGGCTACATTCCTAAAATACATTGTCCCACCCACTTGTGTCCTCTTTTTTTCCCGCTAGATTTGTGCTTGACGGCTTGAAATTAAATGGAAATTCAAACACATGCGTGTGTGCATGCGCACACAGACACACTCAGTGTTTATTCGTTATGTAATCAGAAGTTTCCCTTTTAAAGTCTAAATACAAATAAAGCAATATATTATTTTTCTCAAATAAGAGAAAATATGAAGATGCCGGAAATCAAACTTACACACACAAAATGCTAGAGGAACTCAGCAGCCCAGGCAACTTCTATGGAAAAGAATAAACAGTCGATGTTTTGGGCCAAGACCCTTCATCAGCACTCCTGGTCAGGTTTTGGCACAAAACGTTGACTGTTTACTCTTTTCCCTAGATGCTGCCTAGATGAAAGTTCTTGTGTTGAAGTGAGCTTAAATCATTAAAGTACTATTACACAGAAACAAGCCCTTTGGCCCAGTTCATGTACGCTGACTAAAGGTGCCCATTTAAGCTTGTCCCCTTAGTCTGTGCCTTCCAAGCCTTTATTATCCATATACTTATCCAAATGTTAGTTCAATGTTGTTATTGAAAGTGGTACCTCAACAACTTTCTCTGGCAATTTGTTCATTTACCCACTAACCTCTGCTTGAAGAAATTGCCCTTTAGATCACTTTTACATCTTTCTCCTCTTACCTAGTTTTTGGCTCCCTTTTCCTGGGGGTGGGCAGGATATACTGTGCATGTTCACTCTCAGTAGGACGATCATGTTTGTAAAAACAACTTTATAATGTCACCTCTCAGTCTCCTATGTTCCAAGGGGTAAAATCGTAGTGTACCCAACTCTCCCTGTAACTCAGGCTCTTGAAACCTCGCAACATTCTTGTATCTCCTCTTTGCACACTTTCTAACTCAGTGATAATTTCCTTTAAAAAAATGTATCTCCCCAATGGAGATGGAGAAGTGTGCTTTATTTTTTGTATATTTCATTCCCAAAGTTATCTGTAAATATCAGTCTTTGACTTTTGCAAGAACATAAGAATCAGATTCTGGTTTAATATCATTGGCATATGTTGTGAAATTTGTTGCTTTGCAACAACAGTACAATGCAAAAAGACAGGAAAAATAGTGAGGCAGTGCTCATAGGTTCATTGTCCATTCATTAATCTGATCAATGTTATGAAAGGTATAACAAGAAGATCAGAATCTCTTTTGCAATTAGTTTTAAAAAAATGATTCAGTCACCATATCATAATGAGATTTCTGTGCATGTCCTTTTCACACAAATGTTTCAATATGGGGATAAATGTTAAAGGCTGTTACATGGATTATATTTTCCAAGGTTTAGGCTCTTTTAATACATAGTTTTAGTTGTAGTCATTACTGATCTACATTGCTCTTCAATACTTTGGAGAGTTGATTTTAGTTGAGGAAATGTTATTTTGCTTTGGACTTTACTGTCAATGCAAAGTACTGAAAATTGAATTAATTTCTGGTTGCCTTATTACAGGAAGGATATGGAGGCTTTAGAGAGGTTTTCAAAATGCTGCCTAAATTTGAGGGTTTGTGCAGTAGCAAGAGATTGGACAAACTGGGGTTGTTCCTCAGGAACAGTAAAGACCAAGGAAAGACCTGAGAGAAATTTGTAAAGTTATAAGCAGCATAGAAGAGTAGACAGTCAGAAATTTTTCCAGGGTTGAAATGTCTAAATGTAGAGGACATGCTTTCAAAATACGATGGGTAAGTTCAGAGGATATGTGTGGAGCAATTGGCAATTTTTTTTACACACAGGTTTCTGGATACCAGGAATTATTCACCAGAAGTGATGGTGGAGCCCCGGATACAAAAGTTTCAAAGGTTTCACAGATACATTTAATGTCAGAGAAATGTATACGGTATATATCCTGAAATGCTTTTCCTTCGCAACCATCCACGAAAACAGAGGAGTGCCCCAAAGAATAAATGACAGTTAAATGTTAGAACCCCAAAGTATTCCCCAGCTCCCCTCCCTCCCTCATATAAGCGGCAGCAAGCAATGATCTCCCCTCCCCCACCAGCAAAAAAAGAGCTTTGGCACCCGCCACCGAGCGCTCAAGTGTGAGCAAAGCAACAGCAAAGACACAGACTTGCAGTACTCCAAAGACTACTTGTTCACCCGGTGCTTGACTTACCACAGGCTTCCTCTCTCTCTCTCATAAGGGAGAAAGAGTTATCTCTGTTTCACAGTGAGAGGGGAGACATAACAAACAACTTGCTGGTTTAAGATGTTAAAAGTCCGTTGCATCGCTTTGTTTCCAAGCCCTGTGCCCAAAGATCTTGGGTCTCTGGGCACACAGCCTTGGATCTTCCATCTCCCACAACACATTGATTTGCCTGGACATCGATCTTCGATCCGCCCGTCTCCAGAGCCACGAGATCTCAGCCCTCCAGGCGAGGTGAGCTCTTAGGCCAAGTCCTTAACGTGCCGAATAACGGCCAGTTGTGAAACCCCAAGAGCTTGTCCCATTCCTGCAAAGAACTGTAATCAGCATGTAACTCCAGGTCAGAGATTTCAAAAGAACCCTGAAAGGGAAAAATAGAGGTATTAAAGATGGAAATAGAGCTGTTTCCGAAGATGCAAGCAAAGGAGTTGCCATTAGGTGCCTTTAATTCTCCTAAACTTGAATGCGATAGAGGCATTCAAGAGATGTTTAGATAGATTTATGAATATTGCAGAGAATGGAGGGATAATGGCATTGTAGAAGCATGCGGGATTAGTTTAGATAGACACTTAACTACTAGTTTAATTAGTCTGGCAGAACATCATGGGTCTCAGGACCTGCCCTGTGCTCTACTATTCGAAGTCCTCTATTCTTCGTTCAAAGTATGGTAACATGTCAGAAAAATTGTGCTTTACTCTGTCTTTCCAGATTTTAAGCTTCTCTTTAGAAGCTGTGTTCTTGTCTGCCATTTTGGCATGTGCTTATGGGATTAAAGTGATCAAGTATGTTTGCCACGTGTGGAGACTTGGTGAGCCATTGTACATCCTGAGGGTGACCAAAGGACATTTCCTCAGAAGCAGAAAGGCTTTCAGTTCACAGCACAGTTCATATACTCAGTTTAGTGACTTACCATGAGGCAGCCACTGCACCTCAGCATGTACGGTTTGATGATGATGGGCAGCCCTATTTCTTCACACACAGCTACAGAATTAAAGACATTTGCTTCACGTGCAGTAATGAGGTCACTACTAATTGACTGGCGGCCATCTCTTGACAGCCCAAGCCTCTCTGAAAGAAGCAAAATGATGCCTCAGCGCAAGTTTCAACTTGTATCATTCTGGCCACTGCACCAGAGTATCTGCCTGTCACTGTGACAAAGCCATCAGTGCAAATTGCATCGCAGTTGTCCCACTAGGGTTCATGCTCTGTAATGTATTCATATGGAACTCAAGAACTATCAGCAAAGTAAACCTTCATAAAGATACCATTGTAGGCACGGTGTACATAAACAGTGTGAACCGCAGCATTTTTAATATCATTCAATGCATCAGACTGAATTGCAAATTAGCTTGATGCTTTTACTCCCACAATCAGCTTGGATTCAATCTCTTCTGCAATATCTGTGTGAGACAGTATCATTTGACAAAAGAATGCCGCTAATTTTCTGGGCAGCTGTGTCACCAAAGACTGAATAACAAGGATGTCAATCAGCACTTCAATCAGTCACATGTGACAGCTTTCAGAAGTGCTCTTGTTTCCAATTATCACTGCACTAATATGAAAACTCCTGGAAAAGAAAATAGCTGTAGAAATTATATTCCTTGACTCCAGTGCATACTTGAACAAAGCTTAGATACATATGGCAAATAAATATTAATATTACTCTGTATTAATATCTATAATATTAATATTATTAATATCTACAATGATTTACAACAGGATAGTCATCCCTGGGACTGCTGCAAAATTTTACACAAAGTGCCAGAAATGAGCACTTGCAAGTAATCCTACAGTTAAAGTAGCATCACTTCTCAGTTCCAGCCATTAATAAATATAAAACATGCTGGCAACTGGCCAAAGGTTTTCTATTGTTACCTACTGTCTACAAATTGGATTATTATCACAAAACCTGCCACTTTCTATGTGACAATTATCTGACAGCAATTCTTGTATCTTATTACCATGTATTTTTCTGAGCAGTGAGCAACCTAACAATGTGAACCTGGCATGAAATTTCAATTTGATTCTCAAGACATTGAATGGGTGCTGAATTAATTCTAAATGTTTATCAGCCTTCAGACACCTAATGCAATGATTTAAGTTGCGTCAAAAGACATTAGATTGAAATTTCCTGATTTTAAAACTAAACAGGGCAAGGGTTAACCTATCTAAGGATGAGTAGTGCATGTACTTGAGCTAAGGCACAGATATACAATATAAATAATTAAAATTTGTCCTATTTACCCACTTTGCCATCTTTACAAAAACAGCACCATTGCTATCACTTCCTAATTTGTTAATTCTTGTCATATTATTTATTACAAATGTTCAATTCGTTCCTATTAAGCTGCAGGGTAGTGTAGTGGGTAGAAACATATGCATAATTCACCGACGTTGAGTGTGGGTTCACGTTAAGAGTCTGGATTGGCGTGATGATGTCATGACATGAAGTTTTTTACAGCACTATATGGTCTGTGTTTGGTGGACATTAAAGGAGCTGTTATGGTTTCCCAAAGCCTCTGCCATTTTATTTATGAAAACCTACAAAGCTATGGATTTTTCTGGAAGATTTTAAAATAAAAACAACACATCACATTTTTCCTCTTTCAATCGCAATCTCACAATATAATCTTTACTATTTCTATGCAATTTAATTTTCTGTATGTTGCTGGAAATTTCAGGCTCTGTTATCCATTTCTAATCACCCCTAAATTGGGGAGGGTGGTACACAGAAAGCATATTATGAGCCTTGAATCCTTTATAGGGCTGGACTGAGTAAGGATGGCAATCTTTCTTTGAATGTTCGTAGGAGAACATTTTTCCTTTCCGAACTGGATACTAAAATAAACACTTAAATATCATTCTGGAATTTAATTCTTCCTCACATTTATTTCTTAAAACTTGTATCTCATTGGTTGAACTTCTCTATTACTTGATTTGGTCTGAGATGGCTTGTTATAGTCACACTTATTTTGTCTGCCAATAAGGTTGTTGGATATGTGACATTTCTGAGCTAGCGAGCACAGGGGCAAGTCCAACAGATAGTAGATGCTATCCGATGCCTTACTGCCGCAGTGTCAGGCTTATTGAAATGCCACTTATGTTTAATGAAATTGTGATAAATTAATTGTGCCTCTAGTACTTCCATTGGCCCAAAGCAGAGAGGATTGCCAGCTTTTCACAGTGAAAATCAGTTTGCTTGCTAGGAATCCTATGAAGTAGATTAACACAGCAGTTCAAGTTCAAGTTTAATTGTCATCCAACCGTCCATGAACACTAATTAATACAGCCAAATAAAACAGTGCTACTGCGGGGCCAAGGTGCAAAACAGAATACCAACAGCCATACACAGCACAAGACACATAAAGAACATGTAACTGCTCCCAATGGCAAGCATCTCAAATAGCCTCTGACAATCAAGTCCAGCTCCTGGCCTTCACACGTGGCTACTAAGTCTGGCTGAACCGTTTATACTGACAGGAGAAAGGGCAAAGGAAGGTTACTGATGCCTTAAAATCAGTCACTTCAGGCAGATGGAGTTTGGCAGCTCACCCAGAAGGAAAATTCTGATCTCAAACCTCCGCTGTCTTATGGCTATACCCACTCATGGAGAGGGCTTCAGGGGTAGACCCAAGGGAAAAATCTAGAGCTACAGTCCCTATGTTGAGCTCAATGCTAACTGGCAACTCCTGTGATGCCGCTGTTGCCAAACTGCATCGGTCTCCTCGATCCTTGGGATTCATCAGCTGCCTGCAGAGGGAGAATCTGCTACATGGACACAAGCTTGCACTCCAAATTGTACTGCTGTGGCTTGTGACCTTCCTTGCGTATCATGTAGACAGCATCCATGGTTGATCCTGCCTAATAGAGGACCTCTCTGACTTACAATGGAAAAGTAAATGAGAAAAATCTCTTATTCGTAGTGTCAGCTGTGTCTCTCTGGTAGGATTCTCAAACATAAATCGGTAGGTCTCGAGTTCAATTTTCAGCCCTGAAATCTAGACTTCAGATTGACAACAAAAATACACTATTTCTGTACTTGAAATCTTTACAGTTTTTGAAAGTGATTGAAAAGAAAATCTAATGCCTTGGTTAGTATGGTGCTATTTCGAAATGTCAAATCACATGTAGGCTACTGCCTGGTTAATTTAGAAATGATGATATGACTCGGAATTTGGAAGGTACAGTAGGTTGTTTGGGAGAAGGTTATGTAGCTTTGAACTTATATAAAAATAAAATGTCAATTTCATGACATTTCTGGTATGAATTATCTAATTAATCATACCATCCAATAATTTTCTTATCACTCTACAAAACTGAGAAGCTCCCAACTAGCATTTCCAAATTTATTTTGAGTATGATTGATGTTATTCTAAGTATTATAAACCCTCAAAATTTGTCAGAGATCTGTCATGAAATTTGAATATGATTATTATATATTCTAAAATCATGCAAAACTAAATTTCAGTTCAATGTATTTATCCTGTTTAACATAATAGCAAACCCTATGTTTTGATTAAAGGTGCAACTCCTACCTCATGGTTCAGTCAATAAAAGCCACAGGTAGAACAATTTTCTCATGAGTATTTGGGTTTGAAGAAGAATTTAAGTTTAAAGAATTCCCTAAAATGCAGAAGCCATAGCATGCCAACTATTTGATACATAGAATCAATTATGTAGTAACAAGAAATCACGGGGCAAAAAAAAGGTAATAAGACAAGTTGAACTAAATACAAATGGCCAAAGCCATGGGTCAGTGATGAGGTCCTGTGGTTTCATTATTTTTGAGTATTAAATGGTTAAATATTCAACATGACTTTGGACAATCCCACCTATGTTTCTGCTCTCCTCACCGCTCCAAAAACTGAAATCTCTTCTATATTTTGTCAACTCCCAATAAATCAAAATTATTCTTCATTATCCTCAGATGTTTAAAGCACATTAGATATTGTCTCCACATTCCTCCTGATAAATTCAACTTTTGCTATTTTCACCCTGTCCAACACTACCCACTCAAACACGAGGAAATCTGCAGATGCTGGAATTTCAAGCAACACACGTAAAAATTGCTGGTGAACGCAGCAGGCCAGGCAACATCTATAGGAAGAGGTACAGTCGATGTTTTGGGCTGAGACCCTTCGTCAGGACTAACTGAAAGAAGAGATAGTAAGAGATTTGAAAGTGGGGGGGAGAGGGAGATCCGAAATGATAGGAGAAGACAGGAAGGGGAGGGATGGAGTCAAGAGCTGGAAAGTCGATTGGCAAAAGGGAATATGAGAGGATCATGGGATGGGAGGCCTAGGGAGAAAGAAAGGGGGAGGGGGGAAGCTCAGAGGATGGACAAGGAGTATAGTGAGAAGGACAAAGGGAGAAAAAGGGGAGAGGAAAAACAATATATTAATAATAATAAATAAATAAATAATGCATGGCTTACGTAGGGGAGATGGGGCATTAACGGAAGTTAGAGAAGTCAATGTTCATGCCATCAGGTTGGAGGCTACCCAGATGGAATATAAGGTGTTGTTCCTCCAACCTGAGTGTGGCTTCATCTTGACAGTAGTGGAGGCTGTGGATAGACATGTCAGAATGGGAATGGGGTGTGGAATTAAAATGTGTGGCCACTGGGAGATCCTGCTTTCTCTGGCGGACAAAGCGTAGGTGTTCAGCGAGACGGTCTCCCAGCCTGCCTCGGATCTTGCCAATATAGAGAAGGCCACATTGGGAGCACCGGACGCTGTATATCACCCCAGCCGACTCACAGGTGAAGTGTCTCCTCACCTGGAAGGACTGTCTGGGGCCCTGAATAGTGGTGAGGGAGGAAGTGTAAGGGCATGTGTAGCACTTGTTCTGCTTACAAGGATAAGTACCGGGAGGGAGATCGGTGGAAAGGGATGGGGGGGACGAATGGACAAGGGAGTCACGTAGGGAGCAATCCCTGTGGAAAGTGGGTGGGGAGGAGGGAAAGATGTGCTTAGTGGTGGGATCCCATTGGAGGTGGCGGAAGTTACGGAGAATTATATGTTGGACCTGGAGGCTGGTGGGGTGGTAGGTGAGGACAAGGGGAACCCTATTCCTAGTGGGGTGGTGGGAGGATGGGGTGAGAGCAGATGTGTGTGAAATGGGAGAGATGTGTTTGAGAGCACAGTTGATGAGCTACACATGCCCATCCTCTGGGCTTCCCCTCTCCCCCTTTCTTTCTTCCTAGGCCTCCCGTCCCATGATTCTCTCATATCCCGTTTGCCAATCAACTTTCCAGCTCTTAGCTCCATCCCTCCATCTCCTGTTTTCTCCTATCATTTCGGATCTCCCCCTCACCCTTCCACTTTCAAATCTCTTACTATCCCTTCTTTCAGTTAGTCTTGACGAAGGGTGTCAGCCCGAAACGTCGACTGTACCTCTTCCTATAGATGCTGCCTGGCCTGCTGCATTCACTACCCACTCAATATGACTCCATTTCTCTATAATTTCTCCTTCCAGCTTAAAGTATATTCTGTAGTCCGAATTCTTTCTCCATTCCAGAGTTTTGATCAATTCTTCTAATTATTGTGTGAGTTTAATTAGAAGGAACGTTTGATGGTTATGTCTAAGGGTAAAATTTTAGGCCTGGTCTATATTGGGTCGTCAAAAAGAATAACAAGCAGAAATAATTGCTACTATTCATGCTATCCTATAGGCTTTTGTGGTCAAATAATTACATTTGTAGTACAGACTCCTTATAATGTGGGAGAATGAAAAACAGCAAGCTGTTCAGTACAAGATCACAAAAACAATAAATGATAACAACCAGTTTATCTGTTTTAGTGATCTTGAGAGATGTATTTTAGGCAGATAGATTTTGAGCAAAGTCCAATTTCATGGAAAATTTTCCATCTACCAACAGAATGTTTTAACTGTTGACAGCCTTGGCACCTTGTTCAGTCAATCACTCCCACAGTACTCCATAGTCAGCCTACGTATTGCTTCGCTGTGGTGGGAATCAAACTCACTCACAAGCTTCAGTCTTTAGGTGCTGTCAATTGAGCTGCGGCTAGCATACTTTAAAATGTGAGGCACATCAAGATTGAGAGACATTGCACCACACAAGCTTTGTGTCAGTTGTGGGAGGAGCAGGTGTGGTGGGCTGCGGTCTGTTTAATGGACAGGGAATTGGGGAATAGATCTGAATTCAGCAGCAGGGAGAAAACCAGGACCTAGCAGTCTGTAAGCACACCAGAGATTAAAATTTCATGATTTTCTGATTTGCTCTTTATATTTTGAAAATACAAGAATTACTATTTTGTACAAGTTTTTTTGTTTTAAATTTAAATTAGTTAATTTGTATTTGCATACCTATGGGATGCATGCATAAGGACAAAGTGCAAACACAAGAATAGATGCTAATTTTGGTGCTCTGGCTCCATTGGAAACTTCACAAGTTTGAAATTACGCCATTGTGTAAACTGTAGAGTCATAAAGCAAGGATACAGACCCTTCGGACCAACTGGTCTACACTGGGTGAATGTCTATCCAAGTGATTCCCATTTGCTCACATTCGGCACGTATCCCTCTAAACCAAGTGATCCCAGACTTTTTTATGCCATGGACCTCTACCATTATCCAAGGGGCCCATGGATCCCCGGTAGGGAACCCCTGATCTAAACCTAATGTTATCCATGTACAGTACCTATCCAATTGTCTTTAAATGTTGTTACTGACTGTGCCCCACTTAACCACTTACTCTGCAGGTTATTCCATTTACAGTGGCACTTTATTAGGTACAGGAGTTACCCACTGAGTATATTCCTGATATTCCTGTATGTTCATGGGCTTCTGCTGCTGTAGCCATTCCACTTGAAGTTTAGATGTATTTGTGCATCCCAAGGTATTCTTCTGCACACCATTTTTGTAACATGTGGTTATCTGAGATATTGTCACCTTCCTGTCAGGTTGAACCAGTCTGGCCATTCCTCTCTGATCTCTCTCATTAACAAGGTTTTCTCGCTCACTGGCTGTTGTTTGTTTTTCGCATCATTCTCTGTCAGCTTGTATACGTACTGAAAGAAATAAAGAAATGGTGGAAGTTATAGTAGATTCATTTGTGATAATTTGCCAAAATTCTCTGGACTCTGGACAGATCGCGGAGGATTGGAAGACGGTGACGGTCACACTCCTATGTAGGAAAGAGATGTTGGTATCTATAGGCCAGTTAGCTTACACCTGTAGTTGGGAAAATCTTTGAAACTATCATTAAGGAAGAAATAGTGAAACATCCATATAGAAGTGGCTCAATCAACCAAACATAGCATGGTTTCATAAAGGGCAGTCCCTCTTTGACATACTTACTGGAGTTTGAAGATATAATAAACATAGTGGGTTGAGGGGTACAGGTCAATGTTGAATACTTGGATCTCCAGAAGGCACTTAATAAGCTACTGCATTAAAGACTTTTTCATAAGGCGAAGATGCATGGAATTGGAGCCAATATATTTGCATGGATAGACGACTGGTTAACAAATAGAAGGCAGAGAGTTTGGATAAATGGATGTTTCTCTGGTTGGCAGTCTTTGTGAGCGATGCGCCACAGGGGTCGGGGCTTGGAAGAGGGGACCGAGTGCAGTGTATTTAAGTTTGCTGATGATACTAAACTGAGTGGGAAAGCAAGTTGTGCAGAGGATGTGGAGAGTCTGCAGAGGGATATAGATGGGTTAAGTGAGTTGGCAAGGGTCTGATAGATATAGTACAATGTTGGTAAATGTGAGGTCATCCACTTTGGAAAGAAAAAGGAGGTCAGATTATTATTTAAATTTTGAAAGATTGCAGTATGCTATTGTGCAAAAGAACTTGGGACTGCTTGTGCATGAACTACAAAAGTTTGGTTTGAATATGTAACAGTTGATCAAGAAGGCAAATGAAATGTTGACCTTGATTGTGGGAGGGATTGAATTTAAGAGCAGGGAGGCTATGCTTCAATTGATTGTTGTATAAAGATGCACAGAGTCAGGGCCAATATATTAGCATGAATAGAGAAATGGTTAACAAATAGAAGGCAGAGTTTGGATAAATGTGTGTTTCTCTGGTTGGCAGTCCCTTGTTAGTATGAAAAAGAGTGTGGGATGTCAAACTGTTCGGTAAATAATAGCTTTTGTTCATTGCATATCATGGTCTCTCTTTGGGTGCTTTGCAGTTGCTTGGTTGGTGGTGGGTGCTGACACTTTCTGCTGTAATGAGTGAGGGGGAGTGGAGGTTGATGCTTTGCTGCAGCTTGTACAGGGAGGAGGACTTTTTGGTTCAAATATTTTTGTCTTTTATTCTTTTGGGGTTCTTCTGTTTTTCATGGATTCTGCAAAGAGAAAAAAAAATGTCAGCTGGTATACTATATACATTTTCTGATAATAAATGGAATCGTTTGAACTGTGTAGAGTACTTATTGAGACCCCAGCTGGATGCTGTGTGTAGTTCTCATCTCCTGGCTTGAGGAAAGCTAAATTACTTTGGAGACAGTTCAGAGAAGTTTCACAAGACTGATTCCAGAGATGAGGGGGTTAATCTTTGAGGAGGGATTGAGACACCTGGGATTATACTCTCTGGAATTCAGACGAATAACAGGGGATCTTATAGAATCATATAAAATTATGAAACGGATAGATGAGATAGAGAAAGGAGAAAAGCTTCTACTCGTAACTGAGACCAGAATGAGGAATCATAACCTCAACATTAAGAGGAAATAAATTTAAGACCGAGGTGAGGGGAAATTGTTTTTCCCTGAGAGTAGTGAATATGGAATTCTGTACCCAAATATATTTAAGACACAGATTTTTTAATTGCAGGGGAATTGAGGGTTATAGGAAACAGGTAGATAGATGGAGCTGAGTCCACATCTAGATCTATCATGACCTTTTTGAATGGTGGACAAGCTAGATGGTTGACTCGCGCTCCTATTTTTTGTATTCTTATACCACTCTCTGTGCGAAAAAGAGTTTCCCCTCAAGTTTCTGTTAAATATTTCCCCTCTCACCTTAACTGTATTCCCTTTAGTTGTTGATTCCCAACCCTGGGGAAAAAAGGCAGTGTATTCACACAATCTATGCCCCTCATGATACTATACACCTCTATCAGAACACCCTCAGTCTCCTACACTGCAAGGAATATCTAAATTCTCCCTATAACTCAGTCCTTTGAGTCTTGACAACTTCTTTGTAAATGTTTTTCTGCGCTCTTTCAAACTTAGGAGCGTCCTTGCCACATTATATGTGTAATTATACATGCTTTTATTTGGTGATAAAACAACATGACATAGAGCGCTTGGAGTGCTTCAAAAATTGTTGTTGTCATTCCAACATTGATGGTGCATAATAGCCCCTTCCATAGAAGAGTACAACTTCACCCTTGGTGATCATTTAAAAGAAATCAAAGTGAAGAGCCAAGAACCTGACCCTTTTTTTTGTATTTCCTCTTGTTTTAAATGTACTTGCGATGAATGCCTTGCACTAATTAGACAGCAAAAGCAAACTTATATTATTGGAAACCAAGAAAATCAGTTAAGAAATTTCACCTCCTCATATTGTGACTGCCTGTTTTTGTGTTTGTGTTTACTGACTTCCATTGGCAAGCAGGTGTTATTGAAATTTCTTTCCTTGATCTTCTTGAAATCAGACTGACAGATTCGACCAATTCAAAATTTGATTTCTTGATTTACAGGACTCCTGGGTGTAAATTTTACCACGTATACATGGAATAAGATGGTTCATAGTCTACACTATTCACAGCCCCTGGAAATCTGCCCAAATAGTCAAAAATTCCATCCACTCCGGTCATTCTCACTTCTCCCCTCTCCCGTCAGCGGAAGGTGCAAAACTTGAAGCTCAAAAACTAACAGACTCACCAACAGCCCACTGGCCCTATCCCGTTGTTATCACTCTTAAATAAGTCTCTAATGAAGAGTGAACTTGTGAACTCTTGATTTCCCAGAATGCCTCGCCATGGCCCTTGGACTTCATCTAATCTACGTGCACTGCTATTTCTCTGTAACTGTTATACATACTGTTTTCTTTTTACTTAGTATAATTATGCATGGAGTGATATAACACACAGACAAAATCTTTTTACTATACTTTGGCATGTGGCAATAATAATCAAATAATATACTTTTACATCTTGAGCTGACCGTGAACCTTTTCACATCTTGGGTTAAAAAGCAGGAGGGGAGTGAGCTATGTATTCACTCTTAAATTGTCAAAGATTCCAGAGTTTTGCAGGTTTCTGCAACATGCATATATAGTTTTCCATAAGCTTAAGGTTCTATCAATCCTCCTGACAGGAGGTCATTATGCTTACAACCAAATAATAGTTCTTTGATCTATGCTTTACAATGCAAAAGACTTCTTAAGTAGATCATTATTCCAACTGCAGTGTAAGTGGTAACTTGCACCCTGTATCACTATTTTACTATCTTGTCACTCAGCTGTTGTACTGAAACAAAGCTACATCATATCAAAGCAGAGGGCATGTGTTTTAGTGTAGTTTAGTTGCAAAGAGATGTGTTTTTTAAAAATAAATTTTATTTTGTCTTGTAGCTACAGAAAATATCTTTAAGTTGAATTATATTTGCACTCACCTAATTAAATCAACCGACATTCAGAGGACAGAAACTATTGCTGATATTGATGAATTGTCTTGTGCTTACTTTTTACATTTTCTCTTTCAAATGAAATTACAATCCTTTTAAAATTAACCTATGTATAGGTTGTTCACTACCCCTGCGGCATACCTGTGTGCTTGGTCATTAATGCAAATATCTAATCAGCCAAACATGTGACAATACCTCAATGCATAAAGTGTCACGGTCCCTGCCGTTTATTCCTCATGTTCTCATAATTCCCTTTTCCCGTGTTCTCCCAGGGTTCCTGATTGTGGCACACCGGAATCTCATCTAACCTGCAGCATAAATACCCTGGCTTCCCATCCACTCATAGCCAGATCGTTGCTTCAGCCAGTGTGGTTGATCATGTTCTGGGCCGCTTAGAATTGTGTGTTGTAAGTTTTGTTTCCGCACTGTTCGCCTGTGTTGACCCTGTCTCTTGGCCGTTTAGAATTGTGTATTCTAAGTTTTGTTCCCACGCTGTTTGCCTGTGTTAACTCTGTGACCGCTTAGAATTGTGTAGTCTAAGTTTTGTTTCCGTGCTGTTGTTTGCTTGTGTTAATTCTGTCTCTCCGTGTTAATGATGAGGCACTGCATGCTGCCTGTCTTCCAGCTCATCCTTCTGCCTGCTGTTCTCCTCAAGCCACGCTCGCACCCTGGTCTGCGTCCCTGCTCTGCCTCATTCTGCCGCCCGCCTACACTCTTGGCTTGGTGGTTAAACGCCGCGCTCCCACCGCAGTGATCTGGGTTCGATCCCCAGTCAATCCTCGTTCCCCGGCCTTCCCTGCAACCATTAATAAACAATTTTGATTACTCTACCTCCGTGTCTGTGTCCTGCGTTTGGGTTCACCCGCTCGTCACAACATAAAGGCATGCAAACATGGTCAGGAGGTTCAGTTGTTGTTCAGACCAAATATCAGAATGAGTGAAGGAACGTGATCTAAGTGACTTCAACTGTGGAATGATTGTTGCTGCCAGAAGGGGTAGCCTGAGTATTTAAGAAACTACTGATCTCCTGGGATTTTCACAGATAATAGTCTCTAGAGCTTACAGAGGACAGTTTGAAAAACCAAAAACATCCAGTGAGTGGCAGTTCTGTGGTGAAAACACTTAGGTAACAAGAGATGTCAGAGGAGAATGGTCAGACTGGTTCAAGCTGACAGGAAGGAAACAGTGACTGAAATAACCACACCTTACAACAGTGTTGTGCAGGAAAGCATTTGTGAATGTACTATATATCAAACCTTGAAGTGGATGGGCTACAGCAGTAGAAAACTAAGAACATATAATTATTGGCCACTGTATTCGGTACAGTAGGTATCTAATAAAGTGGCCACTGAATGTATTACTCCATAAAGTTATTTTGGTACTTTGCTTATTAATAGAAAATTCATGCAAAGTTACATCCAGATAAAGGCATTCTCATCAAGAGGAATTTAGCTAGTACATTGCTAGTTTGTTAGATATGCTCATTCTGACTATGTTCCACTTTAATTATTAATAACTGTTTGTAATAGTAATTTAAATAACTTATAAACATCAATGCATACTTATCGTAGTTTCATCACATCAGGGTGTCTTACAAAAGGAATACTTTAATTTGCTTGGAAAAATAATGAATTTCAATGTATACTAACTATTCACTTCACTTGTGAATGAAATATTCAAATCCAAATGTCAATTTGCTTTTGCTTTTCACTACCTTTTATTGTGTGGCTGGCTATAACTGAAAGATTCCTTAGCAGATAATTATCTCTCATGAAGTGCTACCCGTTGGTTCAGCCCGGGGTATGTATCAACCAGTAGCTTACCACCTACTCACAGCGTGATACAGTAAGTTATGGATTAAAGCCTCAAACTACCATGGCAACCAATAGCCAGCCACTGAGGGAGGCCCTGTGCAGCAGTGAGTAGTCAGTGCTTTGTTCTGAAAGGGTGGTTATTGATTTGAATTAATGCCAGCTTTCACTCAACAGAATTAATACACAAAAAATTGTACTTTACATGTTTATCCAAACTTCTCTAATTTCGTAGACTGTCTGCTGGTAATGTTGTGAACTCAAACCTAAGAAAAATTCTGAGCACACTGCTATGATGAAATAAGTATCTTGGTGTGTTTACCAATAGAACAAGATATGTTGTATATCAGAAGTAAAAGTGGAAAATAGAGGAATTTACTTGGAGGCAGGGAGCATCATATGGAGAAATAATTGGAATTAACATTTCAGGTTCATGAACTAAGCAGCCTGACATGGAAGTCCTAGGTAGAGACTCTGTCACACAGGCTAAAACACAAAAACTAGATAGCTTAGCCGGCCATGAACAGAAAATTGAGTTTACAATCATGAAATGCGGCACAGCTGATAGTTGGTCTAAACATTGGTCCTTCCAATGATTCTATTTAAACATGGTAGGACCAGATTTCAGCTTTTATGGAGGACTTTCATGTTAGGCTCACAATACCACCAGAGGAAATGTGTTGTCAGTTATTGAAAGATATAAATGATGATGGCATTAGATGTTGTTATATAAGAGCTACACATAAATAAATCTGTGGGGCATTAGTAACCAATGACCACAGGTATTAATGCTTGGGTCTTAGCCATTAACTATCTATACCAATGATTTGGATGTAAGAACAAAGAATCATATATGCCCCATTTGATAATAATAAAACATGATGGGTCTGCAACAGTTAAGCAGTACACAAAGAGCCACAAAGGATATGGAAAGAATAATTGAGTGAGCTGGAAGTCGACATTTGAAGTATATATAACGTGGAAAAATGAGACATCATCTGTTTTGGAAGAAGGAAAAGCAAATTATTGTTACTCGAATGGAGTGAGATTACCAAATGCGTTGGTACTAAGACGGTAATACATAAAATGTTAACATACACATTCTGCAAATCATTAAAAATCTAATGGAATTTTGACCTTTATTGCACATAAGGAGTGTAGAAGTAGGGAGACTTCAATGCAGCATGGGTACTAGATACAGTTTTTGGTCTCCATGTTTAAGGAATTGTCTACTTATATTGGAAGCAATGCTGAGAAGTTTTTCAAGGTTGGTTCCTGGTATGAAAGGTTTGGCACTTATCAGGTTGATCAGACTGAGCCCATACTCATTGGCATTTCAAATAATAAAGATAAAGAGATAATGATAAGGATTAGTTTGATTTGTCACCTGTACCTCGAAACATACAGGAAAGTGCATCATTTGCATCCATTCAAATCAGCGAGGATTGTGCTGGGAGTAGACTGCATGTGTCTCCGCAGTTCCAGCACCAACAGCTTACTAACACTAGCCCATACATCTTTGGAATGTGGGAGGAAAGCAGAGGACACAAAGGAAACCCGCGTGATCACAGGGAGAAGGAGCAAACTCCTTACATAGAAGAGTGGGAATCAAACCCCAATTGGTGATTGCTGATGCTGTAAAGCTATTTCACCAACCGCCAAACGGTACCGTGCCACACCATAAGAGGAGATCTTATTGTACTATTGTATTAGAATCTAAGGGAGATTGAAAGGATTGATGCTGAGAGGACATTCCCCCTTCTGGTGTATCTAACACTAAGGGGAATGTTTTAGAATAAGAAGTAGGATGCTAATGAGAAAGTCTTATATTTACTGTGCTGAATTATATTGGGTGAATTGAAATAAAGTTCAGAAGTATCCATTTATGATTCCATAAAGACACTTGCAAGAACATATTGATGACGAATTTATTGCAGAAATTAATATAGAGCCACTTGCTAACAGCGACAGCTAATGGTGATTTAAATCACCATGTTGCACATTCATCAGGTCAAGAATTAACTACAACACACAATTAAAAAGGTGTATGCAAAATCTAGTAAACAAAAAAAACTAAGCCTGCACTTTCTTTATATAGTGGTATTTTTTTTCATAGTGAGGAAAAAATATAAAAATAATTTAAAAATACAGTGGGGAAAAAGTATTGAGTGAATGAAGGCTGGTGGCACAGTGGTCAATCTTCACGAATGGACTGAGTTCGAACGGCCACTCTCCTCCGTGCTGGCAGAAGCATGTTACTGAAATTCTGAGATTTATGTGGTTATTCAGCTGTAGCATATCTTGCTCTGTGTTAATTTTCTGTGCTTTCTTCCTTGTTGTCGATTGGCAGATTGGGGTTCAGGGTGGGCGATGTGTTGGTTTTTGTCTGTGGGAGAGGGAGTTAAGGGGGTTTGATACTTTTGTCATTGTTCTTTTTTGTGAGAGAGGGCATTGGAGGTTTGATGTTATTGTCACTTTTTTTGTGAAGGAGAGGTTTGAGGATTTGCGGTTTTCGATGTTCTACCTGCCATCTTCCATGTGGGCAATCTGTTGCTTTTTGTGTGAGGGAGGATTTGGGGAGTTTGGGGTTTGCTAGTTTTGTTTCTTTTTTCCTTTTCATGCAGATGATGTCTTTTTTTTCAATGGCTCCTGTGTTTTTTTCTGTATTTCACAATCTGGAGAAAACGATTATCAGAGTTATATTGTAAACTGAACCTTTGACAATAAGATGAACCTCTGAAGTATGTGGTAAATTTGTATGTAAATGAGCCACATAAGCAAATAAGCTAACAATTTCATCATGGAAGTGAGGTTAACACGTGTGGCAGTTGTTAATAGTTTGTAATAAAACGTTCATAAATGTTCCAATATTTGAATTGTCTCTGAGAAATTATAACAGATGTCTCCAAGAAAAATGGGTTCACAGACCACCCCCAAATACAGTTAACAATAACCAGGGTTTAGTCTTTAGCATGCAGTGCCTTGGTTAATCTGAGCTACAGCAGCTATCATCTGGAGAAGAAGAAACTACTCTGCAATTTTTATGGCTAGTTGCTCATCAATGAATCCTGCTGAAAGGTATACATGTACTGATACTGGATATGAGCAGAACCTCAACTAGGGTGATTCATTACAAATATTGATCTGACAGACCAAATGGTTTGTTCTGTGCCAACAAATTCTATTGCAATCTCTGTCTCTCCTCACCATTCCTACCCCCAGCTTGATTGTATAGAGAATGCTACTCCTCACTTAAGCCTATTTATTTAGGACTGCCGTTTCATGCTGCCATCTATATAAATGCACAGCAGCAGAAGTCAGCACTCAACAAAAATTGGGTTATGAAATCAATTAAAATAAAGGCAACATGATGTATAACTGGAAAAGGTACTGAAAAGTTAAAGCTAAGAATCCATTAATCTCTTTCCACCTATGGCTTTAGGATTCCTGCATGGTTTGCTCTAGTTTTCAAGAAAGCAATTCCAAATCTATTGAAAACTAGTGTTTAAAGATTCCTGCAACAGCAGAATCTCTTGTGTTTATGAGCTATTTATTTTGCATTTTAAACATTTTTATGGTTTCCATGTTCGTGTGTAATTCATATCTGAACTAAAGGGAAGATAACAGAAAGACACAGTTGGGACTTCAGCATCTACAAAGAAGAATGCTTTTAAAGTCTCTACATTTCTATTTTTCAGATCTCAGGACTGGAAGGAAAAATGAGCCTTTTAATAGGACTAACTAAAATTAAGAGGAATTCTGATTTTTGTTATTGGATATTAATTGATTTATGTGGGTTTATTTTAATTTTCTAAAAACTTCCTAAGAAACACAATGCTGCAGAATGCCTGACAAGTGAAATATTATTTCAATATGTCAATGAACAAGCTCAGAAAATGTTGTACAAAGATAATTTTGAAGACTGTGGAGAAGAAAAGAAAGAAACTATAAAGGTGACAGCAGTGAATTTAGTGGTAGATGAGAGATGAAACAGGAAGAGGCATGTTGCTGTGAGGTGTAATATTCAGAGAGTAGGTTTGTTTAACATTCTCTTACCAGATCCAACAAACCTAAAGTAGTTTCTATAAATTACTTTGGGATTGCAGGGTGTATACAGTCAAGAAATTGAATTTGCCCATCTGAGCAGGATGTATGTTTTCCCATTTCAGTGACAAGAGTTGATGATAGTGTTTTCCACAACACTCACTGTGGTTCTTTTACCTCAAACTCGAGGCTTCTACTTTTGACCCAAAACAGAGAATTGAGCACAACAGCCCAGTTTGATACTCCACTATTCTGCCAGTGACCCTGTCCTTTGGATGAAGTGTTAAATTAAGGTCCAATCTCCTCTTCAGCTGAATCTAAAAACATTCCATTGTGCTATTTTAAGAAGATGAGAAAAAATAGCTACAATTCACTTTTCAACACTTTTCCCCTTCCTTATTTTAAAGAGTGAAGTCTTTGCTCATGTTTACATTGAAAACAAAAAGAACAGTTGATTGTTGTGCTTTCTGCAACACGAGAGTGACCATAGCTGGGAAGTTCTCACTGTTTGTAATGTACTTTGAGATATTCAGAAATAATTTTTAAAGCTATCATTTTCTCTTTCCTTGTTTCTTGTTTGATTTGCTCTACTCGTGGCCTAACATAATCCTAAAATTAACTACTTGAATATGAATCTTAATATTCTAATGCCATGGTTAAAATTAAGTACCATTTCTGATTTATGTATTTTTACTTATGCTTCTAAAAATTAATTTTTATGCACGTTCAGCATTAAAAAGCTTTAATTATCTTGGCTTTCTTCAAAATGTCTTCCTCTAATTCTGCAAATCAATGTTGTAGCACTTCTCTGAATATGTCCTACAGAGTGAATATTCCCAACAGATTAAACTGCAGTGTAATCAGAATCTTGGAGCTTCAGCATTAAGAATTTGATGACACTCAACCAGCTCCGATAGCTGAGTCACATCAACTACATATCAAATGTCAAATCCTGAAAGCAAGCTCTGTACTCAAAACCCCAAAACAACAGGTGATTCACAAGGAAAATTGTTCTCAGGATATTTAAAAGGCAATGTTCTGTCCAATTCATGGGAATTCTAGGCCACTCAAACTGATGAAGGAACGCTAGGGAAAGAATGGAGCACATGGAGACTAAGCATAAAATATTGTCGAAGAAGCTCACAACTTACAGAGTGAAATATCCAGCTCCCCTGTCAAATACTATTTGTCCCATCTTTAGGAAAGTTGACGTAACCTGCTTAGGATTCTTAAGACACCTCACAGCCCAGGAACGGAGGAGAAAGAAAGCATTGTCAACTATGATGAACTGCCTAAGAGAGCACAGTTGGGAGGTTTGATTGTTCTGTTGTCCAGTTACCACAAGCAAAAAGAATGTCTCTGCAAAGATGTGGCAGGATCTTATGTTGATTGACAGAATTGAACCAGCATTAAAAAAAGATATTTCAAGCATGATGTCATTAAAATGACTTTCTGTCTTCTATAAGGTGATTTTTATGGTTTTCTAAACACTTACTGCTATAGGCTGGACTTGCAGAGCTATTCGGGGTGGCTGTAAGTTCTAAATTCGAATGTGAGACAAGGTGCAACATAGCGGTTAGTAGATAGAAGCAGACCTCTCCTGCTTTCCATTGGTTCATGTGTCACTGTGTGAACACTCTCAGTAGTCCTCTCAGAAAGTACCAAACTGAGGTCTTCCAGATGCTGGATACAGCTAACAAAAGAGGCTGTCGGTAGAGATTCAAGTCCGTAGATTATTGAGTTGTATCTTGTGGCCCATATTTGCTTGAGTCCACCTGGTAACTTCCTACTTTGGAGGTCTTCCATTTAGAAATAGTTCTGCAGTTTCCCTATTTTACTGCAAAGTTACATACTCATAACATTCCATCAGTGACCAGAATACTTCAGTAACAACTGACCTAAAAACTTCCTATTTAATGTTTACTGAGTAAATACAAGTCTACAGCTGATTGTTTTTTTTATGATGTTCAAAGGAATTAAAGGAATGGAAATTGGCAGCAAGTAAATTGAAGCAAAGATGAGACATGAGTTAAGAAATTACATGTTGCATATCTGCTTGTACTATTGATCCACAGCCCTCTGTGATTTCCTTTAAACCCTTTTCTGTTGCGGTTTCTACTTTCCTTATTGATTGATTGTCTGATTAAGATACAAAGCAGAACAGGCGCTTCAGACCCTTTGAGCCACACTGCCCATCAATCTCCTGATTTAATCTTAGCTTAATACAATGACCTACCAACTGGTACATTTTTGGACTGTGGGAGGAAACCAGAGCACTCGGAGGAAACCTGTGCGGCCACAGGGAGAATGTATAAACTACGTACAGGCAGTGGCAGGAATTGAACCCAGGTCGCCAGTACTGTAAAGCGTTGTGCAAACCACTACACTACTGTGCTGTCACTACTAAATAGACTTTTGTTCTAATAAGTAGCAGTGGACAAAACGGTGACACCTCTGGTAGAACTGCTGCCTCGGCTCCAATGACCTATGTTGAATGCACATTCTTTATGCTTTCTATGTAGATTTTCCTGTGACTATGTGTAGGTTTCCTCCATTGCAGACGTGGGGGTTGAATGGTTGGTTCATTGGACATGATACTGTGTGCCTAGTGTGTAGTAGAGTGTTAGAATCTGGGAGGGAAGTTGATGGGAATGTAGGATGATATGATGCACTAAAGTTAATGGAAGGACATGATTGCTCTGTGTGCTGGAATAATCTCAGTGTCTCATCGTAAAGAGATTTAGAATATGGAAACATAGGCAGCTGAGAACCCACTTGGGCTTATCTCTACCTCTTTGGCATTCTCTTCACTTGCTCTGTTTTAAGGGTGTACCCTACAATACTCAGGGAATATGGATCACCGTTATGTACATCGAGAATTTTTCTGAAGACAGGATTCGTTCCTGGAAGAGACCACCAGCCAGAAGATCCAAATTACCATTGAGTAAATTTACCTTTTGAAGTGTTCCCTTTTCAACCGTGATGGCATATTGGGAGTGTAAAAGTGCTGAATTACCCTGTTTTATTTTGTGCCTTCCAAGCCACACATCATTCTGACTTGCAAACACATTACCTTTTCTTCACTGTGCTGGATCTAAAACCTAGAAATCTCTCCTTGATAGCACTGTGGGTATACCTTTTCCTCAGAGGCTGCAGAAGTTCAAAAAGTGGGTTACCATTACAGGTAATATGGATAGGTAAAATGCTGGCTCTGCCTGTGAAGGCCGGATCTCCTGAATGAATTCAAAGTAATATCTACAGTGCCTAAAAAAGTATTCACTACCCTCCCCTGAAAGTTTTCATGCTTTATTGTTTTACAACATTGAATCACAGTGGATTCGGGACTTCCGGGTCATCAAGGGAATGGCGGCGTAAGGAAAAGGTCTCTCGACAAAAAAGAAAGTAAACTGCCCCAAAATCGAATTTAGACAAACATTTAATATTGCATAACTATATTAATAAAAGGGGCAAGGATGATGTCTAAGAACAAGATTAAAAAGTCCGCTCCGAAGGCTGATAAACATAAAGAGACGCAGCAAGGCGACAGGCCTAGCTCCCCCATGGCAAGCCAGGACGGAGATAATGAGGGGGAATCGGTGACTCTGTCTTTGATTCTCGGAGAGATTTGCGAGTTCCGACAAGATAACAGCAAACAGCTGGAAGATATTAAAGGAAAAATAGTAAAAACTAACTCGCGGATAGATGAAGCCAAAGCGAGGATTGTTGGAATTGAAGAGAAGCTACAAAACGCCGAGGAAGTGATAGCAGAAATGCTGAAGCTGCAAGACCAGCTCCAGTGGAAACTAATAGATCAAGAAGGCCGCTCAAGAAGGGAAAATGTGAGGATTTACGGAGTTCCCGAAGGAACCGAAGGTAAACCCGGATTGATGATTCCCTTCGTGGAGAAGCTGCTTAGTGAGAACCTTGATATACTGGCCGCAAAAGACCTACAGATAGAAAGACCTCACCGCGCGTTGGCACCAGAGCCTCCGGCAGGCGCCCAGCCCAGATCGATTCTGGTCAGATTTCTCAGTTACAGAATGAAGGAAGAGGTGCTTAAAAGGGCATGGCAAAAGAAAGGTTTCATGTGGAGCAACTGTAAAATCAGTTTAGACCACGACTACGCACCGGGGATTCTTGCCAGATGGAAGGAATATACGGAAACATGGAGAGTCCTGAAGGAAAACAACATCAGATTCCAGACCCTGTATCCAGCTCGGCTGAGAGTCTTTTACGACGAAGGGACAGAAACTTACGCTACGGTGGAGGAGGCAACGTTGGACCTGGCGGACCGGGGACTGCCTATTAAAGTTATCACCCAACTGGAGTCGCTACTGGAGAGGATTCGGCAGAAGTTGCGGCAGTTAGTGGGGCGAGGACGCTCCACTCGAACCAGAGTGTCAAACTACAAGGAAAAGCTGCAAATATTCAGACGCGAATGTACAGAGAATACAGATTAATTAAGAGAAATGACTGAAAAGAGTAAATCGGACTTAAAGGTAAAATGAAAACTGGTAACTGAAAATAAACTAGGCGGAATAACTTGAATGATAGCAATTTGGTTGAGACATAAATAGGAGAAAATTCTCTATGATTATTCAGACTGCTGAGGGCCCTCTAACACAGGGTGAAGATAGAGGTTATCCCTCTGAACTGAGGCGGGTTGGTGCTCAGGCCTCACTGTGGGAAGTCGGGAAAAATTTTCAAATGTTACACGTTCAAAAATGTCTAGGGTGTGGTTATATGTCTTGGTTTACTGTTGAGAAGGGATTGCTTACTGTTTGGTTAGAAAAGGAGAGTTTTTTTTTCTACTAGAGAAAAATGCAAACTGAATTGGTAAAAATAATTTCCTATAATGTTAATGGGGTTTTGAATCCAATTAAAAGAAATAAGATTATGTCTAAATTGAAAAAAGAGAGGGCACAAATAGCTTTCCTCCAGGAAACACATATGAGCCAATCTGAACATGGAAAATTAAAAAGAATGGGCTTTAAGCATGTATTTTATTCATCATATAAATTGAGTCACAAAAGAGGGGTAGCTACTTTAATATCAAGTACTCTTAATTATGAACATATTTCAGAGACTAAAGACAAAGAAGGACGGTTTGTAAAAATCACAGGAAGAATAGAAGGTACAGAAATAACATTGCTGAATGTTTATGCGCCTCCAGGTTGTGAATGGTCATTTTATAGACACATTTTTGACCTGATGGTCAGTTCTCAAGGGGTAGTAATTTGTGGAGGGGATTTTAATATTAGATTAAATCCTGTATTAGATTCTTCAAGAATAGTCACTCAGAATAAACCTCTGACTTGGAAAATGAATTCATTGATGGAGGAGTTGGGAATTATAGATGTCTGGAGGGAATTACACCCTACTAGTAAAGATTATACACATTACTATTTCCCTCATTCAGCCTATTCAAGGATAGACTATTTCTTTATCTTTAATACAGATAGACTCAGGATAAAAAACTGTAATATTGCAACAATTGATCTGTCGGATCATAGCCCAGTCTCATATGTCTCTAATCCTGGAAAGGAAAATGAGGAAAACACTATGGAGGCTAAACTCACATACTCAATAACCCGAAAGTAATGGAGAGATTAAGGGGAGAAATCAAAGAATATCTAGACCTTAATGACACGGGAGAAACATCACCAGTGATCTTATGGGATACATTGAAAGCTGTACTGAGAGGGAAAATTATTTCCATTACCACTCACATGAAAAAAATCAATGCACAAAAATTAGCAGACCTTCAAGGAAAATTAAAACAACTTCAAGTTGTAGATAGCAACAAAAGTAATTCAAATCGAAAACAGGAAATTAGGAAATTGCAAAGTGAAATTGACGATATTTATACGTTGGAAACTCAAAGAAATTTTCTTTACCTGAGACAAAAGAATTATGAAGTAGGAGGTAAATCAGCTAGATTATTAGCATATAAATTACGAAAACAACAAGCAGACAATACAATTCATAAAATAAAGAATCCAAAGACAAAGCTTGTGGAGAGTACAATAGGGAAAATTCAAGAGAGTTTTGAAACATATTATCGAGAGCTGTACTCCCAACCCCGGGCCCCCAATGAGCCCTATATAGACAGTGTATTGAATTTTTTAAATCTACCTAAACTTACAGATTTACAAAATGAAAGTTTATTAGAACCAGTAACAGTCAAAGAACTGAATGTGGCCATCTCTAAGTTAAAGGCTGGAAAGTCCCCGGGTTCTGATGGGTTTACCTCAGAGTGGTACAAGTCCCTGAAGACATAGTTAGCCCCATTACTACTTAACACCTTTAATTGGATCTTGCAGAGAGGAGAAACTCCACCTTCCTGGAGAGAAGCGATTATTTCAGTTATTCCTAAAGAGGGTAAAGATAAACTAGAATGTGGCAATTATCGGCCAATTAGTGTTCTTAATTTAGATTACAAACTATTTACATCTATATTAGCGCGCAGATTGGAAAAGCTTTTACCTGGCCTAATCCACTTAGACCAGACTGGATTTATTCAACAAAGACAAACACAGGACAACATAAGGAGAACTCTGCACGTATTAGAACAGGTTAATAAGAACGAGACAGAGACAATGGTAGTAGGATTGGACGCTGAGAAAGCTTTTGATTCGGTTAGTTGGGCATTCCTATACAGAGTGTTAGGAAGATTCGGCTTTCAAGAAAAGTTTATTAAAGTAATTCAGACTCTATATGACAGTCCTACAGCCCGAATTAAGATAAATGGGGACCTCTATGACTCCTTCATCTTAGAGAGAGGCACTAGACAGGGATGCCCAATTTCTCCTCTCCTTTTTGCGCTATATATTGAACCGCTTGCCCAACTAATAAGACAGAGCGAAATCATAAAAGGTATCAAGGTGGCAGGGATTGAACAGAAAGTGGCGTTATTCGCAGATGATGTTTTGGTCTATCTGAGTGAACCAGAAAAATCATTTATAGGATTGTTTACACTGTTGGATGACTTTGGGAAAATTTCAGGTTATAAAATAAATGTAAAGAAAACGCAGGTTATGTCCCTAAATTATACACCATCCAAAAAATTGCAGGATACATACGATTTTAAGTGGGAAGCTAAATCATTAAAATATTTAGGAATAACCCTGCCGAAGGATCTTTCAACACTGTCACAGGTAAGTTATGGGCCATTAATCTCAGAGATAAAAGCAGATATGCATAGATGGAATCTTATCCCCTTTTTAAGTTTAAATTCAAGGATAAATACTATAAAAATGAATATTCTTCCTCGGTTATTGTATCTTTTCCGTACTTTACCGGTGGAGGTGGATGATAATCAATTCAGGGAATGGGACAAATGGATTTCCCGCTTCATTTGGCAAGGAAAGAAACCTAGAATTCGATATAACACCTTACAGTTAGGGAAGGAAGCAGGAGGTATGGTTCTTCCTTGCCTGAGAAATTATTTTTATGCCTCACAGATAACCCCTCTGTTATATTGGTGTTATAGGGAATATAAGGCTAGATGGAAGGAAATAGAATTTGGATTAGTTGACAGTTTTCCTCTTCAGGCCTCAATAGCTGACAAAGGATTGATGGCCCAGTTGGAAAAATTTAAAAACAGTTGGATAAATCTTACATTAAAAGTATGGCAGAAGGTGGTTAATTCATGTGGAATTAATAACATGTTAAAACTCTTTAGATGGTGTGCATATGATACCGAATTCCTTCCCAACAGAGGTGATAAAAGATTTGAGCTATGGATAAAGAAAGGTCTTACAACCTACCTCTCATTTATAGATAAAAGAGTATTACAAAGTTTCCAAATCCTGCAGGACAAACATGGCCTAGAACAAAATGACTTTTTTAGGTACCTTCAAGTACGAAACTATGTTAACCAGAGTTGTAGATATACAGACCTATCAACAGTAGAATTAGAATTTTTCAAGATTCTGAATTCGGCTTGCAGTTCAATACCTAGTAAATCAGTTTCTTGAGTATATAATGCACTCTCCCATGCTAAAAATGTAAATACACTGTATATTAAAGAGAAGTGGGAGAAAGAAGCGGGGTTGGTACTTTCAGAGGAGGCTTGGGGGAAAATCTGCAGCTTTCAATGGTCCTCGACTAATTCTTTGACTTGGAGAGAACATTGTTGGAAAAACATTATAAGATACTTCAAGACCCCATATCAGGAAAAATATAAAGATACAAACGTGACGTGTTGGAGAAGGTGCGGCTCCAAGGAGGCAAATCATTTTCATATTTTCTGGGATTGCCCTAAATTGAGTCTATATTGGGAAGGTATTCATAGAACATTAGTTAAGGTACTTAGGTCCCAGATACCTCTGAACTTTGAGACGCTCTATTTGGGGCATGTATTGTTTCTTGAACAGAAGGAAGATATAAAGTTGCTGCAGGCCCTCTTAGCGGCGAGTAAGAAATTAATCACTAGAAAGTGGCTAAATCCAATACCACCTACATTAGAAGATTGGCACGAAATTATCTTGGAAATATTTAAAATGGAAAAGTTGACTTATTCCCTGAGAATTCAAAAAGAAAAATTTTATCAAATCTGGAATAAATGGATTGAATATATAACCCCAATGCGAGCAGACTTTAGATGACTCTCCTAATGATTTATACTGCTCTTCTCATCAACACAGTAATATTGCTAACGTAAGCACCCCTAGTCTAAATGTCTTTTTTTGTTTGTTTTCTTTTGGAAAACAGAGAATTAACACAAGTAAAGGGAAAGATTTGGGAAAGGGATAAAAAATGAAAATATTAAGTAAATAAGTACATAGGGGTTGGATAATTATGTCTGTGGGCAGGAGCAAGCATGAACAAATTAGGATATAAACACCTGCAATGGTTGTTACATCGGCTTATATACAACATTTTGGACCAGTGGAAATGGTCCAGAAGAGTTATATGGAAACTATTATTACCATTTTTCTTAACAACTAATACCATTACTTAGCCTAATAGATTAGAATTACCACAGTTCATAATTATCTATTTAAGTGTCTAATTTCCTTTTATATCATCTCAATGTGTACTTAAGAATGTATAAATATAGTTTTATACATATAAAAAAATGGAAAAGGCTATATGTGTGAAAAAAGTACATGATATTTGTGAATTCCTTATCCAAATAAAAATAAAATTTAAAAAAAATGAATCACAGTGGATTCAATTTGGCTTTTTTGACACTGATCAACAGAAGAGACTTTTTCGTGTTAAAGTGAAACCGATCTCTACAAAGTGATCTGAATTAATTACAAATACAACACACAAAATAATTGATTGCATAAGTATTCACCCCACCCCCTTAATATGACACACCAAATCATCACTAGTATAGCCAAATGGTTTTAGAAGCCACATAATTAGTTAAATGGAGATTTGTTTCTAGAAACTTATGTGCAGTGAAGCTGTTTTAATTGATTGCAGTAAAAATACACCTGTATCTGGAAGGTACTGGTGAGTCAGTATCCTGGCAAGTACTCACCATGAAGACAAAAGAACACTCCAAGCAACTCCGCGAAAAGGTTATTGAGAAGCACAAGTCAGGAGATGGATGCAAGAAAAGTCCCAAATCGCTGCCTATCTCTTGGAATTCATTTAAGTCAATCATTATGAATGGAAAGAATATGGCACAGCTATAAATCTGCATAGAGCAGGCCATCCTCAAAAACTGAATGATGGTGAAAGAAGGGGACTTAGTGAGGGAGGTCACCAAGAGACCTATGACAACTCTGGAAGAGCTACAAGCTTCAGTGGCTAGATGGGAGAGAATGCACATACAATAACTGTTGCCCAGGTGCTTCACCAGTTGCAGGTTTATGGGAGAGTGGCAAAGAGAAAGCCACTGTTGAAAAAAAAAACTCACATGAAATCACACCCAGAGCTTGCCAGGAGGAATGTGGGAGACTCTGAAGTCAGCTGGAAGAAGGTTCTAAGGCCTGATGAAACAAAAATTGTTTGGCCATCAGACTTAAATGCTGTGTTTGGCATAAGCCAAGCACTGCACATCATCAAAAACACACCACCCCTACAGCGAAGCATGTTGGTGGCTGAATCTTGCTGTGGGGATGCTTCAATGCAGCAGGCCCTCTAAGGCTTGTGAAGGTAGAGGATAAAAGTAATGCAACAAAACACAGAGAAATCCTGCAGGAAAACCTGATCCCATTTGTAAGAGAGCTTTGGGAGAAGATTTGTTTTCCAGCAAGACAGTGATCCCAATCATAAAGCCAAAGCTACAGAGGAATGGCTTAAAAATAACAAAGTTAATGTCCTGGAATTGCCAAGTCAGAGTCCAGACCTCAATCCAATTGAGAATTTGTGGCTGGACTTGAAAAGGGCTGTTCACTCACAATCTCCAAGCAACCTGACAGAGCTTTAACTATTTTGTAAAGAAGAATGGGGAAAAATTGCAGTGTCCAGGTCTGGAAAGCTGATATGGACCTATCCACAGCGTCTCAAGGTTGTAATCGCTGCCAAAGTGCATCTACTAAATACTGACTGGAAGGGGGTGAATACTTAAGCAATCTATTATTGTGTATTTTATATTTGTAATTAATTTAGATCACTTTGTGGAGCTCTATTTTCATTTTGACACGAGTCTTTTTCGGTCGATCAGTGTCAGAAAAAAGCCAAATTAAATCCGCTGTGGTTCAGTTTGTAAAGCATAAAACAGAAAAACTTTCGGGGGGAGGGTGAATACTTTCTATAGACACTTGTATTTTTACCAAGGTTAACTGCGGGAATATGTTTTATTTGTTAATGATACAGCACAGAGTAGGCCTTTCTGGCCCTTGAAGCCTTGTTGTCCCAGCAACCCTCAACAATGTGATTAACCCTAACCTAATCATGGGACAATTTACAATGACCAATTAACCTATCGGTACAACCTTCGACTGTGGGAAGGATCTGAAGTAAAATCCACGCATTCCATGCTAACCATGGCTAACCTGGTTTCTGCTGTTTTAATAGTAGTTTAATGAAATATAATTTGTTGTTGTTTGGATAGTGGGGATGTCTAAACTTTAGGGGATTTGTGCCAAATATTTTGAATATTTATTAAGAGTAAACAAGGATGAATTTCTGCCCTGATCTCGCAGTTAATGCTTGCCAATGGCATATGGTAGTTTCTTATTAGAAATTAAGTGATCAACTGCAGTTTCCATCTTTGACTAAAATACTCTGTGAAGGATACACAGATTCTCATAAAATGCTTGTTCACTGTGCACAATGAGCCTTCATGCCTTCACATTCAACAGTTCTTTTCATCTTGCTCTTTTCGGTTTGTACTTTATTCATGCATTCTAACCTTGAATAGCTCGTGGAATTGTACAGGATTTAGTGAAATCTTTTTCTCCCATGCTTGGCAATTGACAATTATCTCAACTATTGTTATTAATCAATATAATATTACAAAACATAATTCTAAAAGAAATTTGCGGTATCATTTTATCTCTTCTCAGATGTTCCCTAACTATTGAAGAAGTGAATAAAGGAATATAGAATATGTGGTGATATTTAATTGTTAAAACTGAAATTAAATTATTTATTAATGTTGATTATATGACTGATGTCTTGCAGTTACATTGAGATTTTGAAAAATCATTGTAGATAGATTAGCAACCTTGAAATTTTATCAACAATTATGCTCAATTCAATGTTTTCCTTTCCAATTTCATCTGCTGGCAAAAATGGATTTTAATCACAATAATCATAGCAAAGAAAGTCCAGCAGCATCTCTACTTTCTGCGAAGGCTGAGAAAAGTCCATCTCCTACCCGCCCCCCCCACCCCCCACCGGGTTGTATTGAGAGCATCCTGAGCAGCTGCTTCACTGCCTGGTTCAGAAATTGCACCATCTTGGATCGCAAGACCCTGCAGCAGATAGTGAGGTCAGTTGAGAAGATCATAGGGGTCTCTCTTCCCACTATTGCAGACAATTACACCACACACTGCATCCATAAAGCAAACAGCATTACGAAGGACCCCATGCACCCCTCATACAAATTCTTCTCCCTCCTGCCATCTGGCAAAAGGCACCGAAGCATTCGAGCTCTCACGACCAGACTATGTAACAGTTTCTTCCCCCAAGTCATCAGACTCCTCAGTACCCAGAGCCTGGACTGACACCAACCTACTGCCCTCTACTGTGCCTATCGTTTTGTTTACTATTTATTGTAATGCCTGCACTGTTTTGTGCACTTTATACAGTCCTGGATAGGTCTGTAGTCTAATGTAGTTTTTGTGTTGTTTTACGTAGTTCAGTGTAGTTTTTGTATTGTTTCATGTAGCACAAATGGTCCTGAAAAACATTGTCTCATTTTTACTCTGTACTGTACCAATAGTTATGGTCAAAATGACAATAAAAAGTGACTTGACTTGACTTGATATATTTGAATAATCCCTTGATTATTGGTGCATCACTTTGAGCTGAGAAAATGTCACGGGAGGTATTTAACACCAATGAGTAAAATAATTTAAAGTAGTTGGTCAAAATGACCTCAATTTCTCAATATATAGGGCCAGATTTATTCTGACTGATAAGCACTGCCCTGGCTGTTCATGACACAGCACACAGTTTGGCCATCTTGACTCCGGGCTTGAAATTCATCCATAAAATCTATCCATATCCCTTCCTACACATTTCACCATCATTACTGTGCTATCCTTTCATCTTTGTGTTATCACTTTAGATCATTTTCCACACTTCTCTTCTTTACCATTGTATTATTTTTCAAAATATCTTATTGGTTGAAAATACTTTCTCTTGATTATGCTTCAAAGATGCACTGCCAATTTTGTACAGTAAGGGCCTGGAGATATGCAACTTATTAAATTATTAGCTCCTGAGGATCAGTGCAGGTTGAATCATTTAGATGCACAATGCAGAGTTTTTTTTCTCTGGTTGCTTTACTACATGCCACTATCTTAATTGATATAGTTGCAAATTTCAACGTACAGTTGAACCTTAATTATCTTTGTTCCTGTTACCCAGATTTCAATTACTGTGAAAAATTTTGCAAATAATGGGAGAGCGCTAACAAGTGTTGCTTTTTTTTCTTAATTTCTGCTCCCTGACCTCTCAAAGCTTCTGGTCATCTGTCTTTGGCTGTGGTTGCCTAACTACTAGATTTGCCTTAAAGGTGGTTACTTCCTTAACACCTGCATTCCTACCACACAACTTTGTTGGAGCTAATTGGAACAGCATTGTGTAGATCTTAATGTTAAAAACTGCAGGTATGAATTATTCTGTAAATCTGCCTCTGTTCCTGTGATGGAAAGGCAAAGTCCACAGTGATAGTTACTGCAAGGTCAGAATTCTGATACGGTAAATATAACCTATAATAGATATTGACTATAATCTTATGGGCTCTTGTTTTTTGAAACGACAATAAGGGCATAACTGCAAACTATTCAATTAAATTTAAATAATACAAAAGCGTTCAGAAACAGAACTAATAGCCACTTGGAAAGAATGGAATAATTAAATCAAACCAGTAAGTGTTTGTTAAGGACAATTCATGTTTAAATAATTTGCTATTAACATTTTTTATTTGGAGTTAATGAGGGAAATGCTGTTAACTTTGTGTACAGGGACTTCCAGAGAGCTTCTGAGCAGGTGTCAACTAAAAGTCTTACCAGCAGACTGAAACTCGTGGCATGAGCAGGATATTGATATCATGGATATGAAATTGATGAACTAATAGTATGTTATGCTGATTGGATGTTTTTCAGACTAAGGGAAGGTTAAATATGGCATTTACCAAGGATCAATGTTAGAGTCATTGTTTTTTTTTATTTATAATACCATCCAAGTGTTAAAGATTTTCCTTTAAAGATTAGATTTATTTGTCACATATATCCCAAAATACTGAAGCATGCAGTTAAGTGTGGCATTTGCGTAAATGAACAACACAGTCCAAAGACTGTGGTTGGCAGGTGTCACCATGCTTTCGAGGCCAACATAGCATGCCCATAACTTACCATCCCTAACCTGTAAATCTTTGGAATATGGGAGGAAGGCGGAGAACCCGGAGGAAACCCAAGCAGTAACAGCAAGAACATATAGACAACAATGGGAATCGAATCCTGATCAATGATCTCTGGCACTGTAACACAATTGCTTTAATTGTTACAGTATTGTGTCAACTACAGTTAGGCCTCTATTTCTAACTTTGATCATGAAGTGAAACGATAGTATTGTGAAATATGAAGAACATAGTGATCATTTGCAAAGCCACATAACCTACTCTGGATGTTGGATTTCAATGCTCATCAGCGAGACAAGACTGTCTTGTTAACACCATTACTGACTAACCTGGCTACATTCTGAAAGTATAATCAACACACTTTGGCTTCTTAGGTTAGGAATAAAAAAAAGTTCAGATGCTGAACTTAATTGAATATCTTGAAGAAATAACTAGATTGGTAGACAGGGAAATGCAGTATATGAGCATCCTGAAGACATTCACTAATTTTCAATCTGAGCTCAAACTTAGGGCTTGCTCAGACAAGTTATTGAACTGGTTAGGAAAAGATTTGGAGTTGAAGATGGAGAGAGCAGAGAAGTTCACCTGAATAGAACCAGGGTGGTGGTGGAGGCATACACTTAAGGGTCTCTTAGATAAGCACATAAATGAAAGAAAAATGGAGGGCTTTATGAGCGGAAAGCATTAGTTCGACCTTAGAGGAGGTTAAAAGGTCAGTGCAACTTTGTGGGCCAAAGACCTGTACTGAGCTGTAGGGTTTTATGTTCTATGAAATGAAAGGAAGTAACTCCTTGGGGGATTTCTTGGAATGTATGCGGGATGGTTTTTTGAACCAACATGTCGAGGAACCAACTAGAGAGCAGGCTATTCTAGACTGGGTATTGAGCAATGAGGAAGGGTTAATTAGCAATCTTGTCGTGAGAGGCCCCTTGGGTAAAAGTGACCATAATATGGTGGAATTCTTCATTAAGATGGAGCGTGACATAGTTAATTCAGAAACAAAGGTTCTGAACTTAAAGAAGGGTAACTTTGAAGGTATGAGACGTGAATTAGCTAAAATGGACTGGCAAATGACACTTAAAGGGTTGACGGTGGATATGCAATGGCAAGCATTTAAAGATCACATGGATGAACTACAACAATTGTTCATCCCAGTTTGGCAAAAAAATAAATCAAGGAAGGTAGTGCACCCGTGGCTGACAAGGGAAATTAAGGATAGTATCAATTCCAAAGAAGAAGCATACAAATTAGCCAGAAAAAGTGGCTCACCTGAGGACTGGGAGAAATTCAGAGTTCAGCAGAGGAGGACAAAGGGCTTAATTAGGAAGGGGAAAAAAGATTATGAGAGAAAACCGGCAGGGAACATAAAAACTGACTGTAAAAGCTTGTATAGATATGTGAAAAGAAAAAGATTGGTTAAGACAAATGTAGGTCCCCTACAGACAGAAACAGGTGAATTGATTATGGGGAGCTCGGACATGGCAGACCAATTGAATAATTACTTTGGTTCTGTCTTCACTAAGGAGGACATAAATAATCTTCCAGAAATAGTAGGGGACAGAGGATCCAGTGAAATGGAGGAACTGAGGGAAATACATCTTAGTAGGGAGGTGGTGTTAGGTAAATTGAAGGGATTAAAGGCAGATAAATCCCCAGGGCCAGATGGTCTGCATCCCAGAGTGCTTAAGGAAGTAGCCCAAGAATTAGTGGATGCATTAGTGATAATTTTTCAAAACTCTTTAGATTCTGGACTAGTTCCTGAGGATTGGAGGGTGGCTAATGTAACCCCACTTTTTAAAAAAGGAGGGAGAGAGAAACCAGGGAATTATAGACCAGTTAGCCTAACATCGGTGGTGGGGAAACTACTAGAGTCAGTTATCAAAGATGTGATAACAGCACATTTGGAAAGCGGTGAAATCATCGGACAAAGTCAGCATGGATTTGTAAAAGGAAAATCATGTCTGACGAATCTGATAGAATTTTTTGAGGATGTAACTAGTAGAGTGGATAGGTGAGAACCAGTGGATGTGGTATATTTGGATTTTCAAAAGGCTTTTGACATGGTCCCACACAGGAGATTAGTGTGCAAACTTAAAGCACACAGTATTGGGGGTAAGGTATTGATGTGGATAGAGAATTGGTTGGCAGACAGGAAGCAAAGAGTGGGAATAAACGGGACCTTTTCAGAATGGCAGGCAGTGACTAGTGGGGTACCGCAAGGCTCAGTGCTGGGACCCCAGTTGTTTACAATATATATTAATGACTTGGATGAGAGAATTAAATGCAGCATCTCCAAGTTTGCGGATGACACAAAGCTGAGCGGCAGTGTTAGCTGTGAGGAGGATGCTAAGAGGATGCAGAGTGACTTGGATAGGTTAGGTGAATGGGCAAATTCATGGCAGATGCAATTTAATGTGGATAAATGTGAAGTTATCCACTTTGGTGGCAAAAACAGGAAAACAGATTATTATCTGAATGGTGGCCGATTAGGAAAAGGGGAGGTGCAACGAGACCTGGGTGTCATTATACACCAGTCATTGAAAGTGGGCATGCAGGTACAGCAGGCGGTGAAAAAGACGAATGGTATGCTGGCATTTATAGCAAGAGGATTCGAGTACAGGAACAGGGAAGTACTACTGCAGTTGTACAAGGCCTTGGTGAGACCACACCTGGAGTATTGTGTGCAGTTTTGGTCCCCTAATCTGAGGAAAAACATCCTTGCCATAGAGGGAGTACAAAGAAGGTTCACCAGATTGATTCCTGGGATGGCAGGACTTTCATATGATGAAAGACTAGATGAACTAGGCTTATACTCGTTGGAATTTAGAAGATTGAGGGGGGATCTGATTGAAACGTATAAAATCCTAAAGGGATTCGACAGGCTAGATGCAGGAAGATTGTTCCCAATGTTGGGGAAGTCCAGAACGAGGGGTCACAGTCTGAGGATAAAGGGGAAGCCTTTTAGGACTGAGATTAGGAAAAACTTCTTCACACAGAGCGTGGTGAATCTGTGGAATTCTCTGCCACAGGAAACAGTTGAGGCCAGTTCATTGGCTATATTTAAGAGGGAGTTAGATATGGCCCTTGTGGCTAAAGGGATCAGAGGGTATGGAGGGAAGGCTGGTACAGGGTTCTGAGTTGGATGATCAGTCATGATCATACTGAATGGTGGTACAGGCTCGAAGGGCTGAATGGCCTACTCCTGCACCTATTTTCTATGTTTCTATGTAACTAATGATCTGTAAGTGTTCTCAAAGTTCAACCATTCACAATACTTTAATGCTCTGGATAACTCTAAAGACTATTCAGACATACACTCAGTGGCCGCTATAATAATTACACCTGTACTCCTGCTCGGTAATGCAAATATCTAATCAGCCAATCACATGGAAGAAGTTCAGTGCATAAAAGTATGCTTAAAAACATGGTCAAGAAGTTCAGTCGTTCTTTAGACCAAGCATCAGTATGGGGAAGAAATGTGACCCAAGTGACTTTGCCTTTGGAGTAATTGTTGTGCCTGATGAGGTGGTTTGAGTATCTTAGAAAGTGCTGATCTCCTGGGATTTTCTGTATAACAGTCTGTAGAGCAGGCGTTCCCATGACATGGAAAAGGTTGGGAACTGCTGCTCTAGAGTTTACAGAGAATGGTACAAAAAACAAAAAAAAAATCATCCAGCAAGCTGCATTTCTGAGTGCAAAAATTGTCTTCTTAATGAGAGGTTAGAGGAGAATGACCAGATAGGTTCAAGCAGAAAGAAGGGGACCGTAACTCAAATAACCATGTATTGCAACAGTGGTGTTCGGGTATGCAGAACAGCGTCTCTGAACACACACTGACACTTGAAGTGGACGGGCCGCAGCAGCAGATCACCACACCAGCTTCGACAACTCCACCTAATAAAGCGGCCAATGAGTGTATATCTATGTTTGATGCGAATGTTCAAAAGAGTGAAAATGTAACTTAAAAGTCCAGGCAATTCAGTGAGTACAGCAGTGGCAAACGGGTTCCAAAATAAATCTATGCAATCTCAAGTTTTTGTTTCCAACTCCTGAGTTGAATGATAGGAAATTGTGAGAAGTAAAATCCAAAGAGGAGCAGAGTTCTTTATAAACAGTAATAGTCAGGTGCAAAGCATATTTAAAATCTTTTATATAGTAGAGGTCTAGACTGTAGAACGATTATACTCCAATACAAAACCCTGGTTAGATGACGTCGAGCCAATCACATACAGATCTGAGCAAGCCTTAGAAGTTGAAATCTGAAATAAATTAAAGCATGCCATATGTTTTCAAGAGGCCAGACAGCACCCACAGAGGGAAACAGAATTAATTTTTGAGACCAATGGAGTGTAACACTCAGCTATATCGCCTCGTATTTATCAAGGGGAAACCCCGTCCGCCACCCAACCTTGTCTCCCGGTTACGTCGGTTGCTGTGCAATGCCACCCGATTCGGCCTCAAACATCAATCATCAGCCAGCATACAATGCACATTTTACAAATTACGCTTCATAAATCTTACTAGGACTATGAGATTAATAGAGATACAATACAAAAGGAAATGAAAAAGGCGCCAGACTGATCAAAGTTCAATTTCTTCATGCGCACAGTTGGAGCTCGGGACCTTCTTTCTTCACCCTGTGATCCACTCCAATCCCCTCGACTCGCAGCTCAGGACCACCCAGAGTGATCGACCAGAGAGCTCCCAGCGCATCCGTCTTCCTCCCGGTCTCTCCTCCAACTCCCGGTCGTTCTCCTGGTCTCTCCTCCAATTCCCCGTCTTCCTCCCGGTCTCTCCTCCAACTCCCCGTCTTCCTCCCAGTCTCTCCTCCAACTCCCCGCCAGAATCCCCGTTAACTCCCAGCACGTCCGTCTTACTCCCGGTCTCTCCTCCAACTCCCCGCCAAAAGCCCCTGGTTCCCAGTCAGATGATCGTCCTCATGGTCTCTCCTCCAACTCCCCGCCAAAATCCCTGTTTCCCAGCCATATGAGACAGCATATCACCCCAAAAAAGAATAACGTGGACACCCATTGGCTCATTCTTTCTCTTATCAATAATATAACCCAAACTAACTGCAGTGAGAGAACCTTCTCAGCATTTAACATAACAAAGAAGCCATTTTGATTACATATGCAATAACATAAAAGAAGAAACCTCTTATAGGAGTCAAACTGACGTGAAGCTTTAACTTTGTTTCGTTTTTTCCGCCTCATATCGTCAGTGGTTCCAACATCTGCTATTCCATTAAAAAGTGATTCTTGGTGAAGAAATGCAGAACTATATTAGCAGAGTTATGAAAAGTCCAGAAATAAAAAGAGAATTAACTTAAACTAAGGTCACAGATCCCTGAATGTTGGTGTCTGTTTTATTTCATCGTTTGTTATGACTTTTAACAGAATTGGTGTGTAAGCAGAGAATTTCATTTTCCTTGTTGTGGTTAATGAGAAGCACACGAAACTTTAAAAAAAACAAAGCTATTCTATTCAGGAACTAAGTCAGGGAACACTATCTTCCACAAGTTGTAAAACTTGCACAAAAATAACAATATTTGCTGTTGTGATTAATTCAAATCTGAAGTAACAATCTGCTGGAAGGAACACAGTGGGTCAACAACCATCTACAGGAGGAAAGGAACTGTTGACATTTTGGTTTGAAAATTTTCAGGGTTTTGAACTAAAATATTGACCGTTTCTTACAACCATGGATGATACTGCTTCCATTGAGTTCCTCCAGCATATTACCTGTTTCTCCAGTCTCTCGTGTCTCTATTAAATCTGAAGTCTTTTGTGCATCAGAATGCAGAAAGGCATGGAACCAAGCAAGATGGGTGAAGTTAACATGGAAAGCAGCACGATACAATTGAATGCGATCAAGAAATATGAATGGCCTTCCTCTGTTTTGTACTGCTTTGAAAATAGTGGTGATCAGATACAAGTTAATTTTCCCAGTAAAAACATACAAGACTAAAACCTTCAGATAGATAGATAGATACTTTATAAATCCCAAAGGAAATTACACTGTCACTGTAGCTTTACAAGTGCACAGATATAGAAATACCAGAAGAGAAGTAAGAAAGAATAAAAAAGTAAGTTACCTCAAACAATCTAACAGAAAGGGGTCATCACTTCCCAGCTAAAGGTTGACTCATTATAGAGCCTAATGGCTGAGGATAAGAATGACCTCTTTGGAGTGCTCTTTGGAGCATCACAGTTGTCTTAGTCTATTACTAAGTGTGAAATGAAATTCAGAGAACCGGAGAGTAGATCCGATGGCTCCTTTGAACATGAACATTCTGTTTCAACTTGAAAAATATGCCAACTTATATAATTCATTTGAATCCATGGTAAACAAGAGCTGGTAACTATACATTTTCAGCTGATAAACTAAGCAGAGGATTCAGTGGGCACAAGTGGTACCAAAACAGTTGTAAAATAAATGTCATGTTGTAAATATGAGGAAGGCAATGAGAGACAAGTATATTATTCTTAATACATTGCGATGAATATCAAAATTAGGTTTTGGGATGTGAGGACAGAATAAGTAGCTTGCAATGTTAATAAAAAGCCTAAAATAAATCTGGACTATGACATTTATTATTTAGAGAATAATTAGTTTGTAAAAAGATGTACTGTACAATCTTCTGTCAAGAGAGCCAGGTGTCATCCGGAGAGACCCCGTGATGATAATGTTTGTTAAATACCAAAGGCCAAGTGAAAACTTGGTATTCCTGGAGTTAATTGCTTAAACAGGACACTAAAATGAATGCCAAGAGTTTGTTAGCTTATTTTTTTGAAGAACTAATAGTTCTCCACTTCATCCTGCAACAAAGCCTGAATTATGGTCTGGGATATGCAAGGGTAACTATTGCTGAAAACATTATTCACCATCAGGGAATCTGTGCAAAAGAAGTTGCATATTCTGATGTCTGCATGTGTGCAGTTAAATGCAGAAATCCAGAAATTGTTTTCAGCAATACTCTTCTCCTCCACAGGCTGAAGTGTTGCAAACTTTGGAAATTCAATTAATGTAGAATTAGTGCTTTGACAAAAGCTTCAACTTCTTACGCAATTTCTCTGTTTAAAAAAAAGTTGTACGTATTGACTTATTGAATGAAGTGCTACTGAGCATTTAACAGTAAATCAATTACTGCTGAATAACATCACTGTACCTAGGAAAACTAATTATATGTGTATAGATTGTCATTCTTTCTGACTAATATTTGCCTGTTCAATGGTTTTACAATTCAAAAACAAATCAAATTATTTGATACTTTGATTGCTGACTAAATCAATCCTTGTTATTTTTAAAAAATAGCTATTTTCCCTTCTTTATTTACCGTCAATGGGAATTCTGTTTGATTGCTCAGCCTGCTTGATGACCTCACTCTTTCTGGATTTCACAGATTGATTGAAGAGAGAGTGTTTAATTGCAAATCTCTTTGCAAAAGGAGATTTTGTGCCACACAGCCCATTCTCTATGACAGGTTCTTTCTGTTGTGCAGGTTGCTACTTATCTTGAAGAGTAAACCTGGGCCTATGAGAGTGACAGTGTAATTGGAAGTAATCGAGAAATGCTCACACAAGCACACTATTCACTAATGACTAGATAATCCACACCAGGTATATCATTTTCAGAATAAGCTTAACATTGGATCAATTACGTCTTCTCACTAAATCATTTTCTGAAAAATTAAATTGAATAAAAATTAGATATTAGATATTTTCATTTATGAACCTGAAATTTGAAATAAAGTAAAAGCAAAAAAGAGGAAAAGCAAAATTCATAGGCAAAACTTTAGCAAATTATTATTGTTCCTTTATGAAAATTAATTCAATAATTTACTTATAATTGATTATAATTTCAACTGCTTGTAGTGCCCCAAGTATTAAAAGATGATAATTAAAAATTAATGATAAATTAGAGCAATTCTGCTCTCAATAAAATTATGGATCTCCTCATCTGCCCACAAAGGTTATTAACAATGACTAATGAATACCATCATATCTAAATTATGCATTGGATGTCTTCCGAGCAGTCAAAGAGTGGTTAATGAAAGGTTGATTTATCTGGAGGAAACATTAATTTGACATTTTTTCTGATAGTTACAATGCTGAACTTTGTTCTTGCATACAAAAAGTGTAATTATAAAAGCCTCATGACAGAGAAATAAGCATCATTTAAGAAGCAGCTAAACCATAGTAGAAGTAATGGTTACCACTTATCAATGTAGCATCAAGTTTAACGACAATGAGAAACATTGGCTTAAGGCTCAAGATCCATTTAAAACTCTTCAACTTGAAAAAATGCAGACCTTAAATAAGAACTGATTGATTTGAATGGATGAATGTTTTTCATTGGAAAATCGGATTGAAATTTGTAGAGAAATAAAGTACAGTAATATTCGAGAACTTGCCAGTGTTGCCTGTCTCTGGATTAATTTTTCTTCTTCAGTTCTTTTTTTAACATTATTTAAAATATTGATAAATTTTATGCTCTTCTAACAACCCAATATTTGTTTAAATAATTTCATATCTGGATATTTCTGGGTAGCCCTATTCTGGATTTTGTCCTTACAGTGTAAAATGAAAGTGTCTAGTGTCAGATACTCCTGTGATGAAGCAGAATGTAATCTAGATTTTGTTTGCATCTGTGAATCAATTAAGCTTGCTACTGATTTTAAAGAAATTACATTAAAGAGCCTTACAGCATTGACTCTTTGTTGGTGTTGTGAGGTAATGTAATTGGTGTACACAATTCACAACCATGTTGAGTTGGGGTTCATTTTAAGAGGCTGGTCTAACATGATGATGTAATTAAGTAAAAGACTTTCAGTGTGCTTTGTGTTCAGGTTTTGGAGTTCAATAAATGTGTTGTTACAGTTTTTTTTCTTAAATTTTAAACGCCTCACATCATTTTATTTACGAAAGTTTACAGTGTCCTTCATCACGTCAAAGTGAGCCCTTCTGTCTACCAGCTATTATGTCATCAAGCAGAAAACAGCAAATATGAAAAGAAATATTTGAATTAATATTTAAACTTTGTACAAAACTTTAAATACAAATGGCTAAAGTGAAAGTTGAAATGGAATCAATACAGTAGCTGAAATAACATAAACAAAAAATAAATTACAATTTAAGTCCTTACAGTACCTTAAATAATTAAAATTCATTCACAAAATTATTTCTGGGAGACCAGCAAGTTTCCTAAGCAGTAATAATAGCTTAGTATGTCGTTAAAAATTCACTTGACTACATGCAACGAAGAGTTAATATTTACAAGATTTTTATGTGGACCAGATAGTAAGTCTTTGAATTTATCATCACTGCCCCAATTAGAATGGAGAGGCTGTGAGAAAATCAAGCACTTGAGGAGTCTGAGTCATTCACAACAACTTTACGATTGTTTTATTAAATCTTAAAGAATGTGTCTTTTTCAGTCGCACAGTACAACATAACAGCCCCTTTGGGCCTACCAGGTTTGCACCAACCATCCCAACTGTCTGTACATAATCCAAATCCCTCAATTCCCTGCCTGTTCATGTGCCTATTGAAATGTTTTTTAAATGTTGCTTCCCTCCCCTGGCAGCGTGTTCCAAGCACTGATCACTTTCTATGTGGGGAAAATAAAACTTGCCTTACACAACTCCTCTAAATTCTTTCCCTCTCGCTTTAAACATTTGCATTCTGTTTTATAGTTCAATCCTGGGGGAAAGACTATGTATTCTATCTATGCCTCTCAAAATTTGATATAACTTTTAAGGTTTTTCCTCTGAGATCTCAGGATAATAGTGTCAACTGCGCCTCTTTTAGTTATTAGACATAGGAGCAGAATTAGGCCATATAGCCCATAGAATCTGCTCTGCCATTCCATTATGGCTGATTTATTATCAATCTGAACCCTATTCTCCTGCCTTCTCCATGTAACCTTTGATGCCATTACTAATCAAGAGCCCATCAATTATTGCTTTAAATATATCCAATGACTTGGCCTCCACTGCCACGTGGCAACGATTCCCACAGATTCACTACTCTCTGGCTAAAGAAATGTATCCTAATCTCTGTATTAAATGGATATCCCTCTATTCTGAGTCTGTGGACTCTGGTCCTAGACTCACCCACTATAGGAAATGTCCTCTCTGCATTCAGTCCATCTTGGTCTTTCAACATTCGATAGGTTTCAATGAGATTCCCCCTTCAGTCTTCTGAATTCCAGGGAAAAAAGGCTCAAAGCCATCAATCACTCCTCATACGTTTCATTCCTTCAATCATTCTTCTGTATCCCCTCTGGATCCTCTTCATTGCTAGCACATGTTTCCCGAGATAACTGTTCAGAATACTCCAAGTGTATTGTGACCTTCAAAGGCCTCAGCATTACATACTTGCTCTTACATTAAGCTTGAAATGAATGCTAACATTACATTTGCCTTCTTTACCACCTACTCAAATTGCAAGTTAACCTTTATGGAATTCAGCACAAGGATTCCCAAGTTCCTTTGCACCTCTGATTTTGAATTTTCTTCCCATTTAGAAAATAGTCTATGCCTTTGTTCTTTCTACCAAAGTGCATGACCATACACATCCCTAAACTCCATTCTATCTGCTACTTTTTTGTCCATTCTCCCAATCTGCCTCAGTCTTTCTGCAGACTCCCTGCTTCCTCAACACTACCCGACCCTCCACCTAGCTTTGTATTGTCTGCAAACTTGGCCACAAAGCCATCAATTGCAACATCAACATCATTATAATATAATGTGAAAAGAAGTGCTTCCAACATGAATCCTCCGTTACACAATGAGTCACCAGCAGCCAGCCAGAAAAGGCCCCCTTTATTCCCAATCTTTGCCTCCTGCCAATTAAGCAATCTTCTATCCATGCTGGTATCTTCCCTGTAATAGCATGGGCTCTTATCTAGTTAAGCAGCCTCTTGTGCTGCATCTTGCCAAAGGTCTTCTTGAAAATCCAAGTAAATTACATCCACTGACACTCCTTTGTCTCTTCCGCTTGTCACTTCTCAAAGAATTCCAAAGGATTTGCCAACAAGATTTCCTTTAAAGAAACCATGCTGACTTTGGCCTATTTTATCATGTGCCTCCAAATACCTTGAAACCTAATCTTTAATAATAGACTCCAGTTAGCCTGTCTTCCCAGAGTTCCTGATCTTCCCAACCACTGAAGACACTGGTCTATATATTTTTTTCTGCCTCGTTCCCTTTTTAAAGAGTGGAATGATATTTGCAATTTTCTAGTCTTCCATAACCATCCCAGAATCTAGTGATTCTTTAAAGATAACTACTAATGCCTCTGTGATCTCTTCACCTACCTCTTTCAGAACTCTTGGTTGTGGTCCATTTGGTCCAGGTGACTTAGCTACCTTCAGACTTTTTTGGCTTCCCAAACACCTTATTTTTAGTAATAGCAACCACACTCACATCAGCCCCATGACACTCTCAAATTTCTGACCTATTTCTAGTGTCTTTCACAGTGAAGACTGATGTAAAATAGTTAATTGAAGCTGTCCGCCATTTTGTTGTCCCCCAGTACTACCTCTCCAGCATCATTTTCCAATGGTCCAATATCCACTCTCATCTCTCTTTTACTTTTTATTTAAAAGAAAAATCTTTTTGTATCCTATTTTATATTATTGGTTAGCTTAACCTTGTTTCATCTTTTCTCTCCTTATTCCTTTTTAGTTGCCTTCTGTTGGTATTCAAAATGATCCCAATCCTCTGACTTTACTTTAATTTTTGCTATATTATATGCCCTCTCTATTGCTTTTATGCTGTCTTTGACTTCCCATGTCAGCCAATATCCTCCCGTTAGAATACTTAACCTTTGCCCTTTATCTATCCTACCCCTTCCAAATTGCCCCTAGAAATTCCAACCATTGTTGTTTTGCCTTCATCCCTGCTAGTGTCCCCTTCCAATTAACTTTGGTCAGCTGCTCTCTCATACCTCTGTAATTCCCTTTACTCCACTGTAATACTGATACATCTAAGTTGAGCTTCTCTCAAACTGCAGGGTGAATTTTATCATATAATGAGCATTGTTTCCTAAAGGTTCCTAATCAAATCTGGTTCATTACGCTACAACCAATCCAGAATTGCCGTTTTATTAGTGGGTTCAACTTCAAGCTGCTCTAAAAAACCATCTCGTGGGCACGCTTACAATTTCCTTCTCAAGGGTTCCAGCACCAACCTGGTTTTCCCAATCTACCTGCATATTGAAATCCCCCATGACAATCATAACAGTCCCCCTTTTGCATGCCTTTTCTGTCTCTTGTAGTAATTTGTACCCAAAATCCTGTCTACTGTTCAGACACCTGTGTAAACCTCCAATCAGGGTATTTTTACCCTTGCAGTTTCTTAACTTCCCTTTAGAAATGAGATGAGAGGGAATTTCTTCAGCTGGAGGTTGGTGAATTTGTGGAATTCACTACCACAGAGGGCTGTGGAGTCTAGGTCATTGGATGTATTTAGGGTAAATATTGGTTATTCTTGAATGTTAAGGGTTACAAGGGGAAAATGAGTTGGGGGACAGAAATCAGCCATGATTGACTAGATGGGGTGAATGCCCTAATTATGCACATATATCTTATGGTTTAATGGAAATAAAGGGAAGGAGGCTGGAATTGAGTAGATTCCTCTGCTGAGAGCTAAGTTGGACAAAATGCTGGTAAAATATCAATCTAAATATGATTTGAAAATCTAATGAAAATGCTAATAAAAATATTTTCTAACATACTTTATAGTTCTATTTTGCAGAAAAGTTTAAATGGCTGAATTATTAAAGAGGAAAATGCAATTGTCATGATGATTGTCATTGTTATCTTCAGTGTAGTTAACATAAATAACTTCAATGGTAGGGTTTGTATCCATATGGCATAGAGACAAGACATTCTGTATTGTGTTATGACTCCAAGTTTACAGTGCATACAGCTGAAGCATTTCTTACTAATGCAGGTCGGGGTTATCTTGCTTTACCAAAATTACGAAGTGTTGAACTGAATTAAATAGCAATGTAAATGGGTTAAAAGATCTTTAATACTGTCTTCTACAAAAATTATCGCTTTGACGACTTAATATTTTAGTTTAAATCATTTTTGTTCACTAAAGTGGCAAAATATAATTACTTCTCATAACAGCAAGTTAAATTGGCTCAGGCAACTACTTCCCATAATACTGGGAATTTTGTTTCTTTTTGTTCAACTAATTGCTGCAGTATTATTATCAGTACCAATGACCACAAATTGATTATCATTTACTACTTCATCCTACAAATTGGTATTAAAATTATAAACTGATGGAGAACAACACGCATAAAGAATCAGAATCAGGTTTAATATCACCGGCATGACGTGGAATTTGTTAACTTTGCAGCAGCAATACAATGCAATACATAATAATAGAGGAAAAAAAACTGAATTACAGTAAATACACACACACACACACACACACACACGAGTTTACAATTCTCTGCAGCTTACTTTGATCCTGTGCAGTACCCCAATACCAGACATTGATGTGACAAGTTAGAATTCTCTCCACAGTATATCTGTAGAAATTTGTAAGTGTTTCTCAACGAGAGAAATCTCCGCTGGTATTTTGCAAATAACCATTTTTTTTTCATTTACTAAGGAAAAAATATAAAACATAACCAACTCAGGGGCCAAGATATCCTTCTGCATGGGAAACCTTGTTAAAATTGTAGTCGTTCAGAAGACCAAGTCGGGTTTGTTTCTGTAGCTCCCTTTATAAAATTTCATTTCACACAAAGCCCATGCTTAGATAGGATTTCAAAGAAAAAATACACTACTTGGGCCCTCAAGTCTTCTTTGATTTTTAATAAGTTTGTAGCTGATCTGACTGTAACCTTATCTCTGCATTTCGCTTCATTTACAATAACCTCTCATCTACTTGCTCGTCCAGTTTCTCTCAATTAAAAATGCTGGAATTTCTCAGCAGGTCTGGAAGTATCTATCGAAGGAGAAATATGGCTAATTTTAGGTTGCAGAGAAGATGGGAAGACAAATGGTCAGGACATTGGAAATCTCTGATAGTGGCAGTTAGAGACAAAGGAGTGTCAATTGTAGGGCTGTTGGACGTGCCAGTTGGCCAGACTGTTGCAATGGAGAGGGGATAAAAGGCAGTATTACTGATTTATGATTTATACCAGAAGTGGCTGGTACTGACACAGACAGTGAAAACAAGTTAACTGAAGTTGGAGAAACAGGCTAGTGAATTAAAAACTAAGACATTCAGAGCCCTCTGCATCCCAGAGCTCTGCAGTATCTCAAGATTTATATAATTCTTTTTTTTTCCTTTTTCATTCCAAAATAGACAATACCATATTTTCCAGCATTATGCTCCATTTTCCAGATTTAACGCATGCATTGACATCTCCTGTTCTTGCAGCCTTATTGTGAAGTACATGCAGGAAATCACAAAGTTTGCAGGTTGTAGAAGAAGGAGGTGTTGAGATAGAGATAACTTTGTAAGTGGTGGGGTTGCTGTGGGTCTTGTTTGCAGGTGGAATCACAACCTTTTGAGTGGAGGCATTGGATAAGGGAGTTAAAAGATCTGAAACAAAAATAATTGTTAAAACTATTATGTGGTCAGGGCGGGGGGAAGAGAAATGTATTGCTGTCTACTACAGATATGTCCTTAGTTTAAAAGGCACCAATATGGATGCTTTTGCAAGCTCAAATTAAAAGCAAGGGTAGGGGAGATACATAAAAGTTATGATAATAAGATAGAGAATAGAACCTGTACTTTAAAATTTTGCTGTAGACATAATTATTACTACAAGTTACTGTGGTAGCATAGCGGTTAATGTGACACTATTACGGCTTGGGCCATCAGAGTTCAGAATTCAATTTTGGTGTCATTTGTAAGGAGTCTATAACATCCTCCCTATGGAATGCGTGGGCTTTCCCCATGCACTCTGGTTTCCTCCCACAGTCCAAAGACCTACCTGGTGGATTAATTGGTCATTGTAAATTATCCCGTGATTAGGTTGGCGTTAAATTGGGTTGCTGGGGCAGTGTGGCTTTAAAGGCAGGAAGAGCCCTATTCCACATGAAATCACTAAATAAAAATAAATTTGATAGCGTCTGAATTATGGAGTACTTATTCTCCCTGTGAAAATTTAAGTTGCAAATCGCAGGACAAGAATAAACATGCAGTCATAAGACTGCTGATTAAAAACTAATTTTTTTCTGTATTTCCCACACTATTCAGTCATCTAACATCTGAACTCACTCTTTATGTTTACCTCTTTAAGTTTGAGATTATAATTCCGATTCATTGAGTTAGTGGACATCTTGCTTGTTCAGCATTCATTTGAAAAGGCAAGACTCTAAGAAAAGGCAAGACTCTGAAACAGGTATCCTATTTAAGAATCTGGCTAGAAGAAGGCAATGCAAACCACTTCTGTAGAAAAATTTGCCAAGAACAATCATGGGAACATGAGCCTTCGTCATATGACACGGAACATAATGATGATGATGATGATACTAGTACGCTGAAGAAGAAAGCAATTTATTTATGACTCAAAGTACCACATTCAGAGAAGGATTACCTCTGCTTATTTTCCCATCAGTAGAAGTAGAAGAGAGGTTTTCCAGGTACAGTGGCAAGGACAAGTTTTTGAAATACTGCTGCGATATTAGATCAAGGTTGTCCAGCCAAAGAGAAATCTATCTTGGCAGTCAAGACAGATATAAGGATTCTATTTTGGATCAGAGTACGTAGCATGGACTGATATAAGGATAAGGTTGGAGAATATTAAATGCCATTGGCATTTAGAAAGTTGATTCTGTACTGTTATGAACTCAGATTTTCACTTCATGCAGGATTTCTACAGATCATGTTACTTTTCTGTGGTCAGCGATGTCAGAATGTAGGCTGTGTACTCTGAAACTGAAGGTTTGGGGTTCAAGACCCATGGAAAGAGCAAATGAATCCAGGTAGTCACTTCAGCAGAGAATTGCGGCAAACTGCTCTATCAGAGGAGCTATCCTTGTGATTATAAATTTAACTCCTGTGATTTGGAATTAATAGAAGCAAATACCCATGTTGCTTAAAATGCTAACAACAGGAATTCTGCAGATGCTGGAAATTCAAGCACACACATAAAAGTTGCTGCTGAACGCAGCAGGCCAGGCAGCATCTCTAGGTAGAGGTACAGTCGACGTTTCAGGCCGAGACCCTTCGTCAGGACTAACTGAAGGAAGAGTTAGTAAGAGATTTTCTTTTACATAGGTAAGAAGGGATTGAACAAGGGGGGATAAAACCATGTCGAGGTATGCAGAAACGAGTTCGGTGGGGCAGGAGCAAGCTGAGACAATAGGTCTGCCAGGACAGGCAGGTTTGTGGATCTTGGGCAGGAGGTAGAAACAGGAAGTGCGAGGTGTGGGAACTATAAGGTTGGTAGCAGTGGATGGGAGATCTCCTGAGCGGATAAAGTCGGTGATGGTGTGGGAGACAATGGCCTGGTGCTCCTTAGTGGGGTCACGATCGAGGGGTAAATAAGAGGAGGTATCCGCGAGTTGTCACTGTGCCTCGGCAAGGTAGAGGTTAGTACGCCAGACTACAACAGCACCCCCCTTATCAGCGAGTTTAATAATAAGGTTAGGATTAGTGCGGAGGGAGTGGAGAGCAGAGCGTTCCGAAGGAGTGAGGTTGGAATGGGAACAAGGTGCGGTGAAGTCGAGACAGTTGATGTCCTGTCGGCAGTTAGCGATAAAGAGATCCAGAGCAGGCAGAAGACCAGAGCGGGGTGTCCATGAAGAAGAGGAGGATTGAAGACGGGAGAAGGGGTCATCGGTGGGGGTGGAAGAGTCCTTGCCGAAGAAGTAGGCTTGGAGACGGAGACAGCGGAAGAAGAGTTCCGCATTGTGGCGAACACGGAACTCGCTGAGGTGTGGGCGAAGGGGGACAAAGGTGAGGCCCTTACTGAGGACAGAGCGCTCTGCCTCAGACAGCTGAAGGTCAGAGGGGATGGTAAAGACCCGGCACAGATGAGAGCTGGGATCGGAGGGGGGAGGCTGGGGGTGTCAATGGAGAGGGGAGGGTTGGGGTGAGAGGAAGATGGAGCCTCTGAGGGTCCAGGAGCTGACGGTGGGATCTGAGGGAGACGGGATTGCAGAGTATTGGTGGGGGAAGGGGAGACGGGAGTCACAATAGCAGCACATAAAGACCCGGCCTGGAGTTCAAGGCTGGAGTCTCAGTTGGTGGTTGCGCAATCGCTTTGAAGGTGTCCATGGTCGTTACTGGAATCCGGGTTTTGAATATGCCCTGAGGTGTTGGAGCCGGTGAGATCAATGGCAGGAGCCACAAAATGCTTCAAATGCTTCATTGTTTTCTTTGTAACTTCTGGAACCCATGAAAGCTACTAGATAATTTCAAACACACACATAAAAGTTGCTGGTGAATGCAGCAGGCCAGGCAGCATCTCTAGGAAGAGGTGCAGTCGACGTTTCAGACCGAGACCCTTCGTCAGGACTAACTGAAGGAAGAGTGAGTAAGGGATTTGAAAGTTGAAGGGGGAGGGGGAGATCTCCCCCTTCAACTTTCAAATCCCTTACTCACTCTTCCTTCAGTTAGTCCTGACGAAGGGTCTTGGCCTGAAACGTCGACTGCACCTCTTCCTAGAGATGCTGCCTGGCCTGCTGCGTTCACCAGCAACTTTGATGTGTGTTGCTTGAATTTCCAGCATCTGCAGAATTCCTGTTGTTTGAGATAATTTCAAATCTTTCTTTATACTGCTTGCTACAGAGTCATAGAGCAATACAGCATAAACACGAGCCCTTCTACTCAACCAGTCCATACCAAATATAGTGCATATCCAGCTAGCCCCAGTTTCCTGAATTTGACCCATATCCATCTAAGACCTGAACTTCCATGTACTTCTTAAATGATACTATTGTACCTGCCTCAACCACTTCTTCTGGCAGCTCGTTCCATATACTCACCACCTTCAGTGTGAAAAGGTTTCACCTCAGGTCACTTTTAAATCTTTTGCTCTCATCCCTTGTTTTAAACTCTTCCTCCCTGAGGAAAAGCCTATCCACCTTATCTATGCCTATTATAATTTTTTAAATTCCCATAAGGTTCTATAAATGCATCTATTTGTTCACTGAGCATCACTCCAGAATACCATTGTGGAATGTGGGTACTTCCGTGTCTCTTTCAGAGAAGTTTCACAAGTTCCAATGAAAAAAAAAACATTTGAGCATCCACTAGCGTCCCTGGTGTGAGGCCTTGCAAATGAAGCTCAAAGAGATTTAGTGGCATAAAATAGAGCAAAGATTTTATTTTCCCTCCATTTTAATATATTTTACATCCATCAGTGCTCTTTACACTCCTACGCCTGCAATATATCCATTTTGTTGGGAGGAGAGAAGGTGAGACTGATAGGGACCCAATAAAACACATTTGACAGTGGAAAAGGATCTATTGCTTTCCCGGTGTATATCATAAATAAACTCTCCTCAGGCTTCCAGCTGGGTATAGGTATTGATTTTAACCGTCATTTTGATGACAAATTGCCATCTTCATCAGGGATGATGCCTGGGCATGTCTGGTCCGGGTGGTAATTATGTCTGGAGGGATGGATGGCAGCGGTATAAGTACCACTGGACTAAGACATGCCCCGGAATCATCCCAGACAAAGATGGCAGAGTTTGTCATCGAAACATCGGTTAAAATTGGTACCTGTACCCGGCTGGAAACCCAATAACAATTTATTTGACATTTGATAGTACTTACTGGAAAACAGGCAGCAGCAAACTTGAAAATTCTGGTTGATGGGTCTGAGCATAAGCATGAGCAAAGCAGATTCATTTCAGTAATGTTTATCTTTGATTGGTGACTTTCCCTGCTGTGATTCCATCTATTGTAATTGCATATTTCTGAGGTCATTATCATTTGATTTTTCCATTAATATTGCAACAGGTTCCTCAAAGATGTATTTCTGGAAAGTAATGTTATTGTAGCAATATTTTTAACTCCAACTATTCATCAGTGATTGGTATGACCTATCATGATGGGAATGCCAAGGTAAATTGCTTTCAATACCCAGAGACAATTATGTGCAGAGAAGTTTCAATCCTACCTTTAAAATAATAATAAAAATATGGTTTCCAGAGGGTTCTAAATATCATATAGTAATTGAGTACTCAATATTCTGTGCAGCTTTCAAACATTCTGTGGTTCCCATATGAAAATAGGTATTTGTTTTAAAGTTTCATTGAACAGTTTCTAAAAAAAAGGGAAAATAAACTTCATGGAATACGCCTGTGGAAATATTTAAAATAAAATAATATGTAGTTTCACTGTTAAAGGATTATGGTAGCATTATGGAATGAAGCTTTAGTTTCCTATTCAAGATATTCAGTTAATTGTTCAAACACATTTTTCACAATGGTTAAACTAATGAGTGCCAGTGTTTATATTATGCTTTGTTTTATCTACTAACTTCTTTCCAAACTGCTAGTATTTAGCTTTTGTGATGTTGTGACGACTGAAAATAAGCAGAAATGGCCCTAAATTGTACCCAGCAATTCTTACATGCAGGAAATGAAACAGAAAGACACAAATAGAGACGTTATTGTTGTATTGAGTCCATTTTTTTTTTCTTTTTGGCTTAAAATTGGTGCAACATTTCAACGTGTAGCAGTGGGGGAGCCTGCGTTCAGTCTGTGAATGAATTCTGCCACTGTTGAATTTGTCAGCTCCGTTTTCTTCATTACTTGTCTTGTGTGCATTGTGAAAGGCATTAGATGCATTGCGAAAGGTATTAGGTGCATTGTATATGTTAATGTAAGGCACAGTTCCCAATAAAGAAACCCCCTGGAAAAGACGATTTAAACTGTTTTGGGCAGATACTGGGCTTAGATTTTCTCAGAATTTGTCAGCAGTTCCTGCAGGTAAGAATGAAAGATAAGTTTTAGAAAGAAAAATTCATACAGCTTATTCTCCGATCACCCTCCTTGAAATCACCTTTAGATCACTGCTGTCAGTATTGTGACATTCTGCATCAGTAGTACTGACTGCGGAGGTTCAATAGGTGAAAGCACACTGCGATTGAACTGATTAAGCAACATATTCCCAGCACAGTACTGCTCATTAATCAGTCTAGAATGACTTCTCTCCTTTAGTCTGTTGACGGTTGATTGAGGAAGGATCCTGAGTCACTTCATTAAGAAAGTTCCTTGTTTTCCTTCACAAAGTGCCAAACCACCAGAATACCAATGCACAGTACTTTAGTAGCTTATGTGAAGGCCTCCTTCAGTTTTGCAACCCCTCGATAAAGGATGCCTCAGACTGAAGGTTGAACCCAGAAGTTTCTAAACTAAAATTGAGAATGTTATTTAATCTGTAGTTCAGATTGAATGTGCCTTTATATTTCAAGAGAGGAAAAATAAAAAGTAACAGTGATCTGTGTGACCATTCCATTAGTCTAGAAGTGCTGCATTATGTTTAACCCAAACCATTGACTTTTTCTTATACACATATCACATAATTCACTCTGCTCTTTTAACAGAGATGGTGATAAGTGTTAACGTCTCTGTAAGAGGCTTCATTCGTTCATGTCACCAAAAGACTTGGCTTAGCTTAAGAATATGGTGGCAGCAAATCCCTTTGTTACTTGCCTAATGAAATTGGATGGAATATTGAAGAAGAAATTTTAAGTCTATTGGAAATATGTGAAAGGAGTGGGGCTAGTTGGAATATGTTTCAAAAGCAAACTAAAAAAGAGAAACACAACATAGTAAATGGTGTCTGAGTCTCTATTTCTCCTCTGTAATGTTCTGCAGCCATCTTCCTTCCAATTCAATCGCCCCTCTTTGCTGGCAGGAATATAAGCTCAAACACAAACATTTGGTAGACCTTTATGTTGTAAGTACAAAGTATTTTTTCTGCATATGTATGCAGACAATTGCAAACAGGACAAGTGTAATCTAAATGTGAATTGATTTGTTGTGAGCTAAGAAACATTTAGATTGTTCCTTATATCTGGTTGAATTCCCAGGAGACTAACTTATTAACCCAGCCTGGGGCTTGTTGAAAGAAAATCGCTGATGTGAAAGATTTTTGGCACATGCTTCTGTCACTGTGGTAATTTAACTCACTCAATCCATCTCTACTTCAAATAGCTGCAAGTCGAAATTACTGACCCCAGTGGAAAACTTCTTGAAGGACCAGCCACCCTGTATATCACTATTATCGATCAGAATGATAACAAACCCCTCTTCAGGGAAGGACCGTACGTTGGCCATGTTCTGGAAGCATCCCCCACTGGTGAGTTAAATCTATAGCCAAAAACTGTTTCCCAGAAGGAATCATAAGATACCTGGAGTCGTAAAGCATCACAATTGCTGTTATACATCTTAACAGAATATCTTAGATAATATGAGTTTAGCATGTTATTTTTCTGGAAAGATTCTGTAAAATGAGCTAATTTTATGTGTATCAGTATTATTATTTTATGAATACTGGCATCTTAACTGCATTATATTTCAATTGTTAGTCCCTAGATGTTATATTAATTTCTTCAAAATTTCATCTGATCACTGGAATCTTGCCATCGCTGTGTACATACATCTATCGATGCTTCTGGACACATCTTCAGTGATGTTCCTGGAATCATTGGGTGTTTCGGGTCTTTCAACATCATACAACCTCCTCCAGGTGACCCAGCCGGGGCTGATCAGACCCCAGCTTGTGTCCAGATGGCTAGCTACTTATGACTCCATGGCTCCCCTCTTTTGAGCCACAGCCATCTTGAGGCCCTCTCTGCCGCATCGGTCGTACTGCGGATGGCTCTCCTCTTCCTCTCTCCCTCGATGCCCAAAATGCTGAAGGCTCTAACTAAAGAACGGGCTATGAATCTCCTACAACCAACCTCCACTGGGAGACACCTCGCTCTCCATCCAGCCTGCTGACAGTTGCTGACCAGTCCTGCGTACTTGGAGAGCTTCCTTTCAAAGGCCTCCTCCAAGCTATCTTCCCATGGGACTGTCAGCTCCAGCAGCACCACTTGCTTAGTAGACTCAGACACTAGGACAATGTCTGGTCGCAGGGTGGTGGCTGCGATGTGGTTGGGGAACTTCAGCTGCCCTTCGAGGTCCACCAACAGCTGCCAATCCCTTGCAGAGGTCAGAATGCCTGCAGATGTTCTTTTGGCAGGTATTGGCTGCTCCCCAGCTGTGACAAAAAGAACAAGTGTATGGGGTTGAGTGGTATCCGGGATCAGCCATAATGGAATGGTGGAGCAGACTCGATGGGCTGAATGGCCTAATTCTGCTCCTACGTCTGATGGTCCTATGGTCTAAGAACAAACCAAGAAGGTACTCAAGGCCTCTTTTGATTATTCAGCTGTCCTTGTCAAAACACTGACATGGTTTGTCCTGCAGTCATTGTGTCCATAATCCATTCAAGTTACTGTTTATAGATCTAACAAGAACAAAGTACTTCTGCCTAGATTTTGTTAATGATCCAGATTAGCTGCACACCTGTGTTAACCTTGTGTACTGCTGTCCATTCTGGTTATGATATTGGTTTATCGATGGTGTGTTTGACTTGGTTTCAAGCTTTCATTGTCAGCTATATTGTCTCAAGTATCTTGACCTCAAGGAGAACCTATTTCTGTCTCTTTTCTTGAAGAAGGATATTTGATTAGTAAATGACTAAAGAGCACAGACAAAATCTTCGCTGCATGGCCAATAAATGTCAGGAGTACGTTGGTTAGTAGAGCTATCAGTAGACAACTAGTGTGTGTAACACCCTGGGAAAGATTTCACTGATAAAGTAATGGTCTTTCTGTAGAAGCAGTGTTTGGGTTATGGCCAGAGATAACAGGTGATTTGGAATGTGAGCTGTTGAATGAGGGGAGTGTGTTTCGTGCTGTGCGCCTGACACCGACGTGATATGGGTCTTTGGTTCGGCGGGATATGAAGAGAGAAGATGCTGGAGTGGAGCCATGACCCGATGAGGGCCGAGGAGATCGAAGGAGGATCTACGAAGGGGAAACCGTAAGCCCCAACTTGTGCACATTAGGCTGATCCATTAAAATGGGCCCTTTTCTTTTTCCATTTTTCCTTCACTAACCCTGTAGTCAAATTAAGAATAATAAAGCTAAATCATTTAATTGTATGTGGTGTACGTCTGTTATTTCGTGGTACTGATTTGCAACAGGGTAACAAGTTGAGCAGCATCCACACAAACGGGGATTTTGCAGTACGCTCGCATCTCAATCTTACCGTTTGGCAGGGCCAGAGATTGTCCTCCCCAGACTTACACAGCCAACAGAACTGGATGGTTACATGTGTTAATGCCTTTTACTGGACCACAGCAGGAACACTTATTGCTTCTGGATAAATGGTAATTCCACATTTTGAATATTATCTGGTTTTCCACCTGTAACTGAATTAACATTATTATTATGATTATGATTATGAGGACACGCAGTCCCCTTTTATTGTCATTTAGTAATGCATGCATTAAGAAATGATAAAATGTTTTTCCAGAATGATATCGCAAAAACACATGACAAACCGATTTAAAATCTAACAAAAACCACATAATTATAACATATAGTTACAACAGTGCAAAGCAATACTCTAATTTGATAAGAACAGACCACGGCACAGTAAAAGTCTCAAAGTCTCTCGAAAGTCCCATCATCTCACGCAGACGGTAAACCTCCAGCGTCGCCAACTTGTCGGTGCAGCATCCTGGAAGCATCCGACCACAGTCCGACTCCGAGTCCGTTCGAAAAACTCCAAGCCTCCGACCCACCTCTTTGACACCGAACACCGAGCACCATCTCTGCCGAGCGCTTCAACCCCGGCCCCGGCAACAGGCGATACACAAAGCCGAGGATTTGGGGCCTTTGTCTCCGGAGATTCTCGATCGCACAGTAGCAGCGGCAGTGAAGCAGGCATTTCAGAAGTTACTCCAGATGTTCCTCTGCGCTTCTCACAGCTGTCTCCATCAAATCCAGAATGTACACGGCCCCTAGTTACACATAATTGATATTCATTCGGAATGGCCGCACCATTATCTTTAAATAACTGGACATTCCAACTCAAACCTAAAACAACACATTCTAGCAATATTCAATGTGAAGGTTGGACTTACACAAGAAACTTGCATTCATGGGGTTTGTCTCTTGCTGTTTTTGACACTATCATTTCAAATGATAGCGGGCATTTTAATTGCCAAATCTTTGTCGGATGTGCCTTGCAAAACCGTTAGGTTGTCATAAATAGATTTTCGTGCAAGAGATCCAGCATTGGGGCAGTGTGGAATGGAACTTCACAATATTATTGGGTTCTGACCTTCATGTCTCATATTCATTTCACAAATGTTTCCCGAGTCTTACTTGTGTATAGCACCTAGTCCTTCTGTTTTATGTTAATAAGCTTTGAAAGCAAATAGTTAGGACAAATTTCCTAAATTCCATGGCATCTTATGGAGGGAAGGTGAAACAGGCTTCAAGTACTTTTTCACATAGTCCTATAATACTGTATTCAAGCTGTTGTCTACAAAAACCTCCAGGCATTGATATAAATTAACATTTAAAACCTTCTGGTTTTCTTGAGTCAAACCACACTTTGGAGCACCCATTATCATAACCTTCTGGTTGGCCACTTTTTACTAGATCCTGAGGAAAATTTGCCAAGAGCACAGCCCCATCTGTTAAAATGAGTGCTGTAACATTTCTTTCAGAAATGGCAGGAACAAGACCCTGAGGCTATTCCTTATGAAGCCATCCATGATATAGTTCTGAATCAGTCACTCGTGTCTATGACCCCCTCCTCCTCAGGGAACAACTGTCTAGTTGTTGTTACCTGCCTTCTGGCAGCAGCACTGAGGTTAGGACCTCAGCAGCTTGGGAGATCATGTTGAGATGTTCAAGTCCAGCCGGCTCCAAGAAAAGAGAAAGCAAAATCACAGCAAGGTGGTGTAACTACATGCTTTTCAGTAGAGAGTCCAATCAATACATGAAAAGTGTGGATAAGTAACTAAACATATGAACTATTCACATAGAGGTAAATATGTAATTTTAATTTTGACATATATTGCGTTGTATGTTATTTGGTTGCACTTGAGGTATTTATTAAAGTGCTCTATGAATTGAACTTTTTCAGATCTCTCTGGAATAAGGTAATATGGAGTTCTTATTATAAATATGATGCTGACTTTCCCCACTGACGCTGCTGGTCATAATAACTTATAAACTTCACTAATCAAATGTTCACTACCTTCACATAAATTTAATCTCTCGTTTCACAACAGTTACTTTAGCCTTTTCAGAAAATGCACATGGGATAATTTCATGAAATTACCCCATGTGGAAACATCAAGGTTATTATTGCCATCTGCAGTGATTTTAGATCCTGTTAGATGAGTGTGTAAAATTGTTATTTTCTCCTCATAGTCTGACTTTTTATATGTTTGCTTGTATTTTATATATGTTAGATTATATAATCACCGATATGCATGTAATTGTTCAGTGAATTTTCAGTATTTGTAGTATAGCTGGCTGATACTGTATTTTTCTAGAAGTTTCTTAGTTTTCCTGCAGCTGGTATTATGCCACTGGAACCTAGTTATTCCATAGGCTATTTGTTATCATGGAATGTCTTGTTATCTTTCTTGTTTGAACTTCTTTGTTTCTCTTTTCTTTGTTCTCCTCCTTCACATTCTCTCCCCCTTAGTGAGTTGGTTACCATATTTTGCTGTGAACACCTAATAAAATAGCAAAAATTACAATTACTCACTATCTCAGTAAGCTTTATTTTTGACTTCTGAAGAAACCCTGGATCACAAAATCACCAGAATCCTAAGCTTTTATCTGTTAGATGTTTTCCCAGTTGATCTCAGAGCTGGTCAGTATTTAATCAAAAGAAGACAGAAGAATGTTAATGTTTGATGTACTTCCTATTTGATTTTTAAAGCCATAGTTGTAGCTTACTCCACTTTGCAGTGTATTGTTGCACTCCGTCTTTGACAGTAATGAAAAACGGACATAGTTGAGTAAAGAGTAAGGACACTGTTTACTGTACACTTGACTGCATCAAATGAAATTATAAATTTAATTGAAGCACCAGCTATTTCTTATGCTTTGTATTCCATGTGATGATGGAAAATGAATGCAGAATACTGATTGAATTGTAGACATTTATTGATGCAAGAAGGTGCATAAGTATATTCATGTATGCAAGTTGATTTCACCTATTATTGCCCATGACTAGTTTGAAACACAGAGAGCAAGAGCTCCACAGATATTATCTGTATATAGCTATTGAATTTTCTTTACCTGAATTCAAAGTTTTATAGCCTTTGCTTAACTCCCCACACAAATACAACGATTGTAAGTACTTTGAGAATTGATCTTGAAAGGCTGAATTCACAGTAAATTTGATAGTATTGCTGATGGAGTTAACAATAATAATTATGGTACAGTAGTGCCTTTAATGGAGAAATGGAACAAGGTGCCTCACAGAAGCACAAATGGATAAAGACAGAAATCAAATTGAAGAAATATCAAGGCAAGGTGAAAATTGCCGTCATGTAGGAAGACCTTAGGCATGCCCTGGAGTGTAAAATTTGTCTCTTCCTCGTCTGACATCTACATTTTTTCACTTCACATCAAAATGAATATCCTGCTTTTACTTTTGACAAGAGCTGGAGTACTGTGGTTCAATGAAACTGCCCTGCAACCAACCTGATAGAGTTGACTAGCCTGCCATACAATCTGTGGAGGGAGCCTTCCTGGTCTATGGAACTTGTGATGCAGTGGGGATTTGAATAGCTGCTTTGCCAAGGAACCTGTATCTCTAAAATATATAAAGTAGACCTTCTTTTCAGGGACCTCCCTTGGCATCAAAGATGGCTTGTTTTCACTTCAGCTTCATGAGTTCTAAGTTGGCAAATGAAGCCATTGTGGAAACTGAAAACTCATCCACAGATGGGGCAGGATATGCATGATTGGACAGATGGATGGATTGTTTATGAAGTGTGACACTCCTGCCCCCGATTCAGCTTTTCTATGCACTCCTAATTCATGACCTCCAGATTTTGAGTACAGTTTCCTTCTCCTTCTCCACTTGAAGTGATCATGGGCCAAAGATTCCCAGGAGTAAGTGCAAATGTCACACTATATATTTATGGTCAGTATGTTACTTTTGATACTTTACAAAAGCATGCAATGTTTTCTTTGTATTTTGTCCTTAAAACTGCTCTGGGACTCAAAACAACATCTCAGTTCATTATCTATTAGTTGGCAGTGGTCAATATGTGCTAATGCTTAATGATTACTTGGAGATACATGATGACTTCTCTATTCAAACCTTTACATCTCTGGACTTGATATTTGTTTGGCTATCTGCACTGTTTCTGATTTTGTTAAAACCCAGAGTAAAGATCCCAAGAACTGAAGGAGCAGGAATTGACTGTTTAATTCCATTTAATCTGGTCCATCATTCAACTGGATCATGGCAGATCTGATATTCTTCAAATCTACTTTCCTCTCAATCTCCATTACCATTGATTCCCTTATTAATTAGATATCTATTTATCTTAGCCTTAAATATATGCAAGGGCTTTACCGCACAGCTCTCTGTGCCAGGAAGATTGAAAGATTCACAGCCCTTTGAGGGAAGATTAGAAGATGAAAAAGGATCTAGTGCTTTCCCGGCATGAATGACAAATAAACTCTTCTCAGGCTTCCAGGTATTGACTATAACTGGCATTTTGATGACAAACTCTGCCATCTTCTTCAGGGAGATGCCTGAATAAGATTAGAAGTTTTTTTTAATATATGCTAGTTCTAAACTTGCACCACTTTATTCTGATGCAATGCCTGTTGGTTCTGGACTACTCCATGAGAGAAAATATCCTCTCAATATTTATCCTGAGTAGACCACTAAAATAATTTGTTTCATTTTGATTGCTTCTGATTCTTCTAAATTCCAGAGAGAAGTGTCCCAACCTGTTTAACCTTACTTCATCCCATCGTTCTTGGTTGGGGTCATCCTTGTGTACCAACCATCGTAATATGTGTATTAGTCAGAATAAACAGTGAAGATTGTGGTAAAAGATAATTATAAAATATTGAAACAGGTTAGGTATGGATGGTTTTTCACTCAGTAGAAAATGTGCCAATAATGTAAAACCCATTTGTATTTTATTGCTCAGTGTTATTGATCATGGGCAAAACCATCTAACTAATGGGAGATTTTAGAGTACACTCGAGGTTAGGTAATGCATTAAATTCGCAACGATGGTGATGCATCATTAATGAATATTTAATTTCCATGAAGGATCAGGAGAAAGTTCTCAGTGTTTTCCTGAATCCCCCTTTTGCTTGGAATGAGCTTTCTTTGATGGTGAAGAGAGTTGTATTTAAAGTTCATTTCTCTGGAGCTTTTTGAAGATTGGGTTAATTTTGTCCATTCTGATGTGCCTTTGTTCATAATTATGATTAGTTCCCTAAGATGGGAGAGTTAATACATAAGTAGTTTTCTATGTGGATCTTTCAAATTTAAGTTTATATCTTTTTTCCTTAGGAAATTAGAGAATTTCCCAAGGGAAAATTACACCTTTCCCAAGGGCGACTTGCAGGCTAGTAGAGGGAAGGAGCGTATTACACCACTTTTGGTAGAGATGTATCTCTATAAGACCATAAGGTATAGGAGCAGAATCAGACCATTTGGCCCATCGAGTCCGATCCACAGTTAGGCCATTTGGCCTATCTCCATCTTGCCATTCCACTCAGAGTATTACTAGGCCTTAAAACTCAAACATTACAGGAAAACAACAGAAACTGCACAGGTCAAAGAAATCATAAATTTATCTCTGGACCAGGCATTTTCATGGAAAAAGGTTAGCTGCTTAAAAAAGGACATGAGGAGAAATTTCTTCTGTAGAAAATTGTTAACATTTGCAATTATATAGGCATTATTAAGTTTATTAAGGCAAGATTGATTTTCAGACTGTGGGAATCAGGCAGGAATGTGGACCTGAGGCCAAAGATTGAATCATCTAAGACCTTATTCAATGGTCGAGTAAGTTCCAGAAGTGGCCGATCTCTCCCTGCTTCCATGATTTATATTCTTGTATAGTGACAGTTGAAATCATTAAAAAATTTTCAATTCAGAGTAATGTCAATCCTCATGAATATTTTGACTGTGCCCATGTGGGGAATTAATATTTCATCATGCATGATTCACTTGGTGCAGATTGCAGATGAATAATTTTCTGCAGTGCACCACAGATCTTGTTGTTGCTTGTGTAGCCATGGAGATAGTATGGTTGATCCAGTAACTCTCATGACATTGATGGTAACTGACGTGGCGTAGTTGCTGGTGGTGAAAGTCTAGGAGAGATGGTTTGATGCCACAGTGCCTCACCATTTATGTAATGAAAGTCTTAGTTCTGTTTTTCAGCTCAGTTTCCAGTTGTCCAGGTTGTGCTAGAAAGTCCAAAGGACTGTTTTATTATTTGAGAAGTCATGAACAATATTGAATGGTGCAAAAATATCAGAGTGTCTTTGCTGCTGACTGTTAAATGAGTGAAGAGAATAGATGAAATTCATGAAAATGATTGAATAATATATGCTCCCTGGGAACTTCTGCAGCAATGACTTTCCCACAATGATGACAGACAGAACACCATGACAATTTTGTGTTAGATGTGATTCCAACCACTGGAAGAGTTCCATTACCTCCCACTGATTTCAGTTTTCCAGGGCTTTTAGTGTAATACATACTTAAGGATTGCACTAATATTAAGAGAAGCTATTCCCATCCCTCTTTTTTATCAGCTTTGCTCTCGTTTCTGTATCAAGGTCACAATAACTTCTGGAGCCAAATTTGAACTGAGTGTTGTTGAGTAAGTTATTTGTGAGCAGGCACGACTTAATGAGTATTTATGGTTCTCTATAGATTTTTCAATGATCAGAGAAATGACAGGGCCAAATTATATTTACTTAGTTTGAGTGAGAAAGACATAGCAAAGCAGTCTTCCACAGTATGGGCTAAATTTTAAGTATTCATTATGTGACAGATTTGCAGAAGGCAAGTCTTGTTCTGGTAACTAGCAAGTTTCCAGGGCCCATAATCTACCTTATATTTCCCGCAATCATTATATTCGTATTGTCATAAAGAATTTAATTGAATTGGCAAGCAGTTGGCATGTATGCTATGGGTGCCTTAGAAATTGAAACTGGTCGATATTTTTGGCTATCTTTCAGGATCAGGTTTAATATCACTGGCATATGTCATGAAATTTGTTGTCTTTGAGGCAGCAGTATAATACCATTCATAATAGAGAGAAAAAAACATAAATTACAGTAAACGTATTTATATTAAATAGTTAAATTAATTAAGTAGTGTAGAAAATAGAAATAAAAAGGTAGTGAGGTAGTATTCGTGGGATCAATGTCAATTCAGAATTCAGAAATTAGATGGCAGAGGGGAAGAAGCTGTTTCTGAGGCGTTGAATGTGGGGTCCTTGCTCACGAGAGTTCCCATTAGTCCTCCTGCAGTCAAGGTTTGATTAGGGTACCATTGACCTTTTTGAACACATCCTTGCATCAATGTACTTCCTCTATAAGCAGAACTATTATGCACAAATGAACAGAGTGGCAATGGAATCGCCGTTGTCACCAGCTATTGCTAATTTCTATATGGAGGACTTTGAGGAGAGGGCTCTGACTTCATTGCTCTTACGCCCCAAATGCTTCTTCAGATACGTCGATGACACCCTCATGGACTCCAAGAACTCCAACCATCTGAACAGTATACATCCAGACATTTAATTTAAAATGGAGAAGGAGAAGAATGGTTGCTTCCTGTTCCTGGACTTTCTAATACAACAGAAACTGGATGGTAGCCTCGGACGTGGTGTTTATTGGAAATCTACTCACACATACTTGTAGCTCAACGATAACAGCCACCATCATGCCCCTCAAAATAGAGTAGTTCTTTCTACTTTGATTAACCATGCAAAAGCTATTTCAGACCCAGAGAGTCTTCATGACCCTGGCACCTGGGAGGCAACATGCCAACCGGGTGTCCTGTTCACATCCACAGAATCTCTTGTCTGTTCCCCTTACTATTGAGTTCCCTATCATTACCACTCCCTTCTTCTCTCTCTTTTCCTTCTGCACCGTGGACCCATGCTCAGTGCCTGTAACCTGGTCGCCATGGCATTCTCCCAGCAGGTCACCGTCCCCCCCCCACCCCCACAAATGTATCTAAAGCGGTATACTTATTTTTGAGGGGAATGGCTACAAGTATGCTCTGCTCTAACTGCCTATTTCCATTTCTCCTGACAGTCACCCAGCTACTCGCTTCCTGTAACTTCGGGGTGACTACTTCCCTGTAGCTTTGATCAATTATCTCCTCACTCTCCTGTAAAAGCCAAAGGTCATCCAGTTGCTGCTCTAGATCCCTACCACGATCTTCAAGGAGCTGCTGCCAGATGCACTTCACACAGATGTAGTTCCTCGAGAGACTCAGGGTCTCCCAGTTCTCCAACATCAGGCACGAAGAGCACACCATGGCCATTTAAATAGTACAGTAAGAGAGAAAAAAAAAACAAAAAGGAAACCTTAACAGATGCTTTACACAGAGACGAATCCTCTTCTGAGCCAAAGCCTGTCGCTTCCACTCTCGCCACTGGCCTACTCCCGACAATGGCCGCTCCGCTTATCCCTTCTGTACTTTTATATAGTTCGCAGAGCTCTGTTGACGCTGCTGATAGGCCCCCTACAATGGACAAGTGCCCACAAAGCTCTCTTTTTAAATAATTGCCGCCGACCTGTGAGAAACAACTCTTCATAGAGCTCTGTTGACACTGCTGATAGGACCCGTTCACTTAGTTTGTGTGATAGCTAGTATTGTGCACCTTCACCAAATTGGGCTCTTGGTTTGACAATGATCTGCGACTGAATGGGGTGGCAGGCCATGATGATAACCATTTTGAAGTCATAGAATTCTGTTATTGAAGAATTTCCCCTCGCTGTCCAACCTTGGGCTGCTAAATCTTTTCTAGATTATTCCACTTTTGGACATGGTGGTAAAGAACAGCAAAGGGAAAAGTATTTCTTTATAAAGAACCAATCTAAGTTATTCTCTTCTCTGGGTATTCTCATGAGCCTGTGACAGTTGTATTGTTGAGCATAAGGTCAAATAGATTGTTGCTTGACTACCTGATGGAATTCTGGATATTACATACTTCAATATAATTGTCTGGTGATTCATATTGTAAATTACAGGACTGGCTTTCGGATGATGAATATTCAGCCTGTGTTCAAAGCTGTTAGGTAATCAATAAACTCTCTCTATCTGGATTGACACATAAAGAATGATTCCTTAGGTGAGATACTGAATGGAGCACCGCACCAGTGGATCTTTCTTTACTCAGCAACACTTAGAACCTTCAGAAGAAAAGAAAGCAAAATTGGCCTTTAAATTAAAATTATAGATTATCTGTGTTTTAATTTCGGCTCCGTTACACAATTAGGGAACTATTACTTTGTAGTTAACCCGTGACTTTTAATTTGCAATTTTCCAGGTTCAGTCTTTAAAATGAGTTCAAAGAGTTGGTTAGCACTTGCATTCCAGTCAAGTAAAATCGTCTTTTCCGACCAGTCAGTTAACCGTCGATTGAATTAAGATTAATGTGCACTGAAACTCAAGGAATGACATGCTGGTGTTATCAGTGTAGGTGTGGAACAGGTAATCCTTATTAATGCAGGACATATTGTATCTTTGTATGTGTTAAGTTTAAACTCTGCTTTTGTAATTAATTGCATAAGCAATAATCTCTGGGGACTAAATGAGAGCATAAAAATGGTAAGATATTCAGGATATTCAATTTTATCTCCAATGTGAAAAAGGAAAGGAGGGATGAGAAGTTAAAATGGGAATACTTAGATTGGAAATAAGTGTTTTTTTTTTGATTAACCAAAAATGGATTTTCATCAATTCATCAAAAAGAATGACAACGATTTCAGTAAATGCAGCACCTTTAATTTTGCAATATGCACACAATGCTGCAGGAACTCAGCAGGTCAGGCAGCATCTATGGAGATTACTAAAGATTCAATGTTTAGTCATTGAGTTAATCAAATCAAATTCAATTTTAATTATCATTCAACAATAGATGAATACAACCAAATGAAATGGTCCCTCTGCGGCCAAGGTGCAAAACATACACAGCACATTCAAAATAATCAGCAAAAAAACATAGTTATGCAAAAAAAAACACATATATTGCCCAAAAATTCTGAGCGACATGTTCCGCAAATTAATGGCACAGTTCCCAGCAGTGCGCAGCCACTTCAATCCAGCCTGCCATTCCACCAATCGAACAGTAGAGGACAGCACTGACAGGTTAACCCTAAATCATTGGGTATATTTAAAGTGGAGGTTGACAGTTTCTGGATTAGTAAGGTCAAATGGCTACAGCAAAACACAGGGGAATGGGGTTGAGAAGGATAACGAATCACCTATGATGGAATGGCAGAGCAGACTCAATGGGAGGAATGGCTAATTCTGCTCCTATGTTTTGTGGTCTTATGGCCCTTCAGCACCATTGAAAAGAAAGGAGAAAGAAGTGAAAAAGGTTAATATTTAGTTTGAATTGCTGACAAATATTATTGCTTGTGATATAAGCATTCAGAAAGTGACACTTTTTAGATTTCTATTTAGGAATTAGAAACATTAATGAACCAAATTGTACAAAGAAACACATTAGGTTCCATTATTTCTTTGAATAAACATATCTTACATTCCCCTAAGTACAGTGAAAATTATAGAAAATATCACTTCACTTAATGAACTCTATTTTCAAACAATATGATCACTTAGAACAGCTGTTAACACAAATCAGGAACTCAATTATTAATAAAAACTTTTTCTTTGTCTCTGAGTTTTGTAATTTTCATGTTGAAGTTGTGTTAATTAATACTCGTTAATATGAAGCAGCATGGTGTAAAAGAGTTTAATACTTCCCAGTATTGTTGCCAGGTTTCCCGACACTCAATTCATATGTTAAGTGCTTTCTTTTACCACATTTCATTTAAATAAAAACAGTGACTGAAGCACGTTTGTAATTAATGTTTCTCTAACAGGTTTTCAATAAATTGGCTTAGAACTTTCTCTCCTCCAGTAAAGAAACAGTCCTATGCTATGGGCTTGCAGTGGGATTTATGCTGGAATTCACAAAGCTCATCAGCACCTTGACTTGCTAAAGAGACTAAATAAATTTGGCATGCCCCTTTGATTCGCATTAATTTTTATTGGTGCACCGCAGAAAACATCCTATCCCAATGTATCATGAATTGGTATGGTGACTGTTCTGCCTGGCACAGCAAGAAACTGCAGAGAATTGTGGTTACAACTCAGTACACCATGAAAACCAGCCCCCCCTCCATGCTTTGCTAAAGCAGCTAAGATATTCCAAGAGCCTACTGTCCCAGATGTTCCCTCGTCTGCCTCCTCCCATCGGGCAGGAGATACAGAAGCCTAAAGGTACTTAACACAAGCTTGAAGGAACGCTTCTATCTTTCGGTTTTTAGATGCCTGATTGGTCCACTTGTATGGTAAAATGGACTCTTGACTTCACATTCTCCCTTGTTATGGTCTTGCACCTCATTCTCTGCCTCCACCATACTACTTCCTATTGTTTTCCCTTGCAACACTTCAATACACTATTTTGGAAAAAATAACCTGTTTGAATGGCAGGCAAAAGAGTTTTCCACTGTATATCAGTATATGTCATAACAGTAAATTAATTTGCAATGTTCAGTAGCTATCTTAGGATGGCGCCTATTGGTAAGATCTGGGTATTTTTTGAACATGGAAAGCAAACACATACTGGCGCACCCAATGGTTGTACAATTTGGCTCAGCAAAGGTATACCAATAATCTATTTGGATGTTGGCACTTTCTGAAAACTTCATTACAAGTTCAGGGAGAACTGGCTGAATATTGTATGATTATGTGGTGCTCTTTTCAAAGGTTGTGATCATGGTTTATGGTAATCTGGGATACAAATGATCACAGGGTTCAGAGTGTGAGAAGTTCACCTTCAAATTTTAATTATTGTTAGAGATTTTTTTAAAAATGCTACTTGAAAGCCTTTTGGCTGGCCTGCGGTTTAGTGACATTCATACTGGCCTTCAAGGCAAGTGGTCCCTAGTTCGAATCTGGCCGGCTGCTTGCATACTTTCCATCCGTGCTGGGCTGAGCATTGAGCTAGCCTCTCGGACTCATAAAAAACAATAAATGCCAGAGAAATGGCAAGGTTTCCACCCAATGATCAACAAGGCACAGAGAGGACCAATTAAAAAGCCTTTTATTGCTGTCTCTTCTTTCTCTCCAAATCCAAAATTATTTCACTAATTTTACTTTCCCAATGAGATTGATAGGGAATTTGTGATAGTAGATTATACTTCCTGATCTGGGCAATGTAGTAACTTATTTTTCTGACATACTGATGAGAATAATAGTATACTTTTTTTTACTGAAGAATACTCCAAAGACAATGTGTTCCAGTTTTCCAGTAATGGTCCATAAGGTAGGCTGTGTGAGGGACTCCCAGGGGTGACCATTTGAATATTTAGAATATATAGCTGAAGGTTATTTTGTTTTGCTCTTGTTTACTTGCTGAAAAAGTGTTAAGCAATTGAAATTATAGCATAAATATCCCTGTAGCCAATCAGATTAGAAAATTATTCATGAGCACTGCAGCATCTGAATCACAAAAAAATGTAAACTAGAACATCAAATTCAATGTTATACAGGTGCACATTCCTTTATCCGAAATTCTGAAATCCAAAAAGCTCCGAAAACCTAAGTTTTTTTCACCAACAGCTGACGTCGCTCAGGTGTGAAGTGGCAGCACTAGCAGAGACCGCCAGGCGTCAGTTGTGGCTCAGCGCTCGTACTGGTTACACGTGCATGTGCTGTTCGCTGATATTCTGTGTTCACTGTTGACTTTGTGTTTAATTTCACCGTGAAAATGTCAAAAAGAGCTGCAGGTACCCCTGTGGGTAACAATGAGAAAAAGAGAAGGAAGCATCTATCATTATCAGTAACGCAGAAAGTGGAGTTATTGCAGAAGCTTGATCGTGGTGTGTCTGTGCTGCATCTTACTGAAGAAAATAGTGTCGGAACTACCACTGTATATGATTTAAATCAACAGAAAGACAAGTTACTGAAGTTTTATAGTGACAGTGACGTTCTACATTTATTCCAATAAGTCATTTACCATGTGTTTGATTTGGTTCGTTCGAAGCTGTATGTTTTATTGAATAAGCAACACACATAAACGTTGCTGGTGAACGTAGCAGGCCAGGCAGCATCTTTAGGAAAGAGGTACAGTCGATGTTTCGGGCCGAGACTCTTCGTCAGGACTAACCGAAAGAAGAGCTAGTAAGAGAGGGAAGGGGAGGGGGAGATCTGAAATGATAGGAGAAGGCAGGAGGGGGAGGTATGGAGCCAAGAGCTGGACAGTTGTTTGGCAAAAGGGATATGAGAGGATCATGGGACAGGAGGCCTAGTGAGAAAGAAAAGGGGGAGGGGGAAAAAAAGAGGATGGGCAAGGGGTATAGTGAGGGGGATGGAGGGAGAGAGAAAAAGAATGTGTGTATATAAATAAATAATGGATGAGGTACGAGGGGGAGGTGGGCCATTAGTGGAAGTTTGAGAAGTCAATCTGTTTGTGTTTCCTCGTGTTTGTGTTTTATTGAATGTTTCTGTTGGAAATAAAATTTATTCTTGTCATTATTCCCTAACCAATACAGTATAATAATTATTTACATAGCATTTACATTGTATTAGGTATTATAAGTAATCTAGAGATGATTTAAAGTATACGGGAGGATGTGCGTAGGTTTGGTGTGCCGCCGGGTCCTAAAGTCCACTGCACTGAGACAGGTTAAATAAGGAACTTGAACATACGTGTTTTTTGGTATCGGTGGGGGGGGATGGTTCTGAAATCCAAAAAATTCTGAATTCCGAAATGCAACTGGCCCCAAGGATTTTGGATAAGGGATTGTGGACCTGTACCTGGTCTACAAAGCAAAATAAAGATACTGAAGAAATTCCGGGGCATGGAAAAGTAAAGCAGGCAGCAATAAAAGGCTTTTGACTGGGATTTGTGACAATAATTAAAATTTGAAAGAAAATACATTGTTCATTAAGTTGAATTATAATGCAATGAAGTTTGTTTGACAGTAAATATGTTCAACTACCTTTTTTTGGTTCTCTCAGACGATTTTATGTTTGAATCTGGAGAAAATTAGAAGCAACCTTTATGATTCTTCATTCAAATTTGAATAGATTTGGGGACCTTTTATTCGATACTTTCATTTAATGTAATACATACCCTTCTTGTTTTTTTTTCACTGTTTTTAAAGGAGGTCGGGATTGAGGACGTGATTTTAAGTTTAACTCTGTTTGGTTTCAAGTTAGCCAATTGCTTTGCTTTGCTTTTAGTTAGTTGCACGGTGGGTTTTTTTTGGGGTTTTTTTTTTTCTTTTTTTTCCATTGATATATATATAAAATTTAGTATACTATTATGTTATCTTGGTTTTTTATGTTTAAATTACATTGTTTGTAGTATTTTTTTTGGTATTGATACCTTCTGGAATTCTATTATATTTTAACATTGTATTAATGTTTATATGGTTTACCTTTTTGTATACTTATTCAATAAAAAGATTTAAAAAGAAAGAAAGACAGTAAATATGTTAAAAGTTTAGATATACTACAATAGACAAGTCCTGACTTTTCTTGGGGAATTCAGTGCCTATATATCACAGAGTCTCTCAAACCTTACATCAATATTTCTTTTGTAATGGTTACTTATTCAGTGAGATATCTGTAAAGTGCAGCTACTGGAGAAATTGGGACAATAGGGAAGTAAATTCCTGATCTCTGCTTTTATCTGTTTGTTTATGGTTCTTGGAAATTGCTTTCTGAATTATATTTTAATAAGGGCAAGTATTAGCCAAACATTAATAAAATACTGGTCATCAAATTACAATAAAGTGCAAGAATAATGGTTATGAGAATAAAATGCCGGTCATCGTGGGAATAGCAAGACCCCAGCAAAAGAAACCAATGTGATGTCTGAGCAGTTAACAGGGGAAACATCTGCGATGCACCAAGAACATGTTATAATCCTGTGGAGCAATCGATGGCCTAGTGCCTGAAGTAAATTTGACATCAGAGCCTGGAGACAGTAAATGGCATCAGCATGCAGTGATGACTGCCAAATTCTGATTGGCTGTGATACTGAAGAAACTCAAGATAGGCTCTGGGGACTGTAATCAAAGCAGAAGGAAACTAAGTTCAGACAGGTTGAATCAGCTAGGTTAGTCCCACTGTGCCACTCTGCCTTCATTGTGGAAAAAAAAACAAGTTGAATTTCACCCCCACTGCCACACTGCTCCTCTTCACGCCCCCACCCCCACCATTTCTTCCTCAGTTTCTTAGCAGTAACAAAAAGAAAACTCAACTGAGATTCTGTTCGAAACCAAAATGCAATATACTAAAATAATTAACTCCCGGCAAAGTTCTGACATGGCCCTTAGGAAAAAACTTTTATCTTATGATTCCTCAAATTGCTATTTACCCAATAAGAGCTGGTTAAATTATATGCAACATTCCTGTTAGGTGTGATACTCACCAATGTAGCACAGAAGGATGCAGGTTATAGTGCTGTTCCATCATTAGGTCACTAATCTGGGCTAAAGACCAACAAATAAGTTGGCAAAATTTGTTCGCAGTATCTCCAGCTGTAAGAAATGATAAAAATCTTGCAGCTGTCCATCAACCAGTGACCCCTTACTGGAAGCATGTTTGCCTGAAAGATGACTGGCAGTAGAACTGCACTCAGATGTCATTCTCTCTCTTCATCAGCTAAACATTTGATTATACTATACAAAGCGTATGCGGCTTAATAGCAAGTGTATCAAGTAGGAGCAAGCAGATGGGGAAAAATTAGAGGAGCCAAAGCAGTATGTTACTAACCATAAAAGAACCATGAAGCAATTAAGAATTTAATGTGAGGCACTAGTAAAAATAAATTAACAGTTAATACTGGCTTTTTGCAAAAAAAGTGCCGAAATCCTTGCATTGAACCGAATACATGACCCACGCCAGCAGATTTGGGATTCCTGTGCAAATGCAGAAGGTCAGTACTCATTGGCTGCCCTTCACTGGTAGTACCTTAAATTCATTCCCTCTTTGGTGAATGAGGTAGTGATCATTTTGAATATTGACTCTAGGGTATCTGCCGGATGAATTTGCATCAGGTTAGCTCAGGCATGGGATCAGGGACTCAATTAATCTTAATTAATTGGTATGGAGAGGAATGTGATTATTTTCACAAACACAAGAAAATCTGCAGATGCTGGAAGTCCAAGCAACGTGCACAAAGTGCTGGAGGAACTCAGCAAGCCAGGCAGCATCTATGGAGAAGAGTAAACAGTCTACGTTTTGGGCTGAGACCCTTCATCATTTGAATGTGATTATTTTATGTGCTTTTAAGTTCAATTAAGTCTAAGATCTTTGTTGGTGTTTTTAATTTTAAGAACACAGTTAATCTGTTTTCGTTTATTTAAGTTCCAAGATTTGATGAATACTTTATAATCTCTAACAGTTTTGATAGCCTGTTAAGCAGGAGACACATGGCTTAGTTGGTTGCCAAGACTTTTTACAGCTGATTCTTGTGCAGGACTTGACCAACGTGATCCTTTTATGTCTGCAAGGCCCTGCTGCAAACTAAGGTCTTGCCAATGAAACTTGGTTGGGCAGTAAATAGCAAAGTTATACAGGAGACTCAGCAGAAAATGGCGGAGTTTTGTTTTTAATCTTGGGCGATGGAACAGAGACCAGAGAGACAGAATTTTGATCAACACTGTATGTGGGGCTGTCAAACATTGTTTGAATTGGGAATCTAAGTTGTATGAAATGTTTATCCAGATCCTGGACAAGATTTGTTCTGTTAAACTCTTTCTAGACACAAGCCTAAGCCTCTGACAGCAGCCTCATTTGTGAAAGCAATTTACACTGTGCTTATGACTCGACAATAAGAAGCATGTGATTTTTTTCCCATGTTCAGAACTTCACAAGCTGGTCATTGTAGGGAGCTTTTGAGAATTGAATATTAGCAGATGGAGGAATTGTATTTTTAGGACTTCTCCTGCTCAATGTCTTGAAATTTGTCACAGAAAAAGACTTAGAGAATTACAATCGCATTCCTGTTTTGAAAATATGGTGGCAGTTAATACCTTGCATTTTAAATTATTTCACAGGATATTGGAAGCCTAAAAACAGATGCAAGTTGAGCTTGTGTCCCTTCTATTTGTTTACAACATAAGCTGCCAAGAGCAAATTAGGTTATTATTTTTGTACCTGATGCTTTCATGGTTAATTCTAAGATAAACAACATTTGAAGATGAGCTCAAATTTTAGCTCCAATTTTTTCTGATTTAAAAAAAACATGTGGGTTGGGCTTGGCTGAGCTGATAGAGCTGGTTATGGAGATATGTAATCACCCACTAATCCTCAAGACCTGTCAGATACTGTAGTCAAACTAGAAAACTGAAGTTGAAACCCAGAATACTAGTCAAATACTAGAGGGTGTAGCCTTAAGGTGAGAGGGGAGAGGTTAAATGGAAAGTGTAGGGCGGGGTTCTGGTAGGTGCTTAAAACACCCATGGGTGGTAATGGTATGAGATATGATAGTGGTGTTCAGGAAGCTTTTAGATGCATTGTGGGCTGGACTAACTTTTTCTGTGTTGTACTTTTCTATGTTCTATATTCAAAGAAGCCTGTCCATAATATTATCTTGTCGGCTGTTCTCTTATACAAGTCAGGACTCTATAACAGTTTTGGAACCCTGATTCAGAATTGAGGTTAAAAAAGGTCAAGAGCTTGTACATACCAGAGCCTAACAGTATCCTCATCTTCAAGCCATCATCAAATGTGAAACTTGAGTCACTGCAATCAGCCAAGGCAGAAATAGACCTGTATCCAACAGTCATCTAGTTCATCTTGCAAGTTGGCAGGAATACCATAACCATTTTCACTTCAATTTCCTCAGCTAATTTTGGCCACTCGAAAAGGCTGCATCAGAATTTTACAGATTGTCACCCCACAAAGCACCATTGGGCTGGGATTTCATCTCAAGCAACACACAAAAAATGCTGGAGGAACTCAGCAGGAAGGGCAGAATCTGTGGAAAAGAGTAAACAGTCAACATTTAGGGCTGACACCCTTCTTCAGGACTGAGAAGGAAGGGGGAGATGCCTGAATAAAAAGGTCTCCACCCTTCTCGGTCCTGAAGAAGGGTTTCCACCCAATACATCAACTGTTTACTTTTCCCATAGATGCCGCCTGATCTGCTGAGTTGTCTCAGCATTTTCTGTGTGTTGCTTTGGATTTCTAGCATCTGCAGATTTTCTTGAGTTTCTGGGTTTTTAGATCTTGCTTTCTTAGAAACAACTGCTCCTAAAAGGTTGAGTGTCTGTCTTCAGGTCTGTGTGCCTCCTTTTTGATGGTAGTAATGAAAAGAAGGCATGTCCTAAGTGGTAAATATCCAAAATTATTGATGCTGTATTCTTGAGGTAATGTGTTTTGAAGATGTCCTCTGTGCTGGGGAAGCTGCTGTCCATGCTGGGGTGGCTGAGTTGGAACCACGATACAGATTGTGATGCAACCAGTCAGAATGCTCTCTACGGTCCATCTGTAGAAATTTGCTATAGTCTTTGGTGAATTAGCAAATCTCCTCAAACTCCTAATGAAATATAGCTGCTGGTATACCTTTTTCATAATTGCATCATTTCAGAGATGTTGACACACAGGAGCCTGAAGCTGTTTACCCTTTCCACTGCTGGTCCCTTGATGAGGACTGCTGAGTGTTCTTCTGATCTCCCGTTTCTGAAATCCACAATCAATTCTATGATCTTACTGATGTTAAGTCCAGGGCTGTTTGTGCGACACCACTCAACCAGCCAATCCTTTTCACTCATTTTCACCTCTTCATCACCATCTGAGATTCTGCCAACAACATTTGTGTCATTAGCTAATTTGTAGATGGTGTTTGAGCTGTGCCTAGCCACACAATCATGAAAGTAGAGACAGTGGAACTATGGGCCAAACATGCATCCTTGATGTGAGCCTGTGTGGATTGTCAGTGAGGAGGAGATGTTATTAATGAAGAAGTCAAGGGTCCAGTTGCAGAGAAAGGTACAGTGGCCCAGGTTTTGAAACTTGTTAATTTGTACTGAGGAGATGATGGTGTTGGACAGTGGGCTGTAATTAATAAACAGAAGCATGACACAGATATTGCTGTGGTCCAAGGCGTGTGAAGAGCTAGTGAGATTGCATCTGCTGAAGGCCTAATGTAGAGGTCGACAAATTGCAGTGGGTGAAGGTCCTTGCTTATGCACGAGTTAACCTCTCAAAGCACTTTATTATAGTAGACGTGGGTGCAACTGGATGATACTCATAGGAGCAGGTCACCTTGCTCTTCTTGGGCATCAGTATGAACTAGATGGGAACGTCCACCTATAGCAGTGAGAGACCGAAGATATCCTTGAACACCCCAGCCCATTGGTTGACACAGACTTTCAATACCTTGCCAGCTACACCATCAGGGGCTGGCACCTTGCAAGGGTTCACCCCCTTGGAAGATTTTCTGACATTGGCCTCTGAGACCAAAATCACAGGGTCTCTCAATGCTGCAATAATTCACATTTATCTTGTTTTATTCTCCCTTTCAAAGCATGCATAAAAGGCATTCAACTCATTGGGGGTTTCAACCATTGATGAAATTAAGCGTTGCCTTGTAGGAATTAATGGCCTGCAAACTGTTACAGCTGAGATGCATCTGATTCCGCAAATAACTTCATTCAGAATTGCTTTCTCGCTCTTAAGAAAGCCCTTTGTAGGTTGTCCCTGGACTTGTTAGAGAGTTCTGGATCACTGGTCTTGAACACCATAAATTTAGCTTTCAGCTGTTGGTTTGGGTACATCCTGTATGTTCTTGAAGGCACAAACTCATCCAGACAGGTCTTGATGGAGTCAGTGACAATTGTGACATGCTCATTCAGATCCAAAGATGAATCCCTAAATATAGTCCAGTCCATTGATTCAAAACAGTCCTGGAAGCATCCTTCTTCCTCCCTTGAATATAAGTTTAGCAGTCCTCACCACTGATGCTATAGTCCTCAGTCTCTGCCAAAACGCACAGAGTTGAAGTACAACTAGGTGATCAGACCTACCAAAACGCAGGTAGCATGACACCATAAGCATTCCTAATATCACAAACAACAGGAATTCTGCAGATGCTGGAAATTCAAGCAACACACATCAAAGTTGCTGGTGAACGCAGCAGGCCAGGCAGCATCTCTAGGAAGAGGTGCAGTCGACGTTTCAGGCCGAGACCCTTCGTCAGGACAGTTAGTCCTAACTGTCCTGACGAAGGGTCTCGGCCTGAAACGTCGACTGCACCTCTTCCTAGAGATGCTGCCTGGTCTGCTGCGTTCACCAGCAACTTTGATGTGTGTTGCTAGCATTCCTAATATGGTGGGGAAGCAGGAGTCAAGTGTGCTGGCTCTTCTGGTTCTACAGCTGGCAGGTAGTTAGTGAGAAACTTCATCAAGCTGGCCTGGTTGAAGTTCCCTGCAATGAACGGGAAGGCATCATGATGTGTTGTCTCCTGACTGCTGATCACAGCACTCAGCTCCCCCAGTACCAGTCTTATATTGGCCAGGGGTGGAATGTGCATTTCAAACAGGATGATGACAGAAAACTCCCTTGGCAGATAGATATAAAAGAACACATTTTCTTTTCTAGTAAGGCATTTGATAAGGTTCCACATGGTAGGCTTATTCAGAAAGTCAGAAAGTATGGGATCCAGGGAAGTTTGGCCAGGTGGATTCAGAATTGACTTGCCTGCAGAAAGCAGAGGGTCGTGGTGGAGGGAGTACATTCGGATTGGAGGGTTGTGACTAGTGGTGTCTCACAAGGATCTGTTCTGTGACCTCTACTTTTCGTGATTTTTATTAACGACCTGGATGTGGGAGCGCAAGGGTAGGTTGGCAAGTTTGCAGACGACACAAAGGTTAGTGGTATTGTGGATAGCGTAGAGGACTGTCGAAGATTGCAGAGAGACATTGATAGGATGCAGAAGTGGGCTGAGGAGTGGCAGATGGAGTTCAACCCGGAGAAGTGTGAGGTGGTACACTTTGGAAGGACAAACTCCAAGGCAGAGTACAAAGTAAATGGCAGGATACTTGGTAGTGTGGAGAAGCAGAGGGATCTGGGGGTACACGTCCACAGATCCCTGAAAGTTGCCTCACAGGTAGATAGGGTAGTTAAGAAAGCTTATGGGTGTTAGCTTTCGTAAGTCGAGGGATAGAGTTTAAGAGTCACGAGGTAATGATGCAGCTCTATAAAACTCTGGTTAGGCCACACTTGGATTACTGTGTCCAGTTTTGGTCACCTCACTATAGGAAGGATGTGGAAGCACTGGAAAGGGTACAGAGGAGATTTACTAGGATGCTGCCTTGTTTAGAGAGTATGCATTATGATCAGAGATTAAGGGAGCTAGGGCTTTATTCTTTGGAGAGAAAGAGGATGAGAAGAGACATGATTGAGGTATACAAAATATTAAGAGGAATAGATAGAGTGGACAGCCAGCACCTCTTCCCCAGGGCACCACTGCTCAGTACAAGAGAACATGGCTTTAAGGTAAGGGGTGGGAAGTTCAAGGGGGATATTAGAGGAAGGTTTTTTACTCAGAGCAGTTGGTGCATGGAATGCACTGCCTGAGTCAGTGGTGGAGGCAGATACACTAGTGAAATTTAAGAGACTACTAGGCAGGTATGTGGAGGAATTTAAGGTGGAGGGTTATATGGGAGGCAGGGTTTAAGGGTCAGCACAATATTGTAGGCCGAAGAACCTATACTGAGCTGTACTATTCAATGTTCTATGTTCTTTTTTTCCCCATTGGCAAACACTAAGTCATTTTTATACAGAATCATGCGTTTATCTTTCACACCAACCAGATTAGCGTGATTTGGACCAACTCTGCCATATCCATGACTTTGTTCTGTGTTGGAATATAGAGGTCAGACACCTGAACCATAAAAAAGGATAGAATAAGGAAAAGGCATCCGCAATCAGCACTGATTACAACAGATTGTGCACAGTGTGCACTGTCATAGATTTCCTCCCATGTAATTAATCTTCTAAGAAAGATGAATTATCACATATATTCTGAGAAACAAAACATTTATTTGGTAGTGATGGGGGGGATTCTCCTGCCTGAAATTTTTAGGAAATTAGACCATAGGCTTCTTTTGCTGAATGTATTGAACTTTGAATTGAATTGACTTTATTTCTTACATCCTTCATATACATGAGTAAAAATCTTTTTGTTACGCCTCCATCCAAATGTGCAATCATAGTAATTTATAATAATTTATAATAAATAGAACAGCCAATGTAATATGGAGTACACTCAAATCAGTGTGAGTTCATCAGTCTGATGGCCTGGTGGAAGAATCTGTCCCGGGTCCTGTTGGTCCGGGCTTTTTTTGCTGCGATACCACTTCCCGCATGCTAGCGGCTGAAATAGATGGTGGTTGGGATGGTTTGGGTCCCTAATGATCCTACGGGCCCTTTTTACATACCTGTCCTGATAAATGTCCTGAATCATGGGAAGTTCACAACTACAGATGCACTGGGCTGTCCGCATCACTCTCTGCAGAGTCCCGCAATTAAGGGAGATGCAGCTCCCATCCCAAGCAGTGATGCAGCCAGTCAGGATGCTCTCAATTGTGCCCCTGTAGAAAATTCTTAGGATATACCAAACTTCCTCAACTGTCTGAGGTGAGGTGAAGTGAAAGAGGTGCTGTTGTGCCTTTTTCACCACACAGCAGGTGTGTACAGACCATGTGAAGTCCTCAGTGAGGTGGATGCCAAGAAACTTGAAGCTGTTTACCCTCTCAACCCCAGATCCACTGATGTCAATAGTGGTTAGTCTGTCTCCATTTCTCCTGTAATCCACAACCAGCTCCCTTGTTTTTGTGACATTGAAAGAGAGATTGTTTTCTTGACACCACTGTGTTAGAGGGATGGCATTATTGCATGTGCATTTCCCATGCATTTGCATTATCTTCCTGACCCTGACATTAGTCACTGAACCACAGTAGTCAACTGCTTAGAAGGCGGCCATTTAGTCTATCAGTCCTTTGCTAGCCAAAATATACATAGGTGAGTTACACGGGGATAAGATAGGAGAATTGTGTTTGAGTTAGACTATCCATGGTTTTACTGAATGGCAGAGCAGGCTGAAAGGGCAGATCTGAATTGAATTAACTTTATTTTTTCACATCCTTCACATACATGAGGAGTAAAAATCTTTACGTTACGTCTCCATCTAAATGTGCAATGTGCAATCATAGTAATTTATAATATTTTATAATAAATAGAACAGTCAAGGTAATATAGAGTACACTCAAATCAGCGTGAGTTCATTAGTCTGATGGCCTGGTGAAGAAGCTGTTGATCCTGGCTTTTATGCTGCGGTACCACTTCCCACATGGTAGCAGCGGGAATAGACTGTGGTTGGGGTGACTTGGGACCCCAATGATCCTACGGGCCCTTTTTACACACCTGTCCTTGTAAATATCCTGAATCATGGGAAGTTCACATCTACAGATGTGCTGGGCTGTCCGCACCACTCTCTGCAGAGTCCTGCGATTGAGGGAAGTACAGTTCCCATACCAGGCAGTGATGCAGCCAGTCAGGATGCTCTCAGTCTATTTCTGTTTTAACGCCTCCTGACCTCCTTCTTGCATAGCAGATACGTGGGCCACTCCTACAAGAATCCATAAATCTTCACATCACATCCACACAATTCAAATATAATACATTCAGTCCAGTCTCTGGTGTTTCTGTTTTAACTGCACCACACCTCTATTGCCCTATAACTCATGCCACTGGCTGTGATTAAGCCTCATCTCCTGCCTGTTCTTTCTATAATCTCTGTTGTATGCTATTTTTGGATTTATTTCTGTTTTCCCCTTCCTCAACCCTATCACTCAGGTTCCCATTCCCCTGCCAAATTATTTTAGACCCTGTCTAATAGCTCTATTAAATGCGCCCACTAGGACATTGGACCCCTTTGGTTCAGGTGTAACCCTTCCTTTTTGTATAGGTCGTACCTCCCCCAGAAGAGGCCCCAGTGATCCAGGAATCTGAAGCGCTGCCCCCTACACCTGTCTCTCAGCCACACATTAATATGCCTGATCATGCTATTCTTGCACTCGCTCACATGTGGCACATGCAGCAATCCTGAGATTACTACCTTAGAGGTTCTGCTTTTCAGCTTCCTACCTAACTCCTTGAATTCTCTCTTCAGGACCTCCTCCCTTTTTCTACCAATGTCATTGGTACTAACATGTACCGAGACTTCTGGCTGTTCACCCTCTCCCCTCAGAATACTGTGCACCTGGTCCAAGACATCCCGTACCCTGGTACATGGGAGATACCATGCGGGTATCTCTGTCAGGCTAACAGAACATCCTGTCTGTTCCCCTCACTATTGAATCCCCTATTACTACCGCATTCCTCATCTTCTTCTCTCCCTTCTCTCCCTTCTGCACCACAGAACCAGGCTCAGTGCCAGAGATCCGATCATCGTGGTCGTCCTCTGTCAGGTCACCCCCCCCCCCCCACCTCCCAACAGCATCCAAAATGAGATAATGATTACTGAGGGGTACTCTCTACTATCGAATCTCTTCCCATCCCTACCCTGACAGTCACCCACTTATCTAACTCTTGCAGCCTTGGGGTGACTCCTTATAGCTACTATCTATCTCCTGTTCACTTTCCCTAGTAAGCTGTAGGTCATCAAGCTACAGCTCCAGATCCCTAACATGGTCTCTCAGCAGCTGCATCTCTGTGCACCTGACACAGGTGTGACCATCTGCGAGACTGGAAGAATTTCAGGGTTCCTACATCTGACATCCAGAACAAAGTACTAACCCTACAGACATGCCCTCTATTCCTCCAAAAGAAATGTGAAGTCCACCTACCCATTTACCTCGCCGATGCCCGAATGAAGCAAAGCCCTACCACTCTGCCTCAGACCACTCCGTCGATGACCGCTCCTTTGATGACTGCTCCGCTAGGCACTGTCTCCCTTTTATACTTGAACCTTCCCAGCTCCCCAACTCATGATTGGTGCTCCAGTTATTTCCGAGTTCCCGCTAAGCTTTCCCCTCTTAAATTTCGCTCCCGGACCTGTGCGGCGCCTCTTCTCTTGGAGCTCTCCTACTCATGATTGGTGCGTCGGTTTTCTGTGCTGGACTGGGCTGTATCCCAACATTTGGTAGGCTTTTCCATACTTGGACAATGGTGTTCCCGTATCAGGCCTTGATGCAACCAGTCAGGATACTCTCCGCTGCACATCTATTGAAGTTTGTCTGCAGAAACTTCTAAGAAAGTAGAGACACCACCTTTCTGTCTTCCTTTCTTTGCAAAGGCACTTAAATACTGGAGCAAGGACAGGTCTTTTGAAATGAAAACAGCAAGAATTTTAAGTTATTCAACCTTTCCATCACCGATCCACTAATAAGGACTGGCTCTTGGACCTCAAGCTTCTTCTCCCTGTAGTCAATAATCAGCTGTTTGGTTTTACTGATGTTGTGTGAGAGGTTATTGTCGTGGCACCACTAACCCAGATTTTCAATCTCCCTTCTCAATGTCAATTTGTCATAATTTGTCATTTTTTTTTCACGGTAACACATTGAAGTTGCACCCTCTCTAACATGCTGGTGGAGAGAGATTTATTTGGGTTTTTAGTACTGGAAATAGTTACATCCGGACACATCTCATTAGTGGGGCAGCAGTATGGTCGCATTGTCTATTCCAGGGACCAGCTGATTGTGCTTATGCTGGCCGGTTTAGCGGACAGAGCGGCGGACACCCCTGCTGAAATCTGGAGGAAAACACACAGAGGATGCAGAGGGGGATCACAAAGGCGAGGAAAGAGGACAGGGTCGAAACAACAGAGACTTATGGAGAAGAGGAGTTTGGTGGGTAATAAAATGGACGAGTTGACGGCGCTAGCCAGGAGTCAGAGAACATTTCGGGAGTGCAGTGTTATGTGTTTTACTGAAACGGGGTTGCACGAGGACATACCCAACCAAAACTTTTCCATGGAGGGCTTCCAGACCATTCGGGCTGACCAGAAGTGCACTGAGAGTGGTAAGCATAAAGGAGTTGGGGGCTTGCTGTTCTGGTTAACAACGGATGGTGCAATCCTGGTCTATTACAATCGAGGAACGTGTTTGTAGACCGGATATTGAACTTTTTGCTGTTGGACTCCAGCCATATTCCACCCAGATACAACACTGGGCGTAATGGGAGGTTGTGCCCGCCTGTGGCCATCGAACTTTGCAGCTCCTCCCGTGGAGGGTCAGACACCCTGAGCCAATAGGCTGGTCCTGGATTTATTTCCATCTGGCATAGTTTGCATATTGTTGTTTGATTGTTTGTGGTTTTCGTACTGCTATATTTATGCTCTATTCTTGGGTGGTGCAGCTGTAACAAAACCCAATTTCCCTCGGGATCAATAAAGAATATATATCTATCTATCTATCTTTGATTCAGCCAACAACATTAGTCTACTTGTTAATTGTGGCCCTTGCATCCAAATTATTTATATAAATGAAAAAAGCAATGTATATTGTAAAGGGGTACAAAATCTTCCTGCCTAGACCTCAATTCCACTGAGTGAATAATATCACCATGTTCATTCCTTTTTTTTCATTTCTGTTAGTGAGGCAATTTTTCAGTTGTTAGTCTGATCTGCCTCTTTCTTATAAATTCCATAAATTTCTAACTATTTTGATTAATCATCATATGGAATACAGGTATGTAGAGAGACAGGGATTAGAGAAATGAATGTACAAGAATGGAGTCTTACTGGGTGGTCACCCTGGTTGGCACGGACGCGCTGAGCTGAAGTTCCTTTATCTGTAATGTGCTGCTCTCTGACTCTATAACTTTGCTGAATATCTTGGTAAATATCCATGCATATTACCTCATCTACATTCATTGTCATTTTCTTATAAAGATCAGTTAAGATAAATAGATCTAACTTTCCCTCAACAAACACATACTGAATATCATGGGTGATCATGGCCTTCGATTTGCCTTTAATGTAAAAAGTTCTAATAAGTTCTTTAAAACTTTTGCCTGTCCATCCCTTAATGTAACTCATGAGTGTCAACCCAAAAACTTTTTAAGGTGTATTATATCTGGGCTAACAAATTGATGACTTGTAAATAAATGAGATCTCTCAATGCATCCCCTGTTTCCGGATTTCTCATTTCCACATGCAGCATCTTCCTTTCCTCAAGAAAAATATCTTTAAACATTCCAACTTATTATATTCCTGGAATATCCTTTATATGGTTTAACAGAACCATAAATAAAACAAAATGAAAACTCCAAAGACTGGATATTTCAAAGAAACAGTTTATATGAGTGTCATTTTCTTGAACTGAGTGGTATTTAGACTTCTGTTGATGAACTGTAGTTTCTTCAGTCATCTTTCAAAATGTTATACATTATTTAATGTATAATTATGTATTTAAAATTTTCTGGATGTGCAGATCAAAGGCATTAAACACAGCCAACACATGCGTGCTTAAACTGTTATGGAATATAAACTCATGTTCCCACCAAACCTGAAAGTATTTGCTTCCTCATAACAGAGATGGGATAAGAATAACTTCCTCTTAATTCCTGCTGCTGGACCAAGGTATACATTCATAGGCATAAACACTAATCTACAATCCTGTTAGGGGACTTGAGGAGAGTTCATTCTGTCTGGAGGGAGATTATTCTATTATAAAATTATCAAGCCCAAGATCTTCCATTATGCCGCAGAATATACATTCAGTGGCCACTTTGTAGGTACACCTGTTTGTTAATAGAGATATATAATCAGCCAATCATGTGACAGCAAATCAATTCATAAAAGCATGCAAACATAGACAAGAGTTTCATTTGTTGTTTAGACCAAACATCAGAACGGGGAAGATGTGTGATCTAGGTGACTATGATTGTGGAATAATTGTTGATGCCAGAAGGGGTGGTTTGGGTATCTCAGCAGCTGTTCATTTACTCTGATTTTCATGCTTGACAGTCCCTAGAGTTTATAGGGAATTGTGAGAAAACCAAAAAAAATCTAGTGAGTGAAACACCTCATTATTGAGAGAGGTCGGAGGAGAATGACTGGACTGCTTCAAGCTGACAGGAAAGTGACAGTAATTCAAATAACCACCCATTACAACAGCGGTGTGCAGAAGAGCATATCTGAATGTACAACACATCAAACCTTAAAGAGGATGGGCTACAGCAGCAGAAGACCATGAACATACAGTCAGTGGCCACTTTATTAGGTACAGAGGCTACTTAATAAATGGCCTGTGAGTGCACGTTGAAAATAAAATATCTCCAGCCTACACAATTCTGCTCCATTCATAGACACACCAGTACCTTCCTTCAGCTTACATGAGAGCAAAGTCCAATTAAGAAAAGGTTTGTGTGAGGCTAAGAAACAAGTTGTCCCTCGGTGCATAAGGACACCACTACAGATTGCAGATAGTCACACTTCCACTTAAAAAGGGAGAAAAATGTCTTCAGAGATGCAATAGATTCAGCAAGAATATAGGTCTTTGTTGTAAAATGATTCATTTAAAACATATCCCTGAAACGGCATATAATGTTGAGTGTGAACTATTGTTGTCATTTCATATTTCCTGTTACTTTTTTATTTGATAAATTGCAAGTGACAATGAAATAGACTGCAGCAGTTTTATTATTGCTGGCTCGAAGCATAATGATTTACATAGTAGGCTTGTATGTGTGATTGAGGATATGAATCGTAATATTGTTATTTTTGTTCATATTTCCCAGTTAAAATCATTATTGCTCCAACCACCCCCCCCCACCCCCGTGAAGCTGAGGTCTTGTGATCAGAGGATCTTTTTGCAATTGGGCTAGTCACATTACAACAACAGAAAACCTATCTTTCGTTGGTTAAGCGTGGGTAACTGGCCTGTCACTGCAGCTAAATACAATTAGTGATAGTGATAAAAGGCTGGTGTTAAAGAAAATAGAGGTAACGATATATTTCTAATGAACAGCTTAGAAGGAAATAGTAATTTGATGGTTGAAATTACTGATCCTTAACTAATTTCAGCAAGACAAGGCTACTGGAATAGCTCTCGTATCAGTCAGATTATTAAAATAATTAGCCTCATCCATTGATTGCAGTGAGATTTCTCAGTACTTGCTTGGTTGGGCTCAAAGGAATTGTTAATTAATAGGATGAAAGAGAAACAACTATACAATTTTCCCCTCCATTTACAGGCCATTCAGAAGTTCTGATTAATTGCCTGGGAATAATCTGGTATAGTTTATAAACACTTTCAGATGGTTTTAGTTTGTAAAATTAAGTACTGAGGTTACCCGTAGGAATTACATTTACCACCTTGCTGCTTAATTATGCAGATTTCAGTTAGTCTATTTTAAGAGTGATAATGGGGTAAAGAAAAGGGTGAGATTCACCTTTGAGGAAACGAGATGGAATTCAGAAGACGATACTAGACATAAATGGAATGGTCTCCTTTTAATGTTTATATTGTTCAATAATGAAAGTAGATCTGTACATCTGCATACTTTCATGTCCGATTTCATCTAGCTGTGATGAAATCAAAACCTAATCCAAACTGAAGCTTTCACCCCTGTATTCTCCAACTGTGATTTTTCATGCATTAAAGTGAATGCAATGCAAATCATTGTCTAGTGAGAATGGAAATGAAATACAATCTCATGGTTCAGCTCATTATTCTCTCCACCTGAGAACCTTATCTATATTGATTTCAATATCAGAAATTAGTATCCAAAACGATTTCACCCTGAAATCATCTTTTAATCTTTACGGCCTTGGTGTTATTGCTATTTGACTTGCATCATGATTTTTATTTGTTGAAGTAATGTAAATTACTTCAACAGAGTTTGAAAATAGCCTGCATAGACAAATGCTCTAAACCAAGATTATTCAAATCCTGTCACTAAGTATGACTGTGATTCAAACCTCGTTTTCAATATGGATGAAAAAAAACAGAGATAGTTGGATGAGCTTGTGTATTTGATGATACCCTCTCATATTTTGGAACAGACATATTTATATCTGTATTTTTAACAAAGCCACCTTCAGATCCTTTAAGCACAGTGAGAGCTTTCATGTTAACATATAAAAGGTAAAGCAAGATTCCAACTTAATCAAAAAATCCTGAAATATTGCCTTAATAATCATTCTTTTGTACATAAAGCCATGAATCGACTTTGAAGTTCTCTACTTAAGATGTCTTCACTGAAGACTGGCTCAACTGAATTTAGAGGGTCATAAACTGATAATATGTGCACACACCTGGTACTTTTGATTGCTAGTATTAATTCAGTGAGGTGCATAGCTGTTGGAGTGTGGTTTGAGACAATTAATTAAGTTAAAGAAACACAACTAAGCTGCTTTTACAGGATAATTGCTAATTTGGATCCAAGCATGATAACTTCAAGTCTTCTCAACAACCTTTATTCTTTAGCTTGCCTGCTTGCAGGCAAGTGATAATTGACTTTATACTGATGAACCAGACTGTGCAGTATTTATTAACGGGTCCATAAACCTGTATCTAGGCAGAAGGTTTCCATTTATTTTGTTACCATAACAATTGCACCCAAAATGTTTTAGCATTTAAATGCCTACAGTTGTATAATCCAAATGTATTCCATTCCTATATTAAACAAGTAATCCTCCTTTATTCCTTTTTGCCAGTTGTCCTGAAGCTGCATGTTTTGTTCATAGTACATAGGAACCTGAAATCGGTGCTTCAGTTAGAAGCAGAACAAAGCAAAAGGTTTTCACTGAGTAAAGGTGGTATGTTGAGTTGACTTAAAGGGGAAGAAAACCTGCATTCAATTTTCCAAAACGGTATCATTTGTAGTCTTGAAAGCAAAGTGCTAGAGGAACGCAGTGTGTTAGGCAACATCTGTGGAGAGAAATGGACTGGATGAGACCCTTCATCTGGAGGAGTCTCTTTTGCTCCAGATTCAGCATTTGCCATCTCTTGTATCTCAACAGTTTATAATATGGCGGCAGTCAGCATTTGTTAACCTTCATGTGTCAAGTGATATTGACCCTCAGGAGTAACTAAAGCATGATGACCCAATTAATGTTTAGCTTAATAGCCCTTAACTATCTGAGAGAGATTGAAATATGTACTCAAAGAAATGGATCCACGGAGATACGATTGGGTTTAATTTAATGAAGAGCTTTGTTCTGTCCAAGCTTTTGCATTGTTTGAACTGGAAGAACAGAGAAATGTTTAGGCAGTCATCATCATTAAGATGTAACGGGTTTCTTCACAGACCTTTGGAATAGTTAGGGGTGGCGCAGTAGGATAGCAGTTATATTCAAGATTCAAGACTGTTTAATGTCATTCCCTGTGCACGAATGCAAAGAAGAAGAAAATTATAGGTACTCCAGATTTGATGCAGGACAAAAAAAAACCCCTCAAAAACAAAAAAAGAATACAATAATAATGAAAAAAAAACAAAATAAATATAAAAACGTAAGATATCTTTTTTACATATAGATTGATTATATGACCCTAAAGTGATGCTAAGCTGTACACAATTTGACTGACAGGAAATAATAATATTGTGGTGGAGTTAGTGGGTGGAGGTGTTGATCAGACTTCGTGCTTAGACAAAGTAACTGTTTATGTGTCTGGTGGTCCTGGTGTGGACTCAATGTACCCTCCTGGGATTGGAGTGGGAGAAACAGTCTATGAGTAGGGTTGGTAGGACCCTTCATGATATTACTGGCCCCCTTCCAGCACCTTCTGCACATATGTCCTTGATGGTGGGTAGGCTAGTGTTGGTGATGTGTTGGGCAGTTTTGATTACCTGTTATCGAGTCTTCCTGTCCAGTTCAGTGCAGCTACTGTACCATGCACTGATGTAGTTTGTCAGGGTGCTCTCTACCGCACATCTGTAGAATGACAAGAGTATAGATGAGCAAAGTCCAACTCTCCTCGAAGGTAAGCATTAATCAGCTTTTTCATGACTGTTTAGTATGTGTTCTGGGACCATGAGAGGTTGTCTGTGCCGCCGATGTAAAGGGGGGATGTGAGGGGTGCAAGTTCTCCTGAAGTCGACAACCATCTCATTTGTCTCGTTGACATTAAGGTAGAGGTTAATTGCCTGGCACCAGGCCTTAAGCTCTTACACCTTCTCTCCTTAGGCCGTCTCATCATTGTTCGTGATGAGCCCCACCACTGCCGTGTCACAGGCAAGCCTGACTATGTGATTGCTCGGGTGATTGGCCGTGCTGTCATGCATGAACAGAATGTACAGCAGAGGGCAGCCGTGTTGATAATAGGGAGGGAGGAGCAATTGTGCACCCGGACTACCTGAGGTCTGTTAATTAGGACATCCAAGACCCCGTTGCACAGTGGCATATTTGGACTGAGGAGTAGAAGTTTTTCACCAAGGTCTGTGGGACTATAGTGTTGAATGCTGAAATGAAATCCAGAAACATCATTCTGATGTAAGAGTCCTTGTTTTCTAGGTGTGACAGGGCCAGGTGCCTGACAGATGCTCTGGCATCTGCAACAGAGCGGTTCTGTCGGTAAGCATTTAGGAGATTGTCCAATGTGGTAGGAATGGAGTTTTTGATAGGTGTCATTATCAGCCATTCAAATCACCGCATGATGATCGATGTCATTACCACTGAGTGGAAGTCATTTCTGAAGGTGTAGAGTTCTTTGCTATAGGGTTGATGGTGGCTGATTTGAAGCATGTGGGGACAGCAGCCTGGATGAATGACGTGTTGAAGATGTATATGAAGACTTAGTGAACAGGTGTGCACACTCCTTGAGTACTCGGCCTAGGATGTTGCCTGGCCCAGCCACCTTACAGGGGTTGGCTCTCTGCGGACTGCTGCTGTTGGAGACAGTGTTTGCTCACCTGGGAAGAGGGTAGCTTTCGAGTGCGGTGTTGTGTTGCATGTCTCAAAGCATGCTTAAAAGTTGTTTCGAGCATCAGCCATCACTGGTAGAGTCAACTCTGATTTTCCTTGCATTGTCAGTAATGCCCTTGATGCCCAGCCACATACACTGGGGATCGTTATCGGACAGGTGTTCCTGAACTTTTTGTGCGTAGGCGATCCTTGCCCTCCTGATACCCAGGATCTGGTTTCTCCAAGCTGCTCTGGGAGCTCTTCTATCATCAGACTTGAAGGCAGCGTTCAGGGCGTAATGCTATTACAGCACCAGTGACCTTCCCTCAGTTATGCCGCAGTCCGAGTTTATACGTTCTCCCTGTGACCATGTGAGATTCCTCCAGATGCTCTGTTTTCCTCCCACACTCTAAAGACATACAAATTAGTAGATTAGTCGGGTACACATGGGGGTAATTGAGCAGTTTAGGCTTACTGGGCCAGAACGGCCTGTTTCTCTGCTGTATCTCTAAATCTAAAATTCTAAATCTACTTTACAGCAGGCGTGGCATGAACTTACTGCAGGCCCTTGAAGTCCATCAGGTTTTGTTCCTTCCAATTGAAAATACATTGAGTTATATACAGTATGTGGGTTATATAGAACTATTAATATTCAACACTTTCCCTCTATTAGTGTATTCATTGTCATTTGAGGTGGGAAAGAAATGCAGCCTATTTTGAAACATTTTAAACACTATATTTTCCCCTATCTTTGTTTTGTTTAATTGGGTAATTGTATCACACAGATGGCATAAGTGATGTCCTGATGAAGGGTCTTAGCCTGAAATGTCAATTGTTTATTCTTTTCCATAGATGCTGCCTGACCTGCCGAGTTCCTCCAGCATTTTGTGTGTGTTGTTTTGGATTTCCGGCAACAGCGGACTTTCTCGTGTTTGAAGCATAAATGTTGAGAATGAGTGGAGGTGGAGTGTGGTTGATGCGATGTCTGGATTGGGATGGAACAGAATCGTTTTAGCTTTCTGTTCATATTTATTCGTAGGTCATTTAAATCAGAATAATTCCATACATTTCAAATTAATCCTGATACACAACAAGTAAACAGAGCATATTTTAGATGGTTCTGCCTGAAGTATGCAATGAAATAGAAAAAAAAATATCCCAACATGTCATGGATTAAAATTCATATTTGCCTTTACATGGCAAATACTCCAACTATTTATAATAATTAAAAGCTGTTGCCTTCAAAATATTAACATCAACAAAAAAGCCTAAATGATTTGTTTCCATGAAACTTTTGGTTTGTTGCACACCCCAGTGACCTCAGAGTGACTGCCAAATGGATGAAAAATAGCTTCATATGTGCAACAGAATCCTCTGAACTGAAGAAATTAAAACCCATTCCTATCATTATTGATAAGCAACTCAAAGATTGCCAATTACATGGATTGTGCATCTGAACCACTTTAAGTGCAGTGTGATCAGTGAAAATTAGCACTTTGACCAGCCAACTATCAAGAACATAATAGAAGAGAACAATATTAATAGTCTGCTCTCAACAATGACTTACAGATTGGGTTGTTGTTGTGTGATGAAAAGCAAACTACAAATGCACAAGAATAAACTTGACGCTGCAGACCAAATAACAGGAATTCTGCAGATGCTGGAAATTCAAGCAACACACATAAAAGTTGCTGGTGAACCAAAGTCTATGCTGGAATAGCCAGATACAATTTTTAGCAAGTAACTTTAACTCTTTCTGCATCGAAATTGGCAAGAAGCTAAGGTCTACAATTCTCTATCTAAACCTCTCCAGTCATTACCTCTCCTCACGATGCCCCTTAAGGCCTCCTCCTTTGATAAAATTTTGTTTATCTTCTTCATCATTTTTGTTGAATGTGGCTCAGTGTCAAATTCTGTTGGGTAGTCAAAGAAGCTGAAGCTGCTGGAAAATCTACAAAACAAGTTGCTAGAAACACACAGCAGGTCAGACAGCATCTATAGTTGGAGATAGTTTATCTGACCATGCTGCCTGACTTGCCAAATGGTTCCAGCATTTTCTGTTATTTATTTTGACTTTTAATATTTTTATGAAGTTCCATTGGTCGTTTTGTCCCATCAAATATGGTTCATCAGGACCAACAAGAAATAATCCAGGAACAGACAATAAAACTTAATCTTGACTGTAACTAATGTTTACGGATCAATTAGAATTAATTGTTATTTATATTTAAGCTTCAATGATTTCCCGTCACATTATGCTGTTAAAAATAATGTTTAAATGTGTAATGCTCAAGATTTAAGAATATCTGTAATTGTCCCATCATACATGTAGTGCCCTATCATTTATTCTCAACATTTTAGGTAAAGTAGTTGTCTATTTTTGAATGTCAAACATGAAAGGAATTCATGTGAGGTTTTAAAAAGATGTTTCTTTTATTCATTGAGTGAAATTGCTTGTGTAGGAGTATTTTCTCTCTGGATCGTTAACTAGAATGGCACTTAAATCATCAACTAACATTGAAACCTAGAGAATATCCTTACATGAAGAATTAAACAAGGGATGCTGAAGGGCTCGATGTGTGCAGGAGTGGTGAACAGACTAATTTTGAGCAGAATGGCTATGATATTGTTTTGGGTTCCACGTAGGTATCTTGAATCAGGCTGGAGGTATTTTTCCATTAAAATATCTGAAGAAGGTCCTGTGCCCTGCTGTTTAGAACTTTACCCATATCAGTCAAAATTACAGCTTTTGTGAGTGGACAAAATTAATTGTGGTACACAAGAGGTGAAAGATGATTGATTCAGCCTTTCTAATTCTGGAACACAGTGTGGTGAGAAAGTATGTGGAAAGGAATTATTGAAGTTTTGGGTAAAAACTCTGCAGCATGGTCCTGTTATTATCTTGATTCAGGGTTTCAACCCAAAATGTTGACAATTGCTCCCTAGCCCCAAGCCCACTCATCACTCCTCACTCCCACTGATGTTGCTTGACCAGCTGAGTTCTCCCAGCAGGTTGGTTGTTGATTTAATTGGGGTAGTTTGTGATTATGTCCTTTTGTTTTTGGCCGGTGTTATTTTGTTGTCTTCTGCTGTTTGCCTTTTTTGGCGCTGAGTTGCTTTTGTTTGATTTGAAAACAGTTTAAATCCAGTCCTAAATCTTCATCTGGACTTGAAGGGCACGGTGGAATTGCCTGGAATTGCTCTTCCTTGTTTCAATGCATGACATATGACCTTTACAGGTTCAGAAATTAATTCATTTGCACAATGTTGGCCTGTCTGGAACTTCCATCTATTTCTACTTCATCTTAAATTATCACAATTCAAGAAAGCTTACCAGTATCTCTACTTTCTCTTGAGTCTCCCCAATTTTTATGATGCACAAAAGAAAGCATGATATCCAAATTCATAACACCTTGGTATGGCAACTGCCCTGCCCATGACTGCAAAAGTCTACAAACAGTCGTAGACACAGCTATATATACCGTGCAAAAGTACTATACACACCACTTGATCTATAGCAACATATGTCTTGGCAATACAAGATGCTTCTCAAATGTGAGAACCTCTGCCTGTACCAATCCCTCAGGCAGTGCTTCAGATTTTAATCACACTCTGAATTTTCTTTTTCAGCAGATCCCCTCTAAACCTTCTTGAAATCTAGACCACCGCCCCTCCCTTTCAAGGAAAAGTTTTATTTAGTTTTGCTTTCTGATTCCAGATTTTTATTTATCATCACCTGTTAAGAGTTATCTCTTTAAAGAATTTCTTGCTTCTCATTCAACTCTTGTTTAACGAGCTCTCCCTGTCACATTGGCAATTTGCTGAAACTAGACGGACAGTCCTCTAATATCATTGTTTCCCTAATAATATGCATTCCTCCTGCACTTAAAGAGATTGAAATTCTACATTATAGTGAGCATAATTTATACCAGTTAACGAGTTGGTAACTGCCTGTTAAAAGTCTATACAGAAAAGGAATCAAGAAATGCTTAGCTGAGTGATATCCATCCACTTGTGACACTACTGGAGAAATCCTAAATGTATCAATGTTTAAATCCAGTGCACTTGACCTCCAGCTCTGCCAATGGAGTTGCTCGCAGCAGTGCAGCGGGGCTGAATGTCATAGCAATAGTTACCTCAATTGCTTGATTGGGGGCAGAGAAAGTGTCTGAATTTAAATAATAAGATAAATGTTTGAATTATTTTACTGTATTTTAAGGCATTTATAGTTAATAACTACATCTGATGATAAAGGGATTTTTTTTTACTCATGCTATAACAGTGTTTGAAATCATTATCGGTGATAAGTGTTTTGATAAGTGTGACAGAGAGCACTTGGTAAACACACTTCATACACATGTGCATTTACTTACACACACACAATCATTGCCTTGTCATTCTGCTGTTGTTTTGCTGACTGCATACACTTCAGTGTCTTTCCCATATATTTTCATAATGGGTCCTAAAGATTTTGACTTTATGGTGCCTTTCCTGCCATATACAGTGGGATATTCCAATTCTTTAGTAATAGGGATTTGTATATGTTGTTTGTACACAATATTTAAGGTAGATGCTTCTGTTTGTTTTGTAATATGATTGTACCCAGTTTCCTCCGGGATCAATAAAGTATGACTATGACTATGACTAACTACATAGTGGGGTAAATGAGAGAGGTTAGTGCGTGGAATGCACTGCCTGAGTCAGTGGTGGAGGCAGGTACACTCGTGAAGTTTAAGAGACAACTAGACAGTTATATGGAGGAATTTACATGGTGGCCATTACAGAGACTTGGCTGGCACCAGGGCAGGAATGGATTCTTAATATTCCTGGATTTCAGTGCTTTAAAAGGGATAGAGAGGGTGGAAAAAGGGGAGGAGGTGTGGCATTACTGGTCAGGGATACTATTACAGCTACAGAAAGGGTGGGTAATATAGCAAGATCCTCTTTTGAGTCAATATGGGTGGAAGTCAGAAACAGAAAGGAAGCAGTTACTCTATTGGGAGTATTCTATAGGCCCCCTGGTAGCAGCAGAGATACAGAGGAGCAGATTCGGAGGCAGGTTTTGGAAAGGTGCAAAAATAACAGGGTTGTTATCATGGGTGACTTTAACTTCCCTAATATTGATTGACACCTGATTAGTTCCAAGGGTTTAGATGGGGCAGAGTTTGTTAAGTGTGTCCAGGGGGAATGTCATACTAGATCTAGTACTAGGTAGTGAACCGGGTCAGGACACAGATCTCTCAGTGGGTGAGCATCTGGGGGACAGTGACCACCGCTCCCTGGCCTTTAGCGTTATCATGGAAAAGGATAGAATCAGAGAGGACAGGAAAGTTTTTAATTTGGGAAGGGCAAATTATGAGGCTATAAGTCTAGAACTTGCGGGTGTGAATTGGGATGATGTTTTTGCAGGGAAATGTACTATGGACATGTGGTCGATGTGTAGAGATCTCTTGCGGGATGTTAGGGATAAATTTGTCCCGGTGAGGAAGATAAAGAATGGTAGGGTGAAGGAACCATGGGTGACAAGTGAGGTGGAAAATCTAGTCAGGTGGAAGAAGGCAGCATACATGAGGTTTAGGAAGCAAGGATCAGATGGGTCTATTGAGGAACATAGGGAAGCAAGAAAGGAGCTTAAGAAGGGGCTGAGAAGAGCAAGAAGGAGGCATGAGAAGGCCTTGGAGAGTAGGGTAAAGGGAAACCCCAAGGCATTCTACAATTATGTGAAGAAAAAAAGGATGACAGGAGTGAAGGTAGGACCGATTAGAGATAAAGGTGGGAAGATGTGCCTGGAGGCTGTGGAACTGAGCGAGGTCCTCAATGAATACTTCTCTTTGGTATTCACCAATGAGAGGGAACGATGATGGTGAGGACAATATGAGTGGATTTGATATTCTGAAGCATGTTGATATTAAGGGAGAGGAGGTGTTGGAGTTGTTAAAATACATTAGGACAGATAAGTCCCTGGGGCCTGATGGAATATTCCCCAGGCTGCTCCACGAGGTGAGAGAAGAGATTGCTGAGCCTCTGGCTAGGATCTTTATGTCCTCGTTGTCCACGGGAATGGTACTGGAGGATTGGAGGGAGGCGAATGTTGTCCCCTTGTTCAAAAAGGGTAGTAGGTATAGTCCGGGTAATTATAGACCAGTGAGCCTTACGTCTGTGGTGGGAAAGCTATTGGAAAAGATTCTTAGAGATAGGATCTATAGGCATTTAGAGAATCATGGTCTGATCAGGGACGGTCAGCATGGCTTTGTGAAGGGCAGATCGTGTCCAACAAGCCTGATACAGTTCTTTGAGGAGGTAACCAGGCATATAGATGAGGGTAGTGCAGTGGATGTGATCTATATGGATTTTAGTAAGGCATTTGACAAGGTTCCACACGGTAGGCTTATTCAGAAAGTTAGAAGGCATGGGATCCAGGGAAGTTTGGCCAGGTGGATTCAGAATTGGCTTGCCTGCAGAAGGCAAAGGGTGGTGGTGGAGGGAGTACATTCAGATTGGAGGATTGTGACTAGTGGTGTCCCACAAGGATCTGTTCTGGGACCTCTACTTTTCATGATTTTTATTAACGAGCTGGATGTGGGGGTAGAACGGTGGGTTGGCAAGTTTGCAGACGACACAAAGGTTGGTGGTGTTGTAGATAGTGTAGAGGATTGTCAAAGATTGCAGAGAGACATTGATATGATGCAGGAGTGAGCTGAGAAGTGGCAGATGGAGTTCAACCCGAAGAGGTGTGAGGTCATACACTTTGGAAGGACAATCTCCAAGGCAGAGTACAAAGTAAATGGCAGGATACTTGGTAGTGTGGAGGAACAGAGGGATCTCGGAGTACATGTACACAGATCCCTGAAAGTTGCCTCACAGGTGGATAGGTTAGTTTAGAAAGCTTATAGGGTTTTAGCTTTCATAAGTCGAGGGATAGAGTTTAAGAGTCGCGATGTAATGATGCAGCTCTATAAAACTCTGGTTTAGGCCACACTTGGAGTACTGTGTCCAGTTCTGGTCACCTCACTATAGGAAGGATGTGGAAGCATTGGAAAGGGTGTAAAAGAGATTTACCAGGATGCTGCCTAGTTTAGAAAGTATGCATTATGATCAGAGATTAAGGGAGCTAGGGCTTTACTCTTTGGAGAGAAGGAGGATGAGAGGAGACATGATAGAGGTGTACAAGATAATAAGAGGAATAGATAGAGTGGATAGCCAGCGCCTCTTCCCCAGGGCACCACTTGCTCAAGACAAGCGCACATGGCTTTAAGGTAAGGGGTGGGAAGTTCAAGGGGGATATTAGAGGAAGGTTTTTTACTGAGAGAGTGGTTGGTGTGTGGAATGCACTGCCTGAGTCAGTGGTGGAGGCAGATACACTAGTGAAGTTTAAGAGACTACTAGACAGGTATATGAAGGAATTTAAGGTGGGGGGTTATATGGGAGGCAGAGTTTGAGGGTTGGCACAACGTTGTGGGCCGAAGGTCCTGTAATGTGCTGTACTATTCTATGTTCTATGTTCTATCTTCTAATTCATGTGTTGTCTTGAGTTAACTTTGAAGGTAATTAAAGATGATATGTCCTGGCACCTCAAAAAAGAGAACGGGTTTGCTCTTGGTAGGGGAAAGATTAAGTTGCCAGGAGTTCACACTGGAAATGATATACAGTTATTGATTTGGTTTTCTGGTAGATATCCTTGCAAATATTGGCAGGTTTTGCTATTTTTGCTAATTAGTGTAAGTCTGATATTTGACGCACTGAATAAGCACTTTTGCATGAAAGTGCTAAGCAACTCCAGCCATTTTCTTTTTGGTTGTAACTCACTTATCATAACGATAAGACAACCACCTTATTGTTCACTGTTCACCATAACCTTCACACCTTGTCACTCTATACACTGACTCCTTTAACATAGCAAAGTTTCCACTGTTACGATAGTTCCACCTGTCTTATTAACTTTTTTGTCATTTGATATCTTGCTCTCATATTTGCTTTGGTTTTGATCTCTTTTAATCAATATTTGGGCTGACAGATGCCTGATTGACAGCATCTGGCAGCTCTTAAGATGGACTGATGCTGGTGGAATTCAAAAATCCCAATATTAACCTTTATATGAATGTGACAAACTGAATAAGATATAAATAGATATGAAGTGATAGTGATTAGCCTAGGGTTATGGGTTTGCAGTATTCTGTATTTCCATTTTAGCGTTGATTTTTCAATCACTGTTCCAATAATATATGACACATCTGCAGTTGGAAAATATTGAAGGACCAAAATTAGTTCTGTCATGACATGCACTGAAATGAAAGGCAGCATGGTGTGACATTTAAAAAAAGGTCATGTGGCATAACACTTAATAGCTTATATTTGTCAAGATTTCTAGCCAATATAGAAAGTAACTGCTAAAACTGAAAGCTGTATTTGTAATAGAATGACATCACTGAATCAATGAAAGGTCATTATTGTTTAAAAGTGAAAAGTAGCTGAATTCTTGGTTGTCGTACGTTTTTGTAAATCTACTACAAGGCAAGGTTATATTCCAACTGCATCCATAAATTATAACGTGGATTTCTACACCGTGTTGAATTCTGTTACCGGTACTGAACTTCTCCATGCACGTACATTTGACAATTAATAAAGCATAACATTGAGGAAACTGTTCCAAAGTAGTTGCAGTAATTAAGAGTTTATATAGTGAAGTATGAAAGAAAGATCACAACTCGCAGTATTAACAGTGTTGCTATTTGAAGCAACGGACATGATAAGAATGGAATTTTTGTTACAACTCCAGGCAAAGTTGCAACCTCTATGTTATTTTCTGCCTGCTTCTTTACCCAGGTTGTATCTTCCTCCTGTTTCAATTCCATTTTCTCTGATTCCATTATTTTGCTTTCATTAAGTTGTTTATTTTGTAAACCAGCCCATCAAATTATTAATACTCACTTTGTATTACATTGTGTAAAGTTGAGAATATCACTCATTCACTTTTACTAACTCTCATATACTCCTTGATCAATATTTCTCCTGCCATGCTCAAATAGCCAGAGGCCCAAATTAAAAGGTCTTTATTCCAATATCTCACAGAGTATAACTGGCTTATTGTTGCATGAACTGAAACTCATTAACTTCAGCTCTGAATTCTACTAATATCATCCTGCTAATATATGAAGAGTGCATTTCTGCTGTACCTCTGCTTCCCTGCACAGAGTTAGCATGTAGTTTGCATTCTTGCCCTAAATCAGGCCTCTTATATTGCAGGTGCTTTATTTCCGTGTAAATTAGATTAAAATCTTTCCCACCTGATTTTTTTGTACGGGGAGATTGAATGTAAGTAGATAATATATATTGATCATTTAAACAATTTGTAATTTAAAAATATATTGGTATTTCTGTAACGAGTTGTAATTTAGAGTTTTCCTTAGAAATATACCGGTCTGCTGGTTTTCCCTGACATTTTGCACTAAGGCTTGGATTCAGAGTCCCCTGTGGCCAATATAGGCCTATTTGACCAGATTTGCAGAATCTGACTCAGGAACAAGAAAAGAAATAGAGGATTAAAATATGAGTATGTAAAATGCAAGCAAATCTAAATTCTGAAGATAATAAAATCTGTAGGAATAAAAATCTATACTTGAAAAGCAATCATGTCAGAGATTGTTTGATGGTAATTCAGATACAAGTAAATCTTTTTCTGCTGAGATTAGTCATTATTTGACGTAAATACCCCAGTTTGAGGAATAGAGAGTTTTTGTTTTCTATATTTAATCCACTATAAGACAGCTCCCAAAAGTTGCCATTCGATTTGCTCTTTTGTAATATTCACAACTGATGTGCCCACTGTTATTTTCACTGTAATATCAGAACAAGATCTTTAAATCCACATGAAGGCTAAAGCACCAATTGCAACATTCCACAGAGATGTCCTGTAATCAATCAATGCAAATTGGGCTCCCAAGTGATGTCTGGGAGAACAGCTAAAACTATGTATGTTACTATGCTGTGGTGGGAAAATTTTCAGCCAGTAAAATATGGTCCAGCTCTGCTCTGTTTATAGAATAAACAGTAATTAGCTCATTCAGCAAGTATGATGATCATTTCAATAATTGTTCAGACTGCAGTTATCAGTTGTCTGGATTCACACCCATGAAAGAATGATTTGAGGCAACCCAATCATGTAAAACAAATGGCAAGAATCTTGGTTTCGATTTCTGCCTTGTAGAGGGTTTGCTGACCTCTGCTCAGTGCCACCAGTGCTACAATTAGGCTTTGAGTGTTAGAGAGCCTGTTAGAAAATATACATTTGAAAACCCCTCTCAAACTCTGCAACAAAGGAGGGCATAATCAGTATGTGCATAGGAATATAGCATCTGTGAATTTCCTTTCCACCCAAAGACCATTTTGACATGGAAATGAATTTCTGTTCCTTCATTGACACTGAGTCCAAACCATGGAACATCCCACCAAATAGTCTTGTTAAACGTCCTTCATGACCTTCATCACATTGATCAGAGCAGTTTCATGAGGAACCTTACCATTATCTTCTGAAAGGATAGTAGAAATGAGCAATAAGTGGTAGCTTTTCCAGTGACACCCAAATAATGTAACTTGGAAGGTTTGAGGTTAGCTTCTGTGTTGATGCTGATCATTGTAAAATTACCTGTTGGTCTTGCTGGTCTCACCTGAGGGCTATACGTTTCAACCACTGAATAGGAATGGGAATATATGACAAATAACATCTGAGGAAGGACTAAAGGGCTGTGGCTACTGAGGTAATGGAGTTGAGAAAGTTGCGATTGGGGTTAGTTGGGTGAGGGAAGGGGTGCAGGCATGAAATGAGGTGCATGGCCAGCCGGTTCAACAAGAAAGCAGTGATACCCATTTTGACAAACACAGTAAAAATTCAAGAGTTTGCACAAGGTTTTTCCAGACTTCAAGAATTGCTTCGAGCATTCTCATGCAATTGGATTACTCTTGCATTTTGTTAAGATCGTCTCATTCCCACAAGAAAGTTCAATTTCTTTTGACTTTTATTAAAGATAGCATGTTTTGCAAGTTTGGATTGCTATAAATATTTAAATTCAGCATGCATGCTGTATGAGCAAGAGTGTCATCAGATGACCTGAATGATGTCAGCTATTGACATTCAGCATGATTAGCCTGGAGTGCTCCTTATTCTCGATTTTCCTTTTCATCTCCGAAAACGTATTACCTCTGAGAACAGGATAGATAAAAATCAAGGAATTAACAGGGATGAAGTTTGAATGTGATTAAGAATTTGTTCACTCCGTGGCTCAATGAATAGTCCGCTTCAACTGCAAGATTCATTGAATAAAACATTCTGACTTTCTGATTGTTCCAGTGATATAATATTGACCTTATTCAATAGTGTCATATGTTTACATTGAGTACACTATCATACTGGACAATTATATGATTATTTAGCCTCTCAAAATGAAGAATTAAGATAAACTGTTATAATAACAGGGTACTGAAGGCTCTGTTTTACTGACTACATTAAACATTTTTAAGTTAGCTTCTTTGTACTATTGGGCACAAAAAGTCTTTTCAAGTTTCTCAAGTTAATTATTGGTTAGAATAAATATGGACAAATAAAACAATTAAGGCCAATCTGAATTATTTCAAAGTCTTAAATCTGTTTAAATGAAAACAAAGAGAAAATAAAACAGACCTTCAGTTTGGCAAAAATTGCTCAAAGATCATGTGCAGAAAGTCAAGGCACAGCCAATTTGAGTAGTTTGCCCCATCAGGTCATTTTTGATTACCAGCTAATTAAACAAGGTGCTGTCAGCAGTGAATGTCATTTGCACATCTATTTCCCAACGCTTAGTTTAAATTTTACCAGATCTACCATCAGTGGCCACTTTATTAGGTTAATGCAAATACCTAACCAGTCAATCATGTGCAAGCCACTCAATGCATAAAAGCATGTAGATATCGTCAAGAGGTACAGTTATTGTTCAGAACAAACATCAGAATGGAGAACAATTGTAATCTTAATAACTTTAACTGTGAAATGATTATTGATGCCAGACAGGGTGTTTTGAGTACCTCAGAGACTGCTGATCTCCTCGAATTTTCACGCACAACAAAGAGTTTACAAAGCAAGGTGAAAAAAAACTAAATGGCATCCAGTGAGTGGCAGTTCTGTGAGAAAAAGTGTCTTGTTAATGAGGGAGGTTGGAGGAGAATGATCAGGCGGGTTCAAGGCTGACAGGAAGGGAACAGTAACTCAAGTAACCCCATTTTACAACAGCTGTGTGCAGAAGAGCATCTCTGAATGCACAACACATCAAACCTTGAAGTGGATAGGCAATAGAAGACCATGTACATACACTCAGTGGCCTCTTTATTAAGTACCAGAGGTACCTAATGAAGTGCCCACTGAGTGTAAATTCAATCTTAATACTAATAAGGACAAAGAGCTCAATTGCTCTGTGGGTTTGAGTGTCCATAGAGGTTTTTAGATTTATAGCCTCAGTGAAATATGGTGAATGAAAATCTGTTTGGTAAATATATTTAGCTTGATAAAAATTGCAGTGAAAGGTTGTGCACCTTTAAGAGAAGTGGTGCATTTATAGTAAACTTACTCATACAATTGCCTGAAGAAATGTTCAATAGCAGAAAATTAAAGTGAAGTACAAGTTCAGACCTAACACCAAGGGAACACGTTTATTGATATATATCCACCTGCTACATGATTGGAATCCTTAACTGTGAAAGTGGTTTAAAGAAAAGTTGATTTCGAATTGTGTGACATCAGAAATATCATTCAACAAATCACTTTTAAGGCACTACATCATATTCTGTCAAGTGGTTAAGGATGAAGAATGAGCAAAGTCTTGCAGGAAACACTTTGATGCATGCTTTCTAAGCATATTGGAGACACTATGTATTCTTATAGTAGTACAACAAATACTGATCAAACTGAAATTTTTTGCATCGTGAACCACAAATGTACTATGCACTCACCTATTAGGTATGCAAAATATATGTAAACCTATTGTACCACTAAGTCTGACTTAATGCTAAGAAAAGTATCTACCATTTAAAACCAACATAAGTTGGAAGTATCTTGGGTGTCCAATCCTTCCAAACTGTTGGCAGGGATATAAATCAAGAAATAATGAGGATTGGAAAACAGAATTAATCATGGGTGACTTTAATTTTCATGGGAATGCTTAAAATGCACCTGGAATAGATTCCTAGAGCACCACATTATGAAGCTAGCCAGGGACTAGGCCACTTTGGATTTGGTAATGTACAATGAGACAGGTTTAATAAACGATCTCGAAGTAAAGGATCTCATAGGAAATAATGATCATAGCATAGTAGAATTTAACATTTGAGAATGAAAAATGGGTTTAAAATAATTGTGTTAACAGAGGGGAAATAGCAAAGAAATGAGAATAGAGTTGGACAATGCAAATGAAGTAGAAACTGAATCAATAGGCAATCCGTGACAGACATTTATGGAGATTTTAAATATTTCACTCCCAACGAAAATATCCCAAATGAGAAGGGAATATTTTATTTTTGGGAAGGGCTTCTGTGGAGTTAGAAAAAAAATCAGGAAACACTTATTCAGAAAATGGTAGAAGACAAGAAGCAGGTAACCGTATCATGGTTAGTATCTTATGTTAGGCTGGTTCACATCTATTCTTGAAGAATTATCGGAACAAATCATTAAGGAGGGTACTGACAGAACATTTGGAAAGTCACAATCTGATGAGGCCAAGTAAGTGTATAAGTATGTCTTCATAAATGAGAAATCATGTCTGGCAACTTTATTAGTTCTTTACTGTAATACCAATCTAAGTTAGTCAAGAGACATCAGTAGATATAATATATAGAGGGAGATTTTGAAAAGATACCACACAAAAGGTTATTATTATAAGATAAGAGCCAATGTTGTTGAATGGTTAGCGTATACTATATCCACATGTTTGGTGGAAATAGTGAGAAAGGATAGTAAGGTTATTTTCAGGTTGGCAATTTATATCCAATACTGTTACTTTTATAATTCATTCAAGATACCGGGTTCAAAGGCTGAATCAGGATTTAATTGCCCATTCCTAGTTGTCCTCAAGATGGTGGTGGGGAACTGCCTTCTTGAATTTATTTATTTATTGACATAAAGTGCGGAACAGGACTTTCCAGCCCTTTGAGCTGCCCCAGCAATCCCTGATGTAATCCTAGTCGAATGACAGGACAATTTACAATGAACAATAACCTATCATCTTTAGACTGTGGGAGGAAACCAGATCACCCGGAGAGAACCCATGCAGTCGTGGGGAGAATGTACAAACTCCTTACAGGCTGCGGCAGGTGTTGAACTCTGGTTGCCTGTAGCATAAGGCATTGCGCTAACCACGACACCTTCGTGCCTCCGGTAGCATAGAGGTTAGCACTGCACTCATTGACTCGTGAATGTACAGACAAAACCGTTAGCAAGGGAGGTCCAGGATGTTTATCTAATGACAGTACAGTAATACATTTCCATTTCAGGATAGTGTGTACATCAGAGCACAAGCTTCACACCATCCTGACATAGGAATCGATGCTGTGAGCAAGGCTACTTACAATTCATATTGATGGCTTAGCAAAAGTTCTCGTGAATTTCTGGTATTTGCCTAGCCCCGCTCCATTCCTTCATCATTCCCCATTCCTGTTTCCCTCTCTCACCTTATCTATTACCTACCCATCTAGTCCTGAATCCTGATGGGGGGTGTCAGCCCGAAACATCAACTGTTTACTCTTTTCCATAGATGCTGCCTGGCCTGCCGAGTTCCTCCAGCAATTTGTGTGTATTATGCAGATATTTTTTCTCAGTTTGGGTATTAATTGTCTAATTGTTCTTATTCTTCTCTCACCTTGGGTACAAAGTGTACTACAGCTCTCACTATAGTAGCACCACTTGAACTATGACAGAATCAGCCAAATGATAGGAAAAAATAACACCTGCAACAGATTTTAAATCATCTTGTAGCACTTGAATAGGAGCAAAGATGTTTGAAAGGATTTTTCCGTTTACTGATCTCTCATCTGTGTCGATTGTTCATATGCTAGAACAAGGACTAATTTCCCACTTCACCTCGTCTTTAAAACGGCTTTGGTTAATGTTCCAAAAAATCCTGCATTTTAATCAGTTGTCTCAGTGCCAGTTCAAATTTCTATCGCTGGGGCTCTGGAAATGTAAACAAGGCTTCAAGACGAGGATGTGTTTTCATTGGTGATTGTTAGGTGTAAAGCAAAATGTTGGCATAGAGCAGTTCATTTGCATTCTTGCAGTATTCATAAATGTTTTAAATTTAAAAGCACTGAAAATAGTTCTATTAATTATGCAGTCCTTGGTATCATTTCTGATTTTAATCTCTACAGAAGTGATTTTCAAGATGGTGACAAAAGCTTTTGAGGAAATGCAAAATTAACATAATGTAAAGCGCTTTATTGTTGAAGCACAGAACTCTATTGGCTAGTTGGAAGTCATACTGCCCATCATACCCATGCTGTTTAGACCAATCCCGCTTCTTAGCTCTCTGCTTGCGTGTCTACAGGCTTAGGCTCTTCGCCCCAGAGTTCTGAAAGAGGTGGCTGAAGAGAGTGTGGTGGCTTTAGTAATGATCTTTCAAGAACTGCTAGATTCTGAAATGGTTCCAGAACACTGGAAAATTCTTAATGTCACTCTGCTCTTCAAGCTGGGAGAGAAGCAGAAGAAAGGAAACTATAGGCCAGTTAGTCTGACCTCAATGGCTGGGAAGATGTTGGAGTTGATCATTAAGGATTTGATCTCAGGGTACTTGAAAGCACATGATAAAGTAGGCCATAGACAGCATGGCTTCCTCAGGGGAAAATCTTGCCTGACAAATCTGTTGGTTTTCTTTGAAGAAATAACAAGCAGGGTAGACAAAGGAGAATTGGCTGATGTTGTTTACTTGGATTTTCAGAAGGCCTTTGATAAGGTGCCACTGATGATGCTGCTTAACAAGCTATGAGCCCGTGGTATTACAGGAAAGATTCTAGCATGAATAAAGCTGATTGGCAGGAGGCAAAGAGTGGGATTAAAGGGAACTTTTTCTGGTTGGCTGCCAGTGATTAGTGGTGTTCTACAGGGGGTCTGTATTGGGACTGATTCTTTTTATTTTATTTGTTAACGATTTGGATGATGGAATTGATGGCTTTGTTGCAAAGTTTGCAGATAATATGAAAATAGGTGGAGGGGCAGGTAGTTCTGAGGAAGTGCAGAGGCTACAAAAGAACTTCGATAGATTAGGAGAATGGGCAATGAAACGGCAGATGGAATACAGTGTCAAGAGGTGTAAGATCATGCACCTTGGAAGAAGAAATGAAAGGGTTGACTATTTTCTAAATGGAGAGAAAATCTAAAAAGCTAAGGTGCAAAGGGACTTGGGAGTTCTTGTGCAGGATTCCCTAAAGGTTAATTTGTAGATTGAATCTGTGGTGAGGAAGGCAAATGCAATGTTAGTATACATTTCAAGGGGTCTAGAATATAAAAGAAAGAATGTACCGTTGAGACTTTATAAAGCACTGGTGAGGACTCACCTGGAGTGTTGTGAACAGGTTTGGGCCCCTTATCTTAGAAAGGATGTGCTGAAACTGGAGAGGGTTCAAAAGAGATTCACGAAAATGATTCCAGGATTGAACAGTTTGTCATATGAAGAGCGTTTGATGGTTCTCGGCCTGTATTCGCTGGAATTCAGGAGAATGAGGAATGATCTTAGTAAAACCTATCAGATGGTGAAAGGCCTTGATAGAGTGGATGTGGAGGAGAATGTTTCCTATGATGGGAGAGTCTAAGACCAGAGGACACAGCCTCAGAATAGAAGGTCATCCTTTTAGAATGCAGATGAGGAGGAATTTCTTTTGTCGGAGAGTGGTGAATCTGTGGAATTCCTTGCACAATCAGCTTTAGAGGTTAAGTCTTAATGTATATTTAAGGCAGAGGTTGATAGATTCTTGATTGGTCAGAGCATGAAAGGATATGGGGAGAAGGCAGGAGATTGGGACTGAGAGGAAAATTGGATCAACAAAAATAAAATGGCAGAGCATTCTTGATGGGTCAAATGGTCTAACAATTTATGGTGTTAAATTCGATTTGGCATTTTTGGAGTGTTAAATAACCTAATTCAATATCAGAAATCACACAAAAACAATGAAATAGGCAACACACAAAAAATGCCGAAGGAACTCAGTAAGTCAAGCAACATCTATGGATAAGAATAAACAGTCGGCATTTCAGGCCGAATCCCTTCAGCAGGACTTGAAAGGAAGGGAGAAGAAGCCAAAATAAGAAGGTAAGAGGAGGGGGAAGAATACAAGCTGGCAGTGATAGGTGATAGCAGGTGAGAGGAAAGGTGTGCCGGTGGGTGAGGGAGTGGGTGGGGAAAGAAGTACACAGTTAGGAGAGAATAGGAGGAAGAGTCAAAGGGCTGAAGAAGGAATCTAATAGGAGAGCACTGAGCACCAGGTAAGAAAGGGAAGGGCAGGGTGGAAGCAGAAGGAGATGATGGGCAGGTGAGGAGAAGAGAAGGGAAGAGAGAGGAACCAAAATGATGAATGAAAAAAGAGAGGAAGGGGGAGGGAGGAGAAATCGATGTTGATACCATCAAGTTGGAGGCCACCCTGACGGAATATGAAGTGACGCTCTTCCACCCTGAGTTTGGCCTCATTACGGCAGTGGAGGAGGCCATGATCAGATATATCAGAATGAGAATGGGAATTCAAATTAAAATGGGCTACTGTGCTTGAATGATGCCTTGGACATGTTTGGTCCAATTTCCTGACAGGTGGGAACTCCACCAGAAATGAATGCAAACATTTCAAAACAGGTGCATTGCATTTGAATATACAGTATATTTGCATCTTTCCCGACAATCAAATGCTTATCTAGTGCTTGTAAGTGATTTAAAGTTTTAGAGTTTTACCTCCTACTGTTTTAGGATGTGAGTTAGAGCAGCGGTCCCCAACCACCGGGACGCAAAGCATGTGCTACCGGGCCGCGAGGAAACGATATGATTCTGTGACATGAGTCAGCTGCACCTTTCCTCATTCCCTGTCACGCCCACTGTCGAGCTTGAACGCACACAAGGTCATTACACATGCGTCATCCATGTCAGCGCGGGAAGGAGATCAACTCCTTGAGTGTGCAAATGACGGTGTGCTGAAAAGTATGTTTGACATGACATCTCTGCCGGCATTCTGGATCAAAGTCAAGGCTAAATATCCTGAGATAGCCACGAAAGCACTGAAAACGTTGCTTCCATTTCCAACATATCTCTGCAATGAATGCAACGAAAACTAAATTGCGGAATAGACTGGACATAAGGAACCCATTCGAGTATCGCTGTCTCCCATCACACCTCGATAGGATCGTGTTGTTGCAGGAAAACAAGCCCAGGGCTCCCACTGATTCAGCGATATTGGTGTGTTGCAATGATTTTATATGTTCATACGGGGAAAATATGTGCTGTGTGTTTAACATCCAAATGTTACTTAAAATGTTATGATGCTATTGACTTACTTATATAACCATTTAACAATTACAGCACGGAAACAGGCCATCTTGGCCCTTGTAGTCCATCCCGAATGCCACTCTCACCTAGTCCCACTGACCTGCACTCAGCCCATAACCCTCCATTCCTTTCCTGTCCACATACCTATCCAATTTTTCTTTAAATGATATCGAACCTGCTTCTGCCACTTCTACTGGAAGTTCGTTCAACACTTACTTCAAGCTCCCCTGATAATTGACTTATCACTATATTCATGTGAGGAAAATATGTGCTGTGTGTTTAATATTAAATTTGTTAGATAAACCCTTTTAGAAACAAAATTGAGTGTATTAGCCACTTATCACCTATATTCTGGTTGTGATTAACACCCCCCCCCGAACAGAATCGCTGAAAATGATTTGCAGAAAAAAATCGGCATGTACACGCATGCGCACTGATGCCCGCGCAAGGCTTCATAGTCATTGTAGTCTTTCTCGGGGTAAACACAACGTATTTGACTGCTACTCTTGTCCGTTGGCAACCCTACCTTCCCCCGGGTTGGCCGGTCCGCAAGAATATTGTCAACATTAAACCGGTCCGCAGTGCAAAAAAGGTTGGGGACCCCTGAGTTACAGGCAGCATCCATTTTCCTCAATTCCCCTTTAATTCCATCATTCACTTTAAATTCCTCTCTTCCAGTTATTAACCCCTTCATGTGCCTAACAACTTGGGCAGAAGAACAATAATTATTCTATGGATATATTTGATGGTAAATTATTAAAGATACATTTGATAGCATCTCTTGATCAGGTGCTAAGCATCAATAGCTGTTCCTGTTCCTCCAGGGTGTATATTTTTTTTCATGAGTTGTTTGGCTCTGAACATCAGTGCTTCAGTATAATGAGTAACAGTGATGAACCACTTTTTGAGAAATATTCATACCTCTGCATTGCTAATCAATAGTACTCACTCTGAAATGATCTCATATCAAAACTATAAATTATGCAACATTGGAATTATTGAAAATGAACTTTAATTGACTGAATGAAACAGCACTTTTTTTCTGTGTTGATCAATTTTCAAATAGGAGAGATTCTCCAGGCAATAGCAGTATAAATGAAGCTCACAGACACATTGTACATAATTTGGTATCACCTTTATATCCAAAAGCTTTGTTTTAAGGAGCTGAATAGAATTTTAAGCATGACAAGAAAAAGGAGTCTTGTGCAATGCAAGATAGTTTATACTTCACGAACTAGAAACTCATTCTCACAACTTCAAAAAGAGGGACATTGTAGTTTCTCAAATTGGCTTAACCTGGAAAGGAGCAATTTTTCACACATTTCCAACTGCTTTTGTGACATGTTATGCATTCATCATTTCAATATTGAATGAGGTTTTTATTTCCCCAAATACCTTTATTTCTGGTGCAAAACTCTTTAGAACTCAGCAAATTAATGATGCTATATAGCTACTTACTGATGCAGCAAGTAGCTATATCAGTGTTGAGTTGTTTTAACATTATTGGTTTGAAAAATACTTATTGTTATTTACTCGCAGTTAAAACACACTTTAACCCCAATTCCCTTAGAATGGATTTTTTTTAAGAACCAACACGAGCTGTATTCTTTGTCCTTGCTGAAATCAGTGACCTCCTGCAACCTTAAATAAATCCTCACATTTGTGACTTCACTGCTTCACACAGACTAGTCACTCTCAGATTTCTGGCCACAGAACCATTCCAGGCTCCACTGCTGATCTCTGCTTCATCTCACACTTCGCTGCTTTCTGCCGCTTTTTTATCTCCCAGCTCAATCCTCTAAAACAGGGAGATTCCCTCTGCTTTTCCTTCAGTACGCAGGAGCAAGCAGAGAGAACATTTCCCCATGTTGTTGTCTTCCTCAAGGTGGACACACTGATTGATTGCTTTCATGTCTTTACGGAGGCTTCTCTGCCAAACTGCAGGCCTGCTGTTGACCTAGTGGGGCCTCACAATTCTGCTGCTAAAGAGCATGACACCCACAAACATTGTTCTTCACTAGGCTGCAGAACGTTCTGAGTGTCTTTGTGTATAATTTGCAAAAGGCTAGTACCAAGATATCACAAATATGCCAATAGCTTGATTTACAAAAGGGATGTGTTCCCAGAAAAATGTATTACTAAGGAAAAATTTTGTAAATTGAGAAGTCTAGGCAAGATGCATTATATGTCTTTCTTGTCACTCCACTTCTGTCCTTAACACTGGTGATCTTGCCTCTCCAGGTAAGGTGGCTTGGTAGCATAGTGGTTAGCACAACACTTCACAAACCCAGCTGTAAGATTAGGCTTTGAAGCCCACCGCTGTCTGTAAGGAGTTCATAAGTTCTCCCTACCATGTGTGTTTTCTCTGGGTGCTCTGGTTTCCTCCCATATTCCAAAGATGTATGGTCAAGAATAGTGAGCTACAGGCATGCTATGATGTGCTGCAAGCAGGGGAACATTTGTGGGCTGCCCAGCACAATCCTCACTGAATTGGTATAACACAAGTGACACAGTTCACTGTATGTTTCAATGTCATGTGACAAATAATGCTCATCTTTAAACCTTTAAATCGAATCCACTCTCATTCCTAATGCAGGGCTATGACCTGATACTTTGACAGTTCCTATCCTCGCACAGAAGCTGCTTGATCCATTGAGTTCCTCCAGCAGATTAACTGTTGCTTCAGATTCTAACATCTGCAGTCTCCTGTGCCTGCGTTATAAGAACATAAAAAATAGGAGCAGGAGTAGGCCATCTGGCCTGTCGAGCCAGCTCCACCATTCAACAAAATCATGGCTGATCTGGCCATGGACTCATCTCCACCTACCTGCCATTTCCCCATAATCCTTAATTCCCCTACCATGCAAAAACTATCCAACCTTGTCTTAAATATACTTACTGAGGTAGCCTCCACTGCTTCACTAGGCAGAGAATTCCACAGATTCACCGTTCTCTGGAAAAAGCAGTGATTCTCCGACCCAAATCTACTCCCCCGAATCTTGAGGCTATGTCCCCTAGTTCTAGTATCACCTACCAGTGGAAACAACTTTCCTGCCTCTATCTTATCTATCCCTTTCATAATTTTATATGTTTCTATAAGATCTCTTCTCATTCTTCTAAATTCCAGCGAGTACAGTCCCACGTGACTCCATCTCTCCTCATAGTCTAACCCCCTCATCGCTGGAATGCATTAGTGTAGTGAATTCCCATGCACTAACAGTTGGCAAGCTATCTTAAACAAAGATAGCTTTGTCAATAAAAAAAAACAAGCTTTGAAAAAGTGATGTTACAGTGAAAATTCATAAACCTCATGTTCATCATGAGAGGAATTACTCTAATTAGGAAAACTAACAGAATGATGTTGTTTACTGCTGGAAGAATTGAAAACAAAGGTGGTAAGAAAGTTCAGTTTCAATAGCATTGGTGAAACCACATTTAGAGTCCTGTACAGTTGTGATCTCCTTACTAAGGAAGGATGTAAATGTATCGAAAATAGTTCAGATAAGCTATACAGGAGTAATGTCTGGAATAGGCACGGGGAATGGATGGACAGGTTAGGCTAGAAGAGTGAGAGGGGACGATTGAAATCAAATCAAATCACATGAAGTTTAATTATTATTCAAACCATACATGGATACAGTTGAATGAGACAGTGTTCCTCTGGGGCTGAGGTGCATAACATACATTTAATAAGAGAGAGAGAGAGAGAGAGAGAAACACAATGTTATGCAAGAAAACACACGTACAGTCCAAGTCCCTGAGCAACATGCAAATTGACGGTACAGATCCTGGCATTCCAGCCTGTCGTTCCACTGGTTGAGCAATGGAGGGAAGCACTGATGGGAGAGACCAGCCCCCAACTGAGCACAGACGCCACGCTGCACCATCTCCGACATCTGCTTACCTAGATTGCAGCAGCAGGCAAGCCGACAGCTTGAGGCCTAGTCCTCTCTAGAAGTGAGGCCACACTGCTGCTTAGTTGTCTATCTTTCCATCGAGCAAGGGAAATAGGCCTGTGATGTCTTACATTATCAATGTCCAACAGGGTCTTGTGATTGCAAGGGAAACATCTGAGACAGTCACTCACGGTTATGCTGCATGCTGCCTTCATGCACCGACTCAATGGCTCTGAACACGCCACCATCTTACTGGAAAGCGTGCAAGATCCTGAGGGGTTGGATATGGAGACAATCTGGACCTAGCAATCATTGCTTTAAAAATAAGGGGTCATTGTTTTAAAGCAGAGGTGATGTACGTTAGTTTTCCTGAGGGTTGTGAAACTTCTGGAACTCTTCTATACTGCGGTGGATATTATTTTAGGACAGAGGTAGGTAGACTCTAGAAGGTGAAAAGTCAAAGGAAATGAATTGTTGATGTTACAGTAAGCTCCACAATAATTGTATTAAATGGTGGAGTAAATTCATGAGGCCAAATGGCATCTAGCTGCTCCTGATGTTTATGTTCACGTGATATTCCAAGGGCTTTCTTTCATCCCTACCATTTCAGCATCTACTTTAAGTAGCAACACCCCCAACCAGCACCTGGGAGGGTGTTCTTTGTGGTGTGGTATGTCCCTTTAACATCTGACTGCAAAGATTACCCCTCTTAAACTGCATATCGACAAATGCCATAACTTGCAATTCATTAACTGAGTGTGCCACCCTGTCATCAAAGACGTCAGTTTCAGCATGACATGATATTGGGAAACCTAACATTACTGTTTAGTGAATCTGTAAGCAATTCCAATGCATCCTTCCCTTAAACATTTAACATTATTACTTGAGCAGCACCTACAAAGTTCTGGGGGAGCTCAGCAGGCCAGGCAACATCTAGAAATGAACAAACCATTTGTGTTTCAGGGTAAAAGACCCCCTACACCAGGATAGTCCTGGTCTCAGTCCGAAATATCGACTGTTTATTCATTTCCATAGATACCGTATGACCTGCTGACTTCCTTCAGCATTTTATGTGCATTGCTTTGGAATTGCAGCATCTGCAGAATCTCTTGTGTTTATAACATTATTACCTGCTTATTTCCCACTTTATGTCATTCACGACAAATAGTAAATGTTATATTTTAAAAGTCATTTAACCATTTCACTATGGCCAAAAAATGGCTTTGTTATAACACATCACAAACTGTAGTTTTTATGTATACTAGTCTAAAGTGCTTCATTAACAAAATTCTTGGGGCTGCATTCAAGGAGTAGCTCAGCTCATATATGTATTTTTAATATTATATTTTAGCGTAATGCATTGATTACTGAATAACACATTACCATTCAACAAAAGGTTAATATACTGTTCTTACCTGAACTCTTCTGATCAAACACAGTCATTCTATAATAATCTGTTTGATGCAAGAAGAATTCATAAGCAGAAGTTGTGCAACTGTGGGTATTTCTTTTTGCAGGTATCGAGTACCAGATTTTTATTATTTAGCCACTGAATAAAATATGTTCCTTTTGAATGCAGACAAATACTTTCTCACTTTCACTTACTGTTTACGACTCATTTTACTTAAATGGATTTTGCTATTTGATAAGCAAGATTTGATTAATCCACTGAATAAATCAGAATTACAATGAAGTATATGTGAAAAATAACTTTATTTTGTTTAGCCATTGTTTTAATCAATTCTCTATTCTTTGATTGAAATCAATATTCTACAACCAAACCTCCATTCAATTGTACTAAAGATAAGGGAAATCTATAATTACTGTACGTACGCAGTGGGTTCACCAGCAGTTGTGGAGATGGTGAATGTTGATATTATTGAAGGATCTACACTTGAAATATCAACTTCTCAGCCTTCTCCACAGATCCGTGTGACCTGTAAGCTGTTTCCAATATTGTTGGTTCTGATCTCATTCTGAGCTGCAACACCAGACAGCAGGAGTAGACCTGTGCCCTACATTACGATCTACCTTTCCAGTGATTTAAGCACGCCGTGGTCTGAAACATTTGATGTGGGCACTGCCGGGGCATCATTATTTATATCTTGTAAGTTAATGGAACAGATGTTGGAGTCCTGGGTTATATTTGACTATGTTTTGTTAGTCCCATTGCATCCAAGTTTTTTGAGCCTCTCTCCCAATCCTACCCCACCACCACCACCTTCTCTTGTGCAGTCCCACAAGTTTGGATAAATTAAACAATGGGAATGGCCAACCCAAATACCTACTCTTGTTCTGCATATCAAGGGTAAAGACAAGAGCTCCTGGGTGCGAGATGATTTGCAGGAAAATTTATAGTGGCTGGGCTTTGTGTTTTTTCCTTGTGATATTATAGTTCAGTATATTCAAACAGAACCTCTCGATATCACCTTAAAGCATATCTTAATTTTGTCCTAACTATATTTTAGAAAATATTGTGCTTACGTTACTCTGCATTTTGTTATCTCAGTGGGTGTCTTTTCTCCTATTAGGGCGTTGCTATACTCTCTCCTTCTCCCTCATTCTCACCCTCTGTCTCCTCTCTCACCCTCTTTCTCTCCATCCCTTTTCTTTCCCCTCCCTCCTCGCTTCCTCCACCCCTTCGACCCCTCTCATGCTCTCCTTTTCTCCCTTTCTCTATGTGCTATGTTATTCTGGATCTCAAAATCTCATTGTTTACACCATTATTGAGTTTGCCTGGTAAGCTCATAGTTGATGTTCTCCCTTTCTCCCTCTGTCCCTCTCACTATACCCCTTGCCCATCCTCTGGGTTTTCCCCCCTCCCCCTTTTCCTTCTCCCTGGACCTCCTGTCCCATGATCCTCTTATATCCCTTTTGCCAATCACCTGTCCAGCTCTTGGCTCCATCCCTCCCCCTCCTGTCTTCTCCTATCATTTTGGATCTCCCCCTCCCCCTCCCACTTTCAAATCTCTTACTAGCTCTTCTTTCAGTTTGTCCTGATGAAGGGTCTCAGCCCAAAACGTCGACTGTACCTCTTCCTAGAGATGCTTACTGGCCTGCTGTGTTCACCAGCAACTTTGATGGGTGTTAGTTGATTTTCTCTGGTGATTTAACTTTATGTGCAGGGAATTATTACACCCAGGATAGGTGTAAATATTCTTCCTTCTGCCAATTGGACTTGAAGTCCGCTGTGTGTCTGCAGATTTACATTCAGATAGGTCAAATTATTGGATGCTAATTTCTTTAATCTCTTACTGTTTTGACACAAGTAAAAGTGCAGAAGACATGCATTGAACTGAAACTCAATACTGTCTGTTTCATGAGATGAATAACTACACAGTTAGTTGTAGAGACCACAAAGAGTGCTCATCCAGACTGAACGTGATTTCCATGGGTAATGATTGACTAATAGCTGTTTGGCAAATACAATTAAATCAGACATTCTCAGCCAATTAAATTGATTGAATAGCACTGAATTCTTTTATATCTGGAATTTTTAAAATTATGTTGGTCCACATTTTGAAATGCCCTTAAAGAAAATGTTAAATTGTGACAAGTAAAGTCAAAACATATGATCAGTCCATTCTGCAGAAAGCTCAGCATTGTAACATTGTAGTAAACGCATTTATTATCAATGTTTAATTTAGATTTAGTGAAAGTCAGCAGGTACATTTATTAGTTATTTTACATTCACCAGATATTCAGTTGCATTTCATAATGCAAGCTACTGGGCATTACAATGGGACTGAATATTTCCAGATATTTAAATTCAGACAGATGAAACAGTGCTAAATGTTCCCAGTTAAATCAGAATCAACAGCACACAAACAGAAGACAGGTAGAGACACAGTGGTGCAAATAATGGAGCTGCTACTTCACAGGCCAGTGACGTGAATTCCATCCTGATTTCTCGCCTTGTCTGTGTAGACTTTGCATATTCTCACTATAACAGTATGGTTTATTCTGGATGCTTCAGTTCGTTTCCACATCGCAAAGGTATGAAGTAGGTAGGTTTTGGTCATTGTAAATTGCCTTTCATGTGTACGAGGGCAGCAGAATCTACAAAGGGTTGATTGGAATGTGTGGAGAATGGAAAGGGATTAGAAGTACTTTAATGTCAGTGGATGTTCTATGGAAAGTACAAATTTTTTGAACCAAGTGGCTTCTCTCTATGTTTGACTCTATGACAAAAAATAATAAAAAGAGATGTCTTTTTTTAATGAATGTGAAGGCTGGTTTTGAGAGTTTATCCTCCATACTTTATTCCCAAGCAATAAGTAGCAATGCCTTGCATTTTTACTGGTTAAATTTAGAATCATACATAACAATGCATTTGATCCATACTGACCAAGGTGCCCTATCCTAGCTAGTCCTATTTGACAGTGTTTGGCCCCTAATAAACCTTTCCATTCATACATCTATCCAAATGTCTTTTAAAAGTTGTTATTGTAGCTGAATGAAGCATTTTCTCTAGCAACTGATTCTACATAGATACAACCTTTATGGAAAACGGTTGCCACCCAAGTTTCTCTTAAATCTTTTTCCGCTCACCTTAAGCCTATAGGATCTGACTCTTGATAACTTAACTCAAGTTCAAGTTCAAGGTCCAGTTCCAGTTTAATGGTCATTCAACCATATATGAATACAGCCAAACGAAACAACATTCCTCCCACGCCAAAGTGCAAAACACAATACCAACAGTCACACACAGCACAAGGCACATATAATTGCCATAGCAGAAAAACATACAGTCACAAAAAAATTATAGCCCAAGTCCCTGAGTGTCATGGCATGTGGATTTATGGTACATGGATTGTTGTCCTGGAGCCACGTTTCAGCAAGAAAAAGCACGGAGCAGTTCTTCTTCACGTGCTAGTGAAGCTGTAGGTGAACATAATTCAGCTCATCTTCCACCAAAGGAGCACAAGAAGGCAGCACCAATGGGAGGGTTCAGCCTCCTCCAGCAGTGACTGCCTGGAAAAAGACAGAGGGCATTCACCCTGAGTGAATTGGTCCCCTTTTGGAGTCTTGCAAAAGATAGAAAAACAAAACATGCAAGAAATCAAAGATGAGGGTTTTTTTTTTTTGGTTTGCCCTCACCTAGTTGTCAGTAGATTGACAGAGCAAATTGCTCTGCTGAATCTCTATCTCTATGATATCAAAAAATAAATGTTCAGGTGGATTTTTAGAAAAGGCAGACCACCAGCACTATGACATTGAAAATCCACTTTGGCATCCTGCTGGGCCCATCATACATATGAAGGAAGCAATATGATCTTGAGTTTGAAGCTAGAGTTCAGACATTACCAATCAAAATCTCATGTCTGAATGTACTAGGGAATTGGCCAAAGAATAGGAGAGTGAAGGGAAACCTCCTAGGGAAGAAGCATATTTTAGAATGAATCTATTTCTTTCAAAAGATATTGTATCAAACATATTCCTCAGGAGACTAACTCTAATAGTTCACCGGCAGTATAAAAATACATTATTGAGAAAAGACAGAAGTTATAAAAGCAACTTCAAAGAGAAAAGGAACAGAATTAGGTTACTGAGCATGTTTTTTCTTAAAGTGTGAAACCCAGGCTTTAGTTTTTAATAGTGTTGTGAGAATTAATCCTGGACACAAGAATGTGACATCAAGATAAGGAATAAACTCAGTGCTTGATGCATGGTGCATCTCGAGAGCCACTGGGCAAATGTGTTGTCAGTAAAGACTGAACAACCTCTTACACTTTATTTTTAGGAAGTTGAGACTATGAGTAACTTGATAGTGGACTTGACAGAATGGGTTTAGAGAATGTAAAGATGAAGGGACGGGATGAAATGGGTGGGTGAGAGGAAGTAATGAAATAGGTTTGCAATTTAATCATGATAAGTTCTAGAAGAGCAAGTTTTCTTTTACAGCACCTGGCTGAACTGAGCAGCAAAACTCCATTTGGGATTTGAAATGTGTTTCCCCCCACATAGCCAGATAGATCAAGAGACTTTCTAATGAGAAACTAGGCCTGTGAAATTAGGCTGCAGGCAGCCAACAGTAGGAAATGGGGGGGAATTGGGAGTCAGTAGTTGTATTGCAGTATTACAGTTGCAGAGCTATAGTCATGTGGCACAGAAACGTGCCATTTGATGAATCATGTGCATGCCAGCCATCAAATACCCATATACAGTATATGAATCCCATTTTGCCAGCACTTGGTCTATAAAATCTGTTTTGTCAACTCTAGCACCCATTATAAATGTCATGAGAGTATCTGCCTCTGCCAATAGGCCTTGCATTTCAGATTCAACCAATCTTTGGGTGGAAAAAATCTCCTTTAGATCCCCTCTAAATCTTCTACCACTTACCCTAAATTAATCTCTAATTTCAGACACCCGTACTTTAGGGAAGCCTTTCTTACTATCTGCCCTCATACTTTTGAATACCTCCCCAACAAAAAAAATCTTCTCCTCAAAGGGCATAAATCTAGTCCATTCATTTTCACCATATAACTGAGAGGCTCTATCTCCTCAGCAATCACATCCTTCTATTAATGTGGCAACCAAAACTTCATGTGGGACATGGATGATATTGTCCCTGTCATATAACTGAGAGGCTCTATCTCTGACATAGAACATAGAACATAGAATAGTACAGCACGTTACAGGCCCTTCAGCCAACAATGCTATGCCAACCCTCAAACCCTGCCTCCCATATAACCCCCCACCTTCAATTCCTCCTTATACCTGTCTAGTAGTCTCTTAAACTTCACTAGTGTATCTGCCTCTACCACTGACTCAGGCAGTGCCTTCCACGCACGAACCACTCTCTGAGTAAAAAACCTCCCTCTAATATCCCCCTTGAACTTCCCACCCCTTACCTTAAAGCCATGTTCTCTTGCATTGAGCAGTGGTGCCCTGGGGAAGAGGCAGTGGCTATCCACTCTTTCTATTCCTCTTAATATCTTGTACACCTCTATCATGCCTCCTTTCATCCTCCTTCTCTCCAAAGAGTAAAGCCCTAGCTCCCTTAATCTCTGATCATAATCCATACTCTCTAAACCAGGCAGCATCCTGGTAAATCTCTTTTACACCCTTTCCAATGCTTCCACATCCTTCCTATTGTGAGGCGACCAGAACTGGATACAGTACTCCAAGTGTGGCCTAACCAGAGTTTTATAGAGCTGCATCATTACATCGCGACTCTTAAACTCTATCCCTCGACTTATGAAAACTAACACCCCATAAGCTTTCTTAACTACCCTATCCACCTGTGAGGCAGCTTTCAGGGATCTGTGGACATGTACCCCAGATCCCTCTGCTCCTCCACACCACCAAGTATCCTGCCATTTACTTTGTACTCTGCCTTGGAGTTTGTCCTTCTAAAGTGTACCACCTCACACTTCTCTGGGTTGAACTCCATCTACCACTTTTCAGCTCACTTCTGCATCCTAACAATGTCTCTCTGCAATCTTCGACAATTCTCTACACTATCTACAACACCACCAACCTTTGTGTCATGTGCAAACTTGCCAACCCACCCTTCTACCCCCACATCCAGGTCGTTAATAAAAATCACGAAAAGTAGAGGTCCCGGAACAGATCCTTGTGGGACACCAGGAGTCACAACACTCCAATCTGAATGTACTCCCTCCGCCACGACCCTCTGCCTTCTGCAGGCAAGCCAATTCTGAATCCACCAGGCCAAACTTCTCTGGATCCCATGCCTTCTGACTTTCTGAAGAAGCCTACCGTGTGGAACCTTGTCAAATGCCTTACTAAAATCCATGTAGATCACTTCCACTGCACTAGCCTCATCTATATGCCTGGTCACCTCCTCAAAGAACTCTATCAGGCTTGTTAGACATGATCTGCCCTTCACAAAGCCATGCTGACTGTCCCTGATCAGAACATGATTCTCTAAATGCCCATAGATCCTATCTCTAAGAGTCTTTTCCAACAGCTTTCCCACCACAGACGTAAGGCTCACTGGTCTATAATTAACTGCACTATCCCTACTACCTTTTTTGAACAAGGGGACAACATTCGCCTCCCAATCCTCCGGTACCATTCCCGTGGAGAACGAGGATCTAAAGATCCTAGCCAGGGTCTGAGCAATCTCTTCCCTTACCTCGTGGAGCAGCCTGGGGAATATTCCGTCAGGACCCAGGGACTTATCCGTCCTAATGTATTTTAACAACTCCAACACTTCCTCTTCCTTAATATCAATATGCTCCAGAACATCAACCTCACTCATATTGTCCACACTGTCATCAAATTCCCTCTCGTTGGTGAATACCGAAGAGAAGTATTCATTGAGGACCTCGCTCAGTTCCATAGCCTCCAGGCACTTCTTCCCACCTTTATCTCTAATCGGTCCTACCTTCACTCCTGTCATCCTTTTGTTCTTCACATAGTTGAAAAATGCCTTGGGGTTTTCCTTTACCCTACTCACCAAGCCTTCTCATGACCCCTTCTTGCTCTCCTCAGCCCCTTCTTAAGCTCCTTTCTTGCTTCCCTATATTCCTCAATAGACCCATCTGATCCTTGCTTCCTAAACCTCATGTATGCTGCCTTCTTCCACCTGACTAGATTTTCCACCTCACTTGTCACCCATGGTTCCTTCATCCTACCCTTCTTTATCTTGCTGACCGGGACAAATTTATCCCTAACATCCTGCAAGAGATTCCTAAACATCGACCACATGTCCATATTACATTTCCCTGCAAAAACATCATCCCAATTCACACCCACAAGTTCTAGCACTATAGCCTCATAATTTGCCCTTCCCCAATTAAAAATTTTCCTATCCTCTCTGATTCTATCCTTTTCCAAGATAATGCTAAAGGCCAGGGAGCGGTGGTCACTGTCCCCCAGATGCTCACCCACTGAGAGATCTGTGACCTGACCTGGTTCGTTACCTAGTACTAAATCTAGTATGGCATTCCCCCTAGTCAGCCTGTCAGCATACTGTGACAGGAATCCGTCCTGGACACACTTAACAAACTCTGCCCCATCCAAACCCTTGGAACTAATCAGGTGCCAATCAATATTAGGGAAGTTAAAGTCACCCATGATAACAACCCTGTTATTTTTGCACCTTTCCAAAATCTGCCTCCCAATCTGCTCCTCTGTATCTCTGCTGCTACCAAGGGGCCTATAGAATACCCCTAATAGATTAACTGCTCCCTTCCTGCTCCCTGACTTCCACCCATACTGAGTTAAAAGAGGATTCTGCTACATTACCCACCCTTTCTGTGGCTGTAATAGTATCCCTGACCAGTAATGCCACCCCTCCTCCCCTTCCGCCCCCCCCCATCCCTTTTAAAGCACTGAAATCCAGGAATATCGAGAATCCATTCCTGCCCTGGTGCCAGCCAAGTCTCTGTAATGGCCACTACATCATAATTCCACATATGTATCCAAACTCTCAGTTCATCACCTTTATTCCTGATGCTTCTTGCATTGAGGTACACACACTTTAGCCCTTCTGCCTTACTACCTTTACACCCTTTATTCTGCTTCTCTTTCCTCAAAGCCTCTCTATATGTTAGATCTGGCTTTACTCCATGCACTTCTTTCACTGCTCTATTGCTCCGGGTCCCATCCCCCTTGCAAATTAGTTTATCATCACATCATCACATCCTTTCACTAATGTGGCAACCAAAACTGCACGTGGGACATAGATGATATTGTGCCTGTCAAATTATCGGAATGAATGCAAGTACAATTTTCTTTTGTATACCATGAAAACCTGATGCCTCCTGGAATGTTTGTTACTCTTCACCAGATGCCACATGTAAGCATAGTCACAGGAGCACAACATTCACCATTTGAGCCACCTCCCCAATTTGGCTGTTGGACATTGGTATCACTTCAACCAACATTGCTCCAAATCCATCAATCTCAATCTGAAAAATTATGACTTCCACAATATTAGTTGAAAAAACAAATATCTTCACTTCGTACATTCAGTGGCTACTTTGTTAGATACGGGAGGTACAGCAGCAGAGGACCACAAATATGCACTCAGTGGCCACATTATTAGGCACAGAGATGCTTCTCTGCACACCACTGTTGTTTTTTTTGGTAGATCAGTTTAATTTTAAATATATTCTTTTTAATTTTTGATCTGAACAGTTAAAAATTGAGAATCAAATCAAGGACTGCATGAATTTGTCTTTCATTAAAGGGCACATGTTATCAAAAATGTTGACTAATAATAGGCAGTTATTAGTTTATTGTGAAGTAAAAATTAAAGCAAAACTGATAAGATTTAATATTTACACAACATTCAGCTGGTGAAGCAGAAGGAATATTGTCATAGCTTTCTACGTTTCATTGACAGTTGATATCGCAAAGACACAAGAGGTACTGCAGATGCTGGAAATCTAGAGCAACACACAATGTGCTGGAGGAGCTCAGCAGGTCAGGCAGCATCTATGGATAGGAACAAACAGTTGACATTTTGGGCTGAGACGCTTCATCAGCACTCGATGAAGGGTCTCGGCCCAAAATATCCACTGTTTATTCCCATCCATAGATGCTGCCTGACTGACGTGCTGAACACCTCCAACACATTGTGTCTATTGCATTTACTACGGCAGTTTGTTATAAAAACATAAAATGCTGTAAATGTTCAGCAGGGCAGGCAGCAGAAGCAGAGATAAAATTTTTGGCCAAAAGTTCTTGCATCAGAATTGCTCGTTATGTTCAGTTTTATTTTCTTGAAGTAATCGGAGCATTGTGCCCTTCACTTAGTTCACTTCCTTCCTCTTTTTTTGAATTTTAAACCACTCTCTTTTCTCTCCCTTTTTCTCAGAACTATTTTCAATAAGGGGTAAGTGACACTCTTATATTAATCAGTATTTTAAATTCTGTCTTCCCACTGAGCAATCCAATAGTACAAAGGCAGTTAAGATGAGCTTAGAGTCATAAAGTTATACAGTGTGGTAACAGGCCTTTGGCAGAACTCATACATGGCAACCAAATTGTCCACAGGAGGTCGTCCTATTTCCTCAATCATTTCCTCTGAATGTTTCCTAACTCTTTTTTTTGTCAGCCATCCTGTTGTTCAGCTTTTACAATGATGATCTGCATACTTACTATGACACAATGCCGCTATTTGATCCACATGGTCTGTTCTAACTCGTAGCAATGAATACTATTAGTTCCCTTTCATCTCTTGCCCATTTCTAAACTTGCAACTAATATATTTTTTCTCTCATATCCACATCAATTCTCCATAGATTCACACATCTATTGCAGAGGTAGTTCATAGCAGCCAAATAACCTACCGGTCCTTCGGATGTGAAGGAAATTGAAGAACCCAGGGGAAAGCTGTGTGGTCACTGGAACAATGAGTATACCCTGCACAGACAGGACTTGAAGCCAGGCTGAACCTGGGTCACTGAAGTGATGAAGTGATTCCAGCATGAACTGCTACACCAACCTGCTGCCCTTTTGTAAGATTCTCCTGGAGAGAGTCATTATATTAATAAACTTGCTCCATTTTCTGCATTTAATGCCAACTTACAGGCCCGCATGTCTGAACTGTGTCCTTGCAAAAGATCCTTGTCTTAATTTTGGTCTAATTTGACTTTGTCCTTTGTTCTGTCTTTTTACATAATCAGGCAAACCAGAGGAATTAGAATTCATATTTTAATTAGCATGGATGTTCAATGCAAAGAGTAGAGTTTGATTAAATTAGCATTAATTATTTCTTACAGAACCATGAATACATGATGATTGGAAATACATAATGTTGCCCTTATCTTGTAGATAGGGGCTCCATTGTTACATTTAATATTAGCTAAACAGATGACGATGCAGTTTCTCTTGGCCATGTTGACATTCTCAAACATAAATTGGCAAAATCAATGTAAGAGATTGAGGAATCTAAATATAACAGATTCCACAATCTTTTGTACAGCTTTGCAATTATCATGCTTAACAAAAATCCATTAAAAGTAATGAGTAAAATTAATAATAATAAAAAAAATAAGTAAATAATGGATGGGGTACAAAGGAGAGGTGGGGCATTAACGGAAGTTAGAGAAGTCAATGTCCCACCTCCCTTTCATACCCCAACCATTATTTATTTATTTTTTATTACTATTAATTTTTTTTCTCTCTTCCCTTGTTCTCCCTCAGTCCCTCTCACTATACTCCTTGCCTATCCTCTGGCCATCCCCTCTTCCCCTTTCTTTCTTCCTAGGCCTCCTGTCCCATGATCCCCTCATATCCCTTTTGCCAATCAACTTTCCAGCTCTTAGCTCCATCTCTCCCCCTCCTGTCTTCTCCTATCATTTCAGATACCCCCCTCCCTCTCCCACTTTCAAATCTCTTACTATTTCTTCTTTCAGTTAGTCCTGACGAAGAGTCTCAGCCCGAAACGTCGACTGTACCTCTTCCTATAGATGCTGCCTGGCCTGCTGCGTTCACCAGCTATTTTTATGTGTGTTTCTTGAAATTCCATCATCTGCAGATTTCCTCATGTTTGCATTTTATCATTCATGCCTTTATGTAGTTCTTTAAAAAAACTCGTAAAATGAAACATTTTCCAGTTTATTGACATTAATAATTATCTTATCATGCTGTATGTTCTAAAAATGGAATTTACTACAAAACTATATTATGAAACTGGTAATTGTTTCTTTAAAGTATTCTGAAATATTTTAATATTATTTAAAACTTTATTATTTGTAAGCAATGCAGTAGACATTAAATTCAAAATGCTTATACTTTGTAATAAAGTTACCTTTAATCATGTCACTGCATAATTTGCCACACTTAAATATTTCAAGGAATATATTATTATACCAAAAAAATGTACTACCTGATTTCACTGTAGATTCTGAAGATTTTAGATTTGGCAATATGTAGTTTGGAAAACTGGACAAATTTAAAAATTTATTAATATAATTTTAGATATAATTTAAACAGCATTACTGATCACACAAAACACACGTGACATTTGGGACTAAGCTAATGTTATAATCCTGTACGATGCTCTTTCGGGAGTCAGACTGGGTAATTTTTTCCTATTTTCTTTGATATCTAATGCTAAGATAAACAATAGATATCTATATGTGCAAATTAATTCATTTTCAGATCCTGATGTTATGCTACAATTGACTAATTGGTAAATTGCAACTCTGAGCAGATGGGACTCGTCTGGGAGAAGGAAAACTCTGATCTCAAATCTCCACTGCCTTGCAGTTATACCCATTCATGGGGAAGGTATTGGGAGTAAACCCTGAGGAAAAATCCAGAGCTGGAATCCCTAATACATTCCTATATTAAGTTCAACGCTGAATGGCATCTCCTACGATGTTGCTGGTGCCAAACTGTATCGTTTCTGCCTTTCCTTTGGAATCATCAGCTGCATGAAGAAGGGAAGCCTGATGCATTGGGCAACAGCTCACTCACTGCGTCATACTGCCCTGGTTTGCATACTGGTTCACGTATCAACTTCAGCTTAAACAGCTAGTAAGCAGCATCCATGATTGATCCAATCAATGGAGAGCTACCCAATTGTAACTTGGCATGTATTTTACCAAGTAATAAAATAATATAAAATGACTATTCATGTATTGTTTGGCAGAGGTGGCATCAGGGTGGAATGGGTGATGAAAGGGGTCATTCTGACTTCCTTAGATTAGTAAAGACATTGATGTGACTATGGCCCACCTTGTGAGTTAGTCTGTTTAAGTTACGTGAGATGCACTTCAGATTACAGCACTTATATTTGTTTTTTTGTGTGGTTTTGGAGTCAATGGAATTGAATTTGAGGGATCAACGTATTATTAGGTTATGTATTTAGGATGAATTTCTAACCTGCCCCCACAATGTCTTGTTTTGGGGTTGGGATTTTAAATGTAGCTCATATAAAAGGGTAAAAGGAGGCTTTTAAAAGATATAATTACTTTCAGTTCTTTGACATTTGGCTTGTAGAAGATAAGTTTTAAAAAAAACAAAGAAGTTATGGATCTGATAGTCCAGTCCAGGTGTAGTGTCAGAGAGACACCTGCACCGAACACCTTAATGGATTGCAAATAAAGATATATGGAAATAAATTTAATTTATTTGACAATGAGCGCAGAACATTAAATGTGACAAAATAAAGTGTGTTTTCATAGGCAAGATGGTGGTTTAGGCTGTGATATTTGGAAAGAAATTCCTGGCTTATTAAGGAACTGTTGAAGGATATAACATTGAAGGTTATTCAACAAAGGATAGCCTATGTGCAGGTAGGAGCTGCTTAGCAAACAATGTCACAGTTCATAATTACATACCCTGCCTTAATGCATTCATTTCCACTGGATATTGAACACTTCATGTTGAAATCTCAGTGGCAATCAAAATTTTATCTCCATCATTTATAAGCGGAGGATACTGTTCGTGCCCACTATTTTAAGGTAGAAACCACAGTAGACAATGGTGTCTAGTCAGTTCTCTTGCTAGTACTCTAACCTTTTTTTCCCCCCATCTACACTATGTAATAATGGACTGCTATTGCAGAATTAAAATGATCCAGTTAATGGAGAGTAAATGAACAATATTTATGTTTTGTCCTGTGATAAGATTATTCTTTTATTCCTTTACCATTTCTGAACCTGGTACATCCCCAAACCACGCTTGCACCTGCTGCCCTCGTCCTTCACTGTGGATGGAGTAGACTATGGATTGCAGTACATTTTGTAGATGCTGCACACTGCTGTGATTTTGTACTAGTGGTAGATGAAATGAATGTTTAGGATGTTTGAAAACATGTGAGTAAGGTGAGTTTACTTATTTATTTATTGAGATACAACGCAGAATTGGCCCTTCGAAACACACTGCCCAGCAATCCCCTGATTTAACCCTCTGCTAATTATGGGACAATGAGCAAGCAAATACAGTATTAATGATAAGACTCTTGGCAGTGTGGAGGATCAACAAGAGCTTGGGGTCCATGTCCATAGGACACTCAAAGCTACTGTGCAGGTTGACAGTGTTGTTCAGAAAGCATATGGTGTGTTGGCCTTAATTCACCATGGGATTGAATTCAAGAGCCATCAGGTAATGTTACAGCTATATAAGACCTTAGTTAGACCCCACTTGGAGTACTGTGCTCAGTTCTGATCACCTCACTACAGGAAGGATGTAGATACTGTAGAGAGAGTGCAGAAGAGACTTACAAGGATGTTGTCTGGATTGGAGAGCTTTCTTTATAAAAACAGGTTGAGTAAACTTGGCCTTTTCTACTTGGAGTGACGAAGCATGAGAGGTGACCTGATAGATGTGTATAAGATGATGAGAGGCATTGATCGTGTGGATAGCCAGAGGCTTTTTCTCAGGGCTGAAATGGCTAACACAAGGGGACATAGCTTAAAGTTGCTTGGAAGTAGGTACAAGAGGGATGTCAGAGGTAATTTTTTCACAGAGAGAGTGGAGGGTGCGTGGAATGCACTGCCAGCGAAGGTGGTAGAGGTGGATAGGGTCTTTTCATAGACTCTTAGGTACGTGGAGCTAAGAAAAAAAATAGAGAGCTATGCAATAGAAAAATTCGAGGCA